>NC_058085.1:173706595-174306595 GCF_014858855.1 Bufo gargarizans
GGGCCCTATAGTGTCTACAGCAATTATAATGTCCCCTAGAGTGCCCCCAGTAATAATACCACCCTATATTGTGTTCCAGGTAATAATACCTGTATAGTGTCCCCAAAAATAATGTCCCCTAATAGAAAGGCACACTGCCCCATATAGTAATTTACCCCACACTGCCCCCACACAGTAATTCCCCCACACTGCCCCCACACATTAATTCCCCCACACTGATCCATATAGTAATTTCCCCCACACTGCCCCCACACAGTAATTCCCCCCACACTGCCCCCAAATAGTAATTTCCCCCACACTGCCCCCATATAGTAATTTCCCCCACACTGCCCCCATATAGTAGTTTCCCCCACACTGCTCTATACAGCAATTTCTTCCACACTGCCTCCCATATAGTAATTTCCTCCACACTGCCCCATATTGTAATTTCCTCCACACTGCCCCCATAAAGTAATTTCCCCCACACTTCCCCCATAAAGTAATTTCCCCCACACTGCCCCCAAATAGTAATTTCCACCACACTGCCCTCAAATAGTAATTTCCCCCACACTGCTCCATACAGTAATTTCTTCCACACTGCCCCAAATAGTAATTTCCCCCCACACTGCCCCCATATAATAATTTCTTCCACACTGCCCCCAAATAGTAATTTCCCCCACACTGCCCCATATAGTAATTTCCCCCATATAGTAAGTTTCCCCACACTGCTCCATACAGTAATTTCCCCCACACTGCCTCCCATGTAGTAATTTCACCCACAAAGTAATTTGCTACCCACACTGCCCCCATCAAGTAATGACCCCACACACTGCCCCCCATTAGATCATTTTACCTGACACTGCCATCCATTAAGTAATTTGCCCCCCACACTGCAATCCATTAAGTTATTATGCTCCCACACTGCCATCCATTAAGTGATTTGCCCCTACACTGCCATCCATTAAGTAATTTGCCCCCACACTGCCCCATCATTAAGTAATTTGCCCCCACACTGCCCCATCAAGTAATAACCCCCCACACTGCCCCCATTAGATAATTTGCCCCCACACTGCCATCCATTAAGTAAATAGCCCACCACACTGCCCCCACAGTATTAATTTCTCCACACTGCCCTCACAGTATCAATTCCCCCCATGGTAGTAATTTGCCCCTACAGTATTAATTGTTTCCCACACTACCCCCACAGTATTCATTTCCACCATACTAGTAATTTGCCCCCACGTAGTAGTTTGCCCCCCCTGTTCCTTCAGTAATGTCCCCCAAAGTCAGTTGGCACACAAAAAAATAAAAAAATAAAAGCTAATACTTACCTGTGTCCCAGCCGGCGCTCACTCGTAGATGGTGCAGGCGTGCACTCACACGTCAGTGTGCTGTGTCCGGGCACAGGCATGGTGCGATGACGTCATCACGCCCGCCTGCACCAGGATTTTACTACCGCATAGGCTTCAGGCCTGCTAGGCCTGAAGCCTATGGTGGTGATTGGCGGCGGGGCAGGGAACTATGCGCTCCCGTCCCCCACCATAGTTTGTGGGCGTTTGGGTCGTTGGGCCCCCCAGCGATGCCGGGCCCGGGTCTACCGACCCAAACGCCCCAATTATAATCCGCCACTGGTTATAACATTCAGTTAAAGCGTGACTAATGAGAAGCAAAGTAAAAAAAAAATATATATATATTGGGTTGATTTGCCAAACTTTGACAAGATAGTTGATTTGTTACAAATTAATTTGTCATGCATCACTACAAGTACAGTATAGTATGTTACTAGTATAGCCGTATGTTATGGTGGCAGATGGAATGTATAAAGCAGGCTGCTGCATTGAGCCCGCTCCGTGGTGGGTGCCCGCTATATCCTACAGCAAATACCAGGCTGTAATGATGGGGAATGGCGATGAGGGTGAATAGGACAAGGGATCAAAAGATCTCGGGTTCTAGCCCCCTAAGGGGGTTAAAAGTTGTCACTGTAAAAATAGGAAAATAAAAGTTTAAATCACCCCCCTTTCCCAAATTTACATATAAAAATATAGAAACAAAAAAAGAAGGTATTGCCTTGGTCGAAAATGTCTTTACTATTAAAACATTAATAAAAATGTCATTTGTGCTGATCTCCTTAATGGAAAAAAAAAATTAAAACACACAATTCACCTTTTTTGTCAATTTTGCCCTCCCAAAAAAACCAATATATCCAATATATATATAAAAAATAAGTTATGGCTGTCAGAAAATGGTGATGCAAAGAAAATTTGTATCTTTTTTAAAGTGTTTTTTTTTTTTTTAAGTAGTAGATCACCGTATTCATATTGAGCAGCAGAATAAGGATGTTATGAAATTTTTAGCACATAGTGAACAATGTTATATCACAACCCCCAAAACCTTGGCGGAAATGTATATATATATATATATATATATATATATATATATATATATATTATTTTTTCAATTTAACCCCACAATTATTATAATTTTTTTGTCATTTTTCTAAAATAGACATGGTAAATTAAATGGTGCACTTAAAAAGAACAATTTACCCCCCCTCCCCAAAAAAAATAAATAAGCCCTTATATGGCTATATGAATGAATAATAAAAAAATAAAAATATATGGCTATTGGAACGTTGGGCAGAAAAAACAAACAAGAAGAACTTTCAAAAGTGGTCTGAGAATAAATATAAACATGCAAACATTAAAATTGTAAATGGCTACTGAAAGAACAGAAATTATTTTAACATTGTAGGCATTATTCCCTTTAAAAAAAAGTAACAATTTACATATTTCAAGTTTAAAACCAAAAACTATACTCATACAACTTACCACCCAAATTAATTTTACCTATTTTTCTTCTCACTAATAGAGCTTTCATTTGGTGGTATTTCATTTCTGCTGACATTTTTACTCTTTTTGAAAATATTCAAAATTGACTGAATTTTTTGCCAAAAAATGTCATTTTTCATTTTCTGTTGTAAAATTTTTCAAATAAAACTACATTTCTATGTACATTTTTCTCTAAATTTATTGTTCTACATGTCTTTGATAAAAAAAAAATGCAAAAAGTGTATATTTATTGGTTTGGGTAAAAGTTATAGCGTTTACAAACTATGGTGCAAAATTGTGAATTTGCGCACTTTGACTTTCTGAGAACCTGTCATGTTTCCTGAGGTTCTACAATGCCCAGACAGTAGAAACACCCAACAACTGACCCCATTTCAGAAAGTAGACACCCTAAGGTATTCGCTGATGGGCATAGTGAGTTCATGGAAGTTTTTATTTTTTTGTCACAAGTTAGCGGAAAATGATATGCATTTTTTTTCCTTACAAAGTCTCATATTCCACTAACTTGTGACAAAAAATAAAATTTTACATGAACTCACCATACCCCTCATGGAATACCTTGGGGTGTCTTCTTTCCAAAATGTGGTCACTTGTGGGGTATTTATACTGCCCTGGAATTTTACGAGACCTAAAGCGTGAGAAGTAGTTTGGAATCCAAATGCGTAAAAAAATGCCCTGTGAAATCTAAAGATACTCATTGGAATTTGGGCCCCTTTGCACACCTAGGCTGCAAAAAAGTGTCACACATGTGGTATCGCCGTACTCAGGAGAAGTAGGGCAATGTGTTTTGGGGTGTATTTTTACATATACCCATGCTGGGTGAGAGAAAAATCTCAGTAAAATGACAACTTTGTATAAAAAAATGGGAAAAGTTGTCTTTTACAGAGATATTTTTCTTACACAGTATGGGTATATGTAAAAATACACCCCAAAACACATTGCCCTACTTCTCCTGAGTATGGCGATACCACATGTGTGACACTTTTTTTGCAGCCTAGGTGCGCAAAGGGGCCCAAATTCCTTTTAGGAGACTTCTTCTCACGCTTTAGGGCCCCTAAAATGCCAGGGCAGTATAAATACCCCACATGTGACCCCATTTTGGAAAGAAGACACCCCAAGGTATTCCGTGAGGGGCATGGCGAGTTCATCGAATTTTTTTTTTTGTTTGGCCCAAGTTAGAGGAAATTGATTTTTTTTTGTTTTTCCTCACAAAGTCTCCCTTTCCGCTAACTTGTGACACAAAGTTTAATCTTTCATGGACTCAATATGCCCCTCAGCGATTACCTTGGGGTGCCTAATTTCTGAAATGGGGTCATTTGTGGGGTGTGTTTACTGGTATTTTGGGCGGGGCTAAATTGTGAGCAACCCTGTAAAGCCTAAAGGTACTCGTTGGACTTTGTCGGGTGGTAATAATTCAATTAAGAATTATTAATTATGGTCATAAAAATAATTAATCATAAAAAATTTAATTTTATAAAATTTGTCATAAATTCTTAAAATCATGACCTGGTGAATTGTAGACAACCTAATTGATACAATTCACATCTGAGGCCGACTATTTCCTCAGATAAATAAGTTCTTTTTGATGTGAGATGACGTTAATGATAAAACATGTAGTTCTGCATTATACAATAATACACAGGTTTATAAAAATATGCAGATTTATTGGTTACAAGATTATAAACATATATAAGTCAATAAAACACAATGATACATGCAAATGAATATATATAGCATTACAAGCTTAACAATACATGTGAGTGGAAATAACTTGTCACATTATAACCAAGCTATTATTAGGTTAGGATATCAAAGTAGGAACATAAGTTATACATATATATATTACTTTTGTTCAGAGAAAACCTCATGATATCAGGATGGGCATGTCTAATCCTAGACATCAATATGGAATGCTAAATACATTCTTCCCCCCTCTAACCAACTACACATCACATGACTTCAGGCATGGGCAAATCCATTCAAGGATATAGCTTAGAAGAGATAACTGTATCCTTCCGCCCCATCCTGGACTATTTTCACATATATAACTTTGGTAAGACTATTAAGACAAATGACAGGGATATAGGATCTTTGCTAGACCATATCTTTAATGGAAAGGACTTGAAATAAGTCTTTCCTGTGGGAAACCATCACTTAGCTTGGCGAAGAACGTTCTATCAATATATATATATATATATATATATATATATATATATCTAAGCAATTATTTACTGCTTTGCTAGATTATGAGTCTTTATTCTTCTGCAGGTAGAATGAAGTCTCACAATATCCTAAAACTACATCTCAATATGGAGATGATCAATTAATTTAATTATGTATTTATTCGCCAATCTAGATGGTATAATTTCACCCACACTATCAAATTAGTCTTAATAAAATTAAATATCATTTTCTGTATCTCTTACCAAGTCCTAGTAGAAATCTCACTTCTGCTCCTAGGAAAGCTGGGTGGTCCATCATAGCACATCTCACCATGGCTTCCATCTTGATAGACCCCTCTAGACAGCTTTACTTCTCTTTCCTCTCTTTCTTGTGTGTGTCTCTGTTCTCTCTCTCCTTCTCCCCCCTGTGTATGGTTTATGAACCCAAACTTATCAGTTAGACACACCTTCCTAGTTCTGAAGTTTCCAATCATAATCAGGATGGGCGTGACTATTGATAAGAAATGACATCATAACCTTACCCAGAATGCACTTTTGCTACTGTTGTAATGTCACCTACTCATACCTAGGTGGCACTGCTGTGTAAGCTATTTGCATCCTAGTATAAAGGGTTAACTTCTGTAAGTCTGAATAAAGGTATAATATACAATTGACCTTAAAAGCTTTAAGTCAAGGCTATAGGGATTAGATTTGACACTTGTAGCAATTAGAGACAGACCTCTAGGCGTCTCTTCTGACTGTTTCTCACACTGTTTATTGGTGTATCGTAAATAACTTCACTGGCTTTGTTTTCTCAGAGATATCAGTATCTCCGGTTACACCAAAGAGGTGAATAATTGTTACAAAACACACATCTTCACAGACACTCTTTTAGAGACGAATACTCTCCTAATGAGAAATATATATAATATACTGGATACATGTTGTCTTCATCACATATAACAGTATAATATATATTATATGTTCTACTGATTGTCTTATGCTAAGGACTAAGGTTCATTAAATGACTGAATATTATATATTTGCTTCATTGATAAATGCCTAATTGTATAGGTAATTATCACCAGCTGCATAGAGCTTATCTTTAACTCCCGTCATAAATTTATAAGTAGACAAAGAAGATTCTTCTCAGACTGGTACACTCATGAGAAGAATAACACTAAAGGGCAGAAACCTTTGTATGACCTTAATTTGGCCTACTCAAGACATATACAAAATTGTAACTATAGTGAGCATGGCTCTTAAAGGTAATGAACATTCATCTTGACTAAAATAAATTGGATATCAATGCATTTACCTATGAAAAGGCACCTAGAGTGCAAAAAAGTGTCACATGTGGTATCGCCGTACTCAACTTTGTATAAAAAAAAATGGGGAAAGTTGTCTTTTACAGAGATATTTATCTCACTCAGCATGGATATATGTAAAAATAGACCCCAAAACACATTGCCCTATTTCTCCCGAGTACAGCGATACCACATGTGTGACACTTTTTTGCAGCCTAGGTGTGCAAAGGGGCCCGAATTTCTTATTGTAGGGCATTTTTGGACATTTGGATTCCAGACTTCTTCTCACGCTTTTGGGCCCCTAAAATACCAGGGCAGTATAAATACTCAACAAGTGACCCCATTTTGGAAAGAAGACACCCCAAGGTACTCCGTGAGGGGCACGACGAGTTCCCAGAATATTTTTTTTTTTTGGCACACGTTAGCGGAAAATTATTATTTATTTATTTTTTTCTCTTACAAAGTCTCATATTCCACTAACTTGTGACAAAAAATAAAATTTTACTTGAACTCGCCACGCTCCTCACAAAATACCTTAGGGTGTCTTCTTTCCAAAATAGGGTCACTTGTGGGGTATTTATACTACCCTGGCATTTTAGGGGCCCTAAAGCGTGAGAAGAAGTCTGGAATATAAATGTCTAAAAATTTTTATGCATTCGGATTCCTTGAGGGGTAAGGTGAGTTCATGTGAGATTTTATTTGTTGTCACAAGTTAGTGGAATATGAGACTTTGTAATAAAAAAAAATCAATTTCCGGTAACTTGTGCAAAAAAATAAAATAAATCTTCTATGAACTCGCTATGCCCCTCAAAGGTGATATTTATAGACCCTCAGAGACAACCAGTCAAACTAAGGACAAGAAGGGTGACCCCTACTGAAAGGGATAAGAGAGACATGGAAAGAACTGAGTAAAAAACTAGCACCAGAGCCGTCCCCCCTACTGCCCGCATACCTCATCCCAGACCTCCTAGGGAAAAATGGGGACATTCACCAGGAAGTGTGGTCACCATTAGCGCAAGCAAGACTGGGGGAGTTAACCCCAGACACAGAAACATCCATAGTGAATAGATTACCAGAACGAATAAAAAATTCCCCTAGCTTCTTTCTGACAAGGGCTTACATAGGTGCTGTGTGCGGGGAATTGAGAGAGGGGTCCAACCCGGCGAGACAACTGACAGAGTTTGAAAAAACTATTCTGTCCCCACTCCGCAAACAGAGAAAAATCTCGGCATTGTACTCCTTGGTAGGAGCTAAAAGTGAGGCCAGAAAACCTCTATATATTAGAGACTGGGAGAAGGAGCTTGACACTATTTTCACAGATCAGGACCTCAAAAAGCTATTGGCTTTCTCGCATGGACAATCTCCTTGTATACGATTACAGGAAAATCATTTCAAGCTTCTTACCAGGTGGTACAGAACCCCAGAGTTCTTGCACAAATGTGGCTTGTCTCCCGATCGGCTTTGCTGGAGGTGTGGCGGGGGAGAGGGGTCTCTGTCCCATATTTGGTGGACATGCCCTCTAATCGCCCCATTCTGGGAAAAAGTCTTGGTCACTGACCTAAAGATCACTCTTGAAATGGTGCTCTTTTCACTCCCCTCTGATCTCTACAGACCGTCTAAGTACAATTTGGTGACTCATCTGATAGCAGCGGCCAAATCTATCATTCCTCTCCACTGGAGGAACACAGAGGCCCCCTCATTGAAGGAGTGGATAGCCAAGGCGAACCAAATATGTAATTTTGAAGAAATGTCAAGCTGGATCAACAGAAACCACAAAAAATATCTGAAAACTTGCCACCCCTGGAGGTCTTGGATCGGGGCGCAGTGATGGGTAACATATTAGCAACCCCATAAAGCCACTAGGCGTAGATGGTCTTACGCAACCTGACTGATACCTTTTCTCGGATTTAATCTTCCATCCCATAACTCAGTAGCAACGAGCGTCGAGGCAGCTCAACCTGTTCCCCCCCCCTCTCCTTTTTCCTCCCTCCTTTCTTCTTCCTTCTCTCCCTCACCTCTTTTTTTTCTTTTATCTTTCTTTTTTTCTTTATCTTTGTTATATATAAATGGTATATGATCCAGGTAGCCATTGTCTCCCGTGAAGTACTATGCTATAATTTGTAAAACATCTCATAGCTTTTGCTGCCACACAGGAGGCCGTGGCTCTGCCGTGCCACGAGTTACTGGTTATGGACCGGAGATAGCGCGTCTTCCATCTGTTAAATGGTGTGTCTATGACCTGTGACATCCTCAATGTATACCTATAACTTTTGGTCAACTGACCAATGTTTGTTCATATTTGACTGAAAAATTTCGAAAATAAAGAATTTATAAAAAAAAAAATAAATGTGATCTTTATAGTGCTGCAGCAATTTTACGGTGTTTTTGCAGTGATCAGAAAAAAAAATTCTGTCACTGCGGTGGGGCGGACTGAACGCAACTGTGCGCACAAGATCAGGCCTGATCGGGCGAGCATTACAGGGGGGGTGATCAATGACAGGGGGGTGATCAGGGGCTAATAAGGGGTTAATATGTGACGGGGGGGGTGTAGTGTAGTGTGGTGCTTGGTACTACTTATTACAGAGCTGCCTGTGTCCTCTGGTGGTCGATCCAACCAAAAGGGACCACCAGAGGACCAGGTAGCGGGTATATCAGACGCTGTTAACAAAACAGCGTCTGATATACCTTTCAAGGGTTAAAAAAAAAATCACATCTACAGCCTGCCAGCGAATGATCGCCGCTGGCAGGTTGTAGATCAACTGGTTTACCTTCCGATCCTGTGAACGCGCGCACCTGTGTTCGCGCGCTCACAGGAAATCTCGCCTCTCGCGAGATGACGCATATATGCTTCTACGAGGAATAACCTGGCCGCCAGCAGGACGCATTCCTGCGTTAGGCGGTCGGGAGGAGGTTAAACAGGTATTACAGCTAATACCAGATGGAATTTGCCGAACATGGTAGATGGATAAAACATGGCCGCAGGATTATTGATGTTATTGACATAAGGGACAGGAGCCTGAAAACTATCTGCCATACAATATGTTAGCCAAACAGAGGCTGTTGCTGGTATGGGGATTTTACTCCTTTTCCACATCATCTAACACCAATGATATGTCATCAGTAGGGGTGACCGAACTTTAGGATTTTTGTATCCCGAACCCGAACATTTCAGTAAAAGTTTGTGTTTGGGTTCGCTGTTCGGCGATTTCTTAGTGATTTTTGAAAGGCTGAAGAGCAGCCAATCAACAAGCTTTTAACTGTCTGACCTTAGAAGCCATAACAGCCATGCCTACTAATGGCATGGTTATGATTAGCCAGCGCAGCATGTGACCCAGCCTCTATATAAGCTGGAGTCACGTAGCGATTCAAGTCACTCTGCTGTTACTAGTGTAGGGAGAGGATACTGCTGGTGATTTCAGGGAGAGAATAGGACAGAATCTGTGAAAAGAACTCAAATCTAACTCAGCGATCTACCTACATTTAGTTGTGTGGGTGCAGTGCACGATCTTTTTACCCTGCCAGTGACAGAAAAAAATAACTTTTATCAGTCTGTTAGTTAGATGGGCGGCAGCGGCTGCCATTTTATGCAAGCTCAGTGCACCAGCACTGCATCTGAGCTTTTGTAAGATTCAAATCCAAGCTTGAAATACTGCACTAATAATATGGTTTTAAAAAAAATCACCCTTTTTTTGGCAATATACAACATCTGGTGCATTTGCAGGATTAGTCCGTGTGCAATTTAAGTTAGAAATACAGCCATAATCTTCTGGGTTTTTAACAACACACTTTTTTGCTAAAATACACAATTTTACAGTCCTTGCAGCATCGGCAAGTGTGAAATTCAAGGGTTGTATACAGCTTTAAAATTGAGTCAGTAAAAAAACACACTTTTTTGGCCAAAAAGTTTATTTTGCAGCCTTTGCTGCATATGTCATTGTGAGATACACCCTTTACATACTGTGGTTCTATTCAGTTCATTTTCTGGCTTTTTAATTTTAAAAACACACTTTTTTGCCAAAATACACAATTTTACAGATCTACACGTGTGAAATTCAAGCTTAATATATACAGCTTTCATATTCTGTTACTAAAAAAACACACTTTTTTGGCAATATTCAACATCTGGATTAGTCAGTGTGCTATTTAATCTAGAAATACAGCCATCATTTTCTGGGTTTTTAAAAACACCCTTTTTTGTCAAAATACACAATTTTACAGCCCTTGCAACATCAGGACGTGTGAAATTCAAGGGTTATATACAGCTTTCATATTCAGTTAGTAAAAAACATACTTTTTTGGCACTATCCAACATCTGGATTAGTCAATGTGCAATTTAAGCTATAAATACAGCCATAATTTTCTGGGTTTTTAAAAACACACTTTTTTGCCAAAATACACTATTTTACAGCACTTGCAGCATCAGCACATGTGAAATTCAAGGGTTATATACTGCTGTCATATTCAGTTATTAAACAAACAACCGTTTTGGGCAAAAAAGTTCATTTTGCAGCCTTTGCTGTGTATGTCATTGTGAGATACACCCTTTACATACTGTGGTTCTATTCAGTTATTTGAAATACAGCCATTTTGGGCAATAATCTTTAATTGCGGCCTAGTCTGGATCTGTACATGTGAGATACACCCTTTACATACTGTGGTTCTATTCAGTTATTTGAAATACAGCAATTTTGGGCAAACTAATTTAATTGCTGACTAGTCTGGTTCAGTCGGTGTGAGATACACCATTTAGATACCGTGGTTATATTCTTCTATTGATAAAACAACCTTTTTTGGTAAAATACACAAATTTTCTGCATTGCAGCATCAGCACGTGTGAAATTCAAGGGTTACATACTGCTGTCATATTCAGTTATTAAACAAACACCCGATTTGGGTTAAAAAAAGTTTATTTTGCAGCCTTTGCTGCATATGTCATTGTGAGATACACCCTTTACATACTGTGGTTCTGTTCAGTTATTTGAAATACAGCCATTTTGGGCAATAATCTTTAATTGCGGCCTAGTCTGGATCAGGGCGTGTGAGATACACCCTTTACATACTGTGGTTATATTCTTCTATTAATAAAACACTTTTTGGTGCAAAATACACCATTTTTGGCCCTTGCAGCATTAGCACGTGAGAAATTCAAGGGCTATATACTGCTGTCATATTCAGTTATTAAACAAATACCCGATTTGGGTTAAAAAAGTTTATTTTGCAGCCTTTGCTGCATATGTCATTGTGAGATACACCCTTTACATACTGTGGTTCTGTTCAGTTATTTGAAATACAGCCATTTTGGGCAATAATCTTTAACCTCTTAAGGACATAGGGCGTACAGGTACGCCCTTGTGCCCTGGTACTTAAGGACACAGGGCGTACATGTACGCCCTGTGTATTTCTGATCACTGCTGTGCGGCTGGCAGTGATCGTAACCCAGTGCCTGCTCAAATCATTGAGCAGGCACCTAGGCTAAATGCGCGGGGGGGTCCCGTGACCCCTCCATGTCGGCGATCGCGGCAAACCGCAGGTCAATTCAGACCTGCGGTTTGCTGCGATTTCTGCAGTTTCTGATCCCCGCGGTCCCTGACCGCGGGGATCAGAAACTTTAGTATTCCTAAAATGCATCTGTATCCCTCCCCCCTGCACCCCTTAGTGATTTTTGCCTGGTGGGAGGTGCAGGGGGAGGGTTGCGGGCGGTGACGGGCGGTGCGGGAGGCGGGCGGTGCGGCAGGCGGGATCGCGATCCCCCGCCCGCCTCCCATTGCGTAATCGTTGGCGTCTAGTGGGTATACCAGGGTGCCAGCACATTGCTGGCACCCTGGTATAAACGGCTGACATCGGTGATGCAATGTCAGCCGTTTAACCCTTTCCATACAGCGGTCCGTACGGACCGCTGTATGGAAAAGGTTAACAGCGCAGGGAGCTCCCTCCCTCTCCCATCGGGGGGCTGCTGTGCCTTTGCAGCCACTCCGAATGGAGAGGGAGAGAGCTCCCAGGCAGCCCCCCCAAGCCCCGTCCTTACCCTTCCCCGTCTGCGCAGTTCTGACCATAACTGAGCAGACGGGGAAGGTTCCCGTGGCAACAGGACGCCTTCTCAGGCGTCCTGCTGTCCATGGTGCTGAACAGATCTGTGCTGAAAAGCATAGATCTGTTCAGACAAAGTGTAAAATACAGTACAGTACTATATATTGTACTGTACTGTATTATACAGACATCAGACCCACTGGATCTTCAAGAACCAAGTGGGTCTGGGTCAAAAAGAAAGTGAAAAAAAGTGAAAATAAAGTAAAAATCAAAAAACACATTTATCACTGATTAAAAATTAAAAAAATGAAATTCCCTACACATGTTTGGTATCGCCGCGTCCGTAACGACCTGATCTATAAAACGGTCATGTTACTTTACCCAAACGGTGAACGCCATAAAAATAAAAAATTAAAAACTATGATGAAATAGAAATTTTGCCCACCTTACTTCCCAAAAAAGTTAATAAAAGTGATCAAAAAAGTTGTATGTACTCCAAAATTGTAACAATAAAACCGTCATCTCATCCTGCAAAAATCATACCCTACCCAAGATAATCGCCCCAAAACTGAAAAAACTATGGCTCTTAGACTATGGAAACACTAAAACATGATTTTTTTGTTTCAAAAATGAAATCATTGTGTAAAACTTACATAAATAAAAAAAGTATACATATTAGGTATCGCCGCGTCCGTATCGACCGGCTCTATAAAAATACCACATGACCTAACCCCTCAGGTGACCACCGTAAAAAAAAAAAAAAGAAACGGTGTAAAAAAAGCTATTTTTTGTCATCTTACTTCACAAAAAGTGTAACAGCAAGCGATCAAAAAGTCATATGCACCCCAAAATAGTTCCAATAAAACTGTAATCTCATCCCGCAAAAAATGAGACCCTACTTGAGATAATCGCCCAAAAACTGAAAAAACTATGGCTCTTAGACTATGGAGACACTAAAACTTTTTTTGTTTTAAAAATTAATTCATTGTGTAAAACTTACATAAATAAAAAAAATTGTATACATATTAGGTATCGCCGCGTCCGTGACAACCTGCTCTATAAAATTACCACATGATCTAACCTGTCAGATGAATGTGGTAAATAACAAAAAAAAAACTGTGCCAAAAAAGCTATTTCTTGTTACCTTGCCGCACAAAAAGTGTAATATAGAGCAACCAAAAATCATATGTACCCTAAACTAGTACCAACAAAACTGCCACCTTATCCCGTAGTTTCTAAAATGGGGTCACTTTTTGGGAGTTTCTACTCTAGGGGTGCATCAGGGGGGCTTCAAATAGGACATGGACATGGTAAAACCAGTCCAGCAAAATCTGCCTTCCAAAAACCGTATAGCATTCCTTTCCTTCTGCGCCCTGCCGTGTGCCCGTACAGCAGTTTACGACCACATATGGGGTGTTTCTGTAAACTACAGAATCAGGGCCATAAATAATGAGTTTTGTTTGGCTGTTAACCCTTGCTTTGTAACTGGAAAAAAAATATTAAAATGGAAAATCTGCCAAAAAAGTGAAATTTTGAAATTGTATGTCTATTTTCCATTAAATCTTGTGTAACACCTAAAGGGTTAACAAACTTTGTAAAATCAGTTTTGAATACCTTGAGGGGTGTAGTTTCTTAGATGGGGTCACTTTTATGGAGTTTCTACTCTAGGGGTGCCACAGGGGGGCTTCAAATGGGACATGGTGTCAAAAAAACTGTCCAGCAAAACCTGCCTTCCAAAAACCATATGGCGCACCTTTCACTCTACGCCCCGCTGTGTGGCCGTACAGTAGTTTACGGCCACATATGGGGTGTTTCTGTAAATGGCAGAGTCAGGGCAATAAAGATACAGTCTTGTTTGGCTGTTAACCCTTGCTTTGTTAGTGGAAAAAATGGGTTAAAATGGAAAATTAGGCAAAAAAATGAAATTCGCAGATTTCATCCCCATTTGCCAATAACTCTTGTGCAACACCTAAAGGGTTAATGAAGTTAGTAAAATAAGTTTTGAATACCTTGAGGGGTGTAGTTTCTTAGATGGGGGTCACTTTTATGGAGTTTCTACTCTAGGGGTGCATCAGGGGGCTTCAAATGGGACATGGTGTCAAAAAAACAGTCCAGCAAAACCTGCCTTCCAAAAACCATATGGCGCACCTTTCACTCTACGCCCCGCTGTGTGGCCGTACAGTAGTTTACGGCCACATATGGGGTGTTTCTGTAAACGGCAGAGTCAGGGCAATAAAGATACAGTCTTGTTTGGCTGTTAACTAGAGTTGAGCGAACACCTGGATGTTCGGGTTCGAGAAGTTCGGCCGAACATCCCGGAAATGTTCGGGTTCGGGATCCGAACCCGATCCGAACTTCGTCCCGAACCCGAACCCCATTGAAGTCAATGGGGACCCGAACTTTTCGGCACTAAAAAGGCTGTAAAACAGCCCAGGAAAGAGCTAGAGGGCTGCAAAAGGCAGCAACATGTAGGTAAATCCCCTGCAAACAAATGTGGATAGGGAAATGAATTAAAATAAAAATTAAATAAATAAAAATTAACCAAAATCAATTGGAGAGAGGTTCCATAGCAGAGAATCTGGCTTCCCGTCACCCACCACTGGAACAGTCCATTCTCAGATATTTAGGCCCCGGCACCCAGGCAGAGGAGAGAGGTCCCGTAACAGAGAATCTGTCTTCATGTCAGCAGAGAATTAGTCTGCATGTCATAGCAGAGAATGAGGCTTCACGTCAGCCACCACTGCAACAGTCCATTGGCATATATTTAGGCCCAGCACCCAGGCAGAGGAGGGAGGTCCCGTAACAGAGAATCTGTCTTCATGTCAGCAGAGAATTAGTCTGCATGTCATAGCAGAGAATGAGGCTTCACGTCAGCCACCACTGCAACAGTCCATTGGCATATATTTAGGCCCAGCACACACACAGGCAGAGGAGAGAGGTCCCGTAACAGAGAATCTGTCTTCATGTCAGCAGAGAATTAGTCTGCATGTCATAGCAGAGAATGAGGCTTCACGTCAGCCACCACTGCAACAGTCCATTGGCATATATTTAGGCCCAGCACACACACAGGCAGAGGAGAGAGGTCCCGTAACAGAGAATCTGGCTTCATGTCAGCAGAGAATCAGTCTGCATGTCATAGCAGAGAATGAGGCTTCACGTCAGCCACCACTGCAACAGTCCATTGGCATATATTTAGGCCCAGCACACACACAGGCAGAGGAGAGAGGTCCCGTAACAGAGGATCTGGCTTCATGTCAGCAGAGAATCAGTCTGCATGTCATAGCAGAGAATCAGGCTTCACGTCAGCCACCACTGCAACAGTCCATTGTCATAAATTTAGGCCCAGCACCCAGGCAGAGGAGAGAGGTCCCGTAACAGACAATCTGGCTTCATGTCAGCAGAGAATTAGTCTGCATGTCATAGCAGAGAATCAGGCTTCACGTCAGCCACCACTGCAACAGTCCATTGGCATATATTTAGGCCTAGCACACAGGCAGAGGAGAGAGGTCCCGTAACAGACAATCTGGCTTCATGTCAGCAGAGAATCAGTCTGCATGTCATAGCAGAGAATGAGGCTTCACGTCACCCACCACTGCAACAGTCCATTGGCATATATTTAGGCCTAGCACACAGGCAGAGCAGAGAGGTCCCGTAACAGACAATCTGGCTTCATGACAGCAGAGAATCAGTCTGCATGTCATAGCAGAGAATGAGGCTTCACGTCACCCACCACTGCAACAGTCCATTGGCATATATTTAGGCCTAGCACACAGGCAGAGGCAGAGAGGTCCCGTAACAGACGATCTGGCTTCATGTCAGCAGAGAATCAGTCTGCATGTCATAGCAGAGAATGAGGCTTCACGTCAGCCACCACTGCAACAGTCCATTGGCATATATTTAGGCCCAGCACCCAGGCAGAGGAGGGAGGTCCCGTAACAGAGAATCTGTCTTCATGTCAGCAGAGAATTAGTCTGCATGTCATAGCAGAGAATGAGGCTTCACGTCAGCCACCACTGCAACAGTCCATTGGCATATATTTAGGCCCAGCACACACACAGGCAGAGGAGAGAGGTCCCGTAACAGAGAATCTGTCTTCATGTCAGCAGAGAATTAGTCTGCATGTCATAGCAGAGAATGAGGCTTCACGTCAGCCACCACTGCAACAGTCCATTGGCATATATTTAGGCCCAGCACACACACAGGCAGAGGAGAGAGGTCCCGTAACAGACAATCTGGCTTCATGTCAGCAGAGAATTAGTCTGCATGTCATAGCAGAGAATGAGGCTTCACGTCACCCACCACTGCAACAGTCCATTGGCATATATTTAGGCCCAGCACCCAGGCAGAGGAGGGAGGTCCCGTAACAGAGAATCTGTCTTCATGTCAGCAGAGAATTAGTCTGCATGTCATAGCAGAGAATGAGGCTTCACGTCAGCCACCACTGCAACAGTCCATTGGCATATATTTAGGCCCAGCACACACACAGGCAGAGGAGAGAGGTCCCGTAACAGAGGATCTGGCTTCATGTCAGCAGAGAATCAGTCTGCATGTCATAGCAGAGAATCAGGCTTCACGTCAGCCACCACTGCAACAGTCCATTGTCATAAATTTAGGCCCAGCACCCAGGCAGAGGAGAGAGGTCCCGTAACAGAGAATCTGGCTTCATGTCAGCAGAGAATCAGTCTTCATATCATAGCAGAGAATCAGGCTTCACGTCACCCACCACTGTAAGAGTCAATTTTCATAAATTTAGGCCCAGAACCCAGGCAGAGGAGAAAGGTCCCGTAACAGACAATCTGGCTTCATGTCAGCAGAGAATCAGTCTTCATATCATAGCAGAGAATCAGGCTTCACGTCACCCACCACTGTAAGAGTCAATTTTCATAAATTTAGGCCCAGAACCCAGGCAGAGGAGAAAGGTCCCGTAACAGACAATCTGGCTTCATGTCAGCAGAGAATCAGTCTTCATATCATAGCAGAGAATCAGGCTTCACGTCACCCACCACTGTAAGAGTCAATTTTCATAAATTTAGGCCCAGAACCCAGGCAGAGGAGAAAGGTCCCGTAACAGACAATCTGGCTTCATGTCAGCAGAGAATCAGTCTTCATATCATAGCAGAGAATCAGGCTTCACGTCACCCACCACTGTAAGAGTCAATTTTCATAAATTTAGGCCCAGAACCCAGGCAGAGGAGAAAGGTCCCGTAACAGACAATCTGGCTTCATGTCAGCAGAGAATCAGTCTTCATATCATAGCAGAGAATCAGGCTTCACGTCACCCACCACTGTAAGAGTCAATTTTCATAAATTTAGGCCCAGAACCCAGGCAGAGGAGAAAGGTCCCGTAACAGACAATCTGGCTTCATGTCAGCAGAGAATCAGTCTTCATATCATAGCAGAGAATCAGGCTTCACGTCACCCACCACTGCAACAGTCCATTGGCATATATTTAGGCCTAGCACACAGGCAGAGCAGAGAGGTCCCGTAACAGACAATCTGGCTTCATGTCAGCAGAGAATCAGTCTGCATGTCATAGCAGAGAATGAGGCTTCACGTCACCCACCACTGCAACAGTCCATTGGCATATATTTAGGCCCAGAACCCAGGCAGAGGAGAAAGGTCCCGTAACAGACAATCTGGCTTCATGTCAGCAGAGAATCAGTCTTCATATCATAGCAGAGAATCAGGCTTCACGTCACCCACCACTGCAACAGTCCATTGGCATATATTTAGGCCTAGCACACAGGCAGAGCAGAGAGGTCCCGTAACAGACAATCTGGCTTCATGACAGCAGAGAATCAGTCTGCATGTCATAGCAGAGAATCAGGCTTCACGTCAGCCACCACTGCAACAGTCCATTGTCATAAATTTAGGCCCAGCACCCAGGCAGAGGAGAGAGGTCCCGTAACAGACAATCTGGCTTCATGTCAGCAGAGAATTAGTCTGCATGTCATAGCAGAGAATCAGGCTTCATGTCAGCCACCACTGCAACAGTCCATTGGCATATATTTAGGCCTAGCACACAGGCAGAGGAGAGGTTCATTCAACTTTGGGTAGCATCGCAATATAATGGTAAAATGAAAATAAAAATAGGATTGAATGAGGAAGTGCCCTGGAGTCCAATAATATATGGTTATGGGGAGGTAGTTAATGTCTAATCTGGACAAGGGACGGACAGGTCCTGTGGGATCCATGCCTGGTTCATTTTTATGAACGTCAGCTTGTCCACATTGGCTGTAGACAGGCGGCTGCGTTTGTCTGTAATGACGCCCCCTGCCGTGCTGAATACACGTTCAGACAAAACGCTGGCTGCCGGGCAGGCCAGCACCTCCAAGGCATAAAAGGCTAGCTCTGGCCACGTGGACAATTTAGAGACCCAGAAGTTGAATGGGGCCGAACCATCAGTCAGTACGTGGAGGGGTGTGCACACGTACTGTTCCACCATGTTAGTGAAATGTTGCCTCCTGCTAACACGTTGCGTATCAGGTGGTGGTGCAGTTAGCTGTGGCGTGTTGACAAAAGTTTTCCACATCTCTGCCATGCTAACCCTGCCCTCAGAGGAGCTGGCCGTGACACAGCTGCCTTGGCGACCTCTTGCTCCTCCTCTGCCTTGGCCTTGGGCTTCCACTTGTTCCCCTGTGACATTTGGGAATGCTCTCAGTAGCGCGTCTACCAACGTGCGCTTGTACTCGCGCATCTTCCTATCACGCTCCAGTGCAGGAAGTAAGGTGGGCACATTGTCTTTGTAGCGTGGATCCAGCAGGGTGGCAACCCAGTAGTCCGCACAGGTTAAAATGTGGGCAACTCTGCTGTCGTTGCGCAGGCACTGCAGCATGTAGTCGCTCATGTGTGCCAGGCTGCCCAGGGATAAGGACAAGCTGTCCTCTGTGGGAGGCGTATCGTCATCGTCCTGCCTTTCCCCCCAGCCACGCACCAGTGATGGACCCGAGCTGCGTTGGGTGCCACCCCGCTGTGACCATGCTTCATCCTCATCCTCCTCCACCTCCTCCTCATCCTCGTCCTCCTCGTCCTCCAGTAGTGGGCCCTGGCTGGCCACATTTGTACCTGGCCTCTGCTGTTGCCAAAAACCTCCCTCTGAGTCACTTCGAAGAGACTGGCCTGAAAGTGCTAAAAATGACCCCTCTTCCTCCTCCTCCTCCTCCTCCTCCTGGGCCACCTCCTCTTCCATCATCGCCCTAAGTGTTTTCTCAAGGAGACATAGAAGTGGTATTGTAACGCTGATAACGGTGTCATCGCCACTGGCCATGTTGGTGGAGTACTCGAAACAGCGCAACAGGGCACACAGGTCTCGCATGGAGGCCCAGTCATTGGTGGTGAAGTGGTGCTGTTCTGTAGTGCGACTGACCCGTGCGTGCTGCAGCTGAAACTCCACTATGGCCTGCTGCTGCTCGCACAGTCTGTCCAGCATGTGCAAGGTGGAGTTCCACCTGGTGGGCACGTCGCATATGAGGCGGTGAGCGGGAAGGCCGAAGTTACGCTGTAGCGCAGACAGGCGAGCAGCAGCAGGATGTGAACGCCGGAAGCGCGAACAGACGGCCCGCACTTTATGCAGCAGCTCTGACATGTCGGGGTAGTTGTGAATGAACTTCTGCACCACCAAATTCAGCACATGCGCCAAGCAAGGGATGTGCGTCAAATTGGCTAGTCCCAGAGCTGCAACGAGATTTCGCCCATTATCACACACCACCAGGCCGGGCTTGAGGCTCACCGGCAGCAACCACTCGTCGGTCTGTTGTTCTATACCCCGCCACAACTCCTGTGCGGTGTGGGGCCTGTCCCCCAAACATATGAGTTTCAGAATGGCCTGCTGACGTTTACCCCGGGCTGTGCTGAAGTTGGTGGTGAAGGTGTGTGGCTGACTGGATGAGCAGGTGGAAGAAGAGGAGGAGGAAGCCGAGAAGGAGGAGGTGGCAACAGGAGGCAAAGAATGTTGCCCTGCGATCCTTGGCGGCGGAAGGACGTGCGCCAAACAGCTCTCCGCCTGGGGCCCAGCTGCCACTACATTTACCCAGTGTGCAGTTAGGGAGATATAGCGTCCCTGGCCGTGCTTACTGGTCCACGTATCTGTGGTTAGGTGGACCTTGCCACAGATGGCGTTGCGCAGTGCACACTTGATTTTATCGGATACTTGGTTGTGCAGGGAAGGCACGGCTCTCTTGGAGAAGTAGTGCCGGCTGGGAACAACATACTGTGGGACAGCAAGCGACATGAGCTGTTTGAAGCTGTCTGTGTCCACCAGCCTAAATGACAGCATTTCATAGGCCAGTAGTTTAGAAATGCTGGCATTCAGGGCCAGGGATCGAGGGTGGCTAGGTGGGAATTTACGCTTTCTATCAAATGTTTGTGAGATGGAGAGCTGAACGCTGGCGTGTGACATGGTTGAGACGCTTGGTGACGGAGGTGGTGGTGGTGGTGTTGGTGGTACATCCCCTGTTTGCTGGGCGGCAGGTGCCAACGTTCCTCCAGAGGCGGAGGAAGAGGCCGAGGCGGCAGCAGCAGAATAGGCCGAGGCGGCAGCAGCAGAAGAGGTAGCAGGGGGAGCCTGAGTGACTTCCTTGGTTTTAAGGTGTTTACTCCACTGCAGTTCATGCTTTGCATGCAGGTGCCTGGTCATGCAGGTTGTGCTCAGGTTCAGAACGTTAATGCCTCGCTTCAGGCTCTGATGGCACAGCGTGCAAACCACTCGGGTCTTGTCGTCAGCACATTGTTTGAAGAAGTGCCATGCCAGGGAACTCCTTGAAGCTGCCTTTGGGGTGCTCGGTCCCAGATGGCGGCGGTCAGTAGCAGGCGGAGTCTCTTGGCGGCGGGTGTTCTGCTTTTGCCCACTGCTCCCTCTTTTGCTACGCTGTTGGCTCGGTCTCACCACTGCCTCTTCCTCCGAACTGTGAAAGTCAGTGGCACGACCTTCATTCCATGTGGGGTCTAGGACCTCATCGTCCCCTGCATCGTCTTCCACCCAGTCTTGATCCCTGACCTCCTGTTCAGTCTGCACACTGCAGAAAGACGCAGCAGTTGGCACCTGTGTTTCGTCATCATCAGAGACATGCTGAGGTGGTATTCCCATGTCCTCATCATCAGGAAACATAAGTGGTTGTGCGTCAGTGCATTCTATGTCTTTCACCGCTGGGGAAGGGCTAGGTGGATGCCCTTGGGAAACCCTGCCAGCGGAGTCTTCAAACAGCATAAGAGACTGCTGCATAACTTGAGGCTGAGACAGTTTCCCTGGTATGCATGGGGGTGATGTGACAGACTGATGGGGTTGGTTTTCAGGCGCCATCTGTGCGCTTTCTGCAGAAGACTGGGTGGGAGATAATGTGAACGTGCTGGATCCACTGTCGGCCACCCAATTGACTAATGCCTGTACCTGCTCAGGCCTTACCATCCTTAGAACGGCATTGGGCCCCACCATATATCGCTGTAAATTCTGGCGGCTACTGGGACCTGAGGTAGTTGGTACACTAGGACGTGTGGATGTGGCAGAACGGCCACGTCCTCTCCCAGCACCAGAGGGTCCACTAACACCACCACGACCATGTCCACGTCCGCGTCCCTTACTAGATGTTTTTCTCATTGTTATGGTTCACCACAACAACAAATATATTATTTGGCCCAATGTATTGTATTCAAATTCAGCGGGATATAAATTTGAGGCCTAGTATTTAGGCGCTGGGTGACCGGTATGGATTTAGTGACAGAATTAGACTTGGAAATGCACAGAAGCGTGTGTGTGAAGTTATTCTGAATGACCCTATGTGCACCTTCAATATGATCTACCCTTTTAGGGATAGATTTCAAATAGCTCTGATATAGCAGAAACGACTAAATTATGAAATTGCTAAATTGGGAATTGTATTTCAACCCAGAACAAAAAATGTGCTTTGACGGACACTAAATAACTTTCCCAGCCACAACAGGACAGCGGTAACGAGAGATTTAGCGGGATATAAATTTGAGGCCTAGTATTTAGGCGCTGGGTGACAGGTATGGGTTTAGTGACAGAATTAGATTTGGAAATGCACAGTAGCGGGTGTGTGAAGTTATTCTGAATGACCCTATGTGCACCTTGAATATTATATACCCTTTTAGGGATAGATTTCAAATAGCTCTGATATAGCAGAAACCACTAAATTATGAAATTGCTAAATTGGGAATTGTATTTCAACCCAGAACAAGAAATGTGCTTGAACGGACACTAAATAACTCGCCCAGCTACAGCACTAGGGACAGATTTAGCGGGATATAAATTTGAGGCCTAGTATTTAGGCGCTGGGTGACAGGTATGGGTTTAGTGCCAGAATTAGACTTGGAAATACACAGTAGCGGGTGTGTGTGAAGTTATTCTGAATGACCCAATGTGCACCTTGAATATTATATACCCTTTTAGGGATAGATTTCAAATAGCTCTGATATAGCAGAAACCACTAAATTATGAAATTGCTAAATTGGGAATTGTATTTCAACCCAGAACAAGAAATGTGCTTGAACGGACACTAAATAACTCGCCCAGCTACAGCACTAGGGACAGATTTAGCGGGATATAAATTTGAGGCCTAGTATTTAGGCGCTGGGTGACAGGTATGGGTTTAGTGCCAGAATTAGACTTGAAATACACAGTAGCGGGTGTGTGTGAAGTTATTCTGAATGACCCAATGTGCACCTTGAATATTATATACCCTTTTAGGGATAGATTTCAAATAGCTCTGATATAGCAGAAACCACTAAATTATGAAATTGCTAAATTGGGAATTGTATTTCAACCCAGAACAAGAAATGTGCTTGAACGGACACTAAATAACTCGCCCAGCTACAGCACTAGGGACAGATTTAGCGGGATATAAATTTGAGGCCTAGTATTTAGGCGCTGGGTGACAGGTATGGGTTTAGTGACAGAATTAGACTTGGAAATACACAGTAGCGGGTGTGTGTGAAGTTATTCTGAATGACCCAATGTGCACCTTGAATATTATATACCCTTTTAGGGATAGATTTCAAATAGCTCTGATATAGCAGAAACCACTAAATTATGAAATTGCTAAATTGGGAATTGTATTTCAACCCAGAACAAGAAATGTGCTTGAACGGACACTAAATAACTCGCCCAGCTACAGCACTAGGGACAGATTTAGCGGGATATAAATTTGAGGCCTAGTATTTAGGCGCTGGGTGACAGGTATGGGTTTAGTGACAGAATTAGACTTGGAAATACACAGTAGCGGGTGTGTGTGAAGTTATTCTGAATGACCCAATGTGCACCTTGAATATTATATACCCTTTTAGGGATAGATTTCAAATAGCTCTGATATAGCAGAAACCACTAAATTATGAAATTGCTAAATTGGGAATTGTATTTCAACCCAGAACAAGAAATGTGCTTGAACGGACACTAAATAACTCGCCCAGCTACAGCACTAGGGACAGATTTAGCGGGATATAAATTTGAGGCCTAGTATTTAGGCGCTGGGTGACAGGTATGGGTTTAGTGCCAGAATTAGACTTGGAAATACACAGTAGCGGGTGTGTGTGAAGTTATTCTGAATGACCCAATGTGCACCTTGAATATTATATACCCTTTTAGGGATAGATTTCAAATAGCTCTGATATAGCAGAAACCACTAAATTATGAAATTGCTAAATTGGGAATTGTATTTCAACCCAGAACAAGAAATGTGCTTGAACGGACACTAAATAACTCGCCCAGCTACAGCACTAGGGACAGATTTAGCGGGATATAAATTTGAGGCCTAGTATTTAGGCGCTGGGTGACAGGTATGGGTTTAGTGACAGAATTAGACTTGGAAATACACAGTAGCGGGTGTGTGTGAAGTTATTCTGAATGACCCAATGTGCACCTTGAATATTATATACCCTTTTAGGGATAGATTTCAAATAGCTCTGATATAGCAGAAACCACTAAATTATGAAATTGCTAAATTGGGAATTGTATTTCAACCCAGAACAAGAAATGTGCTTGAACGGACACTAAATAACTCGCCCAGCTACAGCACTAAGGACAGATTTAGCGGGATATAAATTTGAGGCCTAGTATTTAGGCGCTGGGTGACAGGTATGGGTTTAGTGCCAGAATTAGACTTGGAAATACACAGTAGCGGGTGTGTGTGAAGTTATTCTGAATGACCCAATGTGCACCTTGAATATTATATACCCTTTTAGGGATAGATTTCAAATAGCTCTGATATAGCAGAAACCACTAAATTATGAAATTGCTAAATTGGGAATTGTATTTCAACCCAGAACAAGAAATGTGCTTGAACGGACACTAAATAACTCGCCCAGCTACAGCACTAGGGACAGATTTAGCTGGATATAAATTTGAGGCCTAGTATTTAGGCGCTGGGTGACCGGTATGGATTTAGTGACAGAATTAGACTGGGATATGGCCAAAAAATAAACAGACTATTGCTGGTTAAATGCACTTGGTGTGACAGCTTCACCCTGATGTAGGCTTTAGCCAAAAAACAACCACACCATTGAGGGTTAAATGCACTTGGTGACAGGCGCAGCTTGCCCCTGATTTAGTATATGGCCAAAAAATGAACAGACTATTGCTGGTTAAATGCACTTGGTGTGACAGCTTCACCCTGATGTAGGCTTTAGCCAAAAAACAACCACACCATTGAGGGTTAAATGCACTTGGTGACAGGCGCAGCTTGCCCCTGATTTTGTATATGGCCAAAAAATGAACAGACTATTGCTGGTTAAATGCACTTGGTGTGACAGCTTCACCCTGATGTAGGCTTTAGCCAAAAAACAACCACACCATTGAGGGTTAAATGCACTTGGTCGCAGCTTGTGCTGGCGCACCACAAGACACAAAATGGCCGCCGATCACCCCAGAAAAATGTGACTGACAAACGGTCTGTGCAGCCTAAAAACAGTGAGCAATTGAGGATCAGCAGCTCAATGATCCACAGCTGCAGATCGATCAGTTAATCAAGTCCTTTGGAGGAGTTAATCTGCCTAATCTCGCCCTACTGTCGCAGCCGCAACCTCTCCCTACGCTAATCAGAGCAGAGTGACGGGCGGCGCTATGTGACTCCAGCTTAAATAGAGGCTGGGTCACATGGTGCTCTGGCCAATCACAGCCATGCCAATAGTAGGCATGGCTGTGATGGCCTCTTGGGGCAAGTAGTATGACGCTTGTTGATTGGCTGCTTTGCAGCCTTTCAAAAAGCGCCAAGAAAGCGTCACAAAAGCGCGAAGAAAGCGACGAACACCGAACCCGAACCCGGACTTTTACGAAAATGTCCGGGTTCGGGTCCGTGTCACGGACACCCCAAAATTCGGTACGAACCCGAACTATACAGTTCGAGTTCGCTCATCCCTACTGTTAACCCTTGCTTTGTTAGTGGAAAAAATGGGTTAAAATGGAAAATTAGCCAAAAAAATGAAATTCTCAAATTTCATCCCCATTTGCCAATAACTCTTGTGCAACACCTAAAGGGTTAACGAAGTTTGTAAAATCAGTTTTGAATACCTTGGGTGGTTTCTATTATGTAAGCCTCGCAAAGTGACTTCAGAGCTGTAGTGGTCCCTAAAAATTGGGTTTTTGTAAATTTCTGAAAAATTTCAAGATTTGCTTCTAAACTTCTAAGCCTTGTAACATCCCCAAAAAATAAAATATCATTCCCAAAATAATTCAAACATGAAGTAGACATATGGGGAATGTAAAGGCATCACAATTTTTAGGGGTATTACTATGTATTACAGAAGTAGAGAAACTGAAACTTTGAAATTTGCAAATGTTTCCAAATTTTTGTTAAATTAGGTATTTTTTGGTGCAAAAAAAATATTTTTTTAACTTAATTTTACCAGTGTCATGAAGTACAATATGTGACGAAAAAACAATCTCAGAACGGCCTGGATAAGTCAAAGCGTTTTAAAGTTATCAGCACTTAAAGTGACTCTGGTCAGATTTGCAAAAAATGGCCTGGTCCTAAGGTGTAAAAAGGCTGTGTCCTTAAGGGGTTAATTGCGGCCTAGTCTGGATCAGGGCGTGTGAGATACACAATTTACATACTGTGGTTATATTCTTCTATTAATAAAACACTTTTTGGTGCAAAATACACCATTTTTGGCCCTTGCAGCATTAGCACGTGAGAAATTCAAGGGCTATATACTGCTGTCATATTCAGTTATTA
The DNA here is from genome assembly GCF_014858855.1 of Bufo gargarizans. Classification (NCBI taxonomy): domain Eukaryota; kingdom Metazoa; phylum Chordata; class Amphibia; order Anura; family Bufonidae; genus Bufo; species Bufo gargarizans. Next base: position 173,733,097 of record NC_058085.1, read on the forward strand.
AACAAACACCCATTTTGGGTTAAAAAAAAGTATATTTTGCAGCCTTTGCTGCATATGCCATTGTGAGATACACCCTTTACATACTGTGGTTCTATTCAGTTATTTAAAATACAGCCATTTTGGGCAATAATCTTTAATTGCGCCCTAGTCTGGATCAGGGAGTGTGAGAAACACCCTTTGTCCCATATTTCCACTCTATCAGTTATATTCAGTTATTTGAAATACAGCCATTTTGGGCAATAATCTATAATTGCGGCCTATTCTGGATCAGGGCGTGTGAGATACATCCTTTGCATACTGTGGTTCTATTCAGTTATTTGAAATACAGCCATTTGGGGCAATAATCTTTAATTGCGGCCCAGTCTGGATCAGGGCGTGTGAGATACACCCTTTACATACTGTGGTTCTATTCAGTTATTTGAAATACAGCCATTTTGGGCAATAATCTTTAATTGTGGCCTAGTCTGGATCAGGGTGTGTTAGATACACCCTTTACTTACTGTGGTTATATTATTCCATTAATAAAACACCCTGTTTTGGGCAAAATACACAATGTTTCTGCCCTTGCAGCATCAGCATGTGTGAAATTCAAGGTTTATACTGCTGTCATATTCAGTTATTAAACAAACACCCGTTTTGGGCAAAAAAGTTTATTTTGCAGCCTTTGCTGCATATGTCATTGTGAGATACATTGCAAACTTGTCTGCCGAGTGTAGATGTGACGTCACAATGCGGAGGGGGCGTCATTAGGATCGGAGGTTGCGGCTGCTACCAGCAAGTAGCCGCCCTACTTGCTGGTAGCAAGGTAATTTACATATTATAAAAATAGTTTTTTATCAAATTCTACTGAACCAAAATGATGATTTAGCTTATGTATGTAGAGCTCGCAGTATAGGGATTATTATAAAAAAAAAACAAAAAAAACGGTATAGTAGGCTGACAGAAGCCCTTTAATTAATTCTTAATTAATTAATGCCCGCCACCTCCTTTCATTTAATGCTTAAACTTTAACAATTTGTCCCACATTTGCGCTTTAATACTTTGTCCCATATTTCCACTCTATCATATTTAATTTGAAACAATTAACCTCCCTTGGATATGGTCTCTCTTTCTCACGCTCCCTCTCCGACGTGGAACCCTGATTCGCCAATAACCGTGATCAATAGAGTTGAGCGAACACCTGGATGTTCGGGATCGAGAAGTTCGGACAAACTTCCCGGGAATGTTCGGGTTCGGGATCCGAAACCGACCCGAACTTCATCCCGAACCCCATTGAAGTCAATTGGGACCCGAACTTTTCGGCACTAAAAAGGCTGTAAAACAGCCCAGAAAAAGGGCTAGAGGACTGCAAAAGGAAGCAAAATGTAGTTAAATCCCCTGCAAACAAATGTGGATAGGAAAATGAATAAAAATAAAATACATAAAAATTAACCAATATCAATTGGAGAGAGGTCCCATAGCAGAGAATCAGGCTTCATGTCACCCACCACTGAAACAGGCCACTGTCAGATATTTAGACCCCGGCACCCAGACAGAGGAGAGAGGTCCCATTGCAGAGAATCAGGCTTCATGTCATAGCAGAGAATCAGGCTTCATGTCACCCAAAACTGGAACAAGCCATTGTCAGATATTTTGGCCCTGGCACCCAGACAGAGGAGAGAGGTCCCATAGCAGAGAATAAGGCTTCATGTCATAGCAGAGAATCAGGCTTCATGTCATAGCAGAGAATCAGGCTTCAGGTCACCCAAAACTGGAACAGGCCTTTGTCAGATATTTTGGCCCTGGCACCCAGACAGAGGAGAGAGGTCCCATAGCAGAGAATCAGGCTTCATGTCATAGCAGAGAATCAGGCTTCATGTCATAGCAGAGAATCAGGCTTCATGTCATAGCAGAGAATCAGGCTTCACATCACCCACCACTGGAAAAGGCCATTGTCAGATATTTTGGCCCTGGCACCCAGACAGAGGAGAGAGGTCCCATAGCAGAGAATCAGGCTTCATGTCATAGCAGAGAATCAGGCTTCATGTCATAGCAGAGAATCAGGCTTCACGTCACCCACCACTGAAACAGGCCATTGTCAGATATTTAGGCCCTGGCACTCAGACAGAGGAGAGAGGTCCAATTGCAGAGAATCAGGCTTTATGTCACCCAACACTGGAACAGGCCACTGTCATATATTTTTAGGCCCTGGCACCCAAACAAAGGAGAGAGGTCCCATAGCAGAGATTCAGGCTTCATGTCATAGCAGAGAATCAGGCTTCATGTCACCCAAAACTGGAACAGTCCATTGTCAGATATTTTGGCCCAGCACCCAGACAGAGGAGAGTGGTCCCATAGCAGAGATTCAGGCTTCATGTCATAGCGGAGAATCAGGCTTCACGTCACCCAAAACTGGAACAGTCCATTGTCAGATATTTAGGCCCCGGCACCCAGACAGAGGAGAGAGGTCCCATAGCAGAGATTCAGGCTTTATGTCATAGCACAGAATCAGACTTCATGTCACCCAAAACTGGAACAGTCCATTGTCAGATATTTTGGCCCGGCACCCAGACAGAGGAGAGAGGTCCCATAGCAGAGATTCAGGCTTCATGTCATAGCAGAGAATCAGGATTCATGTCATAGCAGAGAATCAGGCTTCATGTCATAGCAGAGAATCAGGCTTCACGTCACCCAAAACTGGAACAGTCCATTGTCAGAAATTTAGGCCCGGCACCCAGACAGGAGGAGAGAGGTCCCATAGCAGAGATTGAGGCTTCATGTCAGCAAAGAATCAGGCTTCATGTCATAGCAGAGAATCAGGCTTCACGTCACCCACCACTGGAACAGGCCATTGTCAGATATTTAGGCCCCGGCACCCAGACAGAGGAGAGAGGTCCCATAGCAGAGATTCAGGCTTTATGTCATAGCAGAGAATCAGGCTTCACGTCACCCAAAACAGGAACAGTCCATTGTCAGATATTTTGGCCCGGCACCCAGACAGAGGAGAGAGGTCCCATAGCAGAGTTTCAGGCTTCATGTCAGCAGAGAATCAGGCTTCATGTCATAGCAGAGAATCAGGCTTCACGTCACCCACCACTGGAACAGGCCATTGTCAGATATTTTGGCCCTGGCACCCAGACAGAGGAGAGTGGTCCCATAGCAGAGATTCAGGCTTCATGTCATAGCAGAGAATCAGGCTTCACGTCACCCAAAACTGGAACAGTCCATTGTCAGATATTTAGGCCCAGCACCCAGACAGAGGAGAGAGGTCCCATAGCAGAGATTCAGGCTTCATTTCAGCAGAGAATCAGGCTTCATGTCACAGCAGAGAATCAGGCTTCACGTCACCCACCACTGGAACAGGCCATTGTCAGATATTTTGGCCCTGGCACCCAGAAAGAGCAGAGAGGTCCCATAGCAGAGATTCAGGCTTCATGTCATAGCAGATAATCAGGCTTCACGTCACCCACCACTAGAACAGGCCATTGTCAGATATTTAGGCCCCGGCACCCAGACAGAGGAGAGAATTCCCATAGCAGAGATTCAGGCTTCATGTCAGCAGAGAATCAGGCTTCATGTCATAGCAGAGAATCTGGCTTCATGTCACCCAATTAAAATATTTTGACCCTTTTGATGCAGAAATAAACAATAAACAAAAAATAAAGCAAAAGCTACAAGTCACTTGTCTCCTAAGTAGCAGGATGACAAGTGAATGATCTATAGGGACAATCACCCTAGTGTTACCCTTATTATTTTGGCCCTGCCTAGAAACGGAATGGCTGATCTACCTGGTTGATCCTGACAGTAGCATATGCTTGTCTCAAAGATTAAGCCATGCACGTGTAAGTACGCACGGCCGGTACAGTGAAACTGCGAATGGCTCATTAAATCAGTTATGGTTCCTTTGATCGCTCGATCTGCGTGGAGAGGGGAACAATCTACCAGCACACAATATTCTAGACAATGGGAGTCACAAAATATGGGAGGGACTGGCGACAAAACACGAAACGACAGAACACAGGAATATACTCCAGATGGTTCTACATTGGGACCCTCTACCTACTCTGGCACATCAGCCTCCAACTCCCTCCCTTTTTTAGGCCCACCACAAGGAAACACTTATGGACTGAGGGACCGTCCTCTACCTCAACAACAAAGCAAGAAATAAATTCAACCTCATCCGACATGTTGATCATCAATCTTTCAGATATTACTTTATCTAAAGATGAAATTTCCATTCTGAGAAAGGGTTTGACCTTTGTTCCAACTACGCGTTTTAACTGCTTCGACTGGATTAAGGACATCAATCTCTTCACTAGAAAACTTCGCTGGCATAAAATCTTTGCGACGACAGATAAAAAGAGATGTCTGGAACTAGGCATTGAGAGTGAAGATTTAGATAGCCTTAATGACCTTACAAATCTACTAGACGAGAACGAACGCCCCATAGGACAAGGCCCATTTACGTCCCTAAAAAATAGAAGCACGAAAATGCCACCAAGAACCCTTAATGATGCCAATATTGAGATTTTTCTTAAATCAGTGACACGGGATTTGGAAAAACTTGAGGAACAGAATTTATATAAAAATTATACCCATTCTGAAATGAAAGCCCTACAAAACCTCAATAAAAACAAAAATATTGTGGTTAAACCATCTGACAAGGGGGGCAATATCGTGATCCTCTCCCTTCTACAGTATAGAGATATGTGTCGAACTCTTCTATCAGACACAAACAGTTACGAGATCCTAAGAGGCGACCCCACGCCAACTTATCTTACCGAATTAACTGAAATTGTACAATGGGGCCTTTTGAACAAATGCATTGACAAAAAATAACTTGAATTTTTGCTACCAACCAATCCAAAGATAGCGACCTTTTATGGACTGCTGAAAATCCATAAAGGAACTAATCCGTTGAAAGGACGTCCCATTGTCTCCGGCATTGACAATCTTACTCAACATATAGGCACCTACATTGACCACATTTTACGTTCTTTTGTATCTGCTCTACCGTCTCATCTTCGTGATACTACCGATCTACTAAAGAGACTAGAGGGCGTCAGTCTGGAGCCTAACACCTGGTTCTCCTCGATTGATGTAGAGGCACTCTACACATCAATCCCCCATAACAAGGGTCTAACAGCGGCAAAATACTTTTTAGACACCCGGTCCACCAACATGACTCACCATAATAATTTCGTTCTGGAACTATTAAAGTTCGTTCTCACACACAATTATTTTGTGTTTGAGGATCGCCTCTACCACCAGCTCAGGGGCACCGCTATGGGTAGCCCTTGTGCACCGACATACGCTAATTTGCTCCTGGGCTGGTGGGAAGACGTGATCGTCTTCTCTGAAACCATGAATGAGTGGACCAAATTTGTTTCTCTTTGGTCCAGATTCATTGATGATATCTTGCTTCTATGGTCTGGAACGGAACAACAATTTCATTCATTCATGGACATATTGAACTCCAATCAGATAGGGCTCTATTTTACGTCAGAGATTCATCATGACCAAATAACTTTTCTGGACGTAACTCTTGACCGAGATATTAATAATTACATCAAAACCACTCTCTTCAGAAAAAAGACCTCCACCAATAGCCTTCTTCGATGGGAAAGTTTTCACCCTAGGTCCCTCAAAAGGGGAATCCCCAAAGGCCAGTTCTTAAGGGTTCGACGGAACTGTTCGGATCAGGAGACTTTTTTGAGTGAGTCCACGAAACTATTCCATCGTTTTAAAGAAAGGGGATATCCTGACCAATGCCTCTATGAGGCCTGGGACTGGGCCAAATCGAGGGATTGTTCCTCCCTTCTACAAACGTCTAAAAAGGAAATGACGAGCACTCCGGGGCCAATCCGAATAATTGGCACCTACGACTCTGAATCCCAACAGGTCCGTGATATCCTAACTCGATACTGGTCCCTAATCAAAACAGATCCAGACTTGATGGGAGTCCTGCCAGAAAATCCGTCCATCACATTTAGACGAGGCCGCAGCATAGGGGACACGCTGGTCCATAGCCACTTTGACCCTCCGATATCAAACACGTGGCTAATAAATAGACAAATGGGCACTTTTAGATGTGGTAGATGTAAAGCGTGTAACTTTCTATCCCCAGGTAATACATTTCAGAATAGCTCTGAGGATAGAACATTCCGCGTCTATAGTTTTGCCAACTGCAATACCATGGGTGTAATATACATGGCCACTTGTAGGCAAGACAAAAAGATTGTTTAAAATAAGGGTCTTGGAGCATATTGGGGATATCCGTAAGAGACGTGACAAACCACTTGCCCGCCATGTTTTGACTAAACATGCTGGAACTGTTGAGGTAGTTTGATTCTCTGTAATCGAGGTACTAAAACCTACAACCAGAAAAGGGGACATAGACAAGCTCCTAAGACAAAAAGAGTCTAAATGGATCTTTAGGCTTAACACTACTACACCGGCTGGACTCAATGAACATATCGACTTTGCGTGCTTTTTATGACTGGACCATCAATATCTTTTAATAATGGTAATTTTTATACCAGTGGTATTACGCCAGTTTAATATATGGAGATTATTTTTCTCTATACTCATCAATATCTGATAATTCAATTAATTGACTTTTTGACCCGACAAATTGATAAGCTCCAGGCACATTAATAAGAACTAGCTCACTATATAGTGTGATCAAGATAAAATTGGCCATTAAATTGGCCATTAATATGCCCTATAATATAACATTACAACCTGTCTTATGCCTACCCACTATATCCAATTATATGGATGCTTACGCATGTTTTGACTAATTGATATATTCTTGGTACTGATACATCAATAGTGGGATTTAGATTCCAGCACTAAATAATGTTGAGACTATAGGCCAAATGAATGAAATATATACCAACAATGTATCTGTGCTATAATTCTTTTAGCCCCCTGATATGGGGGACCTTTATATGCAATAATATATCAGCACATCACTACAGAAACATTTGGCTACATTAGAGCAGCGATCACAGCATTACCTCATAGTAGCCGCTTCAGACGAGCGGCTACAATAGAACAGGGGCCCGGTATCCAGGACGCCACTATGAGTCACATGACCGCAACATGCGGTCACGTGCTCCTACGTCATACCCGGAAGCTGTGCTTAAATAGCGCAGCCGGCGTCTCTCCAGTCGCGGCCGCGTCTCCATCCAGACAGCGGTCACGCCGGGACCTCTGAGCCTGAGTACCTCCAGTCTTCTACCTGTGTGGATATCCTCCAGAGCGACTTAACAGCATTGGCAACCATACCTATCTGGACACGCAAGTTCCTCTGTACCATCAGAGACTAGACATTGCATACTTCCAGTTCTACTACAATATATATATTTTTTCCACAGAGACTGTTGCGGCCATTGTTTGCCGATATTCTGTTGTATAGCATCTTGATTTCTATACACCCTTGAAGTGGGAGGGCATGTTATGACCATTTGGTATTAACTTGATGACTGGATCAGTATCGCCACCTATATAATGCTTTTTCTTTTCATAGCTGGAGCCCGATATACCTAGATTAAATTAGTATCCCATACTTAGGACTAGGGGTCACATATATATATACATCTAAATAGAATTGGTGACCGATACTTTAAGCTACATTTATTGTGGTCACATCTGTGTATTGTCTTTGATCTATTATCTATCTTTGGTGTTGGACACTCTGCATCTCTTTGGTTTTGGTCCCCTGAGGAGCCCAATATCAACCGGGCGAAACGCGTAGGGCCGTTATATACAATCATGCTATAACTATACACTGTTCTTTTCTAATTCTTACCCCCATCTGGGTTTGGGGTGTTCTTCTTATATAATTAACCCTTTTTTATTTTTGGCACACCTGTAGACTAGCAACAGCCTTCTTTTAGGACTAGTACAATCCGCCACCCGCATCAGGGCCTTCTAGGGTCTTATAGGAGGCACGAGATACGGGATCGCCCTTATCAGGGCGGCCATTCCGTTTCTAGGCAGGGCCAAAATAATAAGGGTAACACTAGGGTGATTGTCCCTATAGATCATTCACTTGTCATCCTGCTACTTAGGAGACAAGTGACTTGTAGCTTTTGCTTTATTTTTTGTTTATTGTTTATTTCTGCATCAAAAGGGTCAAAATATTTTAATTGAATACATTAAAAGTGAAGTTTTAGAATTAATGGTTTTTCTGTGATACTCCTTTAATTATTGACCTAATTCTACTATAATCCCGTGAACAGGGTTGTGTTCATTCTGTGAAAACTTCATGTCACCCAACACTGGAACAGGCCACTGTCAGATATTTTTAGGCCCCGGCACCCAGACAGAGGAGAGGTTCATTCAACTGTGGGTTGCCCCGCAATATAATGGTAAAATGAAAATAAAAAAAGGATTGAATGAGGAAGTGCCCTGGAGTACAATAATATATGGTTAAGGGGAGGTAGTTATAAATGTCTAATCTGCACAAGGGATGGACAGGGCCTGTGGGATCCATGCCTGGTTCATTTTAATGAACGTCAGCTTGTCCACATTGGCTGTAGACAGGCGGATATTTTTAGGCCCCAGCACCCAGACAGAGGAGAGGTTCATTCAACTGTGGGTTGCCCCGCAATATAATGGTAAAATGAAAATAAAAAAAGGATTGAATGAGGAAGTGCCCTGGAGTACAATAATATATGGTTAAGGGGAGGTAGTTATAAATGTCTAATCTGCACAAGGGATGGACAGGGCCTGTGGGATCCATGCCTGGTTCATTTTAATGAACGTCAGCTTGTCCACATTGGCTGTAGACAGGCGGCTGCGTTTGTCTGCAATGACGCCCCCGCCGTGCTGAATACACATTCAGACAAAACGCTTGCCGCCGGGCATAAAACGCTATACCTCCAAGGCATAAAAGGCTAGCTCTGGCCACGTGGACAATTTGGAGACCCAGAAGTTGAATGGGGCCGAACCATCAGTCAGTACATGGAGGGGTGTGCACACGTACTGTTCCACCATGTTAGTGAAATGTTGCCTCTTGCTAATGGGTTCCGTATCAGGTGGTGGTGCAGTTAGCTGTGGCGTGTTGACAAAACTTTTCCACATCTCTCCCATGCTAACCCTGCCCTCAGAGGAGCTGGCCGTGACACAGCTGTGTTGGCGACCTCTTGCTTCTCCTCTGCCTTCACCTTGGGCTTCCACTTGTTCCCCTGTGACATTTGGGAATACTCTCAGTAGCGCGTCTACCAACGTGCGCTTGTACTCGCACATCTTCCTATCACGCTCCAGTGCAGGAAGTAAGGTGGGCACATTGTCTTTGTACCGTGGATCCAGCAGGGTGGCAACCCAGTAGTCCGCACACGTTAAAATGTGTGCAACTCTGCTGTCCTTGCGCAGGCACTGCAGCATGTAGTCGCTCATGCGTGCCAGGCTGCCCAGAGGTAAGGACAAGCTGTCCTCTGTGGGAGGCGTATCGTCATCTTCCTGCGTTTCCCCCCAGCCACGCACCAGTGATGGGCCCGAGCTGCGTTGGGTACCACCCCGCTGTGACCATGCTTCATCCTCATCCTCCTCCACCTCCTCCTCATCCTCGTCCTCCTCGTCCTCCAGTAGTGGGCCCTGGCTGGCCACATTTGCACCTGGCCTCTTCTGTTACAAAAAGAGTCACTTCTAAGAGACTGGCCTGAAAGTGCTAAAAATGACCCCTCTTCCTCCTCCTCCTCCTGGGCCACCTCCTCTTCCATCATCGCCCTAAGTGTTTTCTCAAGGAGACATAGAAGTGGTATTGCAACGCTGATAACAGCGTCATCGACACTGGCCATGTTGGTGGAGTACTCGAAACAGCGCAACAGGGCACACAGGTCTCGCATGGAGGCCCAGTCATTGGTGGTGCTGTACTGCAGTGCGACTGACCCGTGCGTGCTGCAGCTGAAACTCCACTATGGCCTTCTGTTGCTCGCACAGTCTGTCCAGCATGTGCAAGGTGGAGTTCCACCTGGTGGGCACGTCGCATATGAGGCGGTGAGCAGGAAGGCTGAAGTTATGCTGTAGCGCAGACAGGCGAGTAGCGGCAGGATGTGAACGCCTGAAGCGCGAACAGATGGCCCACACTTTATGCAGCAGCTCTGACATGTTGGGGTAGTTGTGAATAAACTTCTGCACCACCAAATTCAGCACATGCGCCAGGCAAGGGATGTGCGTCAAACCGGCTAGTCCCAGAGCTACAACGAGATTTCGCCCATTATCACACACCACCAGGCCGGGCTTGAGGCTCACTGGCAGCAACCACTCGTTGGTCTGTTGTTCTATACCCCGCCACAACTCTTGTGCGGTGTGGGGCCTGTCCCCCAAACATATGAGTTTCAGAATGGCCTGCTGACGTTTACCCCGGGCTGTGCTGAAGTTGGTGGTGAAGGTGTGTGGCTGACTAGATGAGCAGGTGGAAAAAGAGGAGGAGGAAGCCGAGTAGGAGGAGGAGGCAACAGGAGGCAAAGAATGTTGCCCTGCGATCCTTGGCGGCGGAAAGACGTGCGCCAAACAACTCTCCGCCTGGGGCCCAGCTGCCACTGCATTTACCCAGTGTGCAGTTAGGGAGATATAGCGTCCCTGGCCGTGCTTACTGGTCCATGTATCTGTGGTTAGGTGGACCTTGCCACAGATGGCGTTGCGTAGTGAACACTTGATTTTATCGGATACTTGGTTGTGCAGGGAAGGCACGGCTCTCTTGGAGACGTAGTGGCGGCTGGGAACAACATACTGTGGGACAGCAAGCGACATGAGCTGTTTGAAGCTGTCTGTGTCCACCAGCCTGAATGACAGCATTTCATAGGCCAGTAGTTTAGAAATGCTGGCATTCAGGGCCAGAGATCGAGGGTGGCTAAGTGGGAATTTACGCTTTCTCTCAAATGTTTGTGAGATGGAGGGCTGAACGCTGCCGTGTGACATGGTTGAGATGCTTGGTGACGGAGGTGGTGGGGTTGGTGGTACATCCTCTGTTTGCTGGGCGGCAGGTGCCAACGTTCCTCCAGAGGCGGAGGAAGAGGCCGAGGCGGCGGCAGCAGCAGAAGAGGTAGCAGGGGGAGCCTGAGTGAGTTCCTTGTTTTTAAGGTGTTTACTCCACTGCAGTTAATGCTTTGCATGCAGGTGCCTGGTCATGCAGGTTGTGCTAATGTTCAGAAGGTTAATGCCTCGCTTCAGGTTCTGATGGCACAGCGTGCAAACCACTCGGGTTTTGTCGTCAGCACATTGTTTGAAGAAGTGCCATGCCAGGGAACTCCTTGAAGCTGCCTTTGGGGTGCTCGGTCCCAGATGGTGGCGGTCAGTAGCAGGCGGAGTCTCTTGGCGGCGGGTGTTCTGCTTTTGCCCACTGCTCCCTCTTTTGCTACGCTGTTGGCTCGGTCTCACCACTGCCTCTTCCTTCGAACCGTGAAAGTCAGTGGCACGACCTTCATTCCATGTGGGGTCTAGGACCTCATCGTCCCCTGCATCGTCTTCCACCCAGTCTTCCTCCCTGACCTCCTGTTCAGTCTGCACACTGCAGAAAGACGCAGCAGTTGGCACCAGTGTTTTGTCATCATCAGAGACGTGCTGAGGTGGTATTCCCATGTCCTCATCATCAGGAAACATAAGTGGTTGTGCGTCAGTGCATTCTATGTCTTCCACTGCTGGGGAAGGGATAGGTGGATGCCCTTGGGAAACCCTGCCAGCAGAGTCTTCAAACAGCATAAGAGACTGCTGCATAACTTGAGGCTCAGACTGTTTCCCTGATATGCATGGGGATGATGTGACAGACTGATGGGCTTGGTTTTCAGGCGCCATCTGTGTGCTTTCTGCAGAAAACTGGGTGGGAGATAATGTGAACGTGCTGGATCCACTGTCGGCCACCCAATTGACTAATGCCCGTACCTGCTCAGGCCTTACCATCCTTAGAACGGCATTGGGCCCCACCAAATATCGCTGTAAATTCTGGCAGCTACTGGGACCTGAGGTAGTTGGTTAACTAGGACGTGTGGCTGTGGCAAACGGTCATGTCCTCTCCCAGCACCAGAGGGTCCACTAACACCACCACGACCATGTCCGCGTCCGCGTCCCTTACTAGATGTTTTCTCATTGTTACTGTTCACAACAATAATAAAAAAATTATTTGGCCCAATGTACTGAATTCAAATTCAGGCCTTTTTTTACAGACACCTAACACTATCTGGCTATCTATTTAGGTACCGTATTACACTAATACAGGCACAGCAGTAACGACAGATTTAGCTGAATCTAAATTGTAGGCCTAGTATTTAGGCCCTGGATGACAGGTATACGTTTACGGACAGAATTAGACTTGGAAATGCACTGTAGCGTGTGAAGTTATTGAGAATGACCCTATCTGCACCTTCAATCTAATATTCCCTTTTATGGATAGATTTAAATTAGGCCTGATACAGCAAAACACACTGATTTAGGGAATTGCTAAGTTGGGAATTGTATTTCAACCCAGAAGAAAAACTGCTTTGGTGGACACTAAATGAATTGACCAGCCTCAACAATAAACACAGATTTAGCTGAATATAAATTGTAGGCCTAGTATTTAGGCGCTGGATGACAGGTATACGTGTACGGACAGAATTAGACTTGGAAATGCACGGTAGCGTGTGAAGTTATTGAGAATGACCCTATCCGCACCTTCAATCTAATATACCCCTTTATGGATAGATTTAAAGTAGGCCTGATACAGCAGAAACCACTAATTTAGGGAATTGCTAAGTTGGGAATTGTATTTCAACCCAGAACAAAAACTGTGCTTTAACGGACACCGAATAACTTGACCAGCCACAGCAATAAACACAGATTTAGCTGAATATAAATTGTAGGCCTAGTATTTAGGCACTGGATGACAGGTATATGTTTACGGACAGAATTAGACTTGGAAATGCACGGTAGCGTGTGAAGTTATTGAGAATAACCCTATCCGCACCTTCAATCTAATATACCCTTTTATGGATAGATTTAAAGTAGGCCTGATACAGCAAAAACTACTGATTTAGGGAATTGCTAAGTTGGGAATTGTATTTCAACCCAGAACAAAAACTGTGCTTTGGTGGACACTAAATGAATTGACCAGCCTCAGCAATAAACACAGATTTAGCTGAATATAAATTTTAGGCCTATTATTTAGGCGCTGGATGACAGGTATACGTTTACGGACAGAATTAGACTTGGAAATGCACGGTAGCGTGTGAAGTTATTGAGGATGACACTATCCGCACCTTCAATCTAATATACCCTTTTATGGATAGATTTAAAGTTGGCCTGATACAGCAGAAACCACTGATTTAGGGAATTGCTAAGTTGGGAATTGTATTTCAACCCAGAACAAAAATATATCCTTTGCCAGACAGCAGACAGTATTACAATTGGCTAGCCACAGCTGAAACACCAGATTTAGGGTACTGCTATTTTGGCAATTGTATTTAACCCCTCAATAAAATAGCATGCACAGCCAAGCACCTGATGTAGCATATAGGACAAAAATAACCACACTATTGATGGTTAAATGGACTTGGTGGCAGCTTGTGCTGGCGCACCACAAGACACAAAATGGCCGCTGATCACCCCAGAAAAACGTGACATAAAAACGCTCCGGGCAGCCTTAAAACAGTGAGCAATTAAATAGCAGCAGTTCAATGATCCACAGCTGTAGATCGATCACTGAATTAAGTGTTTTTGCTGAGTTAATCACTGCCTAATTTCACCCTAACAGCAGCTGCAACCTCTCCCTACACTGATCAGAGCAGAGTGACGTGCGGCGCTACGTGACTCCAGCTTAAATAGAGGCTAGGTCACATGCTGCACTGGCCAATCACAGCCATGCCAATAGTAGGCATGGGTGTGATGGCCTCTTGGGGCAAGTAGTATGACGCTTGTTGATTGGCTGCTTTGCAGCCTTTCAAAAAGCGCCAAGACAGCGACGAACACCGAACCCGGACTTTTACGAATATGTTCGGGTCCGTGTCACGGACACCCCAAAATTCGGTACGAACCCGAACTATACAGTTCGGGTTCGCTCATTCCTACTCTCTACCCATTATCTATGACCTGCTGGAGAGGTTTAGCCCCTTATCCAATTATAAGATTCACATGAAAAAATCACAGGTTTTGAGCCTGGGCCGTCAACCCACTGTAAGGAAAGATCTGGAGATGAAATTCCCATTTAATTGGAACGCCCCATTCCTCACTTATCTAGGAGTAAAGATAGGACCTGACCCTCACAGTCTGTTTCAACTTAACTACCTTCCATTGTTGAAATCCATACTGGAACAGCTTTCCTTACTGCAATTCCCAACACTGCCGTGGTTCAGTCGCATAAACCTGGTAATGTCTTTAGTAACCCCCAGATTAAACTACCTTCAAAAAGTTCTTCCAATCCTGGTACCAAGATCATTCTACAAATCTCTAACCAAAAGCATAATCCTCCTTCATTTAGGGAGGTAAAAAATCTCGCTTGGCTACCTCACTCCTCCAGAGACCTAGATCCTCAGGTGGGATAGGTCTTCCTAATCAGTTGTTATATGGCAGAGCCATCTTATATCCAGAATAATCAATTGGTTTAGACAACCACCACATAGGTCTTGGGTACACATGGAAGCTAAGAATTTCTCGACATTGCTTAGGAGACTTTTAATAGGGCCAACAGACCTTAAGGTTCCTCTAACCCAAACCAACTCTATGCTCAGGGCCACTATAGATACATGGGACTGGTTTCAAGCATCCACATGGGGGGTCCCTCTGCCCTCTTCACTTATACAGAGGAGAGATCTGATTAGTGCTGCCCCATTAGAATTAAGACAATCTCTTCCCATAGGCATCCGCAAACTGGAGATCCCAGTACTTTCTCTCTTTAATTAGAAGGGATCAGTATTAGATGGAGAAACCCTTATATCCATGATACCAGATTTGAAGTCTCATCTACCATTGATATCCTTTCTTCGAGCATTCATATCTAAATATATTCCAAAACAAGCTCTCCTTAGACCTCTCACCTGGTTCGAAAGCTTGATAAGTAGGCCTGCCCCGCTAACAAAACCAAACTCACATCTTTATAAGGTTCCTTAATGCCCACACCTCTACATCAAAATTGGTGTTTTTAGGTCTATGGTAGCGGGATTTGGGTCACTCATACATCCAAGGAATGTTCTAAATTACATGTGGAACCCCACACCACCTCGAGATGTGTTAGAGTCCAGGAGAATAAATACAAGATTCTCAGACAGTGGTAGAAAACTCCTGATATTACTTATAGATACGATCAGTCAAATACTGATGTGTGCTGGCATTGCAGGGGAGAGAAAGGCTCTTTTTATCATGTTTGGTGGTTATGTCCACTGATACAGAAGTGGTGGAGCAAAATTTTTTTATAAAAACAATAAAGTGTGCAATACGAAAATCCCTCTTTCTCCTCAACTAGCTCTATTGGGCCTTTCTACCCGATGCTCCAAGGGAGAGGTGCCTCTTCTCTTTAAGAGACTTTTAATCAGTGCACGTCTTTTAGTACCTAGATTACGACTTAAGCCGGAGTTTGCTTCCATGGAGCAGTGGATAGGGAAGGTAGATAATATTTACAGATTTTAAGAAATAGCAGCTTGGGAAAGTCACAATTACCCTAAATTTAGAGCTCATTGGAAAACTTAGGAACAATTTAGAAATTTCTGATGAAATGAAACCTTGATCTATGAATACCATATCCTGTCACACTGCTATTAATATACAGGGTGGGCCATTTATATGGATACACCTTAATAAAATGGGAATGGTTGGTGATATTAACTTCCTGTTTGTGGCACATTAATATATGTGAGGGGGGGGGAAACTTTTCAAGATGGGTGATGACCATGGCGGCCATTTTGAAGTCGGCCATTTTGAATCCAACTTTTGTTTTTTTCAATAGGAAGAGGGTCATGTGACACATCAAACTTATTGGGAATTTCACAAGAAAAACAATGGTCTGCTTGGTTTTAAGCATATGCTGTGAAGATACGAGATGTGCAGCACCTGAAACTACGGAAACTGGAAGCCTGTGCTAGCATTTCTCCTGCAGTGTTGCTATCAGTGTGTGAATAGTGGGAGAAGAGGGTTGCATTGACAATCCAACACAATGAGCAGCAGATTGAACACATTTTATAAGTGGTCAGAAACTTGTAAATAACTCATGAAAGAATAAAGTAATGTTAAAACCAAGCTCACCATTGTTTTTCTTGTGAAATTCCCAACAAGATTGATGTGTCACATGACCCTCTTCCTATTGAAAAAACAAAAGTTGGATTCAAAATGACCGATTTCAAAATGGTCGCCATGGTCACCACCCATCTTGAAAAGTTTCTCCCCTCACATATCCTAATGTTCCACAAACAGGAAGTTAATATCACCAACCATTCACATTTTATTAAGGTGTATCCATATAAATGGCCCGCCCTGTATATTAATCTAATGTGAAACATTCACTGTACTCACTCATGTGTTAACTCATATGTTGGATATTAACGTTGTTATAAAAAACCTGATGCATGATGCAAAGTTTTTCAATAAAGCTTTAAAAAAAAAAAAGCACAATGAGATTCAGGTTAGTGTGAATATAACCACTATGCTTTAATACAATCTGAATGATTTACATTTAATAATTTCTGAATAAGAGGTGCTAAAGCTTCAAGGCTATTCACAAACTATGACAAACATGTACATGTACAATAAAAGTCAATACTGGCGCTTTAAAAAATAAATAAAAAAGAGTGGTGTCTACGGATGGGAGGGCCTGGGATCTTCTTCTGTCCTATCTCATGTTCACAGTGCGAGAGGTGCCCTAGGCCTCTACTGGGTTCTCGCCCATCGAACACAAAAGTGTTGTTGAGTATGTCACCCAGACGCAAGGACGGATGGAAACAGTGTTACCTCTGGTTAGGGAGCATATGGAGGCAGGGTCTATAACCGGCAGGCTCGGGTTAGGACCTTTAACCCAGGTGCTCGGGTATTGGTTTTGGTACCAACCATAGACAGTAAGTTCCTAGCTAGGTGGCAGGGGCACTACGAGGTACTTGAACAAATTGGAGAGGCAGATTACAAGGTACACCAGCCAGGGTGGCTAAAGCTGGAGCAGGAGTAACATGTGAATCTGCTCAAACCATGGAAAGATAGGGAAATCTGTACTGAAGATAGCCCGCAACCAGGGTTTCTAGGGGAAGCAGTTTCGGCCCCTTTGTCTGAAGTAAGGGAAGCGGCTGCCACAGTGAAAATTGCTTACAACCTCTCCTCTAAACAGACTCAGGAAGCCAGGGAGTTAATTAGTCGGAACACAGATGTGTTCTCGGTCCTCCCTGGACACACTTCCATAATCCGGCATGACATTATCACTGAGCCTCAGGCAAAAGACCGGTTAAAACCATACCGGGTACCCGACGCTCGGCAACAAGCCATCGCGGAGGGTGTTAACTTTTGCTTTGCATGGCGCCGATGCCACTGTTCAACGGCTCATCCACATTGTCGGTACGCTTCGGCTTACCTGGATATTGTCATTCATAGTACCGACTGGGAAAATCATCTACCAAAAGTGCAGGCTGTAGTGGACTCCATTAGGAAGGCTGGACTGACCACTAACCCCAAAAAGTGCACAATTGGGTTAGAAGAGACCAAGTACCTAGGGTATGTAATTGGGCGCTGAATTATTAAACCTCAGGTGAACAAAATTGAGACAATTCAGAATTGATCCCAACCTGCCACTACTAGGCAAATAAAGTGGTTTCTGGGAACGGTGAGCTATTATATGAGGTTTGTTTCTCATTTTTCCCCTTTAGCGGCTCCATTGACAGGGATCCTGAAGGGACGGAAATCCGTGATGGTCCACTAGAATTAGCAGGCGGAAAAGACTTTCTCCGCTTTGAAGTCGGCCCTGTGTGGGTCCCCAGTTTTGGTGATGCCCGACTTCAAAAGGGAGTTTGTAGTACAGACCGATGCCCCTTGAAGTAGGCCTCAGAGCTGTAACCTCTTAGGAAATCAATGGGGAGGAACATCCCGTTGTTTTCCTGAGCCACAAACTTACTCCAGCGGAGACTAGGTACAGTATAGTGGAGAGAGACTGCCTGGCCATCAAGTGGGCACTCGAGTCTCTCCGCTATTGTCTATTGGGGAGAAAGTTCTGTCTGGTGACCGACCACTCCCCTCTCAAGTGGATGAGCCAAGCCAAAGAGAGGAATGCTCGGGTCACCAGATGGTTCTTATCTTTGCAAAACTTCAAGTTTTCCGTAGAACATAGGGCAGGCGGGTTACAGGGAAACACAGATGCCCTGTCCTGGGTAAATTGTCTGGTGGATGTTCACCCCCTCAGGGTTGAACAAAGAAGGGAGGTATGTAGGAATTTCTGTGTTCTGAGATCTAAGGATGTGTGCCGTGCTAAAGGGCTGAGAGCCGCATTGCTGGGAAGCAGGCCCCTAAAGCCTGTTGTGGACTGCTACGGACAAAACTCCTGAATAGGTGAATGTTTTTGTTTTTTTTATTCTGTGGACTTTCCATGGTGTGAATGAACACCAAGATGGTGAACTGTCATTTTGTTTATGTGTGAATAAACACTGAACTGTTTAAGTTAAAGACTTTGTTTTTGCCTCTGCATTGTGTCTGCTAATCTGCTTACCAGAGTGAATCCCCACAGTATGTATACTAATGCCAAAAGCCTGACAAATAAAATTGGGGAACTGGAATTAGTGATGTGTGAGGAAGACTATGATATAGTGGGAAAAACTGAAACATGGCTGAATGATAGCTATGACTGGACAGAAGAGGCAGTATCAGTGGAAAAGGAGGAGTCAGTCGAGGAGGAGACGGGAAGATTATGAATATCAGGGTTATTCAGTTTAGAAAAAAGATGACTGAGGAGAGATCTAATTTTACCACATGACAGGAGGCTTCATATTTTGCATTAAACTCTCTTTACTTACTCCACATAGCAGTAAAGAAACAGTTAAAACAGTAACCAATCAAAATGCAATAGGAGGTAATGTATTCTGAGCCGTGAGACTCCTCCTCCTCTTTCTTTACTGCTCCATCAGACAGACAGGTCAGAGTTTTCGGCTCTCCCCGTTATAAGATTTTGGGGTTACGTATTTTCCATTTGGGGGCTTTGCTTTCTATCCTTGTGGTAATATTTAATGTCTACTGCTATATTTTGGGGGGTTTGTGGCTCCGGTGAAGTTTTTTCTCCTCAGCTGGTCTCCCGTTCCTGTTTGGCCTTCTCGCTTTCCTCCCCCCCCCCCACCCCCCCCGCCACCGTTACCTCACGCGCTTTTGCGGTATTGGTGGTCGGTCCTTTTTTCCCTTCCCTGGGGTAACGTTCACCCCGTCTGCGCACATCGCTTCGCGGTCTTTCGCCGCGCTTCCTCTGCTGCCGCTCGCGGGATCTTCTCTCCTTCAGGCGTCAGCGGCGGACATTACGCTCGCGTCTCGCGAGATCTGTGGCCGCCATCTTGGATATCCGGGACTCCATTTCCACCGCGCTCGGCTCTGCGGTAAGTCCCTTACAACCCTGCCCTCTTACTATTTGCGTTTGTGCTCCGTGTCAGAGCCCTCACTGTGTCTCTCCTCCTTCACAGCTCGGATCGGATAAGCCTGTCAGGCGACCAGGCAGGGCTCTCCAATTCAGTGGCCGTTTGTCCAGGCCTCACCACTGCAGGGTTCATTCCCTGGGCTTTGGGGTGTCGCCCCTATCTTGCTGCTGCTGCAGAGGTGTCAGACATACATCCTCTATTCCTGGGTGCTGCCCAGTGCAAAAATCCCAATTTACCCTGCTGGGGTTATAGGTACTGCTGGTACCATCTCTATATATATTTTATACTGCCCTGTGCCAAGGTGCTGTTGGACGATGGACCAGAACGCTGCACAGCTTCAGGCCATGATTAATGAGGCAGTTGCTGCCTCGATGGAGAAGGCTTTCTCCAGGATTATGACGGCGGCTGATGGGCCAGATGACCTCGCTGAGGTCCAGCAACAGGACTACGATTCCGAGGCTTCGGAGTCACAGGTTCGTGCCGACACTCGGCCACAAAAACGCCATTGTAAAGGCGAGAAGGGCTCCGCCAACCCGGACAGGGGCAAAGCCCCCGCCAAGCGCGACAAACCGACTCCTCTCGCTCCCTCGCCTGGACATCACTACTCCTCGGACGAGGAGGATAAGCTATCTCCGTCCATGAATATTCTGGACTCGTGGCAGGCCGCGGGCTCAGATGAGGGCGCGTTTTCCGGTGACCGAGGGGGCACCTTCCTCGAAACCGCCCAGCTACCCGACGACTCGGCGCCACCGCTGGAGGATGAGGAAACCATCCTGGACCCCTCCGGCCAACGTCTCTTCGACCCGAGAAACATCCGTCATCCTCGTTCTGGGGACTGGACGCCTCCGGATCACCTCGCAAAGTTTATGCACCTATGGCTACGCAAGCCTATGGACAAAACGGTTCGCAACCGTTTGCGCTCCGAGTGCCCTCGCCCTTCGTTACCCGACTTCGTGGCGCAAACTCCGGAGTTCGACCAGATCATGACCACCTTTATGTCTAGGGGTGGTCGGGACCCTCGCAAAGGGGTTGAGAGGGCATTCCATGGCGTACAGGATAAGCTGCTGGACTCCATTGGCCCACTTTCCCGCATTTTGTATTTGGCGGATGATGCCCTAGCGCGATCGGAGGAGTTTGACGCTAATATGGTTCGTGAATGGGCTCACGACATTAGAGAATGGGCACAACGGTGCTTCTGTTTTGTGGGCAACGCCAACGTAGCCCTCTCTTCTGAGAGGAGGAAGGCAGCATTACTCCGTCTAGACGGAAAATTGGTGGAATTGGGCACCAAAGAACTAGGGCCACTGGCACAGGGCAAGCTATTCGGTGAGACTTTTCTGAAGGAGCTCAACAGGCATGTGAATGTCTTTACCTCGCTTAACAAAGCACAGACCTCCATTAAGCGGGTCTTCCGAGCCAACTCCCAAAGGGGTGTTTTTGGAAGGGCTGGCCGCCACAGGGGCCGAGCAGCCAGCCGATTCTGGCCTTCGGGCCCCAGTTCTCAAAGGCCTCAACCGTTCTACCCAGAAGCAGGCTATAGACAGCCTTTCTCCTTCACCAGAGGAGCCGACAGAGGTCGTGGATCACGTGCCCGGGGCAGGGCTCGCTTCAACTCCACCGGTAAGTCGTCACCTGTTGCAGGTACCTCTTCTCACTCATACAGCAGGTGGTATTTCCCTTTGTTTTCAGAACTGGGCGGCTATATCGTCGGACGCATGGATCCTCCAGACGGTGCAGGGTTACGTCATAGACTTCGTGGACCTTCCGGACCAGTCGATCCTGCCGCATCCTTTCGTCTGCTCCGCAGAGGACAACAGGTTGATCGGAAACGAGCTATTAGACCTCCACTCCAAAGGTGCGGTGGAGCCCGCACACGATCAGGGAGGCTTTTTCAGCAATCTTTTCCTGGTGAAGAAAAAGACCGGGGATTTCAGACCAGTCTTAAACTTAAAAAGGCTCAACTCCTACGTGCGGTACAGGCACTTCAAGATGGAGGGCATACACCTTCTGAGGGACCTCCTTCGAGACGGAGATTGGTTCACGAGACTGGACCTCAAAGACGCGTACTTGTCGGTACCGGTCCACTTGACCTGCCGACGTTTCCTCAGATTCCTGTGGCAAGGCCTTCCGTGGCAGTTCACGTGCCTCCCTTTCGGCCTCAGTTCAGCCCCGTGGTGTTTCACCAAGTTGCTGAAGCCTGTGGTCGCACATCTTCGTGCTCAAGGGATTCGGTGCATTATATACCTGGACGACCTGCTTCTGTTTTGCGACGACAGGTCCGGACTGACTCGGCACACACGTTTTACCGTCGACTTCCTGACCTCCCTGGGGTTCGTGGTGAACTTCTTGAAGTCGGAGTTGTCCCCGACTCAGACTGTGCAGTTTCTGGGATTCGAGATAGACTCCAGGTCCAGCACACTACGCTTACCAGCGACGAAGATCGCGGCTATCAAGAAGGAGTTGCGCAGAGTCATCCGCTGCTTCTCCATTCCACTCCGTACTCTGGCTCGGATTGTAGGTCTACTGTCCACTTCCATTCAGGCCATATTCCCGGGACCGCTCCACTACAGGGCGATGCAACGTCTGAAGACCTCCTTTCTCCATCGGAATCCTTCCTACGATCAATCGATCCCGATAACGGAAGAGGTCAGGGAGGAATTCAGATGGTGGCTCGACAGCATGGAGGCTTGGAACGGCCGAGCCATCTTCGGGAGCTCTCCCGACGTCGTTTTAGAGTCGGACGCCAGCCTTTGGGGCTGGGGCGCGACGGGCGGAGGCAGATCAACAGGAGACGCCTGGACCGCTCAGGAGAGTCTTCTCCACATCAACTGCCTGGAACTGCTGGCGGGGTCGTTCACTATCCGCAGTCTGGCGAAGGACAAATCACATTGCTGTATTCTCTTGCGGATGGACAACATCTCGGCGGTCCACTATATCAACCGCCTGGGCGGAGCCCGTTCCCGACTACTGTCGGAGATGACTCGACTTCTGCCTTCCCCGCAACATTTCGCTCAGGGCGGAATACCTTCCGGGGGAGACGAATCTGACGGCAGACTGGTTCTCGCGTCACTGGAGGGACAGCAGCGACTGGAGATTGGATCCTCAGGTCTTTCAACGGCTCTCGGTCAGGAGGGGTCCCTTCCGACTGGACCTATTCGCTTCCCGCAACAACAGGCAGACTCCGGCCTACTTCAGCTGGCTGCCGGATCCGGAGAGTTTAGCGGTGGACGCGTTTCTCCAACAGTGGCCAGCCAAGGGAGCGTACGCTTTTCCCCCTTTCACCATGATCGCACGGACAATTCAATTCCTGAGGAACCAACGCATTTCTCTCCTGCTCGTCGCTCCGCTTTGGCGGAGTCAACCGTGGTTCCCAGACCTCCTGGAGCTCTCCTACATCGATCCGTTGCTCCTACCGTCTTTCCCGATGCTCCTCACGGACCCGAAAGGGAATCCACATCCCCTGGTACTCGAGGGCCGTCTCCTTCTGGTGGCTTGGGCTCTTTCCGGGGAGCCTGGCAGACCAGCGATTTATCGCAGGCAGCTAGAGACCTCATATGGGACTCCTGGGCTCCTGGAACTTGAAGATGTTACTTATCAGCTTGGGATTCCTGGTCCTCTTGGTGCTGTGAACGGGACTTCGATCCATTTACGGCACCTGTGACCGCCATATTGAATTTTCTGTCACATTTGTTCTCTTTGGGCCGCTCCTACGTTCTGCTATTTCGGCGGCGCACGTTCCCTCTCTCGGGATCCCAATCGGTAGGGATCCACTTGTTTGCCGTTTACTTAGGGGTATACGGTTGCAGAGACCTCCGGGTCCCAGATATTCTCGTCTCTGGGATGTGGCCTTGGTTCTTCAGTTTCTGAGAGATTGGCCGACTAATACCTACCTCTCTCTGAGACAACTGTCGGCCAAGTTGACTTTGTTACTTTGCCTCGTTTCCTTTCGTCGGGTTTCGGACGTACGGGCTTTCGACGTCGACGCCTTTTCGGTCTCTCCGGAGGGAGTTACCTTTCGGGTGTCTAGACGTACCAAGTCCAACTCTACGTCGGTCTTTTATCCCTTCTTTGCTTCAGAACCGCAACTTTGTGTCGTTTCTACCCTTACTCGTTACGTAGAGGTCACTTCCGCGCTTCGAGTTTCTGCCTCGGGACAGCTTTTGGTGTCCTACGTTAGGCCTCACGTTCCCGTCTCGACTACTACACTCGCCAGGTGGATACGGTGGCTTCTGTCTCTGGCGGGGGTGGACCCCTGTTTTGGGGCACATTCAGCTCGTGGGGCGGCTGCTTCTTCGGCCTTCTCGGCAGGCGCTTCTCTGGCAGACATCCTACATTCGGCGGACTGGTCGAGAGAGTCTACTTTCCGGACATTCTACTTTCGCCCAAGCACGGGGGCGGCTATGTGTCTTGTGAATCAGCGTTAAAAATGCAAAATATGAAGCCTCCTGTCATGTGGTAAAATTGAAGATTATGCTAGCGTTAGTGTACTTATAATCTTAATTTTAGTAATGACAGGAGGCGAGTATTTTCCCACCTCTTTCCCACCCTTGGTAAGTGCTCGTGGGTAAGTATATGGTTTCCTTCCCTTTTGGGTTGGAGGTTTTTGTGGGTTTTGCGTTTTAGCAGCCAAGATTCTTTTAAGTGATGTCATTTACTGTCATTTTATGTGGGTTGTACCTGCAAGCAGGTTCAGATTCGGTTCCTAACCCATTTCACGTTGTTTTTCAGTTTAAATACTTGGGGTTTCCGGCCCAACTTCAGGGAGTTTCTTCGTGTGGATCGGACTTCGTCTCCCGGAGATCTGGGTGCGGACAGAAGGTCTTTTGATACCGGTTACAGGACAAGGAATTCGCTCGGTGGTTCGTGGTTTGAGAGACATTGACTTTGGTTTGTCCAGTTTTTTCTGATGTCGCATGCGAAAGAGGAGGAGGAGTCTCACGGCTCAGAATACATTACCTCCTATTGCATTTTGATTGGTTACTGTTTTAACTGTTTCTTTACTGCTATGTGGAGTAAGTAAAGAGAGTTTAATGCAAAATACTCGCCTCCTGTCATTACTAAAATTAAGATTATAAGTACACTAACGCTAGCATAATCTTCAATTAATATGTATAAATATATCGGGGGCCAGTACAGAGATCTATCCCATCATCTATTTATCCCCAGGACTGTGACTGTGACGAGTGAAACAGAATGGAAAAAAAATACAAAAAGAGGATTATGGTGCAATTTGAACTCCCTGGTCTTAAAAACGGACCAGGGGTTACGAAATAGGTACCTAGAGTAGAGGTTTTTAGAGGCGCCAGGGGGCGAAAAATCAGTTCTATAGAGAACCGTATATATATATATAAATATAATGTGTGTATATATATATATATATATATATATATATGTATGTATAGGAGTTATGCTCGTCCACAACTATAGAACAAGATAGGCAGCTCAAGTGCTTCAGAGGGTCAAGGATTGCCCTTGCCCACGTGTAGCGAGATATAGGTGATGTAGAGAGGACAAGGAAGCCCTTTTTACACCCGAGGAGAAAAAATGTGAAACACGTACCAGGCGCCAAATCTCTCAGTCATTAGTCGTGATAAAGATACAGAATAGTTCTTATCAGTGTTTAAGATATAGAGGAAGACCTTCACCTAGGTCTATTAAGAGAGCTCAGAGTTTTAGAAAAAACACCCAAGCTTTATAGTGGTGATGTTGAGAATCATAAAATGCTAAAATTAGGATTAAAATTAAAATCAAATCCACTCACTTCACAGGGGGGGCAGTCACCAGGATAAGCTCAAGACACCTGGGACTATTTTCCCCCCCGGCCAGGATCGTATATAGAGATGTAAATAATTGAACGCCGCCTACACACGTGGCTTCTGGTCAATCATTTTATTAACTTAGAACTCAACGCGTTTCGAGGGTCTGAAGCCCTCTTCTTCAGGAGAGATAGATAAATAAATAAATTAATTAATTAATTAATAAATTTGGTTACAAGAAAAAGAATGTATATATATAACTAAAATAGAATAAGATATAGAATGACAAATATCATGAAGATTTTTTCTAGAGTACATATATAAATAAAATTATGCATAAGTATATGGGACCTTATGTACATAACTAAAAAAGTATTTCTCATAAAATTCCTCATTAAACACCTAAAACGAATCATAAAAATACGTGTATAAATATATATGATATACAATATACTTCAAGTCTATCATAAGTATATAAACACACATTTGCAATAGGATAAATAAAGGAAAGAAAAAATGGGACCTTTTCAGAGAAATAAAACACAACAAATAAATATATTATAATGAGTAAATATATACTTTCCGACCGCAATGCAAATACATAGGATCCAAATGAAGGAGGCCTAGAAAAAAACTATGTATAATTCCATAATCATAAGTCCTAAAAAAGGGGGGGTCAGGTTGTTCCATACCTTCAGGAGTGATTTGGCAGGCTCTGAGACCAGTCAGGAATCGATGGGAGACACTTCACTACAAGTGAAGTATTTATGGTTTGCACGTGTATTACCTTCATGGTTTCTAGGACCTCCCACTTCCTGTCTGTATGGATCAAATCCGATCCTCCCCTGGAGTTATTTAATGCACATCTAATCCACAAAGTTATAATAATCCCTAGTTCTATTATTTTGAATCCAAAAACAAAAATTTAGAGGGAAGGATTGAATATTAATATTCACGATGCGTTCCACTGTGGAACGCACCGCCATTTGCTTCCGGTTTATTCCTATGGGGACTAAGAAAGGCGGAGATTTGTATAGGAATAGACGTATTTCTTGTGGGGGAAGAAAAAAGGGGGGAGCAAGGGCCAAGCCACCCCCAGTTGAACCCGATGGCTCACCGGTATTCTCACGTTGTGGTGCGTCGGCTCCATCTCCAGTTGCGATGCGTTCCACTGTGGAACGCACCGCCATCTTCTTCCGGTTGTAGAAGAGGAGGAGAGGCCGATGGCTGTGTGGCGGAAAGACTCACTTAAGATGCGTTCCACCCTGGAACGCAACACCCAGGAAACTGTATGACGTAGGATCTATTCTTAAAAGGGATATGTGATTGGTAGGGTGAATGATTGGGTGAAAAAACGGGGGGTTATCATTAATAGAATGAAATGATAAAAAATATGTATATAGTAATGAATAATAATGAATAATGAATTGGATATATGAAGTGCGGGATCCTGCTGTAGGGAAATACTATAACTAGGGGCTGAGGATTAAATGAAGGTTTGAGTGATATGGTATGATAATGGTGTTAATACTTATTGCGTGAGGATTAAATGAAGGTTTGAGTAATACGGTATGATAATGGTGTTAATACTTATTACGTGAGTGAACACTATAGTGGATTTCTATCCATATATACAATAATGTGTCTCAATGTATAACGCAGACATAACAACTGTATAAAACAAGGGAGGTTTTGTTGTATATAGAATCCATGACACTAGACATTTATAGTCTTCCTGATCTTGTTTTCAATAATTCACATATTCAAGGGATTCATTTAAACCAAATGGTGTTAAAGTGTTTAGACAAAAAATCCAATACATCTCCCTGCGGCATAGAGACTGGTAGGACTTCATGTCTTTTTCTAGTAATGTTACTGTTAGGCCTGATGGGTCTCCCCCATGGGACAACGCAAAATGTCTGGATATACTATGAGTTGTGACCTTCCTTGTGATGTTGGACCGGTGTTCATTCATCCATTCACGTACTGATTGGATAGTGCGTCCTACATAGAAAAGATTGCAAGGGCAGCGTAGGAGATAGATGACATTGGTTGATCCACAATCTAACCTTTGTTTGATGTTAAAGACTTCATTGTTGGGAGGAATAGTTATTTCTTTTTTACCGTCTGTCAACATATTGCAGCATTTGCATCTTATATTGTTGCATTTAAAATTTCCCAAAGATGTTTTTGGCATTTTTTGGATAGTTTCTTTGCATTTGGAAAGACTTTTCTCTATTTTTGGGCAAGAGGGTGCTAATAAGTTCTTCAGTGTTTTCGCCCTTCTAAATATAAGAATGGGTTTCGGGGGAATTAATTTACCCAATATGGGGTCTTTTAATAAGATTGGCCAATTTTTTACTAGGGTCTGCCTAATTAGAGAATGTTGTGAACTGTAACGAGTAATTAAACCTGATCCCTGAAACTTATCATTACTTTTTGTTTTTTCCAATGTGGAGAATTTGGGTTTGGATTTGAGACTCTCCTTTTGTGACATTTGGTAAATTCTCTTACTAGAGTCCATTAGTAGTTTTTTCGGGTAGCCTTTTTCTTTAAATTTTTCCTTTAATTCCCTAACTTGGGTCTTCATAGTTCGATCATCTGTGCAGTTCCTCCTAATCCTTTTCATTTGACTATATGGGATGTTGCGCTTCCATTTGGAATGGTGACAGCTTCTATAGTCAAGAAAACTGTTGGCATCTACACTTTTGAAGTGGGTTTTACTAATGATTTTTTTATTTTTAACACTAAGGTGTAGATCTAGAAACACCACCTCCACTGGATTTTGTTCCATAGTAAAAGAAAGATTCCAGGAGTTGGAGTTAATATGTTCAATGAATTGAATTAAGTCATCACTGTCACCCTGCCAGATGAAAATAATGTCATCTATAAATCGACGATAAAACCTGATTTGTGGATGTGTCAGTAAAGCGAATTTCTGTTCGAACACTCCCATGAAGAGGTTTGCATAGGATGGGGCAAACTTAGTGCCCATCGCTGTCCCCTGTGTTTGAATATAAAATTTATCATTGAATGTGAAATAGTTGTGTTGAAGTATGAATTCAATTGATCTAAGGAGAAATTCTTTTTGGTGATCTGGCATGCAAGAGTCTTGGAATAGGGTCTGGGAGATGGCAGCCAGACCTAAAGCATGTTGAATATTACTATACAAGGCTGAGACATCAAGAGTGACCCAGACATAATTCTCTTCCCACTGAAAGGATTCAAGAGAATCTATAAGATGTGAGGCATCTCTTATATACGAGGGAAGCAGGGGTACATATTTCTGTAGATAGCTATCTACATAGGCAGAAAGATTAGCTGTCAAACATCCCACTCCCGAAATAATGGGTCTCCCGGGTGGGTTTTGAAGATTCTTATGGATTTTGGGCAAAAAATAAAACCTCGATATTGACGGATGTGCAGTTTTTAAAAAAGATCTTAGTTTTTTGTCAATGGTTCCCCCGGAGTATCCTAAGTCTATTAAATCGAATAAAGATTTCTTGAAAGATTTTGTCGGATCTTCTTTCAGTAGTTTGTAGTATTCAGAATCTGATAGGATTCTTAGGGATTCTGTTAGATAATAGTCAGAATCCATAACAACCACCCCTCCCCCTTTGTCCGCACTCTTTATGACAATTTCTCTATTAGCCTTAAGACTTTTTAGTGCTTTCTGTTCATTTGAATCTAGATTTTTTCGGGATATATCTGAATATAGGTCGCAAGGACCTTTTTTAATTTCTTCTTTTCGTTCAGTGAGTGCAGTCTTTAATTCCTCTAGTACTATATTATAAAAGCATTCTATATGTGCTCCCCTGCTCTGTAGGGGGTAAAAGAGGATTTTCCTTTAAGATCGCATGGAATGGGTGGACAACTTTGGGAGGAAGATTCTGTCGAATCCTCCACTCTAGTTTGTGCATGGATCTTACCTGCAAAGTGCCTTTTGAGGGTAAGTTTTCTCATGAATTGATTTAAATCAACAAAAAATTCAAAAGGATCTATTGTATCTGTCGGACAAAAAGAGAGACCTCTACTCAATAATGCTATCTCATTACTTCGTAAGATGTATTTGGATAGGTTAAATATGCCTTTGGATCTTTCTGGATGACTTGAAGGTGGTGACTTGGTTACGTGGGGCTGCTCTCCCTGTTTCTGGCTCTTGATTTCTTTTTTACTGGTGTTTCTGTGTTTTCCACCTCTACATCCTCTTGGCCGGAAATGGGTCTTTTTCGGGTGGTCATCACAGGTGAGTAAAATTGTGTTATCTTCATTGACCGAAGGTTCTGATGGGTATTCGTTATGTTTGGATCGGTATGTGTTAATAATGGGCTTAGGAGCTGTGCTGCTTCCCAGGTTTTTCGTAGGGGAATTTTGGGACCCTGGACTCTTACTGCTGTTGGCGAGATCCGGTCTAAAAAAGGACTTTCTCCGAGACTGGGTGGTAATGCCCAAAAATTGTCGGGACTACTTATAGATACTGAATGTGTAGAAATATCGATAGATGTGGACAGATGGATAGACTGTGGCGTGGATGAAGGAATGGGGTGTACTACTTCCGTATGTAGTTCAGTAGCTGGGGATCGTGTTGGTGGGGATGGTAAATGTGATTTTTGTGGTCTTGGATTACCTAGTGGGGTACCATAGACAGATATATTCAGGTCCCCTGATGTGGTATTAATTAGTGATCCTCCTTCTAATGATGTTAGAGTGGAGGCTTTTGGGGGGGGTCCTGAAGAAATCCCAGGAAGACTTGTTAGACTTGAAGTATATTGTATATCATATATATTTATACACGTATTTTTATGATTCGTTTTAGGTGTTTAATGAGGAATTTTATGAGAAATACTTTTTTAGTTATGTACATAAGGTCCCATATACTTATGCATAATTTTATTTATATATGTACTCTAGAAAAAATCTTTTTCTCCTTGGAATACCCATCAGAACCTTCGGTCAATGAAGATAACACAATTTTACTCACCTGTGATGACCACCCGAAAAAGACCCATTTCCGGCCAAGAGGATGTAGAGGTGGAAAACACAGAAACACCAGTAAAAAAGAAATCAAGAGCCAGAAACAGGGAGAGCAGCCCCACGTAACCAAGTCACCACCTTCAAGTCATCCAGAAAGATCCAAAGGCATATTTAACCTATCCAAATACATCTTACGAATGAGATAGCATTATTGAGTAGAGGTCTCTCTTTTTGTCCGACAGATACAATAGATCCTTTTGAATTTTTTGTTGATTTAAATCAATTTATGAGAAAACTTACTCTCAAAAGGCACTTTGCAAGTAAGATCTATGCACAAACTAGAGTGGAGGATTCGACAGAATCTTCCTCCCAAAGTTGTACAACCATTCCATGCGATCTTAAAGGAAAATCCTCCTTTTACCCCCTACAGAGCAGGGGAGCACATATAGAATGCTTTTATAATATAGTACTAGAGGAATTATAGACTGCACTCACTGAACGAAAAGAAGAAATTAAAAAAGGTCCTTGCGACCTATATTCAGATATATCCCGAAAAAATCTAGATTCAAATGAACAGAAAGCACTAAAAAGTCTTAAGGCTAATAGAGAAATTGTCATAAAGAGTGCGGACAAAGGGGGAGGGGTGGTTGTTATGGATTCTGACTATTATCTAACAGAATCCCTAAGAATCCTATCAGATTCTGAATACTACAAACTACTGAAAGAAGATCCGACAAAATCTTTCAAGAAATCTTTATTCGATTTAATAGACTTAGGATACTCCGGGGGAACCATTGACAAAAAACTAAGATATTTTTTAAAAACTGCACATCCGTCAATATTGAGGTTTTATTTTTTGCCCAAAATCCATAAGAATCTTCAAAACCCACCCGGGAGACCCATTATTTCGGGAGTGGGATGTTTGACAGCTAATCTTTCTGCCTATGTAGATAGCTATCTACAGAAATATGTACCCCTGCTTCCCTCGTATATAAGAGATACCTCACATCTTATAGATTCTCTTGAATCCTTTCAGTGGGAAGAGAATTATGTCTGGGTCACTCTTGATGTCTCAGCCTTGTATAGTAATATTCAACATGCTTTAGGTCTGGCTGCCATCTCCCAGACCCTATTCCAAGACTCTTGCATGCCAGATCACCAAAAAGAATTTCTCCTTAGATCAATTGAATTCATACTTCAACACAACTATTTCACATTCAATGATAAATTTTATATTCAAACACAGGGGACAGCGATGGGCACTAAGTTTGCCCCATCCTATGCAAACCTCTTCATGGGAGTGTTCGAACAGAAATTCGCTTTACTGACACATCCACAAATCAGGTTTTATCGTCGATTTATAGATGACATTATTTTCATCTGGCAGGGTGACAGTGATGACTTAATTCAATTCATTGAACATATCAACTCCAACTCCTGGAATCTTTCTTTTACTATGGAACAAAATCCAGTGGAGGTGGTGTTTCTAGATCTACACCTTAGTGTTAAAAATAAAAAAAATCATTAGTAAAACCCATTTCAAAAGTGTAGATGCCAACAGTTTTCTTGACTATAGAAGCTGTCACCATTCCAAATGGAAGCGCAACATCCCATATAGTCAAATGAAAAGGATTAGGAGGAACTGCACAGATGATCGAACTATGAAGACCCAAGTTAGGGAATTAAAGGAAAAATTTAAAGAAAAAGGCTACCCGAAAAAACTACTAATGGACTCTAGTAAGAGAATTTACCAAATGTCACAAAAGGAGAGTCTCAAATCCAAACCCAAATTCTCCACATTGGAAAAAACAAAAAGTAATGATAAGTTTCAGGGATCAGGTTTAATTACTCGTTACAGTTCACAACATTCTCTAATTAGGCAGACCCTAGTAAAAAATTGGCCAATCTTATTAAAAGACCCCATATTGGGTAAATTAATTCCCCCGAAACCCATTCTTATATTTAGAAGGGCGAAAACACTGAAGAACTTATTAGCACCCTCTTGCCCAAAAATAGAGAAAAGTCTTTCCAAATGCAAAGAAACTATCCAAAAAATGCCAAAAACATCTTTGGGAAATTTTAAATGCAACAATATAAGATGCAAATGCTGCAATATGTTGACAGACGGTAAAAAAGAAATAACTATTCCTCCCAACAATGAAGTCTTTAACATCAAACAAAGGTTAGATTGTGGATCAACCAATGTCATCTATCTCCTACGCTGCCCTTGCAATCTTTTCTATGTAGGACGCACTATCCAATCAGTACGTGAAAGGATGAATGAACACCGGTCCAACATCACAAGGAAGGTCACAACTCATAGTATATCCAGACATTTTGCGTTGTCCCATGGGGGAGACCCATCAGGCCTAACAGTAACATTACTAGAAAAAGACATGAAGTCCTACCAGTCTCTATGCCGCAGGGAGATGTATTGGATTTTTTGTCTAAACACTTTAACACCATTTGGTTTAAATGAATCCCTTGAATATGTGAATTATTGAAAACAAGATCAGGAAGACTATAAATGTCTAGTGTCATGGATTCTATATACAACAAAACCTCCCTTGTTTTATACAGTTGTTATGTCTGCGTTATACATTGAGACACATTATTGTATATATGGATAGAAATCCACTATAGTGTTCACTCACGTAATAAGTATTAACACCATTATCATACCGTATTACTCAAACCTTCATTTAATCCTCACGCAATAAGTATTAACACCATTATCATACCATATCACTCAAACCTTCATTTAATCCTCAGCCCCTAGTTATAGTATTTCCCTACAGCAGGATCCCGCACTTCATATATCCAATTCATTATTCATTATTATTCATTACTATATACATATTTTTTATCATTTCATTCTATTAATGATAACCCCCCGTTTTTTCACCCAATCATTCACCCTACCAATCACATATCCCTTTTAAGAATAGATCCTACATCATACAGTTTCCTGGGTGTTGCGTTCCAGGGTGGAACGCATCTTAAGTGAGTCTTTCCGCCACACAGCCATCGGCCTCTCCTCCTCTTCTACAACCGGAAGAAGATGGCGGTGCGTTCCACAGTGGAACGCATCGCAACTGGAGATGGAGCCGACGCACCACAACGTGAGAATACCGGTGAGCCATTGGGTTCAACTGGGGGTGGCTTGGCCCTTGCTCCCCCCTTTTTTCTTCCCCCACAAGAAATACGTCTATTCCTATACAAATCTCCGCCTTTCTTAGTCCCCATAGGAATAAACCGGAAGCAAATGGCGGTGCGTTCCACAGTGGAACGCATCGCGAATATTAATATTCAATCCTTCCCTCTAAATTTTTGTTTTTGGATTCAAAATAATAGAACTAGGGATTATTATAACTTTGTGGATTAGATGTGCATTAAATAACTCCAGGGGAGGATCGGATTTGATCCATACAGACAGGAAGTGGGAGGTCCTAGAAACCATGAAGGTAATACACGTGCAAACCATAAATACTTCACTTGTAGTGAAGTGTCTCCCATCGATTCCTGACTGGTCTCAGAGCCTGCCAAATCACTCCTGAAGGTATGGAACAACCTGACCCCCCCTTTTTTAGGACTTATGATTATGGAATTATACATAGTTTTTTTCTAGGCCTCCTTCATTTGGATCCTATGTATTTGCATTGCGGTCGGAAAGTATATATTTACTCATTATAATATATTTATTTGTTGTGTTTTATTTCTCTGAAAAGGTCCCATTTTTTCTTTCCTTTATTTATCCTATTGCAAATGTGTGTTTATATACTTATGATAGACTTGAAGTATATTGTATATCATATATATTTATACACGTATTTTTATGATTCGTTTTAGGTGTTTAATGAGGAATTTTATGAGAAATACTTTTTTAGTTATGTACATAAGGTCCCATATACTTATGCATAATTTTATTTATATATGTACTCTAGAAAAAATCTTCATGATATTTGTCATTCTATATCTTATTCTATTTTAGTTTATATATATATATATATATATATATATATACATTCTTTTTCTTGTAACCAAATTTATTTATTAATTAATTAATTAATTTATTTATTTATCTATCTCTCCTGAAGAAGAGGGCTTCAGACCCTCGAAACGCGTTGAGTTCTAAGTTAATAAAATGATTGACCAGAAGCCACGTGTGTAGGCGGCGTTCAATTATTTACATCTCTATATACGATCCTGGCCGGGGGGGAAAATAGTCCCAGGTGTCTTGAGCTTATCCTGGTGACTGCCCCCCCTGTGAAGTGAGTGGATTTGATTTTAATTTTAATCCTAATTTTAGCATTTTATGATTCTCAACATCACCACTATAAAGCTTGGGTGTTTTTTCTAAAACTCTGAGCTCTCTTAATAGACCTAGGTGAAGGTCTTCCTCTATATCTTAAACACTGATAAGAACTATTCTGTATCTTTATCACGACTAATGACTGAGAGATTTGGCGCCTGGTACGTGTTTCACATTTTTTCTCCTTGGGTGTAAAAAGGGCTTCCTTGTCCTCTCTACATCACCTATATCTCACTGTGACGAGTGGACATCCTCTGCGTCTGGAGGAAAGAAGGTTTGTACACAAACATAGAAGAGGATTCTTTACGGTAAGAGCAGTGGGACTATGGAACACTCTGCCTGAGGAGGTGGTGATGGTGAGTTCACTAAAAGCGTTCAAAAGGGGCCTGGATGTATAATAATATTACAGGCTATAGCTCCTAGAGATGGGCGTTGATCCAGGGAGTTATTCTGATTGAATGATTGGAGTCGGGAAGGAATTTTTTTCCCCCTTAAGTGGGGAAAATTGGCTTCTATGTTGCATTTTTTATTTATTTTTTGCCTTCTTTTGGATCAACTTGCAAGATAACAGGCCGAACTGGATGGACAAATGAATTTTTGGCCTTATATACTATGTATGTTATATACTATGAGATACAGGGCAGGACCGATGTGTGATGTGTGAGGAGGGAGGACAGATGACATGGGTGTGGGGGGGGGGGGGTCGGTGGCTGTAGTTGCAATTAATGAATGGGATATACAGGGCAGGACTGATGTGTGATGTGTGAGGAGGGTGGATAGATGACGTGGGTGGGGGGGTTGGTGGCTGTAGTTGCAATCAATGAATGGGAGATACAGGGCAGGACCGGTGTGTGATGTGTGAGCAGCGGAGGATAGATGGCATGGGGGGGGAATGGGTGTGATCAATGAATGAGAGATACAGGGCAGGACCAGTGTGTGATGTATTAGGAGGGGGGGAATGGTGGCATGGGGGAAGGTGGTGGCTGTAGTTGCAATCAATGAATGGGAGATACAGGGCAGGACCGGTGTGTGAAGTGTGAGCAGCGGAGGATAGATGGCATGGGGGGGGGGAATGGGTGTGATGAATGGGAGATACAGGGCAGGACCGATGTGTGATGTGTGAGCAGGGGAGAATGGACAGCACTGAAAAGGAGGGGTGTGATCAATGAATGGTAGACACAGGGCAGGACCGGTGTGTGATGTATTAGAAGGAGGGGGATTGATGGCATGGGGGAAGGTGGTGGCTGTAGTGGCAATCAATAAATGGGAGATACAGGGCAGGACCGGTGTGTGATGTGTGAGCAGCGGAGGATAGACGGCATGGGGGGGGGGAATGGGTGTGATCAATGAATGGGAGATACAGGGCAGGACTGGTGTGTGATGCGTGAGCAGGGGAGGATGGATGGCACAGAGTGTGATCAATGAATGGCAACATGGTGCTAATTTCATTCACAGCTCTGCCACTTGGTGCCAATTGAAGACCCAGCACTGCCACATGGTGCTGACTACATACACAGCTCTGCCACATGGTGTTGACTGCGTACATAGCTCTGCCACATGGTGCCCATTGCAAACACAGCAATGCCACATGGTGCTGACTGCCTACACAGCACTGCGACATGGTGCACTGCTCACTGCATACACAGCTTGGCGACATGGTGCTCACTGCATACACAGCTCTGCCACATAGAAAACTGCACAACATACTTACATAGCCTTGCTTTACATGGTACACATGCTCCAATAAGGAACCTTTGTACCCATCACAGTCCTACACGGGGCATCAGGAGTTCGCTTTACTCCTCCCAAACACATGGCTGATCACATGACTGGGAAATCACCACAGGTCCTGTACGCATAATGTGCTATTTAGTCTGGAGGTGTCCGTGAGGGGTGGGGCTTTCTGTGTGCTGGACCTGGCAGGCTGCTGATACAGCACTCCTGACTAGAAAAAGACCATGCATAAAAATACACATGAGCCTTTTTCCAGGGAGTAAAATGGCCTTAACGGGTGTCTATGCCGCTTGTACAGGCATTTAAATGACCAGAAACTGGAATCCATTA
Source organism: Bufo gargarizans (assembly GCF_014858855.1). Taxonomy (NCBI): domain Eukaryota; kingdom Metazoa; phylum Chordata; class Amphibia; order Anura; family Bufonidae; genus Bufo; species Bufo gargarizans. Next base: position 173,769,744 of record NC_058085.1, read on the forward strand.
GCCTGAGGCTATCTGAACCTGAGTGCCTACCAGAGGTCCCAATAATGCCTGTACAAGTGTCATAGACACCCGTTAAGGCCATTTTAACGATGAGGTTGGATATTAAGTGGCAATATATGCACAGTAGAGTCGGCATTACGAATTGGCTTTCTAAGACCTAGCACATAAGCATCCACTTGGTCTTGAAGACAGACAGGTGGAAAATGCATTCTATTCATAATATATACATATAAGAAACTTACGTCCATAAATAAAAAGCTCATGCGCAATCGCACGGACTTAGAGGAAAAAGCATTCCATCCACAGTATACGCGCAGAACAAACCTACGACTATAAATAAAAGATCTTGCGCATGCGTATGGACTTAGAAGAAAATGCACTCGATCTACAGCACATGTGCATAATAAACTTACGATTATAAATAAAAAGTTCTCGCGCATGCACACGGACTTAGAAGAAAAAGCACTCCATCCACAGTATATGCACAGAACAAACCTATGACGACCATAAATAAAATATCTTGCACATGTGTATGGACTTAGAAGAAAATGCACCTGATCAACAGTACATGCGCAGAACAAACTTACGATTATAAACCAAACTAAAAGTTCTTGCGCATGAGCATGGACTTAGCAGACATTGGTGATACGCTAGTATGATGAATCAGTATCGACTGTAGTGACTGGCTAGATTGTATGACTACTACATTAGCGCTGCATATTCGATTGGATACAGTCAAAAATAGTGACTCCAATGGCGCTCGTGTTGTCAGTAGCTCCATTTCCCCTGAAGACTCCACATCTGTGGCGAAACATGTTGGGGGAGCTGTAATCCAGATTTTAGTTTAGGTGCAGCTGTAACTCAGTGTCTGGGCTTGGTGTAACTGCAGACACTTTGCACAAGACACATAAGCGGCAGGGTGCCGTACTAGAGCATACACCAAAAAGTTAAGTCTGGGAGTGAGAAACAATCTGACCAGACATGCTGCTTCCCTGAATTTGTGACCCATATAGATACGGATTTAAGATCCTGGCTAATAGAATAAATAGCTGGAAAGTGGAGATTGAAAAAAATCAGTTGGAATATCTATTATGAAGATGATAGTCGCATTCTGATAGGCAGAATATATAGGTGAAGTAACCTATATTCCTAGCCACAAAGTTCACCAGCACCTCTATATTTAAAACTTTTATTTTTCCCAATTTATATTAGTCTTAATAAAAATAAATAAATGTTAGGTTTTAAATGACCAGAAACTGGAATCCATATCCATTAGCCTGAGGCTATCTGAACCTGAATATTTATCTCCCGGGTCCAAAGGGTCCTTGAAACTCTGGTAGACACAGAACGAATGTACTCTGCTGTACATAGAATTGTGTGTCTTATTCACTCACTAAATCATCACACTGTACTAATCTGTGTGGGAAAAGTGACAGTTCACTGTGCAGACTGCACACAAATACTATGTCCAGAACAGAGTGCATGTTGTGACCACTTTTGAGCTGTTAGTAATGAGATCTATATCCTGCTTATAACACCATGGTTCTGATTGTAGATTGCTGGACTAACGTTATCAGCAGAAATATCTATTGCGTCTATAAGTAATGGACTGTTTACAGAATGAAAAGTGAGAAATGGATCTGCTGATTACAAGCTGTAGCATACTGTAAGACTCACCATGTTGTGGATTGGAATGACATCTTACTACCAAGTTACTTGCAAGTCCAGCAGCCTATATGTATGTGGCTGATAGCTGTGCTATCTAACAGGATGTGGGGCGGGGCTTTGTTATCTCAGAGAAGGGAGGGGGAGCAGAGCTGTGCTGGTGCATGTGAAATCAACAGACAGGGGAGTGGCCATGTGACCAGTGCTGAGGGAAGGCCCACAGAGCCTCACAGGAGATGACAACAGTGAGTAAAAATCATAGAAGAGCATTTCTGAGTGCATGCGAAGCAAAGCTGATACCGGTAAACAAACAAGTGCAATGTTATTATGTGCTGCATTACAGTAAGATATGGGTTTATTCATTTTTCATGCACAATGGTGTCCATAGCCTTTAAGCATGGCACACTACAGTAATAGGATAGTGAGCTGTGGCTAGTTTTAGACAAGTGTGTTCACTCCGGAAAACATGTTCCATGTGTGATAGTTATTTCCTGGCCAGAAAGCTGCTCTTATGACACAGACTTATAGCATTGTATTAATTTATAATGCTATTTTCTTCTGCCCGACCTCTGCTGCAATTAACTATTCTTTATGTGAGTACAATTAGTTACAGTGGAAATTGGGCAGGAACCCACAACATTAAAATAACTTTAATGCTAGTGAGTCTGTCACAAGAGCAGCATTCACGTTAGTAAATAACACTCACAAATGGAGCACGTTTTCAAGAAAGAACTCGCCTATCTGAAAGTAGCCTTACATTGAAAGACAATGTTTTAGGACCCCCTTTGCCATTGTAACCCATCTAAGGAATTAATTGGCTGGGATCAGAGCTTTCTCTGATCACAGGCATTACAGCAGGAGCATTAATTGTCTCTAGGTTGACACGTGCTATTGTAACACTAACATTTAACATTTATTACGTGTCCTTAAAATAACTAGAACTAACTTGATTGAAGTTAAAATTATCAGCTGTGCCTGCCCTGTCACTGTTAATGATACATATTTAGTCTGAATATTATTGTGAGAGCTCTAGGGGGCAATCTTGTCTTTTGACTGCCTAGCTATCTAAATTGTTTCCACTTATGGCATCTGTCGTGCTCTATTGGATGCACACTGTTTATTTTCACAGTGTGCTGCCTACTGATAGCGGATGCCCTCCTAGTGTTCACTTAACTGTTTATAAATGTTTCTAAATTTCTTGCGTGGCCTGGCACTTGCAGGCTAAAACACACATCTATCACTCTCTTCCCCCCGACATGTTTCGCCAAGCACTTGGCGTCTTCAGGGGTATGGGCAGTGGAGTGTGTTGGGGGTGGGACCAGGCTTTTAAAACCTCCCTGCATGCGTAACAGTTGCACTAACCAATGTGTGTCTCTTTTACTGTTGAGCAGACCATTCGGCCAATCCATGTATGTTTCTCAGAGGATACTTGGTCAGTAGCTCCTCCCACTTAGCTGTTAGCCAGTGAGCATTCCGCTGCGCCGTTTATGTTTGCGCTAAGACTTAGTGCCGATCACGATTGTCATTGATTACTGCGCATGTCTGGGCACTTATTCACTGATTTCATATTTATTCATGTATGTGCACATGCGTCCGCTCATTGTGATGAAGAGGTTTGTGTGACGGCCGATTACGTCTCATCCGTGTGCATGTCATGTGACTTTGTGTTTTTCTCATGCCGGACGTGAGATGTACTGCGTCTGCTCAGGGTGATATAGCAGGCTAGCATGATCTTCTATTGCGCATGCTCTAGGACTTCGTCGCTAGAAGATGTTCTGTAGTCTCTGCTGCGCATGTCAGGGCACTTAGGCTTATCGGGCCCTTAATGTCAGAGCTCTGCCTGCTTTCTTCTGATGGATTTGATGCGATTATCTCCTCCAGCGCATGTTTCAGATTTCACTACTCATGATTAGTTAGTACTGTGGACTGGTAGGACCAGCAGAATTTTTAATGACCCCAAGAACCAATAACAAAGTTCCCACTCCCTCAAAAGGAGGGAACTACCCCCCAGCCACCGTGTTTTCAGCAAGCATACGTACTTAGGGTGGGAAATTTGTGTGCTGCTGTTAGGACTAAGGGAAAACAAATTATCGTTAGAAATTTACGATTCCCTTACGTCCTACCAGCAGCACAGACAGGGAGATAACAAGAAGAAACCCCTAGGTAGGGCCTTCCTGCCTAGCAGAATTAAGAATAGTCTGCCCAAAGGCCGAAAACTCTGCAAACTTAGCACCAACTCTGTAGTGCGAGATAAAGGTTGATTCAGAGCTCCAGGAAGCCGATTTACAGATCAACTCTAAGGGAAGATGATTTCTTTCTGCCACAGAGGTTGAAACGGCCCTAGTAGAATGGACCCTAACAAACTCCGGAGGGTCCAAAGATTGAGACAGAAAGGACTCTCTAATGGCTTCTCTGATCCAGCGACTAATGGAAACTTTAGACGCTTTGCGGCCTTTACATTTACCGGCAAACAGGATGAAGAGATTCTCATTAATCCTGAACTCCTTGGACCTATCCACATAGGTCTGGAGGCATCTCGATATGTCCAGAGAATGTCTGACAGGCACATCGGAGGAGGCGGAAGAAAATAAAACTGGTAAAGAAATTACCTGGTTAATATTCTGAAAAGATAAAACCTTAGGTCTGAAATAGGGTAAGAATCTTAAGAGGACTCAGTCCTGCAAAAAGGTGATATATGGATGCAGAGCCGAGAAGGCTTGTAACTCCGAAACCCTCTTAGCTGAGGTCACAGCTAGCAAAAAAAACAGTGACAAACTTGAAACCGACCTCCTCCAATGGCTCAAAGGGAGGAGATGCTAACCCATTGAGCACTACTGAAAAGTCCCACTGAGAAATAGGTCTCAGTATTGTAGGCGTCAATCTCTCGGCTCCTTTAAGAAAGCATTTGTTTAGAAAGGCTGAGATGGCAAAAACCTGAACCTTCAAAGTGGCCGGAGCAAGGTCCTTGTCTAGTCCATCCTGAAGGAACTATAGTATGGCGGAAAGGGGCGGATCTGCAGACGCCACCTGGTTGGAATCACACCAAGAGGTGAAGATTCTCATCACTCTGGAGTAGGCCTTCTTAGTGGACTCTGCTCTTGAATGTGATAACGTTCTCAGGACCGCCTCAGAGAGTCCTTCTACTCTGGGAAGGGACTGATCAACCTCCAGGCTGTCAGGTTGAATCTGTGCAGATCTGGGCAGAGATGTGTGTCCCACAACACCAGGGTCTTCTCCGGGGGGAGTCTCCAGTATTGTCCCAGACTCATCTGAATGAGCTGGGTAAACCAGGATCTCGTGGGCCAGAACGGAATGATGGCTATTACCAAGACCCGATCCTGACGGATTTTCATCAATACCCTCGGAATCATGGAAAAATGAGGGAAGATGTAAGCCAGTCCGAACCTCCATGGTATCGACAGAGCATCTATCGTCAGGGGGTTGTCCTCCCTGTATAGAGAACAGAACCTCTGTACCTTGGTGTTGAACCTGGTTGCCATGAGATCCACCTCCGGTAATCCCCATCTGAGGACTATCTGCTTAAAGATCTCCGGATGCAAAGACCACTCCATAGTCTGTAATCCGTGACTTAGACAATCTGCAATCATGTTGAGGGACCCTCGAATGTGGGTGGCAGATAGATGGGATAGGTTCAACTCTGCCCACCGTAGAATTACCCCGATCTCTGAAAGAAGGTGTAGGGATCTTGTACCCCCTCTTTGTTTATGTAAAGAATTGCAGTCATATTGTCTGACTGTACTCTCACCGCTTTGCCCCAGATCTGAGGGCCGAAGTGAAGGAGGGCTAGCCGTATAGCTTGCATCTTGCGGAGATTGGAGGAGAGACGCCGCTCCACGGGAGACCAAGTTCCCCGAACTGTGGAACCGTCTAGATGAGCGCCCCAGCCTACTAGGGACGTGTCTGTAGTCAATATGAGCCAAGATGGTTGGGTCATAGACTTCCCTACAGGGAGATGGAACCACCATCTCAGGGAATTCCGAGTTTGGGAGAATAGAGAGTATAGGGAATCTAGCCCCGTGGGGCTGCCGTCCCACCTGTTCAAAACTTCTGTTTGAAGAGGGCAGATTTGCCATAATGCCCAAGGGACTGTGTCCGAAGCCGCTGACATGAGCCCCAGCTCAGAGTCCGAATGGATACTCGTTGTGGATAAGAACCCAGGGTTCCGCAATCTCTTGGGTCCAAACCTCCTTGAAATGGGAAAGACGCCCCCCCCACGGGGATCTGGGGAGGGGGTACGGGAAAAGCCAGAGGTGTAACGGCAGGAACAGCAGGGGGAAACCAAGAGCCTCTGGGAGGCCCGTAGTCAGGAGGGATTGGCCTTCTTAGTGGGTCTGAGAGGGCGCCTCAAAGATCTTCGCTGCCCCCCCAGTTTCTACGGGAAGTAGACTGCTGGCCCTGTCTGCCCCCCCCCCCCCGATGCTGTCTGGAGCGTCCTCGAAAGGGCTGTTGAGGAAGACTCTTGCCCTTTTCATCGGAGAGGCCCTCCATGATTTTGTCCAGCTTGGAACCGAAAAGCCGGTCCGGCTCAAACGGAAGCCCACACAAATTCTATTTTGAGTCATTATCTGCTTTCCAAGGTTTCAGCCATAACGGTCTACAAGCTGTAGAGACTAAGCCCATGGTCTTGGCTGCGAGCTTTGGCTGAACTAGCGTAGTATCACATAGAAAGTCCATCGCCAGATTCACCCTTTTAAAGGCAGCCAGTATGTCATCACGGGATGCACTCTGATCCACGTCGGTCTGGATCTGATTCAGCTTATTCCTCAAAATGGACGACACTTCGGATGCCGCTATGCTGAAGCTGCTGCGACTGAATAGCCTCTTCTTAGTGTGCAATCCGCCCTTCTATCAAGAGGGTCTTGCAGACTCGACCCATCATCTGCAGGCACCAGAGTGCGTCTAGACAATTTGGCTATGGCCATGTCAACCCTGGAAATGGAACCCCCACGATTCCACCAAGGGTTTCGTCATCGGGAAATTCATCCTGAATTTGCGAGTCAAGACTGGTCCTTTCTCCGTTTTTTTCCATTCAGTACGCATGACTGAACGGAGGGTCTCATTCGCCTTAAAAACACGCTGTGCCCGACCGGCGGGATCGGAGGACTCCCCAACGTCAACATCCTGGTCATCTGACCTGATGGACTTCAAAAGTTTTTGAGTTTTTTCTGGAGGGAAAAACATGAGGTTAATTGCTCTTCGTCAGAGGATGATGAACCCACAGAAAAGACAGCGGGTCTCTCGCTTGGTGCGGTGACCTCCATAGGGGTTTGGGAGGGTCCCGGCAACCTCTCATTCAACAGCTTGATTACCCCCTTGATTGAGTCATCCACATAACACCTAGCCCACTGATACATTTCCTGCATCTTGGGCTCAGTAGTGGTCCGGGAACGGCAGCTTTCACATCTTGAATACGGGCAGTTGACATCCAGGGGGGTATTACACTCAAAACAGGCCAAGTGCTTGCGTTTGGCGGTGGATTTCTTGCAGAGAAGACATGACTGCGAAAAAAAAAGAGTAGGATTAAAATCTTATTCAGCAATAAGAAAACAATACACCACCTTAAGAATAAGACCACCAAACTGGAACGAAGCTCCGAAGTTTCAGTATCACAAGGAGAACTAGAAAATTCTCTCTCAGTGCAATTGGGCTCTGGAGGCTTGCTTAAATAGCTGCGCAACCAGAGACTGAGTAAAGGCAACAGAGGGCTTATAAGGTGGCGTAAAGGCCACCCTAGGGTGGAACTATTGCTGGCCAATGAACCACAGTTAATGCAGCTGCCTGCTTTCCCTCCTATTTTTTATTTTATTTTTCCCCGGGGATGTCATTCCCCATTGAAACAGGGGATTTAATAATATCCCTGCCTAAACAGAAAATATATATCCAAAAGAAAATGAAAAAGGTCATCTAATCCCCCCCCCCCCTTACTAGCAGTTAGCGGAGGAGCCACACCGAAGTGACGTCGCTGGTGACGTCATCCAGGAAAGGCGGCGGCGAGTGTCCCGGAATCCTTCAGCTGGCGCCCGCAACAAGAGAGCGACTGGAGATCCCCTGGACAGGCAAAGATAAAGCAGGTTAGAGATAAGAAAACCTGCTAGAGAGGGCACCCCTCGCATGCCAGACAGGAGGAGGGGGGGGGGTGATAGAAGAAAAGGGCAATCGCAAAGCTCTAAAGATAAATAAATGCGAAGGGAAAGATATATGCCATATCCCCCCAATTCTTTGCTCCCCCAAACAAAAAGAAAAAAGGGGGAAGCTACACGCCAGTCCACCTGTCCAAAAGGACAGAAAAAAACACGGTAGTTCGATCCTTTTGAGGGAGTGGAAACTTTGTTATTGGTTCTTGGGCTCATTAAAAATTCTGCCGGTCCTACCAGTCCACAGGGGGAAGTTAACCCCGTCTGTGCTGCTGATAGGACGTAAGGGAATATGGTCTTCCTGGGATCCACTACTCTAGAATTGTGTTGAATATTCTCAGGCAGTCTTTGAAAAGTTTACTTTAAACATGCAGGAAATGCACTTCTATGCTAAAGTAGTCCCTTCTTCAAGATAATTATTTGCAAAATAATATAATAAACTGTAGTATTGTTGAAAAGATATATACCTCCTCTATTGTGTAAATGATTCAGAGTAATTACAGTCCAAGGGTTGAATTGAGAGATCAATTTGAACAAACAATAAACGTACTTCATCCACTCACAGCATGGAGATAGATTACCAGAATCCATTTATCATCAAGTCTATCCTGAAATGAACTTCTCTTTAATATCTCTGGTCTTTTGTTAAGGCTTTATCAATATCTCTATTTTATAGCCTCTGCCACAAACACTTTTTCATTTCCTCCTGGATTTGTATAAGGTCTTGTCTATCAGCTGCCATCTACAGAGAGCTGGAAGTGCAGAGTACAAGACCAAATGCCATTTTGGAAGGTTATAAACTCAAAGTCAGTAGAAACCAGAGATTAATCCTTAAAGGAGTTGTCCAATTTTTTTTATTATTATTTTAAAGAGACCATGTAACCAAAATGTATATTTTTTTAATTATGGTAAAAATAAGCACAGACCATTAATAGAAAAAAAAAAAATGAAATTAAATACTTATAATTATAGCAATTCTTACCTGACTCCCTTGTGAAGAGTTGCCGCCGAAGTTCCCGGCAAATCTGACTGACCAATTGCAGCATTTTTAGCCTGTTTGGCGGCAGGTTCAAATGTAAAAGTGCAGCTCCAATCTCCTCATCCTGCCGGAAAGAAGCTGCCACTCTATGTACCCCTGCAGCTCCCCAGTGTGTCCTTGAAGCTACTCAATGTTCTTCTGCAGTGCCCTTTAGGTTATACATGTAGGATGGCTGCGTGGCCTGCTGCAACAGCCAACATCGGGGCTGGCACAGAAGGCAGCCATTTAACGCCTTCCATGCTGCGGCCCGTAGTGACCACTGTATGGAAGGTGTTAACAGAGGGAGGGATCTCCGATCAGACTACTGCTCTACTGTGGCAGAATTTCAATGGTTAAGTGGTTAACCCCTTCCTGACCAGTCCCACAGTAGAGATATGGCAGTATCTGCACCCACCTGATCAGTGGCACAGACACGGCTGTCAATGATAACCCAGACCATGCTGTATATGCTGGCATCAGTGAATAGACCGTTGTCAGGGTATTAACCCCTTGAATTCCTCTGTAAAAGTTGTCCATGACATATATGGATTTTCCAGCTCCCTGTCCCCATCGGGTCCCCATACTGCAGTGTCTGAGAAGGCCTATGAGATAGAATCCCTAGGCTTGGTCTCATAGGCAGGCTGTCAGTGTATTACAGTATAATACACTAACAACCAATGCATTACAATACAGGATGCATATTTGTAATGCATTGTTGAGTGGACAAAAAAAAATTGTTTTCCATAATAAAAACAATAAACTTTCAATTAAAAAAAAACCTTTTCTATAATAAACACGCACACATAAAGTTGTAAAAATAAAAAAATAAAATTAAAAACATGCATATTAGGTATTGCCACATCCGCATTTCCTAAAATGGCTGCTGCATGTGTAAGGACATGGAGAAAAGAACTCTGGGAAGGAAGGATCACTCATAATGCCATGCATACAGCCAATCAGCAGCCAGCCAGCCCTGTGATGTCATAGCCCTATAAATAGCGGCAGCCATCTTAGATTCTGCCATTTGCCATTTACTTAGTGCAGGGAGAGACGTCTGCAGGCGCTAGGGACAGTGATAGGAAATACTTCATTGTGGTGAAAAAACGATTTATAAGTGCTGGGGAAGGATAGGAATGAATCATTCCACAGCATTTATGTAGAACAGGGTTCAGTAGGGGAGGTTACAGACTGGGTAATAGACAATCCTGTTACCCCTTGCTGCACTGACTGGGGATCAAAATTGCCATTATACAGCTCTGTCATTCCAGCGCACCATTCTTGTTATTGGGGTGCAAGTGCTGTTTGATACAGTCATTAACAAGGTTTATTACAAGGAAATATTTCTGCAGTATGTCTTATTTGCACTTGTGTGGTGCATTTATATTTTGTAAAGCCCTTTTTGCCCTGTATTAGTGGCAAAATAATATTTGTGTGCTCGGCCGAGCACGCGAGTATAATGGAAGTCAATGGGAGACAACCAGGCACCCCCTGCACTGAAGAGGGGAGGGTGCCTGGTCCATTGGAAAAGGTCAGAAAGTGACAGAAACACCACTGAAATGGATCGGGAACATCATGGAGACGATGTCTGGATGCATCTTGGACTCCCAGGTCGCTGCTGAATTATACACCGCTTTTACAGACTGACAAAAATATGCACAAAACCCCCCAAAAAAATCAATTTTACAGGATAGATTGTTAGGAAACATTCTTTCCTGTATATTCAATTGTATATAAAGTGCAAGTGCTGCAATTAAATTACAAGCAAGAGGCTCTCCGAAACAGCCTGTATATCACATAAAGCAGGGCCTCCTACACTAATAAAGCCTATGCACTAAGTGAAAGGGCTGCCAAAATTTACATGGAAAATGCACTCCAAAACACCATTTGTTACAAATAAAGGAGGGCATCATACACACCCTTGAAAAATTGAAAGATTAATGGCCTACTGGTGACCCTCAAAAACATGACCTACCATGGTGATCACAGGTAACAGGGAATCAGGGTTCGATGCCGGATAGGTAGCTTGAGAAAAGGATACCACATCCAAGGGAGGTCAATGGCTGAAATCTGATTGGCTGGAGAGGGTGGGTCAAGTTATAAAAGCAGAAAAATCCAAGGAAGGCAGCAGGTGTGCGGCAATTACAGACTCCCGACTTGGGGAGGTAGTGACGATAAATAACAATACAGGACTCTTAAGAGTAATACAAAATTACAGGGAATGTCACTGCAGTATTTTGGATAAGGAAATGTTATACAGGAGAGGCCCTGCTACCGCTTTGTTGACTCTATCAATTTTCAATGTTCTTTTATGTGCCTACCATGGTGATCACAGATAACGGGGAATCATAGTTCGATTTCGGAGAGGGAGCCTGATAAACGGCTACTACTTCAAAGCAAGGCAGCTTGAGTTGCGGGCCTGCATGTGAGCTGACCTTGTACAAGATTTAAGTCGCGGGCCTGCATGTGAGCTGAACCAGTAAAAGATAGGAGCTGAGGTGGAACTGACAAACCCAACTTGAATTTGATGGCTGCATTAATCTGCAGGTGACGGTGATACAGCTCCACAGATTGTTTCCATTTGCATCTTTTTAAGCAATCTGTGGCGTCAGTCTTTTATCCAGACTCAGTCATTGGGCCACTATGTGGCCTCCTCATGCTGCCATCTGCACACCATGTCACCTTGCCACTCATTTTTATCACAATGCTGCTGCTGATACTGCTTAAAAGGCCTTAAACTGATCACCAGGCCCACAATTTAATTAAGGGTTTGGAATTGATAAACCCAACTTGCTTTTGTGGGCTACATCAGTGGCATAGCTAGAATTGGCTGGGCCCCACAGCAAATTGAATGGGGCTGCATCCCAAAGAAATTTTCAAGCAACCCTTTCCTTTCATGCCACCCCCATTACTGTGGCTAGTAAAGATCGCTCTCTCAGACCAGGGCCGGCTGCTGTTCTATCAGTTTTATACACGGTCTATACTGTCACTGTATATAATTTAATTGTGTAATACTGTTGAGGGGGCCCTGACCAAATCCTTTAGTCCTCCTCCTCCTGGATGGGCCCCTTCTGGGTCAAGCCCCCAAAGCTACAGCTTCCCCTATAGCTACAGCCCTGGTCTGCATTAATCTGCAGGTGACGGTGATACAGCTCCAAAGATTGATTCCATCTGCATCTTTCTAAACAATCTGTGGCCTCAGTCTTTTATCCAGACTATGTGGCTACCTCATGCTACCATCTCCACACCATGTCACCTTGCCACTCATTTTTATCATCATGCTGCTGCTGCTTAAAAGGCCATAAACTGATCCCTGGGCACACAATCTAATGAAGGTTTTACACACAAAACCAAAAGAAAAAAACAGATTTTATTGGAAAAAAACATTCTTTCCTGTATATTTACTTGTATATAAAGTGCAGTTCCTGCCAAAAATTACAATGAAGAGGCATTCCGATACAACATGTATATCACATAAAGGAGGGCCTCATTCACATTGAGTTGCGGGCCTGCAGGTGAGCTGACCAAGTAAAAGATTTTAGGTGTGGACCTGCTGGTGAGCTGACCCTGTAAAACATTATATGTGATGTCCTGCTGCTAAGGCTACTTTCACACTTGCGCTTGATCAGATCCGTTCTGAACGGATCCGATCATATTAATGCAGACGGAGGCTCCGTTCAGTACGGATCCGTCTGCATTAATAACTTAGAAAAATTTCTAAGTGCGCAAGATGCCTGAGCGGATCTGTTCAGACTTTCAATGTAAAGTCAATGGGGGACGGATCCGCTTGAAGATTAAGCCATATGGTGTCATCTTCAAGCGGATCCGTTCCCATTGACTTACATTGTAAGTCTGAACGGATCCGCTCGCCTCCGCACGGCCAGGCGGACAGCTGAACGCTGCAAGCAGCGTTCAGCTGTCCGCCTGTCCGTGCGGAGGCGAGCGGAGCGGAGGCTGAACGCCGCCAGACTGATGCAGTCTGAGCGGATCCGCTCCATTCAGACTGCATCAGGGCTGGACGGAGGCGTTCGGGTCCGCTCGTGAGCTCCTTCAAACGGAGCTCACGAGCGGACCGACAAACGCTAGTGTGAAAGTAGCCTAAGCTGACCCTTTAAAAAATTAGGGGAGAAGCCCTGCTGCTGAACTGACCCTCTGAAACATTATGAGCAAGAGCCTGCTGCTGAACTGACCCTTTTGGAACATTATGGGTGAGGGCCTGCTGCTGAACTGACCTTGTAAAACATTATGGGTGAGGGCCTGCTGCAGTACTGACCCTCTAAAATATTATGGGCGAGGGCCTGCTGCTGAACTGAACCTCTAAAACATTATGGGCGAGGGCCTGCTGCTGAACTGACCCTCTAAAACATTATGGATGAGGGGCTGCTGCTGAGCTGATCCTGTAAAACATTAGGAGAGAGGGCCTACTGCTGAGCTGACTGTCTAAAACATTAGGGGTGAGGGCCTGCTGCTGAGCTGACCCTCTAAAATATTAGGGGCAAGGGCCTGCTGCTGAGCTGATCCTCTAAAACATTATGGGTGAGGGCCTGCAGTTGAGCTGACCCTATTTAAAAAAATGGAGTCAAGGGAATATAGACAATCTAGATGAGGAGGACGAGAAAACAAGATTCAACCACATACTCTTTTTTTTGTGGTGGAAAAGGTGCATGGGAATACACTACAGTAGATTGAGTACATTATAAATGATAGATTGAAATTGCCTTTATGTTTATCATCAGCTCAGCTCTCCTCTGGTGGAGTTGAGAAGTCAAGGGCAATCCAGGCCTTGTTCATTTTTATCTGACTCAACATGTCAGCATTGCTAGAGGACAAGCGGATATGCTTATCTGTTATAATGCCACCAACAGCACTAAATAGACACTCAGACAAAACGCTGGTGGCAGGGCAGGCCAGCACCTCCAAGGCGTAGAGCGCAAGTTCGTGCCACATGTCCAGCATAGACACCCAGTAGTTGTAAGACACTGAGGGATCATTTAGGATGCTGACACAGTCTGCTATGTATTCCCTCACCATCTTCCAAAACGTTTTCCTCCTTGTACCACTAGGCCGCACTTCAGGGTGAGATTGCTGGCGGGGTGTCATGAAAGTGTCCCATGCCTTGGAGAGTGTTGCCCTGACTTTGTTGGAACTGCTGTCTGTTGCCCTTGTCTCCCATCCGCGGTTGCCTAAGGAAGTACAGACTCTGCCGCCGTAGTTGTTAGATGGAAAATTTTGGAGCAATTTTCCAACAATCTTCTGGTATTGCACCATTTTGCTCTTCCTCTCCACCACAGGAATGAGAGATGAGAAGTTCTCTTTGAAGCGGGGGTCGAGAAGGGTGAACACCCAGTAATCCGTGTTATCTAAAATGCGCATAACGCAAGGGTCGCTAAGGGCAGCCTAACATGAAGTCAGCCATGTGTGCCAGAGTAACAACAGGCAAGACGTCTATGTCGACATCAGGATAACTCTCCATCTCCTCATCCTCCTCCGCCTCTTCTTCCCATCCACGCTTGACAGATGGAATTAAAGTTCCATGGGTACTACCCTCTGAAGCAGAGGCAACTTTCTCCAGCTCCTCCTCCTCCTCTTCATTGTCCAATTGGCGCTGAGAAGAAGAACTGAGGGTGGGCTGGCTATCACCCTGTGTAATGTCCTCCCCCATTTCCTCGACTGCCACATTCAGAGCGTTGTCCTTAATTGTGAGTAGCGATCGTTTGAGTAGACACAGCAGTGGGATGGTTAAGCTGATAATATTGTTATTGCCACTAACCATCTGTGTGGATTCATCAAAGTTATTTAAAACCTCACAGAGGTCTGACATCAATGCCCACTCCTCGCTTGTAAATAGTGGCAGTTGACTCGAAAGGCAACGACCATGTTGCAGCTGGTATTCCACATCTTCCCTCTGCTCCTCACAAAGCCTGGCCAACATGTGGAATGTAAAGTTCCAGTGCATGCTCATGTCGCACAACAGTCGGTGAGCTGGAAGTCGCAAGCGCTGCTGCAGCGTTGACAGACCGGCTAAAGCTGTGGACGACTTGCGGAAATGGGGACACACGCGGCACGCCTTCTCTAGTAGCTCTGGCAAATTGGGGTAGGTTTTGATAAACCGCTGAACCACTAAGTTTAAGACGTGGGCTGCGTATGGGATGTGTGTCAGGTTTCTGAGCTCCAAAGCGACCACCAAGTTACGGACACTGTCAGACACAACCATGCCTGGTTGTAGGTTAAGTGGTCAGAGCAACAGCTCAGTTTGGTCCCTTGTACCCTGCCAAGGCTCTGCGGCGGTGCGCTGTTTGTTTCCTACACAGATCAACTTCAGCACGGCCTATAGACGCTTACCCACAGCAGTGATACACTGCTTTCAGCTATCGACTGATGGCTGACTGCTGCTGGAGGTGGAAGTGGAGGAGGAGGCGGCGGAGGAGGAGATGTGGGGGTCAGAGCCAGTAATATAGCTGCTGGTGGAGACCCTGATGGATGTAGGGCCCGCAATCCTGGGCGTGGGTAGCACCTGTGCCAGCCCAGGGTACGACTCACTCCCGGCCTCTACAACATTCACCCAGTGTGCAGTCAGGGAAATGTAGCATCCCTGGCCACCAGCACTTGTCCATGTGTCCTTGGTTAAGTGGACCTTCCCAGTAACTGCGTTGGTCAGGGCACGGGTGATGTTCTGGGACACATGCTGGTGTAAGGTGGGCACGGAACACTGTGGAAAATAGTGGCGGCTGGGGACTGCGTACTGAGGGACGGCTGCCAACATCAGGCTGTGGAAGGCCTCAGTGTCCACAAGCCTAAATGGCAACATTTCAAGGGACAGTAATTTTGAAAGTTGCTCATTTAGTGCTATGGCCTGTGGGTGGGTGGGTGGATATTTGTTCTTGCGTTCAAATGACTGTGTTATGGACATTTGGATGCTGTGCTGGGACAGGAAAGTGGATGTTGTTGCTGATGGTTCAGGCGAAGGTCCAGGTGCAGGGCGAGGGGCATTGAGGCCTGTTCCTTTGACAGGGGATTGGCCAGCAGTGCGTAACACAGGGGAAGACCCACAGACCCAGATTGTGGACCCGGGCATTCGGCCCACTTGTAGGGGGGTTGGATGCCATGGGGCGGATCATGTTGGTGGTGGTGACGTTGCTAGTTTTCATGCCCCGGCTTATTTTGGTACGGCACAAGTTGCAAACTACCACTCTCTTGTCGTCTGCACTCCCCCCCCCCTCCCCCCCCCCTTCCTCCTTCCTTTTTATGATGTCAACACTTAATAATCACAGTATTTATGCACATCAACATTGCACCTTAAATATATAAGATAGAATGTTATTATACTACCTGTTATTAGTGCCATAAATATTGCCGCCATACATGAATTCATTTTAAACTAGATATTAAATAATAGTTAAAATTAAATATTAATTTTAAAGAAATCTGCAATAGTAATGGTGGCTGCAGAATATTACCCATGATTATTCCAGTTTTTACCATCATGAATTGTCTCTATCTCCAGGCTGATATATTGTAGAGTCTCTAAATATGGATTACGCCATTATAACAAATTTTTTCCAATGTGCTTCCCTAATATGTCTCATACCATTGTATCAGTCGCCAATTCAGGCACGCATTGTATCTGACGAGAGCGGCACAGTGCGCATGACGGTCCTGCGGCCAGCAGGCTTCCCTCTGTCTCCAAGGAGATCCGGCGCCGGTGACGTCAGCCCGTGCCGTACGCGACACGTGGCTGCCCTTGCTGCCGTCGGACTCAGGAGACGGGCGGAAGCAGTTACAGCAGCGGCCGGAAGTGACGTGTCATGCGCCAGCGCTGCCCTTCTCGTCATAGTCCGCACACGTGATTCTAAACGCCCCCATTCATTGGACAACATTCATTAATATAAACTGGTCATCTAGCCCCATTAATTCACTCCTCCTGAGGACGCAGAATGGCGAAACGTACGTCGGGGAGATCCAGAGCCTTTACCTGACCCCTCTAGACTGGTTCCACATTTCATCAAACGGTTAGTAGCTTCAGACTTCAGCTCCACAAATCAGCATAATGCTCACTGCTTAGGTGATAGTCTCTTTAACCACTTCAGCCCCGCTAGGTGAAACCCCCTTCATGACCAGAGCACTTTTTACACTCCGACACTACACTATTTTCACCGTTTATCGCTCGGTCATGCAACTTACCACCCAAATGAATTTTACCTCCTTTTCTTCTCACTAATGGAGCTTTCATTTGGTGGTATTTCATTGCTGCTGGCATTTTTACTTTTTTTGTTATTAATCAAAATGTAACGATTTTTTTGCAAAAAAATGACATTTTTCACTTTCAGCTGTAAAATTTTGCAAAAAAAACGACATCCATATATAAATTTTTCACCAAATTTATTGTTCTACATGTCTTTGATAAAAAAAAATGTTTGGGCAAAAAAAAAAATGGTTTGGGTAAAAGTTATAGCATTTACAAACTATGGTACAAAAATGTGAATTTCCGCTTTTTGAAACAGCTCTGACTTTCTGAGCACCTGCCATGTTTCCTGAGGTTCTACAATGCCCAAACAGTATAACTACCCCACAAATGACCCCATTTCGGAAAGTAGACACCCTAAGGTATTCGCTGATGGGCATAGTGAGTTCATAGAACTTTTTATTTTTTGTCACAAGTTAGCGGAAAATGATGATTATTTTTTTTTTTTTTTCTTACAAAGTCTCATATTCCACTAACTTGCGACAAAAAAATAAAAATTTTAGGAACTCACCATGCCCCTCACAGAATACCTTGGGGTGTCTTCTTTCCAAAATGGGGTCACTTGTGGGGTAGTTATACTGCCCTGGCAATTTAGGGGCCCAAATGTGTGAGAAGTACCTTGCAATCAAAATGTGTAAAAAATGACCGGTGAAATCCAAAAGGTGCACTTTGGAATATGCGCCCCTTTGCCCACCTTGGCAGCAAAAAAGTGTGACACATCTGGTATCGCCGTACTCAGGAGAAGTTGGGGAATGTGTTTTGGGGTGTCATTTTACATATACCCATGCTGGGTGAGAAAAATATCTTGGTCAAATGCCAACTTTGTATAAAAAAATGGGAAAAGTTGTCTTTTGCCAAGATATTTCTCTCATCCAGCATGGGTATATGTAAAATGACCCCCCAAAACACATTCCCCAACTTCTCCTGAGTACGGCGATACCAGATGTGTCACACTTTTTTGCAGCCAAGGTGGGCAAAGGGGCACATATTCCAAAGTGCACCTTTCAGATTTTGCAGGCCATTTTTTACACATTTTGATTGCAAGGTACTTCTCACACATTTGGGCCCCTAAATTGCCAGGGCAGTATAACTACCCCACAAGTGACCCCATTTTGGAAAGAAGACACCCCAAGGTATTCCGTGAGGGGCATGGCGAGTTCCTAGAATTTTTTATTTTTTGTCACAAGTTAGCGGAAAATGATGATTTTTTTTTTTTTCTCTTTTTTCCTTACAAAGTCTCATATTCCACTAACTTGCGACAAAAAATAAAAAATTCTAGGAACTCGCCGTGCCCCTCACGGAATACCTTGGGGTGTCTTCTTTCCAAAATGGGGTCACTTGTGGCGTAGTTATACTGCCCTGGCAATTTAGGGGCCCATATGTGTGAGAAGTACTTTGCAATCAAAATCTGTAAAAAATGACCGGTGAAATCCGAAAGGTGCACTTTGGAATATGTGCCCCTTTGCCCACCTTGGCATCAAAATAGTGTCTCACATCTGGTATCGACGTACTCAGGAGAAGTTGGGGAATGTGTTTTGGGCTGTCATTTTACATATACCCATGCTGGGTGAGAGAAATATCTTGGCAAAAGACAACTTTTCCCATTTTTTTATACAAAGTTGGCATTTGACCAAGATATTTTTCTCACCCAGCATGGGTATATGTAAAATGACACCCCAAAACACATTGCCCAACTTCTCCTGAGTACGGCGATACCAGATGTGTCACACTTTTTTGCTGCCAAGGTGGGCAAAGGGGCACATATTCCAAAGTGCACCTTTCGGATTTTGCAGGGCATTTTTTACACATTTTGATTGCAAAGTTCTTCTCACACATTTGGGCCCCTAAATTGCCAGGGCAGTATAACTACCCCACAAGTGACCCCATTTTGGAAAGAAGACACCCCAAGGTATTCCGTGAGGGGCATGGCGAGTTCCTAGAATTTTTAATTTTTTGTCGCAAGTTAGTGGAATATGAGACTTTGTAAGGAAAAAAGAAAAAAAAAGAAAAATCATCATTTTCCGCTAAATTGTGACAAAAAATAAAAAATTCTAGGAACTCGCCGTGCCCCCCACGGAATACCTTGGGGTGTCTTCTTTCCAAAATGGGGTCACTTGTGGCATAGTTATACTGCCCTGGCAATTTAGGGGCCCAAATGTGTAAGAAGTACCTTGCAATCAAAATGTGTAAAAAATGGCCTGCGAAATCCGAAAGGTGCCCCTTTGCCCACCTTGGCTGCAAAAAAGTGTCACACATGTGGTATCGCCGTACTCAGGAGAAGTTGGGCAATGTGTTTTGGGGGGTCATTTTACATATACCCATGCTGGGTGAGAGAAATATCTTGGCAAAAGACAACTTTTCCCATTTTTTTATACAAAGTTGGCATTTGACCAAGATATTTTTCTCACCCAGCATGGGTATATGTAAAATGACACCCCAAAACACATTCCCCAACTTCTCCTGAGTACGGCGATACCACATGTGTGACACTTTTTTGCAGCCTAGATGCGCAAAGGGGCCCAAATTCCTTTTAGGAGGGCATTTTTAGACATTTGGATCCCAGACTTCTTCTCACGCTTTAGGGCCCCTAAAAATCCAGGGCAGTATAAATACCCCACATGTGACCCCACTTTGGAAAGAAGACACCCCAAGGTATTCAATGAGGGGCCTGGCGAGTTCCTAGAATTTTTTTTTTTTTGCATAAGTTAGCGGATATTGATTTTTTTTTGTTTTTTTTCTCACAAAGTCTCACTTTCCGCTAACTTAGGACAAAAATTTCAATCTTTCATGGACTCAATATGCCCCTCACGGAATACCTTGCGGTGTCTTCTTTCCGAAATGGGGTCACATGTGGGGTATTTATACTGCCCTGGCTTTTTAGGGGCCCTAAAGCGTGAGAAGAAGTCTGGAATATAAATGTCTAAAAATGTTTACGCATTTGGATTCCGTGAGGGGTATGGTGCGTCCATGTGAGATTTTATTTTTTGACACAAGTTAGTGGAATATGAGACTTTGTAAGAAAAAACAAAAACAAAAACAAACAAAAAATTTCCGCTAACTTGTGCCAAAAAAAAATGGCTGAATGGAGCCTCACCAGGGGGGGAGTGATCAATGACAGGGGGGTGATCAATGACAGGGGGGTGATCACCCATATAGACTCCCTGATCACCCCCCTGTCATTGATCACCCCCCCTGTAAGGCTCCATTCAGACACCCGCATGATTTTTTACGGATCCATGGATACATGGATCGGATCCACAGAACGCATGCGGACGTCTGAATGGAGCCTTACAGGGGGGTTATCAATGACAGGGGGTGATCAGGGTAATCAGGGTGATCACCCCCCTGTCACTGATCACCCCCCCTGTAAGGCTCCATTCAGACATCCGCATGATTTTTTACGGATCCATGGATACATGGATCGGATCCACAGAACGCATGCGGACGTCTGAATGGAGCCTTACAGGGGGGTTATCAATGACAGGGGGTGATCAGGGTAATCACCCCCCTGTCACTGATCACCCCCCCTGTAAGGCTCCATTCAGACATCCGCATGATTTTTTACGGATCCATGGATACATGGATCGGATCCACAAAACGCATGCGGATGTCTGAATGGAGCCTTACAGGGGGGTTATCAATGACAGGGGGTGATCAGGGTAATCAGGGTGATCACCCCCCTGTCACTGATCACCCCCCCTGTAAGGCTCCATTCAGACATCCGCATGATTTTTTACGGATCCATGGATACATGGATCGGATCCACAAAATGCATGCGGACGTCTGAATGGAGCCTTACAGGGGGGTTATCAATGACAGGGGGTGATCAGGGTAATCAGGGTGATCACCCCCCTGTCACTGATCACCCCCCCTGTAAGGCTCCATTCAGACGTCCGCATGATTTTTTACGGATCCATGGATACATGTATCGGATCCACAGAACGCATGCGGACGTCTGAATGGAGCCTTACAGGGGGGTTATCAATGACAGGGGGTGATCAGGGTAATCAGGGTGATCACCCCCCTGTCACTGATCACCCCCCCTGTAAGGCTCCATTCAGACATCCGCATGATTTTTTACGGATCCATGGATACATGGATCGGATCCACAAAACGCATGCGGACGTCTGAATGGAGCCTTACAGGGGGGTTATCAATGACAGGGGGTGATCAGGGTAATCACCCCCCTGTCACTGACCACCCCCCCTGTAAGGCTCCATTCAGACATCCGCATGATTTTTTACGGATCCATGGATACATGGATCGGATCCACAAAATGCATGCGGACGTCTGAATGGAGCCTTACAGGGGGGTTATCAATGACAGGGGGTGATCAGGGTAATCAGGGTGATCACCCCCCTGTCACTGACCACCCCCCCTGTAAGGCTCCATTCAGACATCCGCATGATTTTTTACGGATCCATGGATACATGGATCGGATCCACAAAATGCATGCGGACGTCTGAATGGAGCCTTACAGGGGGGTTATCAATGACAGGGGGTGATCAGGGTAATCAGGGTGATCACCCCCCTGTCACTGATCACCCCCCCTGTAAGGCTCCATTCAGACATCCGCATGATTTTTTACGGATCCATGGATACATGGATCGGATCCACAAAACGCATGCGGACGTCTGAATGGAGCCTTACAGGGGGGTTATCAATGACAGGGGGGTGATCAGGGAGTGTATATGGGTGATCACCCGCCTGTCATTGATCACCCCCTGTAAGGCTCCATTCAGACGTCCGCATGTGTTTTGCGGATCCGATCCATGTATCCATGGATCCGTAAAAATCATGCGGACGTCTGAATGGTGCCTTACAGGGGGGTGATCAATGACGGGGGTGATCAATGACAGGGGGTGATCAGGGAGTGTATATGGGTGATCACCCGCCTGTCATTGATCACCCCCCTGTAAGGCTCCATTCAGACGTCCGTATGCTTTTTGCGGATCCGATCCATGTATCCGTGGATCCGTAAAAATCATACGGACGTCTGAACGGAGCCTGACAGGGGGGTGATCAATGACAGGGCGGTGATCAATGACAGGGGGGTGATCAGGGAGTTTATATGGGGTGATCAGGGGTTTATAAGGGGTTAATAAGTGACCGGGGGGGGGGGGTGTAGTGTAGTGTAGTGTGGTGTTTGGTGCGACTGTACTGACCTACCTGAGTCCTCTGGTGGTCGATCCTAACAAAAGGGACCACCAGAGGACCAGGTAGGAGGTATATTAGACGCTGTTATGAAAACAGCGTCTAATATACCTGTTAGGGGTTAAAAAATTCGGATCTCCAGCCTGCCAGCGAGCGATCGCCGCTGGCAGGCTGGAGATCCACTCGCTTACCTTCCGTTCCTGTGAGCGCGCGCGCCTGTGTGCGCGCGTTCACAGGAAATCCCGGCCCTCGCGAGATGACGCGTATATGCGTCGTCGTGCGCAGGGCTGCCACCTCCGGACCGCACATCTGCGTTAGGCGGTCCGGAGGTGGTTAATATAGTAATATGGGTGTTTGCTCCTAGTATAATGTTCCTAGTGCACCCCAGATACATATCTTTACTGAGTCCACCATTGTGCAGTGTTTAGACCTAGATGATCCCTTTCCATGAGAATAGTCATACTTTATAAAAAGGCTCTTTAGCTATTAGCTAGCTTCACTTTAATGGCTTGATACTACTTTTACAATAAATTGTTATAAGTGATGTAATCATGTTCATACTTTGATTTTCTAATAAAGACAATATATATTTTAAAACCATATGGGATCCTTTGTACTCATTAATTTAGGGTTTCATATATTTTAGATTCATTACACACCAACTGAAGTAGTTCAAGCCTTTTATTGTTTTAATATTGATGATTTTGGCATACAGCTCATGAAAACCCAAAATTCCTATCTAAAAAAATTTGCATATCATGAAAAGGTTCTCTAAACGAGCTATTAACCTAATCATCTGAATCAACTAATTACTCTAAATACCTGCAAAAGATTCCTGAGGCTTTTAAAAACTCCCAGCCTGGTTAATTACTCAAAACCGCAATCATGGGTAAGATTGCCGACCTGAATGCTGTCCAGAAGGCCATCATTGACACCCTCAAGCAAGAGGGTAAGACACAGAAAGAAATTTCTGAACTAATAGGCTGTTCTCAGAGTGCTGTATCAAGGCACCTCAGTTGGAAGTCTGTGGGAAGGAAAAAGTGTGGCAGAAAACGCTGCACAACGAGAAGAGGTGACCGGACCCTGAGGAAGATTGTGGAGCAGGACCGATTCCAGACCTTGGGGGACCTGCGGAAGCAGTGGACTGAGTCTGGAGTAGAAACATCCAGAGCCACAGTGTACAGGGATTGTGCAGGAAATTGGCTACAGGTGCCGCATTCCCCAGGTCAAGCCACTTTTGAACCAGAAACAGCGGCAGAAGCGCCTGACCTGGGCTACAGAGAAGCAGCACTGGACTGTTGCACGTCATTCGGAAATCAAGGTGCCAGAGTCTGGAGGAAGACTGGGGAGAGGGAAATGCCAAAATGCCTGAAGTCCAGTGTCAAGTACCCACAGTCAGTGATGGTCTGGGGTGCCATGTCAGCTGCTGGTGTTGGTCCACTGTGTTTTATCAAGGGCAGGGTCAATGCAGCTAGCTATCAGGAGATTTTGGAGCACTTCATGCTTCCATCTGATGAAAAGCTTTATGGAGATGAAGATTTCATTTTTCAGCACGACCTGGCACCTGCTCACAGTGCCAAAATCACTGGTAAATGGTTTACTGACCATGGTATTACTGTGCTCAATTGGCCTGCCAACTCTCCTGACCTGAACCCCATAGAGAATCTGTGGGATATTGGGAAGAGAAAGTTGAGAGACGCAAGACCCAACACTCTAGATGAGCTTAAGGCCGCTATCGAAGCATCCTGGGCCTCCATAACACCTCAGCAGTGCCACAGGCTGATTGCCTCCATGCCACGCCGCATTGAAGCAGTCATTTCTGCAAAAGTATTCCCGACCAAGTATTGAGTGCATAACTAAACATAATTATTTGAAGGTTGACTTTTTTTGTATTAAAAACACTTTTCTTTTATTGGTCGGATGAAATATGCTAATTTTTTGAGATAGGAAATTTGGGTTTTCATGAGCTGTATGCCAAAATCATCAATATTAAAACAATAAAAGTCTTGAACTACTTCAGTTGGTGTGTAATAAATCTAAAATATATGAAAGTCTAATGTTTATCAGTACATTACAGAAAATAATGAACTTTATCACAATATGCAATTTTTTTTAGAAGGACCTGTATATGCCAAAGAAACACACAGAATATGGACACTAGATTAGGCCCAGATTTTGGGAATTTGCCCTAAAGATACAGTTTTCTGATGCAGGACAGTATATGCCACAGAAACACACAGAATATGGACACTATTTTAGGCCCAGATTATTGGAATCTGCGGTACAGACACAGTTTTCTGATGTAGTTTATATTTATATTTTTCACTATATCTGGCCTTGATAACCACAAAATGTATTGAAGCGCAGATCACACAATTCATGGATTGCACCGTTGACAGCAAAAATGTGGATAGATTATGGGGAAAAAAATTGTGTTTTCTGTATTAATTTTTTTCCCTATATCTGACACTGACAACCACACAAGGTATTGCAGAGCAGATCTGACAACTCCCGGATGACACAGTTTTTAGCCAAAAATGTGGATAGATTAGGGGAAAAAAATAGTTTTCACTAATATTCATCCTGTCTCTGCCCCTGACACACAAAAGGTATTGTACAGATGTCACAAGTCACTGCAGACACCCTCTATATAGAAATAGTATAATATTTTGCAAAGTATGTAAAAAAAAAATTGAGTACTACTTTGCTAAAATTAATTGCTGCCAACCACACACAATAGTGCTTAAAAGGACTTCTGGGTTTTTTAAACGTTATTCACTTGAATAAAATACGATCACAAACTCCCTACACTATCAGTCCCTTCCTAAGTGCATCTCTCCCTGACTCGCAATGAGCCGAATCCACGTCATCGGATGCTATATAGCACCCGATGACATGTTCCAGCCAGCCAATCACTGTAATGCCAGCAGTCAACATGGCTACTGGCATTACAGTGATGGCAGTACTTACCTGCACGTTTATTGGCTGCTTAGCAGCTGCAAAATGTGCAGGGAGGAGACTCGAGCATGGCGCTCAAGCAAATGTGGTACTCGGCGGGGGTGTACCGCCATGTACCGAGCATAGCGATGCTTGAGCCGGACAAGTATTTGGCCGAGCATGCTTGCTCATCACTAGTGTTTTTATCTGCTCCGTCTGCATTCGATCTCCACAACACAAAACATGACAGGAGAGCCTCTGCTCTGGAGTCCAAGTCCAGTTACTTAAGGTCAGGAGTTCCATCAGAATTGTGCGTAACATTATTGCTCGCTGTGCAAAGCCATAACAAAAGGACTCTGTAGGCAAAAGAAAAATATGTTTGTCATTCAGCGTTGCACTTCTATGTTGAAAAGCCTTGTGTACTGTAAAAGTTGAAAAAATGAAGGGCCCACTTGCCGTTCAGAGGTGCTGTTATATGTGGTAAAGCTCTTTTTTTCTGGAAAATTCATGGGTGATTGTACCCCTCTTTTTGTGGTATGGACCAAAATACTTAGTGGTGATTTTCTTTTATTTCAAAGCAAACTCCACTAATCTCTGGTGAAGTCAATGTCTCCAACTATGCCCCTTGCACTATTTACACCAAATACTGTACATTATTTCCATGTACAGATCCAAGAATTATGTTGGAGGCATGTAGTGTATGCAAGCCATGTGCAACCCCTCTCATCACTCTCACGCTGTTCTGCACCTGGTTTGCTTGGGCGAACGGAGTCACACAGGGGAGGAACTGCTCAGTTTCCTTCAGCCAGAAATTGAATCCTGGCTTTCTCCGTGACAACTAAAAATCAGAACCACTGTGACCGGCAACGGGAAGAACATGGTGTCGGTGCTGCGTCAAGGCGGGCTGACCCATGTGCCCTACATGGCACACGTGTACAATCTGGTTGTCAAGCGGTTCCTGAAGTCTTCCACCCATCTTCAAGACATTCTAAAAATGGCCAGGAAGCTTTACATGCACTTCAGCCACTTGTACACTGCAAAGCACACCCTCCTTGAGCTGCAGCAGCAGAAAAGCATCCCCCCAACATAGGCTGATAAGCAACATTTCCACCTGTTGGAATTCCACCCTCCATATGTTGGACCGACTAAGCCAGGCATGTCCAAACTGCGGCCCTCCAGCTGTTGCAAAACCACAACTACCAGCATGCCCTAATAGCTGTAAGCTATCCAGGCATGCTGGGAGTTGTAGTTTTGCAACAGCTGGAGGGCCGCAACTTGGACATGCCTGGACAAAGCGAACAGAGAAAGGCTATCAATGACTTCTTGAGGATCCAAGCGGACAAGAGTAGTTCCCTGTGAAACCTCGATGTCAGCCAGTGGCAGCCCATGCGTGACACCTGCCATTTGCTTAGGCCCTTTGAGGAGGTAACGTTATTTGTCAGTCGCCAGGACTACGAAATGAACAATGCCATTCCACTGCTTCATGTACTGGAACAGATGATGGTAAATCTGGCTGGTCAGGGGACTGGAGACGTGGCACCTAGAAAGATGGCGGCAGAGTTTGATACATTTGTCTGTCAAGATCTTTGTTTACAGTCAGTGAAAGGGAACGTCATTTATCAGAAGGATATGCAAACACCAACTGATGGGGTGTTAACCCCCAGAAGTAGGTCACCGGCAAGAAAGAGCAGTCATTTTCAAAGCCTGAGGTATCTTCCCGGAAGCTTGACTACTGTATGTCAACGGTCTGCATTACAAAGCTCGCCTAAAATAAAAATCCCAAAGTAAACCCTTATGGAGGAAACTCTTGATCCGGCACAGGCTGTTTTTCTTTTTCAAAAACAATGGACTCTGTATAGCGTGACACTGATGTATAATTTATCATACACCAAACTGAAAGAGTATTCCAAGCACCTGTCTGCCCACATAGCTGCCGAGAAGCAGAAGGGTTTTTCCATTGAAGTGGGCGCATAGCTGAACCTAAAAGCCAAATTTTCCTGTTTGCCTGGACTCAAAGGAAAGGACAGAGATCCACTGGCTATGCTCATACAGATTTCATCCAAGCCTCCACTCACCAAGTCAAGCACAGAGGACCAGATTGTGTGGATAAATTAGTTTTGTGGGACGTACACAGAGGACGATCTATGGGAGTTGTTACCAAAGACATTTACTTGCCTCCCACTCTTCCTGTATAACGGCTTCGAGGAGCCCATGGCTATCATAGTGACATAGTTCCAAAGAAACTTTGACTGTTGTTTCGGTAATCTGCTGATCAGTTCTCAGAACCTCATGTGGCTAGAAGCGATGTGGACCGGGTATGACATGTCTGGATCAGTGTCGGCCACAAAGCTTGTTTTCTCTGTGCCCGCCGAACCTCGCATGGAAATTTTTTATGCCATCCAAGCAGAGGACTTCAAGAATTTATAGAATGACATTCAGAAATCAAAGGATGAGGTTATGTTGTAGGAAGTGGACAATTTATTCCAATGTCTTTACTCGCAGTTCTCAGACACTTTAGTATCACTTATCAGCAACCCAGCTCGTCGAGGTGATGGCGTCTGTGGCATCAGCGGATTGTGAAGAAAAATTGAAGTTCCTCAGTAAGGACTACCTAATCCGAGTGCTGGGATTCATCACAGAGCTGGCCATCAATAACATCCAGTTATGAACACAAAGACTACTTTCATCTCAGACCTTGTCCTCAATGTTCGGGACCCCCCGGACGTCTTATATGTCTTAGACATGATCCCTGCAGTGCTTACTACTACTGATGAGCGGCAAGGGGCTATATTCGAATTTGCAATATTTCATAAATATTTGGGCGAATATTCATCATATATTCGCAAATTCACTTTTGCTACATTTCCCAAGCTGCTAGCAGTTTCCTGAGACTGGAGAAAATGCTTGGCACGGCAGAACATTAAAAATGGCTTTATATGCAGTTAGGGTGCTTCAAAATCGACACTAACGATCCAAATATTTTGGCATAATATTTGAAAATTCACATTTTACCAGGTCGGCATGCATGTATGAATAGCAGAACCTATCACATTAGCTAACACACTGCACTGCAACAGCTACACTATATCAGATTATAACCTACAATAACTATCTGTATTATATATATATATATATATATATATATATATATGTAGTGTCCTACTAGGTAAATGTGGGCACTACACAAGGGTCAATGTGGCCACGTGATTTCATTGTATTTTATATGATGTTTGTATGTGTTTCTCCTGTGTATCAGGCCTTTTAGGGTGTAATTCCTCCTCCTAGACAGTAGAGGGAACCCCTAGTATTTATAGTCAGGCCCAGACAGGAAAGAGTCTAGCCTGCCTGAGGTTCCTGAGTAAAGTAAGCTCAGAAGTTGCCCACCAGGAGA
This sequence comes from Bufo gargarizans, assembly GCF_014858855.1. NCBI lineage: Eukaryota > Metazoa > Chordata > Amphibia > Anura > Bufonidae > Bufo > Bufo gargarizans. The sequence continues at coordinate 173,798,303 of NC_058085.1, forward strand.
AAGGTTTGCCTCCTGAGGAACAACAGAGCAGAGCAGAGCCAGTCTTCCAGCCAGACAAGAGAGCTGAAGGGCATAAGGATTCATTTGAAAGCAAAGACATATACCTGAGGAAGTTTCCCTAACCAAGGATAAAGCCAACAATAGGGCATACGGGCCTTGGGATGAAGACAGACAGGATTTCTGAGGAAAATTGCAGCCTGATCTGTAAGTGTGTTAACCCTCTGAGTATCTTGCAAGAACATTGTTGCTTGCCATTTGTATAAGCCTGCTTGTGACTGCTGCTGACATATGGAACTGTACAAAAGACTGTAAATAGTTGATGTTTCCAGTAAAGGAAGTTTTGGTTCACCATAACAACGTGTTCCTCAATTATTCCTATCATAAATCGGTGTGCCACCGTTACCGGAACTGGCATCACAAATCTTAAAGGGACCTTGCCCCCGGCACTTTAAACCTGCAACATCCAGGGCACCTCACCTACCACTGGACTGGTCCCTATACACAGAAATTGCCACAGAGGATCCAAGTGCAAGCCTCTCCATCACTGCTGTACGTCTGCCCAGGGTCTCCCATAAACTGTGAGTAACCAAGAGCAACCCTCGTTTGCCTATTAACCGTGATCTCACCATCGCAATACCCTGCAGGGCTGTGTACTGCATATACAGTATATGAGCAATCTAACTATTGTAGTGTGGAAAGCACAGATCACAGCAATGACACTGCTGTCTCTCTCCGAACAGTAGAAAATGGCTGCTGGGGAGGTTCTTATATAGTAAGGGGTAGGAAGCTTTCCTATTGGTTAATAGGAATGTTGCTAAGCTCAGACAAAGACATTGCAGCCTTCTCATTGGCTCACAAGCAAGAAGGGAGGTTACTGATAATAAAACTGAAACGTTTGGGTTTGTACCGAACTTTAGAATTTTTGGACCCCGGACCCGAACATTTCAGTAAAAGTTTGGGTTCCGTGTTCGGCGATTTCTTGGCGCTTTTTGAAAGGCTGCAGAGCAGCCAATCAACAAGCGTTTAACTCTGTGCCCTTAGAAACCATTGAAGCCTACTAATGGCATGGCTGTGCTTGGCCAGTGCAGCATGTCACCCAGCCTCTATATAAGCTGGAGTCACGTAGAGTTTCACGTCACTCTGCTGTTACTATTGTAGGGAGAGGATGCTGCTGCTGTGAGGGAGAGAAACGGAAATAAACTTTAATCAGAGCAGCAATTGAATTCAGCGATCTACATAGATTTAGTTGTGTGGGTGCAGTGCACAATCTTTTTACCCTGCCCTGAGCCCAGTGACAGAGAAAAATAACTTTTATCCATCTGTTAGTTAGGTGGGCAGCAGGCGGACATTTTATGCAACATATCGGTTTAAAAAAAAAAACAATTTTTGTCAATATCCTACATCTGACTAATTTGCAGCATTAGTCAGCGTGCAATTTAAGATAGAAATACAGCTATAATGTTCTGGGTTTTAAAAGACACCCTTTTTGGGCAAAATACTAAATTTTACAGCCCTTGTTGCATCTGTACGTGTAAAATTCAAGTGTTTTATATTACTGTCATATTCTGTTAGTAAAAAAAACACCCAAATACTCAATTTTACAGCCCTGGCCGCTAGCACATCCGCAATACCCAGTCCCCATAGCTCTGTGTGGTTTTATTGTGTAAAAAAACAACAACGATTTGATACATATGGAAATTAACCTGAGATGAGTCAGAGTTTGAAAATATGACTCTTCTCTGGTCACACAAGTAAGATATGACTCTTTTATGTTAATTTGCATAAAAGGCTGGAAGTACAAAAATGCATAATACTTATTGAATTTGTCTGCAAATTAAATTAAAAGTGCAATTTATATGTTTAGGGTAACACTGTACACAATGAAAATTTAGAAACGCTCAGTGAGGGTAGCATAGTAGAGGTGACAGGTTCCCTTTAATAGTGCAGCATTTGCTGCATCTGTGATTGCTAAAAACAAGCTTGAGATACTTGAAAAAGTATTGCAGATAAAAAAACACCAATTTTTGCAATACCCTCGAACTGGGGCCTCTGCCGCATTATTTAGTGTGCAATTTAGGCCTCTTTCACACTACAGTATGTTCCATTCAGTGTTTTGCGTTCCGTTTTTCACGGATCCGTTGTTCCGTTTTTTTGCTTCCGTTGTGGTTCCGTTTCCGTTCCGTTGTTCCGTTCCGTTTTTCCGTATGGCAAATACAGTATACAGTAATTTCATATTAAAAATTGGGCTGGGCATAACATTTTCAATTGATGGTTCCGCAAAAAACGGAACGGATACGGAAGACATACGGATGCATTTCCGTATGTGTTCCGTTTTTTTTGCGGCCCCATTGACTTGAATGGAGCCACGGACTGTGATTCTCGGCCAAATATAGGACATGTTCTATCTTTTCAACGGAACGGAAAAACGGAAATACGGAAACGGAATGCATACGGAACACATTCCGTTTTTTTGCGGAACCATTGAAATGAATGGTTCCGTATACGGACCGTATACGGAACGCAAAAAACGGACCGTATACGGAACGCAAAAAACTGTAGTGTGAAAGAGGCCTTAAGCTAGAAATACAGCTATAATTTTCTGGGTTTAAAAAAAATAACATTTTGGGCAAAATACCTTATTTGTGGCCTTGTCTGCATCTGTCAATTTGAAATTCAAGCGTTATGTGGACAAGCTCACGTTCATTAAAATGAACCAGGCATGGATCCCACAGGACTTGCCCGTACCTTGTGCAGAATAGACATGTATAACGGCCTTAACCAGCCATTGTTATAGTACTGCACAATTGCTCATTCTTGTATTTTGGATATTTCACACTCTTTTGGAGTGTGCCCTAATAAAAAATTATAAATATTATCAAAAACCAATGTTGGCTACCTTGTCCTCCTCCAAAGCTGCTGTTACATTTTAGGGTGAAATTCAGCAATTTTTGGGTGTGATATACCACTGCTATACCTAGTAGACAAGGGGGAAAAAAACACTAATTTGTCTGTTACATTTCCGGGTGAAATTCAGCAATTGTTGGGTGTGATATACCACTGCTATAAACTAGTAGACATGTAAAACAAAAAGTACTAATTTGTCTGTTACATTTTCGGCTTAAATTCACCCATTTTTGGCTGTGATAGACCCCTGCTCTACCTAGTAGGCAGGTTAATAAATTTCACTAATATTTCTGTTACATTCTTGGGTTGACATTTTACAATTTTTTGCATAGGTGGCACGGACCAAATTTTTTTAAAATAATTTGTTCCATTGGTGGGTGACATTAACCCATTTCTGGCAATGGAAAAACCCTGCTCTGCATAGGTGACAGGGACTAAAATTTCTAAAAAATCATCTTTAATTGGCCATTTCATTTGATCCTTCTGCTTTAATAACTTGTCCCACATTTCCGCTTCATCCCATTGCAGCCATTGAACTCCCTTGGATGAGGTCTTCCTTTCTCACGCTCCCTCTCCGGCGTGGAACCCTGATTCTCTGATAACCATGATCAACATGGTAGGCTCAGAAAAGAACATTGAAAGTTGATAGAGAAGATATCCAAATGGATGGTGGACATCACAGGGAAATTCAATCAGGCAGAAGGGCCTCTCCTGGCTAATGTTTCCAAATCCAAAATACCCCAGTGACATTACCTATAATTTTTTATTAATCATTCCAATAACAGGGCATCTTAAGAGTCCTGTATTGTTATTTATTGTCTCTACCTCCCCAAGTCGGGAGTGGGTAATTGCTGCATGCCCCCTCCCTAACTTGGAAGCTTATGATTCAAAGCTTTGTCCCACATTTCCGCTCAATTACATTTAATTTCATCCACTGACCTCCCTTGGATGTGGTATCCCTCTCTCAGGCTCCCTCTCCGGCCTGGAACCCTGATTCCCCGCCACCCGTGATTACCATGGTAGGTGCATAAAAGAACATTGACAGTTGATATTGAAGATATCCAATTGGATCGTGGACATCACGGGGATGTGCAACATGTGGAGCAGTATGTGTTCACCGGCCTACACGTACTGACTGATGGGTCTGCCCTTTTCAACTTCTGGGTCTCTAAATTGGGCACATGGCCTCAGCTTGCCCTTTACGCCTTGGAGGTGCTGGCCTGCCCTGCAGCCAGTGTATTGTCTGAACATGTGTTTAGTACACCTGGAGGGGGTTATCTCAGGTTATATTTCCTAATGTTTTGGGGTGTACTCTAAGTTAAAAAAAATACAAATAAATGTAAAACCAAAAAACAGTGTAGCTACCTCCTCCTCTACCACCACTACCACCTACACCGCCACATCAACCGCCTCCTTAACCTCCTACTCTGTATGGACCTCGCCCTCCTAGATCAAGATTTTTATTTATTTTTTACATATTTTATGTTATTTAAAGTCATTTCCCTATCCACATTTGCTTGCAGAGCACTTGTCATGCTCTTAACCAAATTTTTATGCCATTTGCAGCCCTCTAGCCCTTTCCATGACACTTTTACCGCCATTTTAGTGACAAAATCTTGACTTCAATGGGGTTCGGGGTCAAGTTCGGGTCCCAAACTCAAACTTTTTTTTGTGAAGTTCGGCCGAACCCGTCAAACCCGAACATCTAGGTGTCCTCTCAACTCTAATCACTATATTCTAAATATTCACAAATTCTCAAAGTGCCGATATTCGTGATTAATATTCGCAATTTGAATATTTGTGATTAACACTACTTACTCTATGTTATACCGCTTCTTACCGTTCTCTTACAGCGGCACTAGTAGTCAATCCATTCCTGGTGATGAAGCACTTTTTTTTTCAGTTTCTCTTTTAAATGTTGTGGTTTTGCCACTTCTGTGTTATATTTTATGTGTGTTAATGTCCTGTTTGTTAAATAAAATAAAATAAAAACACTAAGAATTGGCTTGTGAGTTGTTAGCCAAAAGCAGAAGTGGGTACAATACCTAGAAGACATGCAAATATTCCGTTCACGTGTCATCTCTGTTTTGGATCTACTCCTTTTTTTTTTTTTTAAAAAATTTTTTATTAGCAATACTGATGGATTACTGACCAAATGCTGACCGAGTGAAGGCGGATGCTTCACAGACAGGATCAGTTTTTTGTGGGTTATTGTTCTGACGGATCAGAGGGAGGGCAAAATAATCAGTGACGTCAACACAAACTTACTGCTGACACCCTTTCTACTCTGTCGGGGGGCTCTACCTGTATAAGCGTTTTGGGGATTCGCTCTGGTACTGAGGTTAGGATAAGCGGGCTCAGTACAGAGGAAAAATACAAGTTCGGAATTCAAACTTCAGTGTTTATTCACACATGATCCCAAAAACAAAACGTCACTTTTGCAGTGGCTCAGAATATGGAGAGACTAAACCATGATTTTTTTTTTTTTTTGCTTCAAAAATCCTTTTATTCTGTTAAAAAAAGTAGACATATTAGGTATTGTCGCGTCTGTAACAACCTGCTCTAAGAAAATACCACATGACCTAACCCCTCAGGTGAACACCGTAAAAATAAATAAAAAAACTGTGTCAAAAAAGCCATTTTTGTCACCTTAAATTACAAAAAGTGAAATAGCAAGCATTAAAAAGTCATATGCACCCCCAAAATTGTGCCAATCAAACTGTCATATCATCCTGCAAGAATGATAAATGATTTTTTTTGTTTCAAAAATTATATTATTGTGTAAAACTTAAAGGGGTTGTCCGGGTTCAGAACTGAACCCTTATTTTCACCCCGGCAGCCCCCCTGAGCCTAGCATCGGAGCATCTCATGCTCCGATGCGCTCAAGTGCCCTGCGCTAGATCGCGCAGGGCACGGGCTCTTTTGTTTTCAATAACACACTGCCGGGCGGTAACTTCCGCCCAGCGGTGTGTTCGGTGACGTCACCGGCTCTGAGGGCCGGGCTTTAGCTCTGCCCTAGCCGTTTTACTGGCTAGGGCAGAGCCAAATCCCACCCATCAGTGCCGGTGACGTCACCGGGGTTCCTGTCAGCCCCATAGAGAGCCCCGGTACGTCACCGGAACTCAGAAAAATGCCTTTGCCCTGTGCAATTTAGCGCAGGGCAAAGGAGAGCATCGGAGCATGAACTGCTCCGATGCTCATGTCAGGGGGGCTGCCTGGGTGAAAATGGAGGGCTGTCCAGGTTCAGCTCTGAACCTGGACAACCCCTTTAAATACATCAAATAAATCATACATATTAGGTATTGCCACATCTGTAACAACCTGCTGTATAAAAATATCACATGACCTATCCCCTGGAATGAACACCGTAAGAAAAAAAAAAAACGTGATCTCATCCCACAAAAAATGAGACCCTATTTTAGACAATCAACCAAAAAATGAAAAAAAAAATAGTGCTCTCAGAATATGGAGACACTGAAACATGATTTTTTATTTTTTTTATTCAAAATTTTTGTTATTGTGTTAAACATAAATAAAATAAAAAAGTATACATATTAGGTATCGCCGCGTCATGAACTAACCCCTCAGGGGAACATCGTAAAAAATATAAAATAAAACAGTGTGAAAAAAGCAATTTTTTGTCACTTTACATCACAAAAAGTGTAATAGCAAGCGATCAAAAAGTCATACGCACCCCAAAATTATACATAAACAAACTGTCATCTCATTCCTCAAAAAATGAGACCCTACCTAAAACAATCGCATAAAAAATAAAACAAATTGGGAAATCTGCCAAAATAGCGAATTTCTGAAATTCTTGTGTAACATCTAAAGGGTTAACAAAGTTTGTAAAATCAATTTTGAATGAATTGAGGGGTGTAGTTTCTAACATAGGGTCACTTTTTTGGAGTTTCCACTCTAGGGGTGCATCAGGGGGTCTTTAAATGTGACATGGCAGCTTAAAATTATACCAGTGAAATCTGCTCTCCATTTCCTTCTGCGCAATGCAGGGTGCCCGTACAGCAGTTTACGACCATATATAGGGTGTTTCTGTAAACTACAGAATCGGGGGAATAAATATTGTTTTGCTTTGCTGTTAAACCTTGCAAAATTGAAATTTGGATATTTTTATTTTTGGGGGGGCAAATTTGGTATTTTTTTATAAATAAAAATGATTTTTTTTACTCAGTTTTACTACTGTCATGAAGTACAATATGTGATAAGAAAATATCAGAATGGCCTGGATAAGTAAAAGTGTTTTAAAGTCATCATCACATAAAGTGACACATTTGCTAAAAATGGATTTGCTAAAAATGGCAGGGTCCTTAAGATGAAAAGGTGTTAATTATTTTAGCTATACACTCCTTACAAAGGAGTTTAGACCCAGATGAAGGCAAATGTTTGGAGCATAACCTACATTTCCTGTATTTTAGTTTAGCAGAGGAGGATCACTCCTTTTTCCATGAATATACAAAGGAGAAAAGGGTCATCCACAGCAGGTTATCCAGCACAAGAGCTACTCACTGTTCCCTGTATGGTAGCAGGCTCCTGTCCTGAGCCCGGCCTGGTAGGGGTGCTTATCACGGTAGTCCCATCCACGCTACTTTTGCTGCTGCTTCACTTTCAGCAGAGGGTGTTTGGTGCCTGATGCCATGTTTCCCCAGGCCCTGTTCTTTATCTCCATGTGGTCTACGCCAGGGCCTGGGATGCCAGACGTGACGTCAGTACGCTCGGTCACACCCCTTGCATCTGAAGTAACCACCCGGGGGCCGGAGGGAATCGGGCCATAGCGTCGTTCCAGCCGCCCATGCCACTGTGCATATAACCCGCCGCAACAGGGAGCTTCAGCGGAAGCCACACAGTTGGGTCTTGGGCACAGGCCTTGATGAAGGTGCACCAGACCCGGAATCTGACCCCCAGCCTATTAAAAGTAAGCAAATCCATGAAATTTTTTTAAAAATAAGACCTCTTGCACACGAACGTTGTGTGCCCGTGGCTGTATTGCATCATGGATGTGTACCCATTCACTTGAATGGATCTGCAATCGCTGGAGAGCTTCCGTGGTGTTTCTGTCCGTGCCTCCATATCGCAAAAAAATAGAACTTGTTCTCAAGTTGAATGGGTCTTGAGCCGTCCCGGCTGCTGCACGGATGTTGCCCGTGCATTGAGGACATTGAGGACGTTGTCCGTGCATTTTAGCTACCTATAATGTATGAGGCTCTACCTTTTGACTATTGAATTTTAGAATTACACATGCCCATTGATTGCGCATGCCATTACACCACTAATAAAGCCAAGTTTCAATAGCAGACCTCTCTATCTGATAATTGTGATTTATCTCAGGCTTATCATGACTTTTTATTTTAGGATTGTGCAATTTTGTATGTTCCAGAATTTTTCTGTAGGTTCTAAACTTTCGCAACATTTATAAAAATACTTGATACAATTGTTTAATTCTTATCTATATACTTATTTAACTATAGAAGAGTAAAATTGTCTCCTGCAGCTGTCAAGAACATAGTAATTTAAATTTCATGTGGGCAGCTTTTACATTTAAAGTGGAAAGTCTACAGTAGTTACTTAATCCCTTAGAGAATAATTCCACTTACTGAAAACAGTTTCTCAACATGCTCACTTAGCATCACCAATGTAAGGCTACTTTCAAACTTGCGGCAGAGTGATCCTGCAAGCAGTTTCGTTGCCGAAACTTCCTGCCAGATCCGTCAAAACATAAGGCCAACCGATGGCATTTGTAAGGCTGATCAGGATCCTGATCAGTCTTAAAAATTCCTTGTAACGGAACGCCTGGCAACCCGACCGGGTACCTACATCGATAGATGCTCCTAGTGCTTTCCGAGGACTCCAAGCACTCCACTTGACACCGTACACACTGCAGACCCCACGAACCGCCGCAGCTTGGTTGGGGTCTCACCATCCTCCACCCACGCTGGACCCAAGACCGGGCTTCAGCTTCCAGTGGGTGAACCTCTCCTACATCCAGAGAGCAGGAACCATGAACAAGCTCTTACAAGAGCTCATACTCAGGGGAGTATTGTGATATAGCAATCCCCAAGAGTGTAGTTATCGTATTCCCCAAACATGAGCCAAAACTTCATGAAGGTATAAAAGCAGCCTCTTTATTTTAACACACAAGCATTTTATACACATCTTCCAACAAGGTTAACACCCACAGGGTTTTGTAAAAAAACAGCTAATAACCACGTACAATACACTCAGACACTCCCACACAAAATTCTCCCCTCTGCCTGTGATAGAATTACCTCACATTGGGTTAATGCAATCATCACAGACAGGCGAATACACAATATCCTCTGTCCTGGAGACAACCGAGAAGTAATTCAATTATCTCTCAGGACAAAGGACATCGCCAATACACACAGAGAGACAATGGAACATACCTCCCTACTCAACGTATACAATGTCCCACCCTTTTCAATACACAGACATTTAACATCCCACAATGGCATGAATTAGACCAGGGGTTCAAGTTAGTCTAAGTCCTTTGTGAACAAATGAGGCCTGGCTGATGAGAGGGCCCAAAATCCTGGGGCAAGAGGCTGGTAAACAGGCCCCTCCAAAACCCAGTGGCGAGGTTGGTTAATTTTTTTCAGCTTTTTTTCAGTATGCGCATGTGCAGACCGGAAGGACGGATCCGACATTCCGGTATTTTGGCACATTCCTATGGAAAAAAATGCCGGTACATTCAAGCAAGTCTTCAGTAGCATGCTGCATTTTTATCTTTGTCCTAATCAGTCAAAAAGACTGAACTGAAGACATCCTGATGTATCCTGAATGGAATTCTCTCCATTCAGAATGCATGGGGATAAAATAGATAAGTTATTTTCCCATATAGAGCCCCTAGGACTAGTTGAGTGGACACCTGGATGTTCGGGTTCGGCAGGTTCGGCCGAATAAAAAAAAAAAAGTTTGGGTTCTGGACCCGAACTTGACCTGAACTTGACCCCGAACCCCATTGAAGTCAATGGGGACCCGAACTTTTGTCCACTAAAATGGTTCTAAAATAGCCCTGGAAACAGCTAAAGTGCTTCAAAAAGCAGCCAAATGTGCTTAAGATGGCAAATGCTCTGCAAACAAATGTGGATAGGGAAATGAAAAACAAAAACAAAACATAAAAGACCTTAAAAAAATAAAAATTAGGAATGATGTAGGAGGAAGAGGTTGAGGAGGCTGGTGAATGGGTGGATGTGGCCGTGTAGGCTCACGTGGCGGTCTAGGTGGAAGCGGCGGCAAAGGAGGAATAGGTAGCCAACACAGATGTGTGTTATTTTGCATTTTTACATAGGGGTATCCCCCAAAATATCGGGACATATTAAAAAAAAAAGTGTTTTCTCAAGGAGACATAGAAGCGGTATTGTAACGCTGATAACGGTATCATCGCCACTGGCCATGTTGGTGGAGTACTCAAAACAGAGCAACAGGGTACACAGGTCTCGCATGGAGGCCCAGTCATTGGCGGTGAAGTTCCACAGTGCGTCTCACCCGTGCGTGCTGCAGCTGAAACTCCACTATGGCCTGCTGCTGGTCGCACAGTCTCTCCAGCATGTGCAAGGTGGAGTTCCACCTGGTGGGCACGTCTCATATGAGGCGGTGAGCGGGAAGGCCGAAGTTACGCTGTAGAGCAGACAGCCGAGCGGAGGCAGGATGAGAACGCCGGAAGTGCCACAGATGGCCCTCACTTTATGCAGCAGTTCTGACATGTCGGGTTAGTTGTGAATGAATTTCTGCACTACCAAATTCAGCACATGCGCCAGGCAAGGGATGTGCGTCAAACCGGCTAGTCCCAGAGCTGCAACGAGATTTTGCCCATTATCGCACACCACCAGGCCGGGCTTGAGGCTCACTGGCAGCAACCACTCATCGGTCTGTTGTTCTATACCCCACCACAACTCCTGAGCGGTGTGGGGCCTGTCCCCCAAACATATGAGTTTCAGAACGGCCTGCTGACATTTACCCCGGGCTGTGCTGAAGTTGGTGGTGAAGGTATGTCGCTGACCGGATGAGGAAGTGGTAGAAGAGGAGGAGGAAGCCGAGTAGGAAGAGGAGGCATCAGGAGGCAAAGAATGATGCCCTGTGATCCTTGGCAGTGGAAGGACATGCGCCAAACAGCTCTCCGCCTGGGGCCCAGCCGCCACTACATTTACCCAGTGTGCAGTTAGGGAGATATAGCGTCCCTGCCCGTGCTTACTGGTCCACGTATCTGTGGTTAGGTGGACCTTGCCACAGATGGCGTTGCGCAGTGCACACTTGATTTTATCCGATTCTTGGTTGTGCAGGGAGGGCACGGCTCTCCTGGAGAAGTAGTGGTGGCTGGGAACGACGTACTGCGGGACAGCAAGCAACATGAGCTGTTTGAAGCTGTCCGTCTCCACCAGCCAGTAGTTTAGAAATGCTGGCATTCAGGGCCAGGGATCGAGGGTGGCTGGGTGGGAATTTACGCTTTCTCTCAAAGGTTTGTGAGGTGTTGTTGGTGACACATCCTCTGTTTGCTGGGCGGAAGGTGTCAACATTCCTCCAGAGGCGGAGGAAGAGGCCGAGGCAGCAGCAGAAGAGGGAGCAGGAGGGGCCTGAGCCCTTTCTTGGTTTTGTAGGTGCTTACTCCACTGCAGCCCGTGTCTCGCATGTAGATGCCTGGTCATGCAGGTTGTGCTAAGGTTCAGAACGTTAATGCCTCGCTTCAGGCTCTGATGGCACAGCGTGCAAACCACTCGGGTCTTGTCGTCAGCACATTGTGTGAAGAAGTGCCATGCCAGGGAACTCCTTGAAGCTGCCTTTGGTGTGCTTGGTCCCTGGTGACGGTGGCCAGTAGCAGGCAAACAGTTTTGGGGATGGCTGCTCTGCTTTTGCACCCTGATCCCTCTTTTGCTACGCTGTTGGCTTGGTCTCACCACTGCCTCTTCCTACAAACTCTAAAAGTCAGTGGCACAACCTTCATTCCATGTAGGGTCTAGGACCTCATTGTCCCCTGCATCATCTTCCACCCAGTCTTCCTCCCTGACCTCCTGTTCCGTCTGCACACTGCAGAAAGATGCAGCAGTTGGCACCTGTGTTTTGTGATCATCATGTGCTGGGGTGGTATTCCCATATCCTCATCAGGAAACATAAGTGGTTGTGCATCAGTGCATTCTATGTCTTCTACTGCTGGGGAAGGGCTAGGTGGATGCCCTTGGGAAACTCTGCCAGCAGAGTGTTCAAACAGCATAAGAGACTGCTGCATGACTTGAGGCTCAGACAGGTTCCCTGATATGCACGAGGGTGATGTGACAGACTGATGGGCATGGGTTTCAGGCGCCACCTGTGTGTTTTCTGCAGAAGACTGGGTGGGAGATAATGTGAACGTGCTGGATCCACTGTCGGCCACCCAATTGAATAGCGCCTGTACTTGCTCAGGCCTTACCATCCTTAAAATGGCATTAGGCCCAACCAAATATTGCTGTAGATTCTGGTGGCTACTGGGACCTGAGGTAGTAGGTTCGTAGGATGTGTAGCTGTGGCAGAATGGCCATGTCCTCTCCCTGCACCAGAGGCTCCACCAACACCACCACCACCACGACCATGACCGCGTCCCTTATTAGATGTTTGCCTCATAGTTAGCGTTCACCAAGCAAAGTAAAAAATGGTTAAGTTTGTTAAAAATAATTAACTTCCAATAAAAAACTTGATGTAGGGTATTGCACTCAATTATATATTTTTGTAAACTGTATAAGACAGCCGTATTTCTGGCCTAAATGTGACACTCATTTATGCATGTCTAATCCTAGGTGTGCACTAGGATGCCCCAGTATGAGAAAGCCGTATTTGTGGCCGAAATTTCACAGTCACATATGCATGTCTAATCCCAGATGTGCAGTATATCAGAGGGATTTTTCACCCCAGTAAGCAAAAATCTGTATTTCTGGCCTAAATGTGACACTCACTTATGCTTGTCTAATCCCAGATGTGCAGTATAGCAGAGGGTTTTTTCACCCCAGTAAGCAAAAAGCTGTATTTATGGCCTAAATGTGACACTCACTTAGGCACGTCTAATCCTAGATGTGCACTATATGAAACAGATGTGTTTTTGTTTTCACCCCAGTAAGCAAAAAGCTGTATTTCTGGCCTAAATGTGACACTCACTTATGCACATCTAATCCCAGATGTGCACTATATGAAACAGATGTTTTTTTGTTTGTTTGTTTTTTCACCCCAGTAAGCAAAAAGCTGTATTTCTGGACTTGTAGACATGCAGATATCCTGTGCTGGTGCACTATCGTTGCATAAAATGGCTGCCAATTATGTATTGACATTGACAAACTGAAGTAAAAAAAGTTTGTTTTCAGTAGTAGTTGGCTCAGGGCAGGCTTAAAAAAATTGTGCACTGCACCCACAAAACACATTTGCTGTAGCTTACTGAATAAAAAAGCAGTTTTTCATAAGATTTTTCCCTGGTCTCTCCCTCACAGCAGCTGCAGCCTCTCCCTACACTAATCCGAGCAGAGTGACGGGCGGTGCTATGTGACTCCAGCTTAAATAGAGGCTGGGTCACATGCTGCAGTTGGCCAATCACAGCCATGCCAATAGTAGGCATGGCTGTGATGGCCTTTTGGGGCAAGTCATATGACGCTTGTTGATTGGCTGCTGTGCAGCCTTTCAAAAAGCACCAAGAAAGCGCCGTACACCAAACCTGAACCCGAACTTTTACATAAATGTTCGGGTTCTGGTCCGGGTGCCGGAAAACCTAAAGTCCGGTACGAACTCGAACTTTACAGTTCGGGTTCGCTCAACTCTACCTAGGACTGAACTCTATGCCGGAAAAGAAAAACACAAGTGTGAAAGTACCCTAAGCATTTTAGTCTCTTCAAGTAGAAACCTCAGCTTCTTTTCTCTGTCTGTGGGAGGGTCAGCTTACTTGTCTGCCAATCTTCCATATAATGTTAAGAGGATATCTTCACATAGACTGTCACAATACTTTCTGTTGAACCATAAGGTTTAAGCTGAAGTACATTTTATAATTTCTCCAATGGCTGAATTAAGGCATACCTCCAGGGTGTGTGTGTGTGTTTTTGTTTGTGTGTAAGCGGGGGAGATCTCTTGTGGATATTAGTTAACACTTTATGGATTCAAAAACAGCTAATCAGTATGATAGAGTTAATGAATCATTCTGTTTGACTGAATGATACCAATGTGCTGTATTATCAAAGCTTAAACATTTAAACAGTTATAGGTTTACCAAATTGGACTAAATTACAAAAGATCTGTGTGTGTAATTGGCAATCTGACCAATGATTGGTCAGAAAAACTGTCAGATAATCTGTTGGTGTAATACTGGCTGAAGGCTACATTCACACTAGAATTTTAGTTTTCCGGTATTAAGATCCGTCATAGGGGCTCAATACTGGGAAAAAAAAAAAATGCTTCAAATTTGTCTCCATTCATTGTCAATGGGGACAAAACTGAACTGAACAGAACGGAATGCTCCAAAATGCTTTCTGTTCCGTTTAGTTGGGTTCCAATACCGAAGAGCAGACCGCAACATGTTGTAGTTTTCTTTCCGTCCTGGGATGCGGAGAAAGATGGATCCATCATGACCCCCAATGCAAGTCAATGGGGACGGACCTTTTCTCTGCCTCAATCTGCCACAATAGAAAAATGGATCCGTCCTCCATTGACTTTCAATAAAGTTCTGGACAGATCCGTCTTGGCAATATTAAAGATAATTCATTTGGATCAGTTCATAATGGATGCAGATGGTTGTAGTATCAGTACCGGAAGCGTTTTTGCTGAACCCTGCCAGATCCAGTAAAAATGCTAGTGTGAAAGTAGTCTAAGAAAGATAGTAATACATTAAAAAAAAACGAAATCCCTAATAGAGATGGCCTTGTTGTTCGCCCGGCGGCCGTTTCATGGCGAACTTTGCTCGTTCGTGGTTTTGCATTGCGCCAAACTTTGACCCATGACACATCCATCAGGTGGGACAGGACAGCCAATTGAGATGTTTCAGCACATGGTCACACCCCCTATCCTATAAATAAACCTGGTCTGGCCGACATTTTACATTCAGTCTTTTGCCATTGAAGGGAGAGGTTGCTGTGTGGCGCAAAGACAGACTGTTAGGGACCCCAAACGCTAGCTAATAGGGCCACAAAAGTCCTTTAAAGGACCGGTATAGGTGTGCTATCGATAGGTGTGACCAGGGCCGGCCTTAGGTGTTCAGGCACCCTGTGCGAGCTAACCTTGTGGCGCCCCCCCTTACACCTGGTCGCATAAACACACACAAAGAGGAAAAAAATCTTTGTAACAAATATTTTATTTTTATTACAGATAATTTAAGTGCAAACACGTACAATAATAAATAACTGGATTGTCTGGTAACAATAATGTTTGTCAAACACATTAAATACGGAAAATAAAACTGCTAATTTATATAATATATGTGCAAATGCAATAATAACTGGGAACAGTGGTAGATAAAATATACACCTCCTGACAAGTAATATTAATCTAAACCTCAAAATACAACTTTACGTGCTTTTGTCTTTGCAAACTCATCAATCACGTTGTTCATGTCCAACATCTTCAATACATCGCTTTCAATTGATAATACTGATAAAGAGGTTAGTCTGTCATCAGTCATTGATGATCTTAGATATGTTTTGATGAGTTTTAACTTTGAAAAGCTGCGTTCTCCTGACGCCACAGAAACAGGAATTGTCAATAGAATCCGAAGTGCTATCCACATGTTTGGAAATGTGTCAGTCAGGCCATTTCTCACTATGAAATTGAGTGTATGGCGTGGTGCTGTGGCATCTTGAGGTAGTAGGCTTTGAATATGCCAAAGCTCCTCTGAAAGATCTAGACCATTAATGTCAGATTGGCTGCTCTTCTCTAATGCCTTCTGCAACTGCAAGCAACAGTCCCTTAAGTTTTCTCTTGCTGGAAGATGTCTCATATCGTATAAAAATCTCCATACTTTGTTGTGCTGTTCCATTTGAGTAAAACACTCCTCCGAAGATTTAGCAGCAGTATCAACCAAAACATAAAAAAAAAATCAATCTTAAATTTCTTCGTGGGATCTATTAAAGGTTCATCTTGGCATTCATAATCAAACAAGGCTTTTTTTCTGTGGATACGAGAAGGCTTTTTAAAAACAGGCTCCACATTCACTTTTTCTGCTAGTTCCTTTGCAATTTGGAAGGAGCTTTCAAATCCAGACTCTCTGAAATTTATTAAAAATTTGTGACATTTCTGGATTAGGTTTGAGACTAAAATTACTGTATATCTGCAGCCTCATTCTGCATAGCTTTGCTCACAATATTAACTTGGTACAATATATCATACCAAACACACAATGACATTATAAATTTAAACTCCACAATCTGCTGAGATAGTGTGTTAGCCTCATGACAAATGTTTGGTTCAGTGTGGGTTTCCTCAGACAAAACGATTAATGCTTCTTGTATTTCACCTAGATTATGTCTTAGTGGTTTTAGGCAATTTATACGGCATTCCCACCGCGTGGTGCACAAAGGCTTTAAAGTGAGACCAGAAACATGGTCAGACAAAATCTTCCATCTCTTCACGGATCCTGAGAATAGAACATAAAGGCGCTGAATGATCCCAAATAGTAGCATCGATTCCTTGCATGAACGTACTGCATCTCCAATAACCAGATTAAGACAATGACAACCACACGGTACAAATACTGCTCTTGGGTTTATGTTTAAAATTTTGGACTGAACACCATTGTTTTTTCCTGCCATATTGGCTCCATTGTCATAACCTTGTCCACGACAATTATCAATGTCCAAATTTTTTCCTGCAAGAAATTCAAGGAGGAAATCACTCAATCCTTTTCCAGTCGTATCCTCTACTTTACAAAAACCAAGGAAATGTTCCTTTACTTGAATATTTCCAGAAAGGTCTTCCAAAAAACGAATTATAAAAGACATCTGCTCTTTATGGCTTATATCTGGTGTGCAATCAAGAATAACGGAGAAATATTTAGCATTTCTGCAGCGTTGTAAAATGTCCTCAATTACCTGTTTAGCCATAAGATTTATTATTTCATTTTGAATAGTTTTTCCACAGTAGTGGTCCGCAGTTTCTTTTGATACTACCCTGCGTAAGTGTTCTGCCATCACACTGTCATATTTTCCTAATAGTTCGACGAGACCTAAAAAATTTCCATTATTAGATGTAAAAAGTCGATCCGAAGAGCCTCTGAAGGCCAGATTACGTTCTGCTAAAAACTGGACAATATTCAACAGCCTCTCCATCACAGATCTCCAGTGTTGCCTTTCACGGCTCATGAGATTTTGGTAGTTTTGATCAATCGCATGCTTTGATTTCAGTCTCAGTTGTGTTTCAGTCCACATCTGCTGGGCTGTAAAATGGCCGCTGGAGGTTTCATGCGATTTCAAAATATTTGACATATGAGTCCAGTCATCTGATCCTCCAAGGGCAAGCAATGTTTTAGGATTCTTATCAAATAATTTGCAAGAGAAACAGAATACTTTATTGGCCGATGAGGAGTATACCAACCATTGGCGTGTTTGTTCTTCACCACTGTCTAATTTTCTTTTATAGAATGCTGAAGAAAAATGCCGATTATAGGCATCTTTTTTAAAATCAACACCTTGTACCTGTACAGGACCAACATCTAAAATACGATCAATATTCTTAGATATCAATTTTGGCCATAAAGCAGGATCTGTCAAACTCGATTTTTCATATGTGCTTATGGTTTCATCAAAAGGGTCTGGGCCAGAAGGTATATTAGAATCCTCTTCTTCCAAAGATGTTCTAGATGTTGAAGGCTCACTGAGCTGAAGATGTACATCACTTTGGCTACTGCAGCTTTCTTCATCTTTTTCTTCTGTGGTTTGTAAACCACTAGGTGCTGGTGTTCCAAAATATCTTTTTATTACTCCAGCACTCTTCTTGTCCTCCAAATCCATAAGAGCCCTTCGTTTTCGATTCTGTGCACCTGACAGTTTTTTGGGACCCATAATGCTGCTACCTGCTACTACACGATACGGTATCTGAATCTATGGGACTCCTGTGAATATACCATAAAAGTTTTATCTGCACTCCTATTTACCACCACATATAACACAGTGATAACTCTATGAGTACAGATAATGTAGTAGATGTCACCTGCAGTCCTATGTAACACTACAGATAACACAATGATAACTCTCTGAGTACAGTCTACAGATAATGTAGTACATGTCACCTGCAGTCCTATGTAACACCACAAATAATACTAGTGCTGATAATGTGGTAGTGTTACCTGCAGTCCTATGTAAAACCACAGATAACACTAGTGCTGATAATGTGGTAGTGTTACCTGCAGTCCTATGTAAAACCACAGATAACACTAGTGCTGATAATGTGGTAGTGTTACCTGCAGTCCTATGTAAAACCACAGATAACACTAGTGCTGATAATGTGGTAGTGTTACCTGCAGTCCTATGTAAAACCACAGATAACACTAGTGCTGATAATGTGGTAGTGTTACCTGCAGTCCTATGTAAAACCACAGATAACACTAGTGCTGATAATGTGGTAGTGTTACCTGCAGTCCTATGTAAAACCACAGATAACACTAGTGTAGATTATGTGGTAGTGTTACCTTAGTCCTTAGTGTGCCTTCCTGTGTCTATCGCATTCGCACGGACTCCCTGCTGGCGGCGCTGCCTCCTCTTTCTTCTTCCTCCGCACAGAACGTCCTGATGCAGCTGCGTCAAGACATAGGAACAGTGGGCATGGTGATGGTGACACACAGGAAGAGACACACACACACAGGGACGGACACACACACATACATATGATAAATATGATCACATCACAGTTCCTGCCTGTCTGCTTTGGTAAAGCTGGGCTATGCCAGGCTTTAGCAGAGTGGGCACAGGATAGTGGACACAGGGCACGATATGTATGCAAGCACAGCTGAGCGAGTGCAGGGCAAGGGCCCGCATACACATTGCTCCTCCTGCCTGTCATACCCCCCCCCCCCCACACCGGGTATTTTGGGGGGCATTAGTGGTTGGATGATGCGGATTGTGCACATAGCCACCAATCATATCCCCCCCCCCCTCCTAAAGGTAACTGATGTGCTGGGGGAGAGGAATATGATTGGTGGCTATGTGCACACTCAACATCAGCAGAAAGGAGTTAAAGTCCAACCCTTAATGGCCCCCAAAATCCCTGGGGGGGGGGGAGGGTTGATGTAGTAGCAGGAAAGCACACTGTCCCCCTGTCCTCTATGAGCCCCCCCCCTCACCCATTGCACACTTTTCCCACTCCAGATGGGCCAGTGGGCTGGCAGCAGCACATCCCCCCGCCCAGTCACCATGGCATTGGCACATTTCTCCCTGTCCCCTCCAGATGGGCAGCATCAGCACATCTCTGTCCCCCCCCCACCCCCGCGTCACCATGGCATTGGCACATTTCTCCCTGTCCCCTCCAGATGCGTCACCATGGCATTGGCACATTTCTCCCTGTCCCCTCCAGATGGGCAGCATCAGCACATCTCTGTCCCCCCCACCCCCGCGTCACCATGGCATTGGCACATTTCTCCCTGTCCCCTCCAGATGGGCAGCATCATCAGCACATCATGTGCTGATGATGCCCATCTGGAGGAGAAATGTGCCAATGCCATGGTGACGCGGGGGCGGGGGTGGGGGGGGGGACAGATGTGCTGATGCTGCCCATCTGGAGTAGAAATGTGCCAATGCCATGGTGACGCGGGGGCGGGGGTGGGGGGGACAGATGTGCTGATGCTGCCCATCTGGAGGAGAAATGTGCCAATGCCATGGTGACGCGGGGGCGGGGGTGGGGGGGGACAGAGATGTGCTGATGCTGCCCATCTGGAGGGGACAGGGAGGGAGAAATGTGCCAATGCCATGGTGACTGGGGGAGCGGGGGGGGGGGGCAGAGATGTGCTGATGCTGCCCATCTGGAGGAGAAATATGCCAATGCCATGGTGACTGGGGGTGGGGGGGACAACAGAGACTCTGTCCCCCCCCCCCCCCAGTCACCATGGCATTGGCACACTTCTCCCACCCTGTCCCCTCCACTTGGGCAGCATCAGCACATCTCTGTCCCGTCCCCCCATCCCCCATGGCACTGTTGGCACATTCACATAAATCATTCATAATCATTTCTTCAAATAAAAAAAACCTACTTGTTCTCTAGCTGTGCCTGAAGAAGACTAGTGCTGCCGCGTGGGCCTTGCTGACTCTGCTGGCTGGGCGCGCTGTCTCCTCTCTGGGGGCGGAGCTCAGTGTCTACGCTCCAGCAGCCACTGGTCTGCTCTCTTAAAGATACAGGCAGGCCAGCCAGGCAGCAGAGCGGAGCTCAGAGCGGCCGCGAGCCCCGCCCCCTCCTCACTCCTTCAGTCCGGACCGGAACGCAGAAGAATAAAGATTCGCTTCACTGCAGGCTGCCGCCCAGCGCCCTGTGTGAGTCTGACTGTGTTGTAGTAAGTCCGCCGCCCGCCCGCAGGCCCTGCCCCCTGCAGAATAAATATTCGCGTCACTGCGGGCTGTCGGCCGCCCGGCGCCCCTGTTGCTATGGCGCCCTGTGCGGCCGCACAGCCCGCACACCCCAAAGGCCGGCCCTGGGTGTGACATACTGAGGGGTGTAATATACTTATAATATACTTTCTATCATAGAAAGTATATTATAGTGCATATGTATTGTGCAGCAGTTTTGTGCGGTTCTTCTGTGATACTGCAGCTACACAGGGTGACAAACGCTATTGGAATAACTAATTGAAACTGGTGTGATATACAAGTTGCCCCCCCAAAAACTGATTGAGGCAGGGGTGGGATATATCTATAATATACTTTCTATATAGTGCATTTGTATTGTGCAGTAGTTGTTTGCGGTTCTGCTGAGATACCGCAGCTATAGAGAGGGACAAAAGCTATTAGAACAACTAATTGCAACTAGTGTGATATATCAGTTGCCCCCACAAAAAAAAAAAAATAATGATTGAGGCAGCGGTGTGATATTTCTAGAATATACTTTCTATATAGTGCATTTGTATTGTGCAGCAGTTGTGTGCGGTTCTGCAACAATACCACAACTATACAGAGGGACAAACGCTATTGGAGCAAATAATTGCAACTGGTGTGATATACCAGTTGCCCCCCCAAAAAACGGATTGAGGCAGGGGTGTAATATACCTATAATATAATTTCAATATAGTGCATTTGTTTTGTGCAGAAGTTGTGTGCTGTTCTGCTGCAATTCTGCAGCTATACAGAGGGACAAACGCTATTGGAATAACTAATTGCAACTGATGTGATATACCAGTTGCCCCCCAAAATAACTAATTGAGGCAGGTGTGTGATATACCTATAATACAATTTCTATATAGTGCATTTGTATTATGTAGCAGTTGTGTGCGGTTATGCTGAGATACTATAGCTATACAGAGGGATAGACGCTATTGGAACAAATAATTGCAACAGGGGTTATATACCTGTTGCCCCCTAAAAAAAATATTGAGGGGTTTGATATACCTGCTTCCAGCAAAAAAATCATTAAGGGGTTCTATATACCTGCTTCCACAAACACTGCTTTTCTATAGAGACTATGTCACAGGGTCATTTTGAAAATGACAGGCAGAGGAAGAGGCAGGCCGTTCCGCAGGGGTGGTAGGGGGTCTCTGATGAGTGCACCCACAAAGACACCAGCACCACCACCACCACCATAGCCCCTCCACTCGAGTCAGAGGAATTATTTTCCCATCCATTCCCAGACCTTATCGATGTGCAGCCATTCTTGGCATCGGATGAGGATAAGGAGGTAGCAACGGCCGCCAACCAGCTCTCTGACGACAGTACCAAGATCAGCCCAAGGAGGGTAGTCCCCGCTGTTGCCGTCTACTCCGAGATTTCTAATGTCAGTAGTGGTGAAGGTGACGATGATGATGTGACAATGGACGTCACATGGGTGCCCACAAGCAAGGAAGAGGAGGGGAGTTCAGAGGCAGAGACAGAGTAGCAGATTGGGAGGAGAAGGAGGAGAATCAGGCAGAACTCGCAGTGCACAGGAGGCAAAAAGCAGACTTCAAATGTATCTGGAGCGAGCCATCCACCATGCACAGTCACATCTGGCGCTCCCAGGATGCCGGCACATGGCTCTGCAGTGTGGGCTATTTTTAACATGTCAACTGCTGACAATAGGGTTGCCATCTTCAGCCTGTGCTGTCAACCCATAAGTCACGGTAAGCCCAACACTCACCTAGGTACGACCACCTTAAGAAGGCACCTGGCCTCCTATCACCGAGCCCAGTGGGAGCAACACCGTCAGAACCCACAAAGGCGCACTCCTGGCACTCCACATTCTTCCTCTTCTCCTTCTCCTCTCTCCTCCCATTTGTCCTCCACTTCCACCATGCCATTGTCGCGTTCATCTGGAAAAAAGGCAGGCTTCCGTGGCCCAAATGTTTGAATGTAAAGTTGATGACACCGGATAACCCTCTTGCCCAAGGGCTGACCGCCGGCTTGTCAGAACTGCTAGCCCGCCAACTTCTGCCATATAAACTGGTCGACTTGGAAGCCTTTAGAAAATTTGTGGCCATTGGCACAATGCAATGGAAGGAACCTGGAAGGAAATATTTCTCCCAGAAGGGCATCCCAGAACTATATGGCCATGTTCAGCAGTAAGTGAATTTATCTCTGGCACACAGTACATATGACCACAGACACATGGTCTAGCAAAGACGGGCAGGGAAGGTGCATAACTTTTACTGCCCACTGGCTGAACCTTTTGATGGCTGTGTGCATTTGGTGTTACCACCACGGATTGCATGCAGGCCTGTCTCTTCTTTTCCTCCTCCTACTCCATCCTCCATCTCCTCCTCGGCTGACTCCTCCTTTTCCACTGCCACCGCCTCTTCCGCTGCACCCCCAGCTCCCCAGAACCTATTTAACGTGCCAGGTGAGACATTGCCATGCTGTGCTGCAGCTGTTGTGTCTGGAAGCCAAGATCCACACCGGTCCTGCACTCCTTTCAGCTCTGCGGTCACAGGCCGATCAGTAGCTAACCCTGCTCAATTTGATAGTTGGTAAAGTGTTGTGCGACAACGATGCCAATCTGCTGAGCGCGCTGAAAAAGGGCAAACTGCCGTGCATGGCACACGTCCTGAACTTAGTCGTGCAGAGATTCATTGCCAAATACCCCGGGGTCCAGGATGTCCTGTGGCAGGCCAGGAAAATCTCTGGCCAATTTAGAAGATCTTACATGGCCATGGCCCGCCTTGCTGACGTTCAGCGGTGACACCACTTGCCCGTCAGATGTCTGATTTGTGAATGCCCGACGCACTGGAACGTCACCTTGTATATGCTTGATAGGCTTCTCCAGCAGAAACACACCATTAACGACTAACGGTACAAACTCTGCGGCAGGACAGGTTCTGGGGAGCTTGGCTTTTATTTTTTTACTGCGCCAGTGGCTGCTCATGTGCAACGCATGCAGACTTCTGTGGCTATTTGATGAGATCACCAAACTGTTCAGTCACAGGCAGGGCACCATCAGTGAAATCATGCCTTATGCCTTCTTTCTCGAGCATGCATTTTGTCGTGTTATTGATCAAGCCGTCAAGGAGCAGGAGCTGGAAGATGAGGAAGTCACAATGCTGAATGAATTCCCAGGGGGGGCTACTCCATCTGAGACAAGTCAGCAGGAGTCTGAAGAGGAGTCAGTGGAGGATGGTGCCTGGGGGGAGGAGGAGGAGCAAGAAGAGCGGGCTTAAAACTTTTATGGGATCCCTGGTGTTCTCTGTGGATGGGGGAGAAGACCGAGGACAACATTCTCCTGGGTGACGAGCAGGAGCCAGGGTGCTCCACTGCTTCCAATTTAGTGCAAATGGGAGCCTTCATGCTCCAGTGTTTGAAGAGGGACCCCCGTATAAAAAGTATAAAGGGCAAGGAAGGACCAGTACTGGGTGGCAATGTACTTAGACCCCCAGTACAAACACAAAATGGCGGACATGTTATCATCTCTGAGGGCTGTCAGAATGCAGCATTTCCAGGCCTTGTTTCGAGAGATGCTGCATTCTGCTGTTGTGGGTGCTGGCAGAGGAATTTCTACTCACAAAGAAACAGTTGCTGGTACCAATCCTACAGCGCATGCAAGAAGAGGGTGGTTTGAAGATGTGTTGGTCACTTTGGATATTAGATCATTCTTGCAGCCATATCCATATCCAACCTCAGGGAACGCCTAGACTGACAGGTGTCCGACTACATCGGAATAACGGCCAATGTGGATGCTCTGACTTCTGGGTGTGCAGGCTTGATCTGTGGCCAGAGCTGGCACAATTTGCCATGGAACTCTTGGCTTGCCCCTCGTCGAGTGTCCTGTTCGAAAGGACGTTGAGCGCAGCAAGGGGAATCATGACCAATAAGCGCATTCGCCTAGCTCACGACAGTGTGGACTACCTCACATTTAAAAAAATAAATGAGGCATGGATCTCAGAGGATTTCAACACCTGTGACGACCATGTTTAGTTGAATTTCACCTATTACCATTGTTTGATTTTTTCAAAGGGGGGGGGGATTTCATTAGCAATGTTTTTAATCTAATTTTATCTTTTTAGTTATTTTAAACATATGTATTTGACATGTATTTGTACTGGACTGCAGTAAAATTTATATCCAATGACCGTCTAACTTACCTCCAGCCACATAATCACTTGATGTTTTCCATCCTGTGAATGCCTAATGTTTGGGGCCTGTAATCTAACTGGCCAACAGTAAAATTGTTATGCGGTGACCGCCTAATGTACCTCCAGCCACATAATGACTTGATCTTTTCTGTACGTTGAATGCATCATTTTTGGGGCCTTTAATGTAACTGGCCAACAGTAAAATTGTTATACGGTAACCTCCTAATGTACCTTCAGCCACATAATGTTTGCGGCTTATACCAGTGGCCTAAAATACATTTGATCGCGTTCGCGAATCGTTCCGGCCGATACTCATCCATCACTATTCCCTAAATCTCTACTTTATGTTGACATCATTTTGAAGATTTATTTTTATTTTTTTAGGATGTTAGAGAACTTAGAATTTCATATGCAATATTAATTTTTTTAAAGAAAACTACACCTACAGACATGCCATAGATTTTAGAAACACTTGAGGCAGGGGTGTTTCATGAAAATGAAAAAAAAATGACATTTTACAGTACAAGAAAATTTTAGGCCTAATTTTATTTTTTTCAAGGTCCAACAGGAGAAAATGCACCCCACAATGTGTTACTCATTTTATCATGAATATGACAACACCCCATACAGGCTCATAAAGGGCAATAGGAGCACTCAGTATGGCTCAGAAGGGAAGCCATATGGCTTTTGGAGGGCAGATTTAGCTAGAATGGTTTAGGGTGCCATGTTGCATTTAAAGAGACCTGAGGCACCCCTACAGTGGAACCTTTCAAAAAGTGACATCATTTGAAAACTACACCTCTCAAGGAATTCATTGAGGGGTGTAGTGAGTGCTTTGATCCATTTTTACAAGGGGTAAAGAGAGAAAAAGAACCTAATGTGTTACCCATTTTCTCATGAATATGGCAACACCACATATGTGGTCATAAACTGTATGGGCCCACCACTGGGCTCAGAAAAGAAAGAAAACCATGTGCATTTGAGGCTTAGTTTGGCAATATATCCAGCACTGAAAACTGCAGAGGATCTGAGGTAAAATATAAAAAGAAAACCCCAAGAAGTGAATCTATTATAGAAACCGCAACCCTCACAGTATTTAACCAAGGAGTCTAGTGAGCTTTTTGGCCCAGGTATTTTGCAAAAATGTATTCAATGCAGATGGTGCAATGTCAAAATTGCATTTTTGATATGCCATTTAAGCTGTACCAGCTGGTGCCATCTAAGTCACACCCTTTAAATTGTTAAGATAGTTTTACCGGCTACTTTATAGCTAGAGATGAGCGAATTGAAGCTGACAAAGTGGAATCTGATCTGAATTTCAGGAAAAATTTGATTTGCACCGAAGCTGAATTTCCTTCCACTTTGTGGTAACAAATCAAATTTTTTCTAAAATGACTGCTGCATGTGTGAGGACATGGAGAAAGAAACTCTGGGAAGGCGGGGTCACCCATAATGCCATGCATGCAGCCTATCAGCAGCCAGCCAGCTCTGTGATGTCACAGCTCTATAAATAGCAGCATCCATATTAGATTCTGCCATTTACCAGCATACATAGTGCAGGGAGAGATGTCTGCAGGAGCTAGGGACAGTGATAAGAAAGACTTGATTGTGGTGAAAAAATCAATTTATAAGTGCAGGAAAGGGATAGGGAAGAATTGTTCCACAGCATTTGTGTAGATCAGCATTCAGTATGTGAGGTTACAGACTGGGTAATAGGAACAATCCTATTACGCCTTGGTAAACTGACTGGGGATCCAAATTGCCATTATACAGCTCTGTAATTCCAGCAAACCGTTCTTGTTATTGGGGTGCACGTGCTGTTTGATACAGCCATTTACAAGGTTTATTACAAGGAAATATTTGTAGAGTATGTGTTATTTGCCCTTCTGCGGTGCAGTTATATGTTGTAAAACCCTTTTGCCGTATATTAGTGTCAAAAGAAAAATATATTTGCCCTTGTGCGGTGCAGTGATATATTCTAAAGCCCTGTTTGCCGTGTATTAGTGGCAAAATAAAAATATATTCGCCATTCAACGTTGCACTTATGTTTTGAAAAGCCTTGTTTAGTGGAAAGGTAGAAAAAAATAAGGGCCTATTCGCTATTCAGTGGTGCAGTTATATGTGGTAAAGCCCTTTTTGCTGTATGGGCCGGATTACATAGTGGTGACATTTTTTATATGAAACAGGCTTTTTTCGGGAACATTGATGGGTGATTGTAGACCTCATTTTGCTGTATGGACCGAATTATGTTGTCGTGAGTCCTGCAGTAAACATAATGAAGATGCTGATGACAACGCACCAGCAGACTTTGCCTTTACCAGTTATTCACAATTAAATCAATCAGCTTTAGTAAGTTGAAAATATTCATGTGTTTTTATCTGCTCCGTCTGCATTTGATCTCCATAGTACACAAGACATGACAGAGAGCCTCTGCTTTGGAGTCCAAGTCCAGTTTCTTAAGATCAGGAGTTCCATTAGAATTGCGCGTAACATACTTGCTCCCTGTTCAAAGCCATAACATAAGGACTCCGTAGGCAAAAGAAAAGTATATTCGCCATTCAGCGTTGCACTTATATGTTGAAAAACCTTGTGTAGTGTAAAAGTGGCAAAAAATAAGGGCCTATTTTCCGTTCAGTGGTGCAGCTATATGTGGTAAAGCCCTTTTTGCTGTATGGGCCGAATAACATGGTAGTGAAACTTGTTATGTGAAACATGCTTTTTTGGGGAAAATTGATGGGCGATTGTACACCTCCCTTTGCTGTATGGGCCGAATTACTTAGTGGTGAAATTTTTTTTATTTCAAAGCAAACTCCACTGCTCTGAATCTCTTGTGAAGTTAATGTCTCCAACTATGCCCCTCTCACGATTTACGCCAAATTCATTATTTTCATGTAGAGATCAAATAATTTTGTTGGAGGCATGTAGTGTATGCAAGCCATGTTTGACCCCTTTCATCACTCTCACGCTGTTCTGCTCCTGGTTTGCCTGGACAAACTGAGTCACACAGGGAAGGAACTACTCTGTGTCCTTCATCAAGAAATTGAATCCTGGCTTTCTCCACAACAACTGAAATTCGGAAATATGGTGACCGACAACGGGAAGAACATGGTGTTGACACTGCTTCAAGGAGGGCTGAGCCATGCGCCCTGCATGACACACATGTTCAATCTGGTTGTCAAGCAGTTCAGCAGTTCTTGAAGACTTCCACCCATCTGCAAGGCATCCTAAAAATGGTCAGCAAACTTTGCATGCACTTCAGCTACTCGGACACTGCAAAGCGCACCCTCCTTAATCTGCAGCGGCAGAACGGCATCCCCCAACATAGGCTGATATGCAACATTTCCACCTGTTGGAATTCCACCCTCCTTATGTCGAACCAACTGTACAAACAGAGAAAGGCCATCAACGATTTCTTGATGATCAAAGCGGTAGTAGTCCCCTGTGTAACTTCGATGTCAGCCAGTGGCAGCTCATGTGTGACACCTGCCATTTGCTCAGGCCCTTTGAGGAGGCTATGTTATTTGTCATTCGCCATGACTACGGGATGAACTATGTCATTCCACTGCCTCATGTCCTTGAACAGACGCTGGTAAATCTGTCTGTTCAGGGCACTGGAGACGTGGCGCCTAGAAAGATGCGGCAGAGTTTGATACATATGTCTGTCAAGATCTCTGTTTACAGTGAACGGGATATGCAAACACCAACTGAAGTAGGTCATCGGCACGAAGGAGCAGTCATTTTCACAGCTCGAGGTATCCTCCTGGAAGCATGAACTTTGCAGGTCGACGGTCTGCATTGCGAAGCTTGTCTAAAGGGAAAATCCCGCAGTGCGCCCCCTTGGAGGAAACTCTTAATCCGGCACAGGCTGCTTTGCTCCTTCAAAAACAATTGGACTCTGTACAGCATGACACCAATGTATAATTTCTCATACACCAGACTGAAAGTATTTCAAGCACCTGTCTGCCCACATAGCTGCCAAGAAGCAGAAGGGTCTTGTTATTAAAGTGGGCTTAGAACTGAACATAAAAGCCAATTTTTTTCTGTTTTCCTGGACTGGTAAGTTCTTAGGACCTTACGTGGCTAGCAAAGATGTGGACCGGGTATGACGTGTCTGGATCAGTGCTGACCACAGAGCTTGTTTTGTCTGTGCCCATCGAATCTTGCATGGGCATTTATGATGCCATCCACGCAGAGGACTTCCAAACTTTATGAAATGATATTCATAAATCAAAGGACGAGGTTAAGTTGGAGGAAGTGGACAATTTATTTCAATGTCTTTACTCGCCTTTCTTCAGACACTTTAGAATCCACTTATCAGCAACCCAGCTCATCAAGGACGGTCCTCCAGGTATCAGCCATAACACCATACATTTCATAATCAATATGCATTACCATCACCACGACATTGGTCGTCAATAGGGATGAGCGAACCCGAACTGTATAGTTCGGGTTCGTACCGAATTTTGGGGTGTCTGTGACACGGACCCGAACCCGGACATTTTCGTAAAAGTCCGGGTTCGGGTTCGGTGTTCGTCGCTTTCTTGGCGCTTTTTGAAAGGCTGCAAAGCAGCCAATCAACAAGCGTCATACTACTTGCCCCAAGAGGCCGTCACAGCCATGCCTACTATTGGCATGGCTGTGATTGGCCAGAGCACCATGTGACCCAGCCTCTATTTAAGCTGGAGTCACATAGCGCCGCCCGTCACTCTGCTCTGATCAGCATAGGGAGAGGTTGCAGCTGCCACGTTAGGGCGAGATTAGGCAGTGATTAACTCCTCCAAAGGACTTCATTCAGAGATCGATCTGCAGCTGTGGATGATTGAACTGCTGCTATTGAATTGCTCACTGTTTTTAGGCTGCCCAGAGCGTTTTTCAGTCACTTTTTTCTGGGGTGATCGGCGACCATTTTGTGTCTTGTGGTGTGCCAGCACAAGCTGCCACCAAGTGCATTTAACCCTCAATAATGTGGTTGTTTTTTGGCTAAATCCTACATCAGGGTGAAGCTGTCACACCAAGTGCATTTAACCAGCAATAGTCTGGTTATTTTTTGGCCATATACTACATCAGAGGCAAGCTGAGCCTGTCACCAAGTGCGTTTAACCCTCAATGGTGTGTTTTTTTTTGTTGCTAAATCATACATCAGGGTGAAGCTGTCACACCAAGTGAATTTAACCAGCAATAGTCTGTTTATTTTTTGGCCATATACTACATCAGGGGCAAGCTGTCACCAAGTGCATTTAACCCTCAATGGTGTGGTTGTTTTTTGGCTAAATCCTACATCAGGGTCAAGCTGTCACACCAAGTGCATTTAACCAGCAATAGTCTGGTTATTTTTTGGCCATATACTACATCAGGGGCAAGCTGCGCCTGTCACCAAGTGCATTTAACCCTCAATAGTGTGGTTGGTCAAGCTGTCACACCAAGTGCATTTAACCATCAATAGTGTGGTTATTTTTTGACCATATCCCAGTCTAATTCTGTCAGTAAACATATACCTGTCACCCAGCGCCTAAATACTAGGCCTCAAATTTATATCCAGCTAAATCTTTCGTTACTGCTGTGGCTGGTCAAGTTATTTAGTGTCCGTCAAAGCACATTTTTTGTTCTGGGTTGAAATACAATTCCCAATTTAGCAATTTCCTAATTTAGTGGTTTCTGCTGTATCAGGCCTACTTTAAATTTATCTCTAAAAGGGTATATTAGATTCAAGGTGCAGATAGGGTTATTCTGAATAACTTCACACACACGCTACTGTGCATATCCCAGTCTAATTCTGTCAGTAAACGTACAGGGAGTGCAGAATTATTAGGCAAATGAGTATTTTGACCACATCATCCTCTTTATGCATGTTTTCTTACTCCAAGCTGTATAGGCTCGAAAGCCTACTACCAATTAAGCATATTAGGTGATGTGCATCTCTGTAATGAGAAGGGGTGTGGTCTAATGACATCAACACCCTATATCAGGTGTGCATAATTATTAGGCAACTTCCTTTCCTTTGGCAAAATGGGTCAAAAGAAGGACTTGACAGGCTCAGAAAAGTCATAAATAGTGAGATATCTTGCAGAGGGATGCAGCACTCTTAAAATTGCAAAGCTTCTGAAGCGTGATCATTGAACAATCAAGCGTTTCATTCAAAATAGTCAACAGGGTCGCAAGAAGCGTGTGGAAAAACCAAGGCGCAAAATAACTGCCCATGAACTGAGAAAAGTCAAGCGTGCAGCTGCCAAGATGCCACTTGCCACCAGTTTGGCCATATTTCAAAGCTGCAACATCACTGGAGTGCCCAAAAGCACAAGGTGTTCAATACTCAGAGACATGGCCAAGGTAAGAAAGGCTGAAAGACGACCACCACTGAACAAGACACACAAGCTGAAACGTCAAGACTGGGCCAAGAAATATCTCAAGACTGATTTTTCTAAGGTTTTATGGACTGATGAAATGAGAGTGAGTCTTGATGGGCCAGATGGATGGGCCTGTGGCTGAATTGGTAAAGGGCAGAGAGCTCCAGTCCGACTCAGACGCCAGCAAGGTGGAGGTGGAGTACTGGTTTGGGCTGGTATCAAAGATGAGCTTGTGGGCCTTTTCGGGTTGAGGATGGAGTCAAGCTCAACTCCCAGTCCTACTGCCAGTTTCTGGAAGACACCTTCTTCAAGCAGTGGTACAGGAAGAAGTCTGCATCCTTCAAGAAAAACATGATTTTCATGCAGGACAATGCTCCATCACACGCGTCCAAGTACTCCACAGCGTGGCTGGCAAGAAAGGGTATAAAAGAAGAAAATCTAATGACATGGCCTCCTTGTTCACCTGATCTGAACCCCATTGAGAACCTGTGGTCCATCATCAAATGTGAGATTTACAAGGAGGGAAAACAGTACACCTCTCTGAACAGTGTCTGGGAGACTGTGGTTGCTGCTGCACGCAATGTTGATGGTGAACAGATCAAAACACTGACAGAATCCATGGATGGTAGGCTTTTGAGTGTCCTTGCAAAGAAAGGTGGCTATATTGGTCACTGATTTGTTTTTGTTTTATTTTTGAATGTCAGAAATGTATATTTGTGAATGTAGAGATGTTATATTGGTTTCACTGGTAAAAATAAATAATTGAAATGGGTATATATTTGTTTTTTGTTAAGTTGCCTAATAATTATGGACAGTAATAGTCACCTGCAAACACAGATATCCCCCTAAAATAGCTAAAACTAAAAACAAACTAAAAACTACTTCCAAAAATATTCAGCTTTGATATTAATGAGTTTTTTGGGTTCATTGAGAACATGGTTGTTGTTCAATAATAAAATGAATCCTCAAAAATACAACTTGCCTAATAATTCTGCACTCCCTGTATACCTGTCACCCAGCGCCTAAATACTAGGCCTCAAATTTATATCCCGCTAAATCTGTCGTTATTGCTGTACTGCTGTGGCTGGTCAAGTTATTTAGTGTTCGTCAAAGCACATTTTTTGTTCTGGGTTGAAATACAATTCCCAATTTAGCAATTTCCTAATTTAGTGGTTTCTGCTGTATCAGGCCTACTTTAAATGTATCCCTAAAAGGGTATATTAGATTCAAGGTGCAGATAGGGTTATTCTGAATAACTTCACACACACGCTACTGTGCATATCCCAGTCTAATTCTGTCAGTGAACCTATATCTGTCACCCAGCGCCTAAATAATAGGCCTCAAATTTATAGTCAGCTAAATCTGTGGTTACTGCTGTGCCTGTATTAGTGTAATACGGTACCTAAATATATAGCCAGATAGTGTTAGTTGTCTTTAAAAAAAGGCCTGAATTTGAATTCAATACATTGGGTCAAATAATATTTTTGTTGTTGTGGTGAACGATAACAATAAGGAAAACATCTAGTAAAGGACGCGGACGCGGACATGGTCGTGGTGGTGTTAGTGGACCCTCTGGTGCTGGGAGAGGACGTGGCCGTTCTGCCACAGCCACACGTCTTAGTGTACCAACTACCTCAGGTCTGTCACGTACCGGCAGGACAGGTAGTGGATCCTCTGGACCAGAGAGGCGATGGCGCGGGTTGTACTAAAGGACCGGTTCTAAGCAGTTACCGGTCTTCACCAGAGCCCGCCGCAATCCGGCGGGATGGATTTGCTGCGGCGGTAGCTACCAGGTCGTGTCCCCTAGTAACAACTCGACCTCTCTGGCAGCTGATAAGGCGTGGTACACAGGGAGAAGGCAAGAGCGTAGTCGGACGTAGCAGAGGTCAGGGCAGGCGGCAAGGTTCTAAGGCGAGTAGACGGTAGCAACGGGTTCGGCAACAGGCAAGGCAAACTAACACAGTGGACCGCTTTCTCTGAGGCACAAGGCACAAAGATCCGGCAGGAAGCTGTAGGAGGAGAAGGTATAAATAGGCAGTGCACAGGTGCAGACTAATTAAGTCAGCACTGCCTCTCACAAACCTTAACCCTTAATAACCCCTTTGGACCAGGCACCAATCACTGGTGCACTGGCCCTTTGAATCTAAGAGTCCCGGCGCGCGCGCGCCCTAGAGAGCGAGGACGCACACGCCGAGACACTGGAGTGCTGCCTGGGGGCATATGCTGTGAGCGCTCTGAGGCCAGCAGGGGACCCGGAGCACTCAGCATAACAAGGTCCCAGTAGCCGCCATAATTACAGCGATATTTGGTGGGGCCCAATGCCGTTCTAAGGATGGTAAGGCCTGAGCAGGTACAGGCATTAGTCAATTGGGTGGCCGACAGTGGATCCAGCACGTTCACATTATCTCCCACCCAGTCTTCTGCAGAAAGCGCACAGATGGCGCCTGAAAACTAAGCCCATCAGTCTGTCACATCACCCCCATGCATACCAGGGAAACTGTCTGAGCCTCAAGTTATGCAGCAGTCTCTTATGCTGTTTGAAGACTCCACTGGCAGGGTTTCCCAAGGGCATCCACCCAGCCCTTCCCCAGCGGTGGAAGACATAGAATGCACTGACGCACAACCACTTATGTTTCCTGATGATGAGGACATGGGAATACCACCTCAGCATGTCTCTGATGATGACGAAACACAGGTGCCAACTGCTGTGTCTTTCTGCAGTGTGCAGACTGAACAGGAGGTCAGGGATCAAGACTGGGTGGAAGACGATGCAGGGGACGATGAGGTCCTAGACCCCACATGGAATGAAGGTCGTGCCACTGACTTTCACAGTTCGGAGGAAGAGGCAGTGGTGAGACCGAGCCAACAGCGTAGCAAAAGAGGGAGCAGTGGGCAAAAGCAGAACACCCGCCGCCAAGAGACTCCGCCTGCTACTGACCGCCGCCATCTGGGACCGAGCACCCCAAAGGCAGCTTCAAGGAGTTCCCTGGCATGGCACTTCTTCAAACAATGTGCTGACGACAAGACCCGAGTGGTTTGCACGCTGTGCCATCAGAGCCTGAAGTGAGGCATTAACATTCTGAACCTGAGCACAACCTGCATGACCAGGCACCTGCATGCAAAGCATGAACTGCAGTGGAGTAAACACCTTAAAACCAAGGAAGTCACTCAGGCTCCCCCTGCTACCTCTTCTGCTGCTGCCGCCTCGGCCTCTTCCTCCGCCTCTGGAGGAACGTTGGCACCTGCCGCCCAGCAAACAGGGGATGTACCACCAACACCACCACCACCTCCGTCACCAAGCATCTCAAACATGTCACGCGGCAGCGTTCAGCTCTCCATCTCACAAACATTTGAGAGAAAGCGTAAATTCCCACCTAGCCACCCTCGATCCCTGGCCCTGAATGCCAGCATTTCTAAACTACTGGCCTATGAAATGCTGTCATTTAGGCTGGTGGACACAGACAGCTTCAAACAGCTCATGTCGCTTGCTGTCCCACAGTATGTTGTTCCCAGCCGTCACTACTTCTCCAAGAGAGCCGTGCCTTCCCTGCACAACCAAGTATCCGATAAAATCAAGTGTGCACTGCGCAACGCCATCTGTGGCAAGGTCCATCTAACCACAGATACGTGGACCAGTAAGCACGGCCAGGGACGCTATATCTCCCTAACTGCACACTGGGTAAATGTAGTGGCAGCTGGGCCCCAGGCGGAGAGCTGTTTGGCGCACGTCCTTCCGCTGCCAAGGATCGCAGGGCAACATTCTTTGCCTCCTGTTGCCACCTCCTCCTACTCGACTTCCTCCTCCTCTTCTTCCACCTGCTCATCTAGTCAGCCACACACCTTCACCACCAACTTCAGCACAGCCCGGGGTAAACGTCAGCAGGCCATTCTGAAACTCATATGTTTGGGGGACAGGCCCCACACCGCACAGGAGTTGTGGCAGGGTATAGAACAACAGACCGACGAGTGGTTGCTGCTGGTGAGCCTCAAGCCCGGCCTGGTGGTGTGTGATAATGGGCGAAATCTCGTTGCAGCTCTGGGACTAGCCAGTTTGACGCACATCCCTTGCTTGGCGCATGTGCTGAATTTGGTGGTGCAGAAGTTCATTCACAACTACCCCGACATGTCAGAGCTGCTGCATAAAGTGCGGGCCGTCTGTTCGCGCTTCCGGCGTTCACATCCTGCTGCTGCTCGCCTGTCTGCGCTACAGCGTAACTTCGGCCTTCCCGCTTACCGCCTCATATGCGACGTGCCCACCAGGTGGAACTCCACCTTGCACATGCTGGACAGACTGTGCGAGCAGCAGCAGGCCATAGTGGAGTTTCAGCTGCAGCACGCACGGGTCAGTCGCACTACAGAACAGCACCACTTTACCACCAATGACTGGGCCTCCATGCGAGACCTGTGTGCCCTGTTGCGCTGTTTCGAGTACTCCACCAACATGGCCAGTGACGATGACGCCGTTATCAGCGTTACAATACCACTTCTATGTCTCCTTGAGAAAACACATAGGGCGATGATGGAAGAGGAGGTGGCCCAGGAGGAGGAGGAGGAGGAGGAGGAAGAGGGGTCATTTTTAGCACTTTCAGGCCAGTCTCTTCGAAGTGACTCAGAGGGAGGTTTTTGGCAACAGCAGAGGCCAGGTACAAATGTGGCCAGACAGGGCCCACTACTGGAGGACGAGGAGGACGAGGATGAGGAGGAGGTGGAGGAGGATGAGGATGAAGTATGGTCACAGCGGGGTGGCACCCAACGCAGCTCGGGTCCATCACTGGTGCGTGGCTGGGGGGAAAGGCAGGACGATGACGATACACCTCCCACAGAGGACAGCTTGTCCTTACCCCTGGGCAGCCTGGCACACATGAGCGACTACATGCTGCAGTGCCTGCGCAACGACAGCAGAGTTGCCCACATTTTAACGTGTGCGGACTACTGGGTTGCCACCCTGCTGGATCCACGCTACAAAGACAATGTGCCCACCTTACTTCCTGCACTGGAGTGTGATAGGAAGATGCACGAGTACAAGCGCACGTTGGTAGACGCGCTACTGAGAGAATTCCCAAATGTCACAGGGGAACAAGTGGAAGCCCAAGGCCAAGGCAGAGGAGGAGCAAGAGGTCGCCAAGGCAGCTGTGTCACAGCCAGCTCCTCTGAGGGCAGGGTTAGCATGGCAGAGATGTGGAAAAGTTTTGTCAACACGCCACAGCTAACTGCACCACCACCTGATACGCAACGTGTTAGCAGGAGGCAACATTTCACTAACATGGTGGAACAGTACGTGTGCACACCCCTCCACGTACTGACTGATGGTTCGGCCCCATTCAACTACTGGGTCTCTAAATTGTCCACGTGGCCAGAGCTAGCCTTTTATGCCTTAGAGGTGCTGGCCTGCCCGGCGGCCAGCGTTTTGTCTGAACGTGTATTCAGCACGGCAGGGGGTGTCATTACAGACAAACGCAGCCGCCTGTCTACAGCCAATGTGGACAAGCTGACGTTCATAAAAATGAACCAGGCATGGATCCCACAGGACCTGTCCGTCCCTTGTCCAGATTAGACATTAACTACCTCCCCTTAACCATATATTATTGTACTCCAGGGCACTTCCTCATTCAATCCTATTTTTATTTTCATTTTACCATTATATTGCGAGACTACCCAAATTTGAATGAACCTCTCCTCTGTCTGGGTGCCGGGGCCTAAATATATGCCAATGGACTGTTCCAATGTTGGGTGACGTGAAGCCTGATTCTCTGCTATGACATGCAGACTAATTCTCTGCTGACATGAAGCCAGATTCTCTGTTACGGGACCTCTCTCCTCTGCCTGGGTGCTGGGCCTAAATATATGCCAATGGACTGTTGCACTGGTGGCTGACGTGAAGCCTGATTGTCTGTTACGGGACCTCTCTCCTCTGCCTGAGTGCTGGGCCTAAATTTATGAAAATGGACTGTTACAGTGGTGGGTGACGTGAAGCCTGATTCTCTGCTATGACATGCAGACTAATTCTCTGCTGACATGAAGCCAGATTCTCTGTTACGGGACCTCTCTCCTCTGCCTGGGTGCTGGGCCTAAATATATGCCAATGGACTGTTGCACTGGTGGCTGACGTGAAGCCTGATTGTCTGTTACGGGACCTCTCTCCTCTGCCTGGGTGCTGGGCCTAAATATCTGACAATGGACTGTTGCATTGGTGGCTGACGTGAAGCTTGATTCTCTGCTATGATATGAAGACTGATTCTCTGCTGACATGAAGCCAGATTGTCTGTTACGGGACCTCTCTCCTCTGCCTGGGTGCTGGGCCTAAATTTATGAAAATGGACTCTTACAGTGGTGGGTGACGTGAAGCCTGATTCTCTGCTATGATATGAAGACTGATTCTCTGCTGACATGAAGCCAGATTGTCTGTTACGGGACCTCTCTCCTCTGCCTGGGTGCTGGGCCTAAATTTATGAAAATGGACTGTTACAGTGGTGGGTGACGTGAAGCCTGATTCTCTGCTATGACATGAAGACTGATTCTCTGCTGACATGAAGCCAGATTGTCTGTTACGGGACCTCTCTCCTCTGCCTGGGTGCTGGGCCTAAATTTATGACAATGGACTGTTGCAGTGGTGGCTGACGTGAAGCCTGATTCTCTGCTATGACATGAAGACTGATTCTCTGCTGACATGATGCCAGATTGTCTGTTACGGGACCTCTCTCCTCTGCCTGGGTGCTGGGCCTAAATTTATGAAAATGGACTCTTACAGTGGTGGGTGACGTGAAGCCTGATTCTCTGCTATGATATGAAGACTGATTCTCTGCTGACATAAAGCCAGATTGTCTGTTACGGGACCTCT
Organism: Bufo gargarizans; assembly: GCF_014858855.1. Classification (NCBI taxonomy): domain Eukaryota; kingdom Metazoa; phylum Chordata; class Amphibia; order Anura; family Bufonidae; genus Bufo; species Bufo gargarizans. Next base: position 173,836,089 of record NC_058085.1, read on the forward strand.
CTCCTCTGCCTGGGTGCTTGGCCTAAATTTATGACAATGGACTGTTGCAGTGGTGGCTGACGTGAAGCCTGATTCTCTGCTATGACATGCAGACTGATTCTCTGCTGACATGAAGACAGATTCTCTGTTACGGGACCTCTCTCCTCTGCCTGGGTGCCGGGGCTTAAATATCTGAGAATGGACTGTTCCAGTGGTGGGTGACGGGAAGCCAGATTCTCTGCTATGGGACCTCTCTCCAATTGATTTTGGTTAATTTTTATTTATTTAATTTTTATTTTAATTCATTTCCCTATCCACATGCCTTTTGCAGCCCTCTAGCCCTTTCCTGGGCTGTTTTACAGCCTTTTTAGTACCGAAAAGTTCGGGTCCCCGTTGAGCTTCAATGGGGTTCGGGTTCGGGACGAAGTTTGGATCGGGTTCGGATCCCGAACCCGAACATTTCCGGGAAGTTCGGCCGAACTTCTCGAACCCGAACATCCAGGTGTTCGTTCAACTCTACTTAGAAGTTTAGAAGCAATTCTTAAAATTTTAAGAAAATTTCCAAATCCCACTTTTTAAGGACCAGTTCAGGTCTGAAGTCACTTTGTGAGGCTTACATAGTGGAAACCGCCCATAAATGACCCCATTGTAGAAACTACACCTCTTAAGTTGCTCAAAACTGATTTTACAAACTTTGTTAACCCTTTAGGTGTTCCAAAAGAATTAAAGGAAAATGGAGATTAAATTTCTAAATTTCACTATTTTGGCAGATTTTCCATTTTATTACATTTTTTTCTTTAACACATTGAGGGTTAACAGCCAAACAAAACTCAACATTTACTACCCAGATTCTGCGGTTTACAGAAACACCCCACATGTGGTCGTAAACTGATATAAGGGCGCACGGCAGGGCGCAGAAGGAAAGGAGCGCTATATAGTTTTTGGAAGGCAGATTTTGCTAAACTGGTTTTAGATGTCATCTCCCATTTAAAGCGCTCCTGATGCACCCTTACAGTAGAAACTCCCAAAAAGCGACCCTATTTTGGAAACTAGGGGATAAGGTGCCAGTTTTATTGGTACTATTTTGGGGTACATATGATTTTTAATTGCTCTACATTAAGTTTTTGTGAGGAAAGGTAACTGAAAAATGGCACAGTTTTTATTTTTTTTACAAGATTCATCTGACAGGGTAGATCATGTGCTATTTTTATAGAGCAGGTTGTTATGAACGTAATAATATCAAATATGTCTACTTTGTTTGTTTCAGTTTTACATAATAAAGCAATTTTGAAAAAGAAATTATGTTTTTGTGTGTCCATTTTCTGAACGCCATATGTTTTTTTATTTTTCTGCCGATCGTCTTGTGCAGGAGCTCGTTTTTTGCAGAAAGAGTTGAGGTATTTATTGGTACAATTTTTGGTTACATAGGATTTTTTGATCATTCATTATTACACTTTATGGGGCAAGGTGACCAAAAAATTGGCTGTTTTGGAACACTTTTTATTTATTTATTTTTACAGTGTTTATCTGAGGGGTTTTAGGTCATGTGACAGTTTTATAAAGCAGATCGTTACGGACGTGGCAATACCTAATATGTATACTTTTTCTTATTTATTTAAGTTTTACACAATAATATCATTTCTGAAACCAAAATAATGATGTTTTAGTGTCTCCATAGTCTGAGAGCCATAGCTTTTTTATTTTTTGGGCAATTGTCTTAAATAGGGTATTATTTTTTGGGGATGAGGTGACGGTTTGACTGGTACTATTTTGGGGGTCATACGCCTTTTTGATCGCTTGCTGTTGCACTTTGTGTGATGTAAGGTGACAAAAATTGCTTTTTTTACACTTTTTTTAATGGTGTTTATCGGACAGGGTCTATCATGTGATATCTTTATAGAGACGGTCGTTACGGGACGCGGTGATACCTCATATGTGTTTTTTTTTTTTTCATTTTTATAGGAAAGCAATGTATTTTTTTAATTTTAAATTTTTATTTATTTATTTATTTTTACTTGCATTGCAAAGTATAATACAATCAGATGCCCTGTAGGTGGCAACAGCGGACGCTTTTGCAAAGCAACCATCGGGCACTTCCATCGCAGCGTGGCAGCCCTTATGGTAAAGAGAGGGAGCCCCCTCCATCTATTAACCCATGGATGCAGCTGAAATTCTCGGCTGATTGCGGCGGCTCAGGAATGGAGCCGCCGCCATCACACACAGCAGGGGGACTGAACCGTATTGGGGGAAGTGCTGGAAGGGGGGGTGTCACGGCCAGCATTGAGGGAGGTGAGTATGGGGGTGGGAGGGGGCGGACCACATCAGGGCACTGGGCAGCAGGCTGATTGACTGTGGAGACAGGTGCAGGTGGCAGGCGGACACAAGGAGCGGCACAGATCGAGGGGGCACAGAAGGGGGGTGCACAGATGGGGGGGCACGAGGACACTATGTGATTTCAGGCTCTGATCTGCAGAGCGCAGATCAGAGCCTGAAACCGGCATTTTTTCACTGCCTCGATCCGATTGGTTAGTCTGCGCGGACTAACCAATCGGATCGATTGCCGGCAAGGGGCCACTCTGATTGGTCCCTTGCCGGCATTACTGCACTGTATGCTGTCCGTGACAGCAGCAGGGCAGGGGCAGAAGCTTTAATACAAGCGCTTTGCAGCCCTTGGATTAAAGGGCTGCCAGAACGTTTATATACGTGATAGCTGCACGGGGTATGTGCAGCTATCACGTATATATATATATATATATTTATATATATATACACGGATTGCGGTCGGGAAGGGGTTAATTAATCTGTCCCCACACAGCTAGCCCCAATATAGTAATTACTCCCTGTACTGTCACTCCTGTGTTTCCCGCCCATTTCCCCATAGTTAGCACATAAAAAAAAAAAAGCCTAAAAGCGAAATACTCACCAAAATTCAGGTGCACGATGGCAGGTGCACACACGTCACGGTGCTGTGTCCAGGCACAGGCGCACGATTACATCATTTCATTACCTCATACCTACTAGGCCTGAAGCCCATGGTGGTGATTGGTGTCGGGGCAGGGAACTATGCTCTCCAGTGCCCCACCGCAGTATGTGGGCATTTGGGTCGGAGTTGGGCCTGGAGCTGCCGACCTGAATGCCCCTATTATAATCCGCCATTGGCTTCAACAGAAAAAAATAACACATTTGCTGAATTAATATATGCTACAAGAGTACACAGCTGAACTACAGTCCAGTCAGAGCCACATCTACTGCACTGTCAATTACTGCTGTGAAAGGAGTTAAGAGTTGATTACATTCGGCTATGTAGCACTACTATAAGGGATCCATTTGGTGTACTAATGTAATAGAAGTTGGGCGCTGTACATGTACGGCAGATGTCGGGTCTTTAAAGATGATGCCCGCCCTTCTTTTTCACGCAGCAAACATCCAGGTCTAATGCAGTTTTTTTAGCACTTCTCCCCCCTCCAAAGAGATCAAAAAGTCATGCACAATCTAAAATCAACAGCTTTTCCCTCACACAGCTCCATAGATGTAATTGTAAAACAGTTTCAGGGGTCAGAAAAGTGTGTGGGGGGGGGGAATCCAATTTTTTTTTTGTAATAAAACACAAAAAAAGTTATATAAATAAAGATATAATCATACTGACTCAAGGAATTAACCGCCTCAGGACGGCCACGCGCAGGATCCTGGATGCGCCGATGCGCCCTCTCGCGAGACGCAAGATTTCGGGCAGAGCCGGCCGCACATGCGCAGTTGGGGCCGGGAATCGTTACAGGAGAAGTTCGTAACCAGCCTGCCAGCCAATCATCATCGCTGGCAGGCTGGTGACTTTTAAAAAAACGAATCAGAAGCAAACAAACCGGTATGCCACTCAATTTATAGCCGCCAACCCGGGAAGCTTTTATGCCCAGTCTTTCCGGTGGAAACCAGTCCAAGTTTCCGAATTTAAAACTTTTCTGGGCCTTCTCCTCAACATGGGCCTAACACAAAAGCATGAATTGCGGTCATATTGGTCCACAAACCCAATTCATCACATGCACATGTTCTCTGCTGCCATGTCCAGGACACGATTTGAGACCATCCTGCGTTCCCTGCACTTTAGTGACGACAGCACCTCTCATCCCAGAGGCCACCCAGCTTTTGAACGGCTCCACAAAATTCGGCCCCTCATAGACCACTTTAACACCAAATTTGCAGATTTGTATACCCCTGAGCAAAACATCTGCATAGACGAGTCCCTTATACATTTTACCGGGCGCCTTGGCTTCAAACAATACACCCCAAGCAAGCGCGCCCGGTATGGGGTCAAATTGTATAAGCTCTGTGAAAGGGCCACAGGCTATACGCACAAATTTCGGGTCTATGAGGGTAAAGATCAGACCCTGGAGCCGGTCGGTTGCCCTGACTACCTTGGGAGCAGTGGGAAGACAGTCTGGGACTTGGTGTCACCCTTATTTGGCAAGGGGTACCATCTTTATGTGGACAATTTTTACACAAGTGTGCCCCTCTTCAGGCATTTGTTTTTAGAACACATTGGCTGCTGTGGCACCGCGCGACCTAGTCGCCGGGGCCTCCCCGAACGGCTCGTTACCACCCGTCTTGCAAGGGGTGAGAGGGCTGCCTTGTGTTACGAAGAACTGCTCGCGGTGAAATGGAGAGACAAGCGTGATGTTTACATGCTCTCCTCTATTCACGCAGACATGACAATCCAAATTGAACGAGCAAACAGTGTCATTGAAAACCCCCTCTTGGTCCACGACTATAATTTGCTCATGGGAGGGGTGGACTTCAATGACCAGATGTTGGCTCTCTATTTACTTTCCCGCAGAACCAGACGCTGATATAAGAAGGTGTCTGTATATTTAATTAAATTGGCACTGTATAATAGTTTTGTTCTCTACAGTAAGGCTGGGAGAACAAGATCCTTCCTCAAATTTCAGGAAGAGATCATCGAGAACCTCCTGTATCCAGGAGGTTCTGTGGCCTTAACCACCAGTGTAGTGAGCCGTCCAAATGAGCGACATTTCCCCAATGTCGTTGCTGGTACCTCAAACCAACCGCCACCCCGAAAAAAATGTTGTGTCTGTAGCAGGAGTGGAATAAGGTGTGACACACGCTATTTCTGTACTGATTGCCCTGACCACCCTGCCGTATGCTTAGGGATTGTTTTTCCGGAAGTACCACACACAGGTACACTTAGCATAGGGATTGCGTTACACAGGACAGGCACACAAGGCTCTTAGGGCCCTTTCACTCACAACTGCTGCAAACCTCTCCTTTCACCTGGGACAAAGTGCATAATGTACTTCGCCACGTCTCTAGGCGATTTGCGCTTTGCACATTGTCCCATGGGGAAGGAGAGGTATGTCCTATAAAGGTAAAAAAAAGCAGAGATTTTTTCATCCACATTGATCTATGCAAATGAAGAAATCTGTTCCGTTCATTTTTTCTTTCAGCCCAGAGGCTGAACAAAAAAAAAATATCTCATTACCCGTATGCTCAATATAAGAAGAATAGCAGACACTCCTAATGCTGGCCATACATGTAATGATTATGGAGACCCTCAAATGCCAGGGCAGTACAAACACCCCACAAATGACCCCATTTTGGAAAGAAGACACCCCAAGGTATTCACTGAGCGGCATATTGAGTCTATGATTGATTTAAATTTTTGTCCCAAGTTAGCGGAAAGGGAGACTTTGTGAGAAAGAAACAAAAAAAGAACAAAAAAACAATTTCCACTAACTTGTGCCCAAAAAAAAAATCTTCTATGAACTCGCCATGCCCCTCAAGGAATACCTTGGGGTGTCTTCTTTCCAAAATTGGGTCACATGTGGGGTATCTATACTGCCCTGGCATTTTAGGGTCCCTAAAGCGTGAGAAGAAGTCTGGAATCCAAATGTTTAAAAATGCCCTCCTAAAAGGAATTTGGGCCCCTTTGCACACCTAGGCTGCAAAAAAGTGTCACACATGTGGTAGCACCGTACTCAGGAGGAGTTGGGCAATGTGTTTTGGGGTGTCTTTTTACATATACCCATGCTGGGTGAGAGAAATATCTCTCTAAAATGACAACTTTGTATAAAAAAATTGAGAAAGTTGACATTTAGAGAGATATTTCTCTCACCCAGCATGGGTATATGTAAAAATACACCCCAAAACACATTGCCCTACTTCTTCTGAGTACGGTGATACCACATGTGTGACACTTTTTTGCAGCCTAGGTGGGCAAAGGGGCCCAAATTCTAAAGAGCACCTTTAGGATTTCACAGGGCATTTTTTACACATTTGGATTTCAAACAACTTCTCACGCATTAGGGCCCCTAAAATGCCAGGACAGTATAAATACCACACAAGTGACCCCATTTTGGAAAGAAGACACCCCAAGGTATTTTGTGAGACGCATGGCGAGTTTATGTAAATATTTTTTTTTTTGGCACAAGTTAGTGGAATATAAGACTTTGTAATAAAATAAAAAAAATAATCATTTTCCACAAACTTGTGCCCAAAAAAAAAAAAAAATTCTAGGAACTCGCCATGCCCCTCACAGAATACCTTGGGGTGTCTTCTTTGCAAAATGGGGTCACTTGTGGGGTATTTCTACTGCCCTGGCATTTTAGGGGCCCTAATGCGTGAGAAGTAGTTTGAAATCCAAATGTGTAAAAAATGCCCTGTGAAATCCTAAAGGTGCTCTTTAGAATTTGGGCCCCTTTGCCCACCTAGGCTGCAAAAAAAGTGTCACACACGTGGTATCGCCATACTCAGGAGAAGTTGGGCAATCTGTTTTGGGGTGTCTTTTTACATATACCCATGCTGGGTGAGAGAAATATCTCTCTAAAATGACAACTTTGTATAAAAAAAATGGGAAAAGTTGACTTTTAGAGAGATATTTCTCTACTTCTTCTGAGTACGGCGATACTACATGTGTGACATTTTTTTGCAGCCTAGGTGGGCAAAGGGGCCCAAATTCTAAAGAGCACCTTTAGGATTTCACAGGGCATTTTTTACACATTTGGATTTCAAACTACTTCTCACGCATTAGGGCCTCTAAAATGCCAGGGCAGTAAAAATACCCCACAAGTGACCCTATTTTTTTTTTTTTTATAATCTTTATTGAGCAAATCAAAATCATACAAAAGAAAAAATAATAGTGGAAAAATGACAAGTCTCCACTACTCTTAAACGTTTCAAAACCTATTCCAGGTCTGTCAAATACATAGTACAGAGCGTATTATTATCCAAGAGGCTGTTCAACAGAAAGACAACAATGTGTGTATGTGTCATCACTTTTGGTTACATAGCCAAGCCATAATTCTTATTAAAGAGTCATAACAAGCAGAATATCCGAAAATCACATCTGAGAATCATATCTGAAAATCGCATCTGAGAGATACGACCAAAAGGCACATCCGAGAGATACATCCGAGACGGGTCTTGGAAGGAAGAACAGTGTTTTCTCTAAATTCGTATATTCGAAGAATATAGAAATAATAGCAATGGAGGGGGAAAGTTAGACGAAACATCCGCTTAACCATGAACCTTGGAAGATTCGTCCTCGCCGGATGGTCCGTCTAATAACTTCTAAAAGACATCCATTTGCTCCAGATTTTCAAAAATTTGAAGTGAGATCCCATTTCCTATGAGGATAGCTCCTCTAGACGGTATATTTGGTCGATTTTTTTGGAGCCATTGTTCCGTAGTGGGAACATCAGCTGATAACCACAGTAGGGGGACTAGTAATTTAGCAGCATTCACTAATTGTTTAAAAAGTGCCAGATTAGGTGGGGGGTGGGGATCTCTAGTAAAAAAATTCAGAAAGGCAACTTCTGGTGTTGGGACAATGTTGGAATTACAAATCTTATTGCAAGTTTGAAAAATCTTAACCCATTAACTTAACAAAATCGGGCACGAGAAATGAACCTCTATGCTTTGAGCATCTCCAACATGTGTCAGATGCTGAGGCTGAGTACATATAAGTCTTGTCAGGGGTTTTATACCACCGTGTGATGATTTTGTAGTTATTTTCCTGAATCTTGACACATCTTGAGACTTTATGTGGGGAGTTATAGATGTTGATGGTGTCCTCGGGGGAGAAACATTTACCTAGGTCCTTTTCCCACAGTCTAATAAAAGCTGGCGTTAAGGCGGTAGGAGGCGTCCTCAACCTATTGTACCACTGTGATATTGGTTTATGTGGGGAATGATTTAGAGAAATCAAGTGCTCGAACCATGTTACAGGGCGTAATAAATTTTGTATTTGGATGTGTTGAGACATCTAGGCCCTCAGAAAGTGAAGACCATTGAAGCTAGACCAAGGAATCTTCAGAAGATTATTCATTGCTTTTATAGAAATCAATTGGCCATCTTCCTATAGATCTATTAATCTCACCTTAGCCTGACTAATCTCTGTAGGTAGGCTATTTTGTAAGGCCTGGGGAGCTAAGTCAAATATGTCCTTGATTTTAAGAATGGGAGATGGGAATGGAGAACAAAGAGGCAAGGTCTGCAGGGCATTCCATGCTTGGAGGGTAGCCTTCATAACTGGAGTAATATTTGGATGCACAGACAGTGTTGACATTCGTCCTAGTAACGCTGCCCTAAAAGGAAGCCCAAATAAGGATTCTTCCATTGGAACCCACGATTTCTGCTTGGGGGCAATCATCCAATCTACCACTCTAGTGAGTAATACCGCTTTGCCATATAATTCGGGATCTGGTAATGATATCCCTCCTCTCTCTCTTGGAAATGTCAAAAATTTATAGGGAAACCTGGCTTTTTTCTTGTTCCATATGAAGGCTCGAAACACGGTCCTAAGTTTAGAGTAGAATGTGGAGGGAACTGGGATGGGTAAGGTCTGTAGGAGGTTTAGGAATAATGAGGGAAAGTAGGATGTTTTTCCTCCCAAACCATGAGAGTATAGGGACATCCAGGGAATTCAAGTCCTCAGGCAGTTTATTTTGGAGAGGAATATAGTTCAAGTTGAAAAGTTGGTTGGGATCCGTGGTCATTTTTACCCCTAAGAATGTTAAAAAAGGGGAAGACCAATTAAAAGGAGAGCATGCTTCTAGATGGTTCTTTAATGATTTTTTAAGGCCAGTGGAGATTATTAGTGATTTATTGTGATTCACCTTAAAATTGGAAAACGATCCATAAGTTTCCAAATGTCCATAGATCTTAGGGAGAGCTGTTTCAGGATTGCTTATTATTAAAAGCATATCAACCTCAAAGGCGGCAATTTTATGCTGTTGGTCGCCTAGAGTCATTCCCTGGATGTCACCATCTAATCTAATGGTCTGTAAAAGAGGTTCCAAGGCGAGGACAAATAAGAGCGGGGATAGGGGACAACCTTGGCGGGTGCCATTGCGTATTTTAAAGGGTTCAGATAAGGTGTCATTTACCCGAACTGATGCTGAGGCATGGTGATACATAGCTTCTATTGCATGTATAAAGGGGGAAGGGAAATTGCGAGACCGCAACGCTGAATACATAAAGGACCAGTTGACCCTATCAAAGGCCTTCTCAGCATCTGTGCTGAGAAGGACTAGTGGGGGGCTTTATATTTTTTTTTACATAGTGGATGATATTGAGGATCCGGGCTGTATTATCCTTTCCTTCTCTTTGTTTTACAAAACCCACTTGATCTCTGTGGATTAATGACGGGAGAAGTCCCGCCAATCTATTTGCAAGCATCTTGGCTAGAAGTTTTAAGTCTATATTAAGAAGGGAAATAGGTCTAAAATTGGGGCATAATGTATGGTCTTTACCTTCTTTGGGGATTAGAGTAATGTGGGCTCTGGTCATATCAGCTGATAGGGGCATACCTAGTAATGTGGCATTGTACACAGGTAAAAGGTGTGGGATCAATATCTCCTGAAAAGTCAAATAGTAGGGAATAGGGAGACCATCAGGACCCGGGCATTTCCCCCTGGGGGAGTTTTTGATAGCTTCCAGTAGTTCTTCCGAGGAGAATGGAGATGCCAAGCGAATCTTGCTTTGTTCTGATAGCGAGGGAAGGGCTAATTTATCTAAATACAAAGACAGGGGCGATGACGAGATTGTGTTACTCAGGGGGGATTGTTGTGAGTTAAGGTTATAGAGGGATTCATAATAGTCTCTGAATAAGGAAGCTTAGATTCAAAGGTTAAAGCACCATCTGGGGTTTTTAATTTATGTACGAAGTTGTACAATTTTCTGCTTTTGAGCCTGGACATCATAAAGCGGAGGCCTTGTTTCCATGAGCAAATATTTTGTATTGAGAGTGTAAGTAAAACTTAGCGGAATTTATATTTAAAAGATTCTTGAGAGAGGCCCTACATGAGGAAAGCTCCTGCAATTGTGTCTCCAATAGGGAAATTTTATGAGCCCTTTCTAGGAAGCTGATTTTTTCATGGAGGGAATCTATCTGTCTTTGTCTTTCTTTCTTAAGATGAGCTCCTAGGCTGATACAGTGGCCCCTTATGTATGCTTTGTGAGCATCCAAAACTGTTTGTGGTGAGACCTCAGGGGTGCAGTTAGAAATAAAGTATTCTCCTAACAGGTGTTTCAGTTTGGATATGTTATCAGATGAGTTGATGAGTTGTTCATTAAACCTCGAATGGCTATTATGTCTATGATTAGGAGGAGGTTTCATATGGATAATTATTGGGGCATGGTCAGATAGGATTATGGATCCTATTTCAGCCCTGGAACATTGTTGGAGATGTTCTTTTGAAACAAATAAATAGTCTAATCGCTGATATGACTTGTGCATTGAAGAGTAAAAGGTATAATCCCTGGAATCAGGATACATGGTACGCCAGACATCAATCAGGTGGGCTTTGGATAAAGTACGTAATAAAGAGCAAATGCCTAAGTGACCCCATTTTGGAAAGAAGACACCCCAAGGTATTTTGTGATGGGCATAGTGAGTTCATGGAAGTTTTTATTTTTTGTCACAAGTTAGTGGAATATGAGACTTTATAAGAAAAAAAAATTCATAATTTTCCGCTAACTTGTGACAAAAAATAAAAACTTCTAATAACTCACTATGCCCATCAGTGAATACCTTAGGGTGCCTACTTTCCGAAATGGGGTCATTTGTGGGTTGTTTCTACTGTCTGGGCATTGTAGTACCTCAGGAAACATGACAGGTGCTCAGAAAGTCAGACCTTCTTCAAAATGCGGAAATTCACATTTTTGTACCATAGTTTGTAAACGCTATTACTTTTGCGCAAACCAATAAATATACACTTATTGCATTTTTAGAGAAAAATTTATATAGAAATGTAGTTTTATTTGAAAAATTTTACAACTGAAAGTGAAAAATTTCATTTTTTTGCAAAAAATCGGTAAATTTCGATTAATAACAAAAAAAGTAAAAATGTCAGCAGCAATGAAATACCACCAAATGAAAGCTTTATTAGTGAGAAGAAAAGGAGGTAAAATTCATTTGGGTGGTAAGTTGTATGACCAAGCAATAAACCATGAAAGTAGTGTAGTGCAGAATTGTAAAAAGTGGTCTGTGCATTAAGGGGGTTTAAGCTAGGGGAGCTGAGGTGGTTAAGGTAACAGGTCAGTTTTATTTCATAGTCAAGGACTTAAACACAAAACCCATAAAACTGTGGCAGAATTCTTTTTTTTTTCCCAATTCTACCACATTTGGAATTTTTTTCCAGCTTCCTACTACAATAATATACAATATTAAATGATGGCATTTGAAATATGCCTCTGGGAAGGCAGGAAGTAAAAAGAAATAACGGAAAATCGCCATGTCAGGAAGCGTTTAATGAAAATCTGAAATGATTAGCAAACTGAAGTTGACTAAGTGGAATTTGATTCAAATTTCAGGAAAAAATTGATTTGTTACAAATCAGAATTTCCTGGCAATTCATGATAATTAATCCGATTTTTTCTAACTTGGCTGCTGCACATGTTACACAGTGAAAGTAAGAAGCCTGGGAATGAGGAAGCCCCTCTAATGCTGTGCAGACAGCCAATCAGCAAATAGCCAGACCCCATGATGTCACAGCCCTATAAAAAGCCTCATCCTGCCTGGTTTCCACCATTTTACTGTGAACTTAGGCCCCTTTCACACGGGTGAGTATTCCCCGCGGGTGCAATGCGTGAGGTGAACACATTGCACCCACACTGAATCCTGACCCATTCATTTCTATGGGGCTATTGACATGAGCGGTGATTTTCACGCATCACTTATGTGTTGCATGAAAATCGCAGCATTCTCTATTTTGTGTGTTTTTCACGTAACACAGGCTCCATAGAAATGAATTGGGTTGCGTGAAAATCTCAAGCATCCGCAAGCAAGTGCGGATGCGGTGCGTTTTTTACGTACGGTTGCTAGGAGACGATTGGGATGGAGACCCGATCATTATTATTTTCCCTTATAACATGGTTATAAGGGAAAATAATAGCATTCTGAATACAGAATGCATAGTAAAATAGCGCTGGAGGGGTTAAAAAAAAAAAAAAATTTAACTCACCTTAATCCACTTAATCGCGTAGCCGGCATCTCTTCTGTCTGTCTTCTGTGCTGTGTGCAGCAACAGGACCTGTGGTGACGTCACTCCGGTCATCACATGATCCAGGGCCGTCTTTACCAAGGGGCAAAGGGGGCAGCTGCCCCGGGCCCAGTTGCTCCTGGGGGGCCCAAGGCAGCTGCCTCTTGAGCCCTTCTAGCCACTGCCCTGGGTGTCAGGCTGTCAGCTACACAGGAGGTGCTGCCATGCCATGCCTGCCGGCACTGAGTCCAGGCATCGTTCTGTTAGAGCTGTGAATGTGATCTAAGACCTTAGATGACATCATCACCATGTGACCAGTAACCTAGCAATATTACTGGTCACATGGCTATGAGGTCATCAAGGTCCTACCAGGAGTGTTGCAGGAGAAGTTTGCCTTAACTATGGAGCTTTTCTTGTGAAGATGATATCAGAAAAAGTTGACAGAGGCTGTTATGCTAATATACTGTAAACTACTGTATAGTGGGGTGCTGTATACTGTGTGGGGCCTGTATACTGTGGGGGGGCTGTATACTGTGGGGTGCTATACTGCATACTGTGGGGTGCTGGGGTGCACTGTAATGCTAGGATGAGCCGAACCCTGGTCCCCTTCCTGCAGAGCGGTGCCCACTTCCACCCTGAGCCCAGCTGCCCAGAGCACTGATCCTGAGCCACTGAAGTCTTCAGAACTGGAAGTATTTACAGTCATTCACTGTACTCTACCAAGTGCATTTTTTGTGTGTGTGTTGTGGTGGAGGGCGTGATTGCCTGCTAAGGTGTGGGAAGGCGGGATCCAGGGGGCCCAAGTAAATTTTTGCCAGGGTCCAATCAATATTAAAGACGGCCCTGACATGATCCATCACATGATCTTTTACCATGGTGATGGATCATGTGAGGACCGGAGTGACGTCACCACAGGTCCTTTTCCTGCACACAGCAAAGATTTGATTTGGATGCTTTGCTGAATTTGTTCCGATCTAAATTAATTTGTCACAAAGCACATTTTAAATCAGCTATTTCCTGGCTGCAGAGAGCCTGTATTGTATATTGGTGTACAACACTATGCATTGAAGAAACATACATAGCTAGTCCGCTGTGGTATTGAAATAGTTACTGTGCATCAGTATGACAGGCAGGTGAAAGGCATCACTCTTAGGCCCCTTTCACACGGGCGAGTATTCCGCGCGGATGCGATGCGTGAGTTGAACGCATTGCAGCCACACTGAATCCTGACCCATTCATTTCTATGGGGCTGTGCACATGAGCGGTGATTTTCACGCATCACTTGTGCGTTTTCATGTAACGCAGGCCCCATAGAAATGAATGGAGTTGCGTGAAAATCGCAAGCAAGTGCGGATGCGGTGCGATTTTAACGCACGGTTGCTAGGAGACGATCAGGATGGAGACCTGATCATTATTATTTTCCCTTATAACATGGTTATAATGGAAAATAATAGCATTCTGAATACCGAATGCATAGTACAATAGTGCTGGAGGGGTTAAAAAAATAATAATAAAAATGAACTCACCTTAATCCACTTGATCGCGCAGCCCGGCTTCTCTTCTGTCTTCTTCTTTGCTGTGTGCAGGAAAAGGACCTGTGGTGACGTCACTTCAGTCCTCACATGATCCATCACCATGGTAAAAGATCATGTGACGGACCATGTGATGACCGGAGTGATGTCACCACAGGTCCTGTTGCTGCACACAGCACAGAAGACAGACAGAAGAGATGCCGGCTACGCTATCAAGTGGATTAAGGTGAGTTAAATTATTATTATTTTTTTTAACCCCTCCAGCGCTATTTTACTATGCATTCTGTATTCAGAATGCTAATATTTTCCCTTATAACCATGTTATAAGGGAAAATAATACAATCTACAGAACATCGATCCCAAGCCCGAACTTCTGTGAAGTTCTGTGAAGTTCGGGTTTGGGTACCAAACATGCGCGATTTTTCTCACACGCGTGCAAAACGCATTACAATGTTTTGCACTCGCACGGAAAAATCTTGCGTGTTCCTGCAACGCACCCTCACATTTTCCCGCAACGCACCCTCACATTTTCCCGCAACGTCCGTCTAAAAGAGACCTTAGTGCACAGAGAGCCGATAGAGACGATAGGGACAAGGATTAAAACATACTTTTTTGTAAAATTTTTGTTTGGAGCAGTTCAGGGACAGCACACAGTATAGGGAGATCAAAGGGAGACTTTATCCAGGGGCGTGGCCGCGACGCTGAGGAAGATGGCCGCATAATCTTAGAGCTCCTGCTCCAACCCAGCGACTCAGCTTAACGGAACCTCATTATCAACTGCAATCCTACCCTTCTGGTGCCTGTCGCGACAGGAGCTGTCCCTGGTGATGACGAGAGGGAAAAGAAGCATGAAGAACCAGGGGAAGTTGGAGTTCTTCTTTGGTCAGGAGCGTGACAAAGATGGCGCCGGGGCGCGAACTGATCATGCCGAACACAGCTCCAGCCCGCAATCCTCAGTGAACGGAGGCTCACCACGCAGCTCAGACGGCAGCAGGTCACTGCAACAAAGCCCCAGGGGGTCTCCACACAAAAGCCAATCGAGTACGGACCAAGCAGAGGGGGTCGCAAAGGGGAACAGCGCAGTATCGCCGAGCAAACCGGCAGCACAGCGATCTCCCTATGCCAGCCCGGCTAAGCAGAGGCCCAGGCTACAACCTCCAGAGGCGGCTGATGGTGAGTCACAGAACCCCACTGATGGGCCAAATACAGACCCTTTGCCAGAAGTGCTCCATAACTTCCCCACAGACGACAAGCCAGCATCTAGCATGTTGTTAAAGGAAATGCTGCTTGCGTTTAACCATTCGGTTACCAGCCACCTGTCACAACTGATTACACCGATTTAGTCCTCTGTAACCGACTTGGACAACAGAGTCTAACATGTAGAGCAGAAAATGGGCGAGTTTGCAGACTCTCATAACAACTTAATCGATGCCCATGATACGCAAGCAGAAGAAATCGCGTACCTCCTGTGCGAAGGTAGCGGACCTTGAAGACCGTTCCCGCAGAAATAACTTAAAATTGCGCGGAGTGCCAGAGTCGGTGCTAGCTGCGGACCTCCAAACATATATTAAGAACTTGATGAGCCCGATTGTACTGAGCAAGACCTTATAATTGATCGAGCGCACAGGATTGCTAAGCCAAAGCATCTCCAGGACGACACACCGCGCAATGTTCTCGCCCGCTTGCACTTTTATCAAGCTAAGGAGGACACCCTAGCAGCGGCAAGGAAATTGGGCACGTTGCCGGACCCCTACCAATCGATTAAACTTTTTGCTGACCTCTCCGTAGCGACCCTACAACTTCGGCACACACTAGCCCCGATTGCCCTTGCTTTGCGTTCCCACTCTGTCCCGTACAGATGGGGATATCCTATGAAGCTGCTAGTGCAAAAGAATGGCACCATGACTGTAATCCGCACGGTGGAGGAGGGGAAATCGGTGCTGGCAACCTGGGGTATTCCGGTAGAAGATGTACCTACAGAGAAACAACACCAACGCCAAGCCGCTGAAGGAGATTGGCAGCGGGTAGAGAGACGCCGACAGAAGAAACATTGCTAGAGGTTCCACTAATTGCGCTATATCATCTTGGAGCAGGAACATGTTCTACTTTTTGTTCCTTCTCGGTGGTAGGCATGACTGTTTTCCCCCAATACAATGCGCAAGGGTATACGATTTCTGACCCTTGTACTACTTTTTCACTGCCCCTTTCACTGGGAAGTCAGTTCTGGTTTATTATGTTGGTATTTTTATTTTTTTGCTTTTGTTCTTTTCCGCTGCTGTGTCCTAAACACATTTCTCACTTGATTTCATTGCAATGTGCTGGGAGTGCCTCCTTCCGCAAAGTCCGGGGGATCATCGTTGTGGCTTATAATCTATCACAATGGTATTAACGGTTGGATCACTAAACGTAAGAGGTTTAAATAGCCCTTTGAAGAGGCGGATGATGTGGAAGAAGGCACTCTCGATTAAATGTGATGTATTTTGTGCACAGGAGACACACTTACTAGAAGCTGATAGCGGGAGATTAAAACACCCATCATTCCCGACCCTGATTCATTCCCACGGTCGGAGTAAGAAAAGAGGAGTAATGTTAGCCATACGTAATTCAGTGGTGCATCAGGGTAAACATACGGTGGTTGATCCAGGGGGGAGATATATTATTCATGTGTGCTCTATTAACAACATTGTTTATACCCTAGTGGGATTGTATGCCCCTAACTCTCGTCCTATGACATTTTATAAACAAAGTACTCAAGAAAGTACAGAAATTGAGGGAAGGCTGAATTATCATCTGCAGTGATTTCAATATGACTCCTGACCCATCTCAGGACTCTTCCGGCACCTCCAGATCCCGTGCTGCTCCGTTAACACCCGTGTTACTTGCTAACTCCCTGTTTGATGTTTGGCGCATTCACCATGCTTCAGAGAGGGATTTTTCATATTATTCCCCTGCGCACCAAACGTATTCACGGATTGATCTGTTTCTGGTTGACAGAAATTCCCTGAGCGCCTCGGTGAAATCCTCTATCGGAACAATCACTTGGTTGGATCACGCGCCGGTGACTCTGGAGGTGTCAGAGGAGTTCTCTGCCCCTCCTAATCTTTTGTGGAGGGCCAACGAATTCATTCTAGCCAATACAAAATATCAAGAAGAAGTGTCTAGGGCATTACAGGAGTACTTTAAATTTAAAGGAAACCTGTCACCAGGATTTTGCGCATAGAGCTGGGGACATGGGCTGCTAGATGGACGCTAGCACATCTGCAGTACCCAGGTCCCATAGCTCTCTGTGCCTTTATTGTGTTAAAAAAAAAACGTTTTGATTGATATGCAAATGAACCTGATATGAGTCCTGTATCCGGAGATGAGTCCAGCGGAAAGGAGTCCAGCAGTGAGCACCGCCCCGTGTCCACCGAATCTCCTCCTTGCTGGCTGACGTCACAGAGCTGGAGTGCCGAAATCTTGCGATGCGCGAGCTAGCGCATGCGTAGTTCGTTCCCTGTGCTGATGCCAGTACAGAAAATGAACATGATGCCGACACTGCGCATGCGCTAGCTCGCGCATCTCGAGATTTCGGCGCTCCAGCTCTGTGACGTCAGCCGGCAAGGAGGAGATTCGGAGGACACGGGGCGGTGCTGGGCTCCTTTCCGCTTGACTCATCTCCGGATACAGGACTCATATCAGGTCATTTGCATATCAATCAAAACGTTTTTTTAACACAATAAAGGCACAGAGAGCTATGGGACCTGGGTACTGCAGATGTGCTAGTGGCCATCTAGCAGCCCATGTCCCCAGCTCTATGGCCAAAATCCCGGTGACAGGTTCCCTTTAACACTGCCTCTGTGTCGGACCCCTCTATTGTGTGGTCGGCCCACAAGGCATTTATTAGGGGCATTTTAATGAAATTAAGCTATAGACACAAAAAGATGAGGGAAAAAACACAAGATGACTTTATAAAACAAATACAGAACACAGAATTGATAAATAAATCTACCCCCTCCCCAGAATTGGCTGAGAAACTAAGAGCTCTTAGAGCACAAATAAAAGAGAGCTTTTTGCACACATATGAACTCTCACTTAAAAAGACTAAGGCAAGGTATTATTCACAGGCCAATAAAGCGGGGAAGTTATTAGCTAGTCGGATAAAAGCGAGAGCCATAAAGTCCAAAATAGCATTCCCTCTAAGACTTATAAATTATACGACCCAAAAGCCATAGCTAATAGATTTATGTCTTACTACTCCCAACTATACAATCTAAAAGACGAACCTGGCTTTACCCATGCCCCTCCTGAGAAAATAAATGAATTTCTAAACTCTATTCACCTTCCCTCTCTGGATGGTCGTCAAAGTGACGCCCTTTGCGCCCCAATATCTCATGCAGAGATCTCTAAAATAATACGCAGTCTGCCACATCACAAAAGCCCGGGCCCAGACGGACTCCCAAACGCCTATTACAAAACTTTTTCAGACTATCTGATCCCACACCTTCATGCATCCCTGTCTAGTGCTATGACGACGGAGAAACTTCCCAAAGAAATGCTAGAAGCAGTTATCGTGACCTTACCTAAGGCAGGGAAGGACCCCTCTGTCCCGCAAAATTTTCGTCCCATCTCCCTACTTAATACTGATCTCAAAATTTATGCAAAAATACTGGCCTCCCGCCTAGCTGACATTATTCCCACCCTTATGGCACCGGACTAAGTGGGTTTCGTAAAGGGACGTCAGATTACAGATAACTCCAGAAGGATAGTAAACTTGATTGATTTTGTCAATAGGCACAGGTTACCGACTGTGCTGGTTACCCTGGACACTGAGAAGGCTTTCGACAGAGTTAACTGGTCGTTTGTCTTCTCAGTGCTCCAAAAGATGGGTATCCCTGATTCTATGATCAATGCTATTCGGGTCCTCTATTCAGAGCCCTCAGCTAAAGTGCTAGCGAATGGCGTAATGTCCGACCCGTTTGTCCTGTCAAATGGCACTAGACAGGGATGCCCCTTATCACCTTTAATATTTATTTTATCTCTAGAACCACTGGCACAAGCAATTCGCCAGTCACCGTCGGTGTCAGGCGTACAGATCGGAAATAGATGTCACTGCATATCACTGTATGCGGACGACATTATCCTGTCCCTGACGGACCCCCAAATATCTTTAAAAGCAGTAATGGATATTATCCGGTCTTACGGGCCCTCTCTTACTATAAAGTTAATGAAAACAAATCGCAGGCCCTTTCCCTGGGAATTCCGGACTTAGTTGTTGCCCACTTGAGAAAAGATTTTCCATTAGATTGTCAAGACTCCTCAATCCAATATCTGGGTTTTAAAGTAACATCCACTCCACAAGAACTCGCAAACAACTTCCCCCCTTTTTTGCAAGCACTCCAACCAGAGTTCACTAGCATAGCAAAAACTGAATTATCCTGGATAGGACGTATTGCAGCTTTTCAACAACACATACTTCCAAAGTTTCTGTATCTGTTTCGCACCATACCTATTCCAGTCCCGAACTCCTTTTTTAATTCGGCAAATCGGATGCTAAGTGCATTGACTTGGAACAAAACTAGACCAAGAATTGCCAGAAGCATTATGTGCAGACATAGGAGGCATGGGGGTTTAGGCTTACAGAACCTGTATGACTACTATCTTGCCTCCAGAATTAACCAACTCAAAGAGTGGTGGAAAGGAGATGTTGAGAAACATTGGGTTCACATTGAACAATCACAGGTCTCCGGACACAATTTGCGTGCCCTTCTTATGGCAGCTCTACACGATTCCTATTCTGGCCTCCAGCCTGCCTTTTGTGTCTCCACATCTGTAGCCCAATTGAAAACATGCCATGTAAGTGGAAGAGCGGTTCCTACCTCGGTGGCCCACCTCACCCCACTGGAGTCTCTCCAACATTTGATTCCAGATTTGAATATTAATGTTTGGAAAGACTGCAGTATTAATACTCTGGCTGACCTCTTAACGGACTCAGGCTTAAAGTCCTTCGAAGAGGTTAAACGCTCCAGTAATATCCCTCAGCAAGAGGCATTCTCTTACCTAAAGATAAGGCATGCGCTGTCAAATAACCCCTCCTTCAAAGTAAGCAGCAACCTCCAGGGGGGCGTGGCCGGAAGTTGATATGTGAGGACGCGTGTGAGAGAGCTCCGGACCCAAATCCCCTAACTTCTACATTATCCTGTGAATTCATTGCCGCAAACATTACCTCTCGAGCCGGCAGGAGGTCGGGAAAAACCCGAAACACAAATATGGCTCGAAATAGAGCGCAATCTGCAGCGGACAGACTCAAGGAGTTTGCCTGCGTGGAAGACCAAGATGGCGCCGGATCTCGTTCGCCGTCGGCAGAGAGGACGGGAGAGGAAGCTGGAACTGGGGAGGCAGAGCAGTCGACCAGCGAACCGTCTCTCAAGCAAGTGACTGAACAGTTACTAACAGCCATATCTGTCTGCCGCACGTCTATGGTGGGCAAATTGGAGGAAGTGAAGGTGGACATAGGCTTGCTCCGCCATGACATGCAGGCCATTCGGGATCGAGTTAAGGAGACCGAGAATAGAATCTCCGATGTGGAAGATCGCCTGCAGCCGCTCCCCACAAAAGTGCAGGAACTGGAGCAAAAGGTGAACTTCTGGCAGCAGAAATGTGACGATTATGAGAACCGCACGCGTCGCAACAACCTGCGGATCATCGGCTTGCCCGAGAAGGCGGAGGGTAATAATCCGTGCGCATTTATCACTACCTGGCTTCAGGAATCTTTTCCGGACGCCACATTCTCGACAGCATTTGTCATTGAACGAGCGCATCGCGTCCCTGCTAAACCCCTTCCACCGGGGACTCCTCCAAGACCTTTGCTGGCTAGGCTGCTGAACTCTATGGA
The DNA here is from genome assembly GCF_014858855.1 of Bufo gargarizans. NCBI lineage: Eukaryota > Metazoa > Chordata > Amphibia > Anura > Bufonidae > Bufo > Bufo gargarizans. Next base: position 173,856,965 of record NC_058085.1, read on the forward strand.
TAGAGATCTGGTGCTGCGCATGGCGCGCAGCAAGCAGGAGCTGAAATTCGAAAATAGCACCATCATGATTTTCCCGGACTTCTCCTCCGAATTGCAGAAGCGCAGAGCCACTTTCAGCGCAGTGAAGCGGAGGCTGCGTGAAAAGAATTTGCCATATTCTATGGTGTATCCAGCTCGCCTGAGGGTGGCAGATGGTGATGTGAGCCGGTTCTTCAATACTCCTGAGGAAGCCACTGACTGGCTGGATGGAAGAGGGAGAAACGCAAGAGCTCAAAGATAGAACAGTGAATGTTTTTCTCCCAAAAGTATGTTGTTTGCACATTAGAAACGGATCCCGGGGGTCTGGATGTCGAGACACGAGGTAACATTTGGACAGCCTGATCATTTATTTCTTGGACGCTCCTGACTCAGTCTACTGCCCATCTATTCTGACTTTATTGCGTATTGTGGGGTGGACGGTCAGGATAGGAGGACACTAAACGCACTGAGAGGAAGAATGCAGTACATCTACTACCCAGTCTGTTGGAGAGTGTTCGTAGTGTCTCGGTCATCCATGCTCTGCCTGGGTTCTCATCAGAGGTTAGGGATTGGGTCCTAGGCTATGTAATCAGAAATTCTTCTGAATTATTCACGAAATCTTAGGTGCTACTGGTAAATAACCATAAGCACACCCCGTTAATCTGAAGTGCCACCAAACTATTGTGGTATACTGTTTTTGTTTATATTGTTGAGAGTGATGCGAATGGTACGAGGTTATACCATGCAGGCACTCAAAGTATGTGTCAGGATGAGCCTGACAATGCAAATTATCTGTTTTCTGTGCTGTGTCGGTTGCAGTGTAAATTTGTGGGAAAGGCGGAAAGTTACTGAGGTCCTTTATATCGTGCCAATATGTCTGAGTTACGTGTGATGTCATGGAATGTCAGGGGATTGGGAGCCGCTAGAAAAAGAGCTATGGTGTTCTCTGCAGTCAGAAGGTTTAACCCGCATATTCTATGCCTACAGGAGACTCATTTAATAGCTGATAATACGAAAAGATTGCAAAAGCCCTGGGTTCAATGGGCACAACACTCCTGCCATTCGAATCTGTCTAGGGGTGTGTCCCTCATGGTTAATAAATCTCTCCGGTGGGAGGTGGATGCATGTCAGGTGGATAAGGCGGGCAAATTTGTATTTGTAGCTGCCTACATCAATTGCCAATTATATGTCATCCTTGGTTTATATATCCCTCCGCCCTTTTCGCTGCAGGTGGTGCAACAGGCGGTGAGCTTTGCGGCCTCTTACCCGTCTGCCCGTATAATTAGCCTGGGTGACTTCAATATGACCTTAGATAAAGGTATGGATAGACATCATCCGGTAGCGGTTATCGATGGTCATTCCTCAAACAAAACAGCCTTGGCAGAATTGATGGAGGAAGTCGGGTGGACGGATATGTGGCGATTAAAGTATCCTGATACCAGGCAATATTCATGTTACTCTACCAGCCATAATGCGTTGTCGTGCATAGATTACGCTCTGGGCAACCCGGGTGTGTGTACTTTACAGTATGATATAGAGTATGGCCCGAGGGGCGTGTCTGACCATACCTCTTTACAATTGACATTGAGGCTGAATGGGGATGTGATCAGACGCTCAGCTCGGATTAATCCCTTTTGGTTGACCCTGTTCGGACCGTCTGATCGCATTCCTGACCAATTAACAGTGTTTTTAGAAGGACATGAGGAGGAATCGAATAATTCACTATTATGGGAAACTATGAAGGCATACCTTAGAGGCTGTCTTAGGTCTACTATTTCATATATAAAAAAGTCGGCGGCCAGGCAGGAGGAAAGCCTGGCGGCGGATTGCTCTAGATTAGAAACAGTGTATATTGCGGATCCCAATGATGGGAATAAGGAGGCATGGTTGGCGAAAGGGAGACAATACTTGACTCTGCTTAAGGAAAAAGCCCAAAGGAAGCTATTTTTCTCCAAGCAGACATACTTTGAGTTAGGCAATCAGTCTAGTAAACTACTGGCTCACATCGTTAGGCAGAGTCAAGCATCCCCTGCTATATTGCGCGTCAAAGCGCTGGATGGGCAGATGCTTTCAGACCCAGAAGCTATAGTGGGCAGATTTCAGGAATTCTATAGAGACCTTTATGACTCCAGGGTGGATCATGGGATAGCCGATGTAATGCAGTATCTAGAAGACCTGGAATTCCCTACTCTATCGCAGGAAGCAGTAGTTAGCCTAGAAGCCCCCATAACTATACTGGAGATTCAGGAATCTATTTCTCAACTGGCGAGGGGTAAGGCTTCTGGTCCTGATGGACTACCTCTTGAGGTGTATCTCAAATATTCCGCCCATATTACGCCTCTCTTGCTCAAAATGTACAATGATTCCTTCAGGAATGGATGCTTTCCGCAAACAATGTATGATGCTACCATTGTAGTGCTCTTGAAACCTGGCAAGGAACCGGATGAGTGCGGGTCATATCGCCCGATATCCTTATTAAATATTGATTATAAGATTATAGCGAAAATACTTGCGGTACGTCTTGGTAAAGTGGTTACCTCCTTAGTTCATTCAGACCAATCTGGATTTATGCCAGGCAGGTCCACCACTGACAACATCAGGAGAGTGCAGGTTGTGACCCAGATTGGACTTAGAAGACAGAAGAGGTGGGCATTGGCGTCACTCGATACAGCAAAGGCATTTGACTCTGTTGAATGGCCGTATTTATTTCAGGTTCTTAGGAGGTTTGGATTCGGGCCAAAATTCAGGCATTGGGTAGAGTTGCTATACAAAAATCCCAAGGCGGGCGTATTGGTGAATGGGATGCTCACGGGCAGCTTTGATTTGAGGAGAGGTACTAGACAGGGTTGCCCGTTGTCACCATTACTATTCGCATTAGCCATAGAACCATTGGCCATGCGCATTAGGGCGGACCCGCAGTATCATGGTGTTCAAATTGGTGACCAAGAGGACAGGGTAGGATTGTATGCCGACGACATGGTGCTCTTCATGTCACAAGCAGAAAACACACTACCTAGAGCGATTTCAACGATCGAAACATTCAGTCAATTCTCGGGATTGCGGATAAATTGGTCCAAATCGACAATCTGTCCTCTATACCAGTTGGAGGAGGCGTTCGACTCAGGAGAGCTGCCAGTGGTACAGAGCTATAAGTATTTGGGTGTACATATCACTAAAGATGTGACGTCCTTCCACGCTCTGAATATTCAGCCCCTACTGGTGTATTGCAGGGAGAAGTTCAGGGTGTGGCAGAACTTACCTTTATCAACACCGGGAAGAATCAATCTGATAAAATTGATTGTATTGCCAAAATGCCTGTACGTCTTGCAGCATGCGCCATATGCGGTTCCCAAACGGTTTTTCCAGAACCTCAACTCTCTAATATCACCCTTCATATGGGGCACAAATAGACCCAAACTCTCAATAGTTAATTTATCACGTTTTAAGAAGGAAGGGGGCATGTCCCTACCGGATGTATAGTTATATTACTTGGCTGGTCAGTTGAGGAATATAAAGTCTTGGGTGGCACCGGGAAGTGGTCTTTGCAGACAGGAAAGACAGCTGGCAGATTATTTGGGGGTTAGTAATCTATGGTCTGTGTTAGAACAACCCGGCCTATATGCACGCCAATTGCTTCCGATTCATAGAGTGGCCATTCAGGTATGGAGGGCTGGCAGGGGGCTGCATGGGGTGGATACGGAACTGCTGGAGACCCCGATTTGGGACAACCCCATGTTCCCTGATCTATTGCAGATGCAAGATAAAACGTTTTGGAATAACATGGGGTTGTCACACTGGGCAATCTGTACAGTAATAATGTATTTAATGACTACGAATCCATGAGCCGCAGACATGAGTTACCTAGGCAGGCGTTTTATAGGTTCCTACAATTGAGGCACGCAATGCAAGCTCATTACAGGAATAGCCCAGTCCTGCTTTCCAACTTTCCTATGATTGGAGTTATCCGTTCCCAAGGGCCGCGAGGCTTTATTTCAGTATTATATACCCACCTGTTGGACGTTAAGCTGAAAGGCACCCCAATTCAAGCACTAGGCAAATGGAAAGCTAAGATCTCGGACTTCTCTACTGAGGATGAGGCAGATGTTTTAGAGTCTCCCACACTAGTATCACCTGCAGTGAATAATAAGTTTATCCAAGTCTGCATAATACATCAGAGCTATCTGACCCCGTTGCGATTACACAAGATGGGTAGACTTGAACATGCAGATTGTCACAGGTGTGCGTCAGCGAATGCCGATTTTTGGCACCTTATATGGGAATGTCAGTATATACATGCGTTTTGGGACAAGGTAGTTGCATTACTCACTAATCTATTGGGCTCAACAGTACCATTAGATCCGAAGGTCTGCCTGTTTGGAATATTAGATGACACTACGCATACGCATCACGTCAGGATATTCTTGAGAGAGGTACTTTTCTTGGCAAGGAAGGCGATCGCCATGAGATGGATGGGCGACAGACCACCTACCTTGACACAATGGAAACAGCTAGTCAACACTATCATACCGTATGAAAATATAGTATTCAAAAATAGGGGCTGCACAGCTAAATTTCAGAAGGTGTGGGGGACATGGTGTGCTTCTTCAAGTACCGCTTACTCAACACGTGGATTGTCTGAGGCCTTAAGTGCAGAACATGCCGCACAGCATTGATTCTGACGTGTAGGAGGAACTGAGCGAAGTGCATGGAATTGGGTCAGCTGAGACGTCATACACAGTTTTTGTACTCATATTCACTTTACTTGGGTGGGTCTTTGGGTTCGAGGTACTTATAAGATGACAACGGCACGGCACAGGTGTTTGATGTTAAAAGTTTTTATTTCTTGTGATTTTGCTTAAATTACTTGGCAATATGATGTTCCAGTCGTATGTACATTCTGTATGGATACTTTAATTGTATTAATGCTACTGAATATTTTCCTACGACTGTCATTGATACTTGCTTTGTGTTTTCAATAAAGCGAATTTTAAGCAGCAACCTCCAACTGTTATCACACTGGTCGATTGTGGGTTCAGTCTCGAAGGGGCTCAGGCCAGTATATATGTTCCTAGGGGAAAAGGACCATTTTCTCAAAACTGCCCCTCTGTTGGCATGGGAGGCTGAGCTCGGACAATCCTTCACCCTGACCCAATGGGCTACCGCAAATAAACTAGCTATTTCTACCCTAAAATGTGTCTCTCACCTAGAGTCGCATCTGAAAATGACTCTAAGGTGGTACTATACTCCAGTTAGGCTACATGCTATTTACCCAAATTCGAAATCAGACAGCTGGAGGGACTGCGGACACAGGGGATCGATGCTACATATATTCTGGGCCTGTCCGAAAATCACCTCTCTATGGTCCCAAATATTTAATAGATATCGGGGGTGGTCGGTCATACTGTCCCTCCTGATCCAGCCCTGGCGCTATTGTTGATAGGTTTAGACAAGTTTCCAACCAAATTTAGGACTAGCGTTCTACACATTTTAGTTTCTACCAGACTGGCAATCGCGAGGAACTGGAAAAGTACTAATACCCCTGGGCTGCAGGAGATTATTAGCGCAGTAAATACTACGATGTCGTATGAATACATAATCGCACATCAATCTTTCCGTGTTGCCCAACACTTGTCAAATTGGGAAGCTTGGAAACGTGTGAGCCCGGCAACCCATGTAAATGGAGGAAGTCAATAGAGGGCCAACAGGGCCGAGATAACATAAGTTAAGATAAAGCATCAAGTCATAAGATAGCTACCCTCAGCTATTAGGTAGTAGTGTTAGTCTCAGCTACAATCAGCACACTTGCTTGATGTTATATTAATGTCACAGCTCGGAATGTTGTTTATTTCTCATTATTTATGTTTATATATCTATGTTCATACATACTGTCTACATCAGACATTTATTACTCAGATATTCTTGTATCTTTTCTGTACTATTCTGTAAAACAGGAAAATCTGAATATTATGTGTATGATGTTTGTGAATCACATGCAACTTGCACTTTGTACCTTGTGAAATTTGCACATTTATTCTGAAAATAAAAACTTATTGAAATTAAAGGGAGACTGTATCCACACTATAGGGTGAGCACAGGGAGAGTATAGGGGCTAATAGAACAGTGTCCCCCTTGGTAAGTAGATAAGCCATTCTGTTACACTTTGATGCACTAATTAGGGTGAAAAAGCTGCCTAATACTACTGCTATTGTGGTGTCCACATTGTTTTATACATACATAATTCTATAATGCCTTCTATAATACTTTAATTGGGGTGAAATAGCACTCTAAATATCTTTTTTACGTATTTGGTTTTAACACCTTGTGGAATTTCATTAAACCTTGATTCTGTAATTGGGGAGAATATCTAGTGTTCTATTTTTTGGTTTAGATAAGAAATTCCATTAGGTCTTGATTTTGTAATTAGGGTGAAATGGTGTTCTATTACTTCAGATTTTGGGGAGTTCACATTGTTTTATACATCTGTAATTTCTTTTGGCCTTGATTCTGTAATTGGGGTAAAATAGCGGTCAATTTTTTTTTAAGTATTTTGTTTTAAACCTTGTGTTATAGATAAGCAATTCTATTAGGCCTTGTGATGCCAGCATCATCCAACAGTCATATTTTGACCAGCAACCTAGCTGTCCTCAAATGGTTGACTTTGTCTTCAACATCATCTCAACTGACATCAGATACCCACAGCCAGTAGTTGGTGGTTTCCCCCACCTGCCCTAAACCTGCCTCTTTCTTTTTCTGTTACTTCTGCTTAGAAATTATTGTATGCTTCCGTCACTGCTCCGCTTTTCAGCGAGGACAAGCATATTGAGGACAGTCAGCAGCAACTGCCCAGATTTCGAGACGAGATCTACTGCAGGCAAGTAACGACATTGAGAGTCACATGGGAGCAGCCATAAGACTGGTGAAGGTGACATCAGTCACATGCAGCCAGTAGTGGATGATGATGTACCATAGCTGATCGCACATGTGAGACGGGTGTAGAGGGGGCTTCATCATTATAATCAGGGGGTGGAGATGACAGCTTGCGCGTGAGACAGTGGCTGAGCCAGCAGGGTGCAAGTGTGGCTGTGAGACATGAGTTGCAGCAGTGTGAGGTCTGGAGCCAAACATGCCCGGGGTAGATCATCTGCTACTCAGGAGTTTACCTGTCCAGAAACAACTAGCGGCGCACGGATTCATAGAGGCAGCGGCAGGCAGTCAGCACAGAGTGGTGGGGGTAAAATGCCATTTTTGCCTGTATGCAAATTTTTTGTCTGGAGGACGTCAGTGTGGCAGTGTGCAGATTCTGAGGACAGAAGGTAAAGCATGGCCAGGGTGTCAATGCAGGCACCATGGCCCTGCGTCAACACATGGAGCGTCACCATGAAGTGGCTTGGGAAAACCGTAGCGCTAATGTTGTGGTACAGATTGAGGCATCTCCTAGCAGCCCACAATCCTATTACAGCAGTCAAGGTTCCACCACCTCAGCAGAAGGGTGCTGTGTGTCCTTCCCATCATCTATTGTTCCTGAAGCTAATGTTCCTCCTACTCCTTGTCACTTATTTCTCCAACAATCGATCACTGACGAGATTGCAAAAAGACAACAGTATGCGTGCAATGGTACAGAAGCTGAACGTGCTCCTGGCCAAGTTGCTTGTAGTACAGTCCCTCTTTCAGAGCTCCAGATGATGACCAAAATGGTTGCCAATGTGCCTTAAAATTTGCAGATGGCAACAAGACTTTTTAGTCTTGTTGCCATTTGCGATTGGGCTGCTGCTCTGCAGCTGAATACTGCGGTGGGGCACAGGAGCCAATAATTTCTTGCCCCGCCACTGATCACCTATTCTGTCATAGGCTGCAGGCTACAGGGCTATTTGGTAGTGAAATCCCAGTGCAGGCAGGCATGATGACATCATAACGCCCGCCTGTGCTGAGGCGCACAGCAGTGAGGTGTGCACTTCTGCGTCGCACCATCCTGGGCCATACCAGCATCTAGCAAAAGGACACCGGTGAGATTTTATCATTTGTTTTATGCCAACATTACTGGCCATAAGGAGGGGGGCACTGGGGGACATTACTGACCAAAATGTGGGCACTAGAGGACAGTTGGGGGGAAATTACTACTGCGGAGCATATTACTATGTGGGGGGAAGTGGGGGCAGTGGGGGAGAAATTACTATGTGTGGGGAAATTACTATGTTGGAACAGTATGTGCGAAAATGACTATGCAAGGGCAGTGAGGGGGAAGTTACTACTGTGGGGGCAGTGTGGGGGGAAATTACTATTTTGGGGCCTTGTAGGGAAAATTACTATGGGGGGCAAATGACTATGTATGGGGGCAAATTACTATGTGAGGGCAGTGTGTGTGTGTGTGTGTGGGGGGGGGTTACTATGTGTAGGGGAAATTACTATGTGGGGGCAGTGTGGGGGGAAATTACTATGTGTGGGGGAAATTATTATGTGAAGGCAGTGTTGGGTGTAATGTATCTAAGATTTTATTATTATTATTACTGGGGGCACTCTAGGGAGTATTTATAATTGCTGTTGATGCTGTGGGGACATTATTTCTACTGGGGTCAAATTACTATGTGCAGGCAGTGTGTGGGTAAATTACTATGTGTGGGGGGAAATTACAATGTGAGGGCATTGTGTGGGGGCAGGGGTAATTACTATGTGCAGGCAGAGTGCGGGGAAATTACTATGTGAGGGCAGTATAGGGGAAATTATTATGTTAAGGCAGTGTGGGGGGGAATTAATCTAAAGTTTTATTATTATTACTGGGGGCACTCTAGGGGGCATTTATAATTGCTGTAGAAACTCTAGGGATATTATTTCTACTGGGGTAATACATTTTTTCAGCTGTATAATACTTGGGGCATTGGGGAGCACCACGGGCACAGTAATTAGAAAGACAGCAGGATGACATTGTGGGGGCACCAAGATGGGGAGGTTGATGAAAAAGTTTAGAAATCTAACATGTCTGTGTAACAAACTCTGTAGAGACAACATGCAGCTGAAAGAATTTGTCATGGCGGTCTGGGTCAAACGGAGGAGAAGAGGAAAGAGAAGGTCTACATAACCGGAGACATCACTGTATGTAAGCGGTATGTGGTGCTGTATTCTCCTATATGTAGTGAGGTTATCATTCTGGGTGAAAAATGACCCCTTACTTCTGACCATGTGCTTCAGCAACTATTCTCATGCTGCCACATGCTTGATGCCACACACCTGCTGCCTCTGTTGCCATCTTCTCCTACTGCCACTATCTTGTGCTGTTACTGCCACTGCAGTTGCCGCCCATCTCCCCACTCTGTGAAGGGTCGACTATGTTGACTCCTCATGCTGTTTCCACCGTCACCACACTGTGACAGAGTCATTATGATGACTCCTCATGCTCTTGACATACTCCCCACTCTGTGATGTATCCACTATGTTGACTTCTCATGCTTTTGCCACTGTCACCACTTTGTGGCACAGCCATTATGATGACTCCTCATGCTCTCGACATCCTCCCCACTCTGATATGTAGCCACTATGTTGACTTCTCATGCTTTTGCCACTGTCACTACCCTGTGACACAGCCATTAAGATGAAAACCACAACTAATCCTCTATTTGGAGTATCCATAAGGCCTCTATCCCACGGTCAGTATTTTTAATCAGCATTTGTTCATGATTTGGAAGCCAAAAGCAGGAGTGGGTAAAAAACACAGAAGACAAATATTCCCATTCTGTGTCATCTCTATTTTGAACCTACTCCTGTATTTTTTGGCCTTAGTAATACTGATCAAATACTGACCGTGTGAAGGTGGATGCTTAAAAAAACAGGATTGTTTTTTTTTTTTTTTTTTTTGGGGGGGGGTTTAGTGACAGATCAGAAGAAGGAAAAAATAAAAAGTGACGTAAACACAAACCTCCTGCTGACACCCTCTCCACTGTGTCATGGGCCCACTACTTGTATCAGAGTGTAACAGAACTGGTCCTATAGCAATCTATGTGGAATCATTAGACTGTGTAAAAGGATTGCATTTTTTAAATCTGTAGTAGAATCTTGGGCCACTGAACGGTTAAGTCCATTATACCTGATGCTAACATTGACCTGTAAGGAAGAGTTCACACTTCAGTTTTTTGGTCAATTTGTAACCCATAACTGACCAAATAAGTGAAGTGCGAAGTGATTCTAAGGCCCCTTTCACACGTGCGTTGCGGGAAATGGTGCGGGTGCGTTGCCGGAACATGCACGATTTTTCCACGCGAGTGCAAAAAATTGTAATGCGTTTTGCACGCGTGTGAGAAAAATCGGCATGTTTGGTACCCAAACCCGAACTTCTTCATAGAAGTTCGGGCTTGGGATTGGTGTTCTGTAGATTGTATTATTTTCCCTTATAACATGGTTATAAGGGAAAATAATAGCATTCTGAATACAGAATGCATAGTACAATAGCGCTGGAGGGGTTAAAATAAATAAATAAATAATTTAACTCACCTTAATCCACTTGATCGCGCAGCCCGGCTTCTCTTCTGTCTTCTTCTTTGCTGTGTGCAAGAAAAGGACCTGTGGTGACGTCACTCCAGTCATCACATGGTCCGTCACATGATCTTTTACCATGGTGATGGATCATGTGAGGGCCGGAGTGACGTCACCACAGGTCCTTTTCCTGGACACAGCAAAGAAGAAGACAGAAGAGAAGCCGTGCTGCGCGATCAAGTGGATTAAGGTGAGTTCATTTTTATTATTATTTTTTTAACCCCTCCAGCGCTATTGTACTATGCATTCTGTATTCAGAATGCTATTATTTTGCCTTATAACCATGTTATAAGGGAAAATAATAATGATCGGGTCTCCATCCTGATCGTCTCCTAGCAACCGTGCGTGAAAATCGCACCGCATCCGCACTTGCTTGCGATTTTCACGCAACTCCATTCATTTCTATGGGGCGTGCGTTACGTAAAAACACACAAAGAGGAGCATGCTGCGATTTTCACGCAACGCACAAGTGATGCGTGAAAATCACCGCTCATGTGCACAGCCCCATAGAAATGAATGGGTCAGGATTCAGTGTGGCTGCAATGCATTCAACTCACGCATCGCATCCGCGCGGAATACTCGCCCGTGTGAAAGGGGCCTAAGAGTGACGTCTTTCACCTGCCTGTCATACTGATGCACAGTAACTGTTTCAATACCACAGCAGACTAGCTATGTATGTTTCTTCAATGCACAGTTTTCTACACCAATATACATTACAGGCTCTCTGCAGCCAGGAAATAGCTGATTTAAAATGTGCTTCGTGACAAATTAATTTAGATCGGAACAAATTCAGCAAAGCATCCAAATCAAATTTTTGAAAACTTTGCTTATCTCTAAAAATCTATTATGGGCAACAGAGAACTGCTTACTGCCTCACCCCCACTTATCTACTAAAATTATCCCTAGCCTGATTTAGGGAGGTATTTTCGATTTAAACAGAGTTTCTGTACTTATTTGGCGTTTGTAGCAAAAGCTTATTTCCAAGTCTTTGTATCATAGTCTAATCTATAAGTATTTTATCAGTGTCTCTTGCAACCTTTGATTCTACTGTCTTTTACTGATGCTAGTAGAATAGCTGAATTTATTGAAGATTCCGTTTTTGTTGCTGTTTGGTTTTGATTTGTCAAAGCTGTCTTGCTCTGTTATATTGCAGAGCAGGGTCAGTGCATCTATGTCTTATTTTCTGCTTACTGTCGTTCACAACTCTCTACCTGAATCCCATTATTATGTCCCATCTGCTTTATTGCCAGACTTCAATATCCTTTTTCTGTTGCCATTTGATTCTGGTCATTAATAGGTAAGCTATTTGTGTATGTGTTCCTGCCAGTGTGGATATCTGCTTAATATATTTTCCGTGCCACAATCTGGTTGTCATGCAATTCTGACCTATCGTAAGTCCAATGAAGTTTCTGAGTACCAGACACTGTTCATACTATGGAAAGGCAGCTGCTGTAGGTGAAGCATAGCTCTGCAGTCTTGTGAACAAGCAAAATCATTACAAAATTCAATTGTTTAAAAGCTTGCTTTCGGGGCAGTTTTTTATGATTGCATTTTATCATTTGGGGCTGAAAATATTTTTTTCCAATTGGTCTTTTTTAAAAATATTGGGCCTAAAAAATATTGCATCATCTAACAACCCTTAACTTTAACTTACTAAGTGGTCATAAACACTTATTTAAACCAAATTCTTATCAGTAAGATAAGGATTCAGCTTTAATGAGTACCTGGCTGACAGAGCAGAGAGAAAATTCAGATCCTGCTAGTAACGCACCTCAGCTCCATACAGAGAAAAGGACTCCATATTTTTTATAAAAAACTATTGAAAAAATATATTTTTAGCTCATAATTAGTACAATGCACTAATAAAAGAAAAAAGTGCCCCCAAAGGTGTAAGTAGCCTTTAAAAAAGTAGATAATCAATTCCTTAATGGGGCTGTGCTACTAATACAGTCAGGTACATAAATATTGGGACATTGACACAATTTAAACATTTTTGGCTCTATACACCACCACAATGGATTTGAAATGAAACAAACAAGATGTGCTTTAACTGCAGACTGTCAGCTTTAATTTGAGGGTATTTAAATTCAAATCAGGTGGACAGTGTAGGAATTACAACAGTTTGCATATGTGCCTCCCACTTGTTAAGGGACCAAAAGTAATGGGACAATATGCTTCTCAGCTGTTCCATGGCCAGGTGTGTGTTAATCCCTCATTATCCCAATTACAATGAGTAGATAAAAGGTCCAGAGTTCATTTCAAGTGTGCTATTTGCTTTTGGAATCTGTTGCTGTCAACTCTCAAGATGAGATCCAAAGAGCTGTCACTATCAGTGAAACAAGCCATCATTAGACTTAAAAAACCAAAAAAAAACATCAGAGAGATAGCAAAAACACTAGGCATGGCCAAAACAATAGTTTGGGACATTCTTAAAAAGAAGGAACACACCGGTGAGCTCATCGACACCAAAAGACCCGGAAGACCACGCAAAACAACTGTGGTGGATGACCGAAGAATTCTTTCCCTGGTGAAGAAAACACCCTTCACAACAGTTGGCCAGATCAAGAACACTCTCCAGGAGGTAGGTGTATGTGTTTCAAAGTCAACAATCAAGAGAATACTTCACCAGAGTGAATACAGAGGGTTCACCACAAGATGTAAACCATTGGTGAGGCTCAAAAACAGGAAGGCCAGATTAGAGTCTGCCAAACGACATCTAAAAAAGCTTTCACAGTTCTGGAACAACATCCTATGGACAGGTGAGACCAATATCAACTTGTACCAGAATAATGAGAAGAGTATGGAGAAGGAAAGGAACTGCTCATGAAGCATGGTGGTGGTAGTGTCATGGCGTGGGCATGTATGGCTGCCAATGGAACTGGTTCTCTTGTATTTATTGATGATGTGACTGCTGACAAAAGCAGCAGGATGAATTCTGAAGTGTTTCGGGCAATATTATCTGCTCATATTCAGCCAAATGCTTTAGAACTCATTGGATGGTGCTTCACAGTGCAGATGGACAATGACCCAAAGCATACTGCAAAAGCAACAAAAGAGTTTTCTAAGGGAAAGAAGTGGAATGTTATGCAATGGCCAAGTCAATCACCTGACCTGAATCCAATTGAGCATGCATTTCACTTGCTGAAGACAACACTGAAGGGAAAAATGCCCCAAGAACAAGCAGGAACTGAAGACAGTTGCAGTAGAAGCTTGGCAGAGCAACACCAGGGATGAAACCAGGGGCGTTGCTAGGGTCTCAAAAGATCCGGGGCACAAGCCCCAATAAAAATGTTGCCCCCCCTCGCACTTTGCTGTACTTGCTATACAGAGGCACTAACCTGTCACATCCAGGGCCTCCAGGTGACGTCTCCTCTCTGTCATCATCTTCTCTGTAGATCTTCTCCACTTGGTCCGGACTTCTCTCAGCCGCCTTGTCTCTGCAGAGTATAACACAGAAACATCTTAGCTTCCTAACATTCTATCATTATCCCCCAACTGGAGTCCCCACAGTCTTATCCTGCTGCTTGCTGTGCCCACCCCCAGGGGTGTAGCTATAGGGGGTGCAGATCTAGCAGTCGCTACCGGGCCCAGGAGCCTGAGGGGGCCTAAAGACACTTGTGCCGCATAAGAAGACACACAAAGCACTGAGGGAAGGGGAGCCCAAGCTGAACTCTTGAACCGGGGCCCATGAGCCTTTAGTTACGCCCCTGCCCCCCCAATACCCCCAAATACTATCCTGAAGAAACATTACTGCCCCCATAGTAATAGTGCTCCTCATAGTCCCCACCAATAGGAATTCCCTTCTAGAATGCCCTCATTAGTAACACTGCCCCAACCGTGATAATGCTCCTCAACAATACCCTCACAGAGTCCCCAGTAGAAATAAGGCCCCCTATTGTTCCCCAGTGGTAATAAAGCTCCCTACAGACCCCTCAGTAGTAATAAGGCCCCCATAGTGCTCTTAGTAGAAATAAGGCGGATCTATAAGACCCTCCTATAAAGCCACCAGTAGTAATAAGACCGCCTATAACGTCCCCTGGATCTGCAGTGCCCCCTGCAGTTATAATCCTCCCTCCACCATACAGTCCCATGTAAATAACATCACCTCCTCCCCAGCCGCCTCCAACGCACAATCCCATGTAAACATCACCCCCTAAGGCTACTTTCACACTTGTGTTGGTGCGGATCTGTCCTGTACTTGTTTCGTTTGTATTAGATTTGAATTTCTAAGTCTCAATGCAAAGGGATCCGTCCCCATTGACTTGCATTGTAAGTTTGGACGGATCCGTTTGGCTCCGCAAGGCCATGCGGACACAAAAACGCTGCAGCATTTTGGGGTCCGCCTCCAAAACGGAATAGGGGGGCTGTACGGAGCCGAACGAATGCATTCTGAATGGATCCGCATCCATTCAGAATGCATTGGGGTTAAACTGATGCATTTGGGGCTGCTTGTGAGAGCCTTGAAACGGATCTCACAAGCGGATCCCAAAACGCAAGTGTGAACGTAGCTTAAACATTAATTCCCATGTACATAAACATCATTTTCCCCCTCCATCCCCTTTCAACATACAGTCCCATGTAAATAACATCACTCCCTCCCCCAGCCACCTCAAACACACAGTTACATGTCAATAACATTCCTCCCTTCAGCCCTAACATGCACAAAATTAGTGGTGATTAAATTCTAGGGAGAATAGGTTGCTGGGATTTCTCCATGGGGTACACAGTGGCCCATGGGCCGATTTGTTTTCTTTACTGGAGTCCGGGCTGTTGAGGAATAAGGGCCTTGAGTGCCTGATCTCCTTTATGTTACAGAAAGTCTGGAATAAAGTTAAGTCGCTTCTTAATGTCACGCACACATTGCATTTTTCCCCCCTGTGGAATAATTTAGGCTTAACCGAGTTTTATAAGATAAGGGATCGCCCTTTTTCGATAAACAGGGGAATTACTGTAGTCGCTCACTTATTTCGGGAGGGGAAATGTAAACTATTCCTGAAATCTTTTTAGGTGAAGATATCACTTTTATGGCGCAGTTTAGGTATGCACAAGTTGTACATGCTGCTTTATCCACGATCAATAAGGATTCACTATGTGTTCAGGAGCAAACCTTTTTAGATTTTTGCTTCTTTGCATTATGCACAAATACTAAAATATTACAAATTTATGCTAAGTTACTAGTAGAGCTAGGTCTATTCACAAAGTTTAAGAGTGAAAGGAAATGGAAACAGTCGGGTAGGGTGGTGTGTGGGAAGGGGGGGTTGGGTCTTGGGAGTATAAAACATATATTGTATTTTACTAACGAGATAGAGTAGAGGGTGGATATGAGCATACAAATGATGCTGTTTGGAACTTATCATATAATACCATCCAAATGTGTGTGTACTTTCACTTTGCTGTGATGTCATGCTCTATTTTATCCCCTCTGTATTTTTGTAAAATTAAGCAAAATAAAAAATTAAATAAAGGCTTTTTTTGTCATTTATTGCCTTTTTTACAGTAGCTGTAAGCCATGGGGATTTAATTTTAGCCATTTATACTTGCTACCTAGAGGCTCATTAGCATATTATAAAAGTCTTTATTTTGAGGGAACAGCGGCAGGCAGGGAGTTAAAAATCAAATAGTTATGTTCTGCTGACATTAGCACATCGCTAATGTCAGCCAGATACATAACGAGTTTTCTGATGACAGAAACTCTTTTAGATAGAATGGAACTAACCATTTTATTCTCCCCCTTTCTGGGCACAAGTGGGCTAGTTCTGCTTCCCACCAAGGGAAGAGTTGCAGGAAGCTGGGGAGTTGAGTTTTAGAGTCCAAAGGGACCAGCTCTTAGGGCACCCTGACTCCTTACAGTTTACAGAGTATTATGAGGGGGTCAACAGCCAAAGGCACCACGCTCAAAAGGTACCAAAACTGTGAGAAAGTCCAGGTAGCAGACTGAAGCCAAATTAAGTCAGAGCCAAATAAAAAGAAAGAGAAGTAAAGAGTATGCAGGTAAAGAAAAAGATGAAATATTATCTGGATAAAAGTTTATTCAAGTAAAGCTGTTGAACCTTTACCAAGTCTGGACTCTTATTCCACCAACTATCGCTTTCCCTTTTATTGCAACAGAGTCTACCCCTGGGGAGCGACGGTATCCAGGTAAGATCATAGTGACACACAAAGCTACTAAGGCCACATCACCACTTGACATTTCTAAATACCTGGGACATGATCTGCCCTAGGTGGTGGCACATTTCAGGTGGTTTATCTTCACAAGTGACAGGAGAGGAGCATGATGAACATGAGAAGCTGAAGACCAGTCATATGACCCAGACAGACCGTAGAAGTATGCAGTGGAGATAGAGGCAGTAAGTCCATCCAATTCCCTTGCACAAATGGCCAGGTGCATACTGAGTTGCTTGCATAGGGACAGCCGCATTATCACCATTCAGGCAGAGGTATGACAACTGGCTCTCCACAATGTTAAACCCTCGCTACTGGGCCAAAATGGGGACCTTTTTTACACCTGCTGAGAGGGAGGGATGATAAACTCAACTACTTTTAAGACATCCTATTTAGTTGGTTGGTCGCTATCTATGAGCGCCATACCCCATCCTCAGGTCTGCGCTCACACTCAACTGCTATGACTGCTGGAGGGTGGGGGCAGGAGCAACACCAGCTTCATCAACAGTTACTTGAGTCTCGAGTCTCTGATGTGCACGTTTCTTCACCCACCAACTGAAGAAACCACCCAGCAGAAACAGGACATGGAGCAAAACCTGAACCAGCAGGTGGTGGCATACTTGTACTGTCACCCCAGATCCAAGATGCCCTGGACTACTGGGCAGCCAAACGTGAATTGAATTGAACTGGCCAAGTTTGCCCTGGGCAAGCTATCCTAGCCAGCCAGTATTGTGGCATCAGAGCAGGTGTTTAGCGCAGTGGGGGCATAGTTACCCCAAAGACAACTCACCTTTCAACACAAAATGTAGAGAGATTAACCATTATAAAGATGAATCAGGTGAGGATCACCCAAGATTTCCACACACTGGTGCCTGATGCATCAGAGTAGATCATTCTGGCAGTTATATTCTGACGGCAATGTGCTCCCACACCAGAACATTGTGCAAAATGGCCTGTTGCTCCTGGCCACTGTTAAATAATATGTGATATAATATTAATTGATATTTAAGTATGTATTACATTGCACACGATTTATAGTAATAGACTTGGCAATAGGAGGTCTTAATGGGAACGTCAAGAACTATATTTGAAGTCTACCATAAATGAAAATGTATAAACTCATACATTAGTAAAGACACGGCCTGTATCTATGGTATAAATGACTCACAGGGACAGACAAGGGGTCGTCTTCTTACACTTACTCTCAAGTCTGTTGGGGGTTGTTGTGTTATTGCTGGCCGAGAAGATGAAGACACTTAGACCTTGAGAAGAGGATTCCTGAGCTTCAACAATGGTACTTTTAGGACATTCATATTTACTCATGGACAATAGATTAAGACTTTTCCTAGACAATTTCTGTAAGTAATCAACTCTTATGAAGACTGAAAATAAATCACATTATTCATTTTTTATAACTTGTTGACTCCTGGTGATGTTTTTTACTTCAAATAAGCATACACTAGATTTTTTGAAGATTACCAAATCAGGGTGATACATTTTTCATACATAAATATTTTATATTTGGAGACTTATTACAGCCATGTGATTCAGCCACTATTCTAAAGTTGCCACCCGCCTTAAGCCTTAATCAGTATTTTTTGGAAGCAGGTGCATCGCAGGCCCCAAACAATATTTGGTGGAAGCCGGAATATCAATTCTCTTAATTAGTATTTGGAGGAAGCAGGTATATCAAACCCCTTAATCAATATTTTGTGGAAGCAGGTTTATTGCATCCCTCAATCAGTATTTTGTGGAAGCAGATATATAGAACCCCTTAATCAATATTTGGTGGAAGCATGTATATTGCACCCCTCAATCTGTATTTTGTAGAAGCAGATATATCAAACCCCTTAATCAGTATTTTGTGGAAGCACTTATATCTAACCCTCTAATCAGTATTTTGTGGAAGCAGGTATATTATACCCCTCAATCAGTATTTTGTGAAAGCAGGTATATCAAACCCCTTAATCAGTATTTTGTGGAAGCAGGTGTATCGCATGCCATAATCAATATTTGGTGGCAGCAGGTATATCACAACCCTTAATCTGTATTTTGTGAAAGCAGGTATATCGCACCCCTCAATCAGTATTTTGTGGAAGCAGGTATATCAAACCCCTTAATCAGTATTTTGTGGAAGCAGGTGTATTGCACGCCTCAATCAATATTTGGTGCAAGCAGGTATATCAATCTCCTTAATCAGCATTTTGTGGAAGCAGGTATCTCGCAGGCCTCAATCAGTATTTGCTGGAAGCAGGGATATAGAACCCCTTAATCAATGTTTGGTGGAAGCAGGTATCTCACACCCCTCAATCAGTATTTTGTAAAAGCAGGTATATTGCAGACCTCTATCAATATTTTGTGGAAGCAGGTATATCGCACCCCTCAATCAGTATTTTGTGGAAGGAGATATATCAAACCCCTTAATCAATATTTTGTGGAAGCAGGTATATTGCACCTCTCAATCATTTTTTGGGGGAGGCAACAGGTATATCACACCCGCAAATAGTTGTTCCAATAGCGCTTGTTCCTCTATATACCTGCGGTATCGCAGCCGAACCGCTGCACAATACAAATGCACTATATATTTTCTATGTTAGAAAGCATATTATAGTTATATCACACCCCTCAATCAGTTTTTTTTGGGGGGGCAACAGGTATATCACAACAGTTGCAATAAGTTATTCAAATAGTGTTTTTCCCTCTATATAGCTGTGGTATCGAAGCAGAACCGCACACAACTGCTGCACAATACAAATGCATTATAATGTACTTTCTATGTTAGGAAGTATATTATAAGAATTTCACACCCCTCAGTATATCAGACTTATCGATAACACACCTATACCAGTCCTTAAAAGGACTTTTGTGGCCCTATTAGCTAGCGTTGGGTGTTCATAACAGTCTGTCCATGCTCTACAAAGCAACCTCTCCCTTCACTGGCAAAACACAGAATGTAAAATGGCTGCCAGATGGAGTTCTGTTATAGGGTGGGGGTTTGTCCATTTGCTGAAACGTCTCAATTTGCTGTTCTGTCCCATCTTATGTGTGTGTCATGTGTCAAAGTTCGGCGCAATGCAAAATAATATGGCGCCGGCGGGCATCGCCATATGTTTGCATGTTTGGCGAATCGCGAATGCACAAATTTCACCGCAAAACGACCGCTGGCTGAACTGCAAGGCCATCTCTAATCATGCATAGTGCAGAGACACACAGAACCAAGACCAGGTGTCATGGTGTGGAGCGCCACTAGCTACCATAACCTTTTTGGTCTAGTATTCATGGAGGGAACATTGGCCATCTTTCAGTATGTCCAGGTGATCTTGGAACCAGTCCTACTCAGTTTGGAGATGTAGTGCCCCCCCCAAAAAAATAAAGCATGTTTCTATCTAAAACAATATTTCAGGTTACAGACTTTACACATACAGTATATAACATTGCACAGGAAAGTTAATTTTTGTGGTAAATAAAAAAAGTAAAAAAAAAAAAATTCCAAAAAGTAAGTTAACCCTTTAACAACCATCTGCTTTTTGAAGGTGGACAGTGCAAGTCTTCATTCTTCAGCAGTGTCTTGTGGCGCAAAGGGTCTTAAGATCGGATCGTTTAACATTTCATATTTTTTATAATCTAGAGAAAGCAAATTAAACACTAACCCACATTCTCACAAATGTGCAGGCTTCACCTTTATGTTAGATTATCCTGTAAGGCTAAACGATACATTTAAATAATGTGACAGTGTGAAGCATTTGTAGAAATAATGTCATTTTTACTAAAAATTCCTATGTCAGAAATAAAGCATTTAAGTATTTTTGACATTTACAGTATATGCCATCTTACATCCATATTCTGACAATTTATGAAGAATAATTTTAGTGAATTTTAGAAGAGATTTTGTAACTATACTGGCTATGCAAAATGTAATTTATTTTTTCCTGAATGTTGCGAAACATAATAATAAAAAAAAATGAAAAAGTATGGTATCAGCGCAGGAATAAAAGAACACATGGGGTAAAGCGAGCATCAGTAATAAGTACCTGTTGTAGTCGGGTGTGGGTTGAAGTTGTTCCTAATAGATTCGATCTTCACGGTGCTCGACAGTGCAAGATAGATAGCAAGTGTTTCTGCTCAACTTCCAAAATTGCGCGCGCCGCTCCGGCCGGCGGCTGGCGCGTGCACGAAGGAGCGTGATGGTGAGGGAATCCGAAAAGCGTAGCGTGTGACGTCACAGCTATAGTACGGATACTTCCAAGGACCAAAAAAACAATCCTACGTGTTTCGAAGTCAGCTGACTTCCTTGTCAGGGACAATTGTTAAATCAGTCCTGTGGAGTAAATAGGGTTACGGTTCCCATGGTAACTGCTAAACATTCCAGCACTGCGATTCTAGGTCTGTGTTTCAAGGAGCTATGAGGTTCAGGGATTCCATTTCCCTATCTGAGGGAAGTCTGGTATTTAGGCTGTTAAGGGTGTTTTATTATAATTATTAGTGATGAGCGGCAGGGGTCATATTTAAATTTGCGATATTTCGCGAATATTTTTTAGAATATTCGTCGAATATTCGAAAATTCAAAAATTCACGATTTTTTTCTTGGAAAAAATCGGCAAGGTAATGATTGTGTAATATGCGAATTTTCATAATTCGAATTTTCGGATTCCAGTTTTTATTGCGAATTTTTCAACTTACAACTATTAGACAAGGAAGATTATAGCACTATATTACAGTAGCTAAATTGCTCTGTATTCAATTTTTTGAATATTCGCTATATTGCTATAACAGTTTTTTCGAATATTCGTAATATATAGCAATATAGCTAATATTAAAAAAAAAACTAATATAGAGCAATTTAGCTAATATAGTGCTATAATCTTTTTTTTTATAGTTGTAATTTTTTTCCAATCTGGTCTTCAGATGAGAAAAAAATTACAACTATTAGACAAAGAAGATTATAGCACTATATTAGCTAAATTGCTCTATATTCGTTTTTTTTTTCGAATATTCGCTATATTGCTATAACTTAGTTTTTTCGAATATTTGTAATATTCTAAAACAAGAACATATAGCAATATAGCGAATATTCGAAAAAAACTAATATAGAGCAATTTAGCGAATATAGTGCTATAATCTTCTTTGTCTAAAAGTTTAAAAATTCGCAATAAAAATTTGAATCCGAAAAATCAAATTACGAAAATTCGCATATTACACAATCATTACCTTGCCGATTTTTTCAAGAAAAAAAAAATCGTGCATTTTCGAATATGACCCCTGCCGCTCATCACTACTCCTAAAGTCAAGTATATTGCAGCCTTCTTATTGGCCCACAAGCTAGAAGCAGGAAGGGATCATGTGTACTGATTAAAAAAAAAAATATATTAGAAAAAAATTGAATTTTCGAAATTACGAATATATATAACTATTCGAAATATTCGCGAATTTTCGAAGTACCTATATTCGTGATAAAAATTCGAAATTCGAATATTCGTGATCAACACTAATAATTATTATTAAAAAGCAAAGAGTTCCATTTCTTGGTTTAAACCCCTTGGGGCTAAACTGTTCAGTCGGAAAATCCACTTACTCTCACAACGTGACATGTGTTGTATAAAATCTCCACCTCTTATGTTAGGTTTAACCTTTTCAATACCCTAAAAATAATTGTGGAACAGATCAGAGAAATTGACCGAAACACACTCCTGCAGGATGCCAGAGAGAAAAAAGAGAAAAAACTAATGAGTGAGGGGACTGATTCAACTAATACCCTCATTAAAATCCCTATCATCTCAACACATAGTAAAGAATATTTTATCCTGAGAAAGATCGTTAAAAATGTTACGCCAGGACAAAATGATAGGGGAGAAAATCCTGGCATATCCAACATTCATCTTCAAGAAGGCTTTGAACCTAGCTAATATGATAGCCCCCTCATGTAAATCATCTAGCCATCCTAAAAAAAAACTGCCAAACAGGACAGAGAGGTTTCTTTCCCTGCAAATTATGCAAAAATTGCAAGAGGACAAAATGCGGTTTAATTAAATACCCTATTGCAAAGATAGGTAGCACCCATCATACCTACCAAATTAATCAACATATCTCCTGTAGTACTAGGGGAGTAATATACTTCATTAAATGTCCTTGCCAGAAACTCTATGTAGGGAGAACCAAATGGGAATTAAAAATCTGATTGGGTGAACACCTAAATAACATATATAAAAAGTATGACAGACACCCCTTGTCCCGCCACTACACTGAATTCCATGGGGGCTCTTTTTCTGGCTCTACATTTGGGGGTATTGAAAAGGTTAAAGCTAACATAAGAGGTGGAGATTTTATACAACACATGTCACGTTGTGAGAGTAAGTGGATTTTCCGACTGAACAGTTTAGCCCCAAGGGGTTTAAACCAAGAAATGGAACTCTTTGCTTTTTAATAATAAGTATAATAAAATTCCCTTAACAGCCTAAATACCAGACTTACCTCACATAGGGAAATGGAATCCCTGAACCATTGGCATATACCTCATAGCTCCTTGAAACACAGATCTAGAATCGCAGTGCTGAAATGTTTAGCAGTTACCATGGGAACCGGAACCCTATTTACTCCACAGGACTAATTGTAACAATTGTCCCTGACGAAGAAGTCCGCTGACTTCGAAACGCGTAGATTGTTTTTTTGGTCCTTGGAAGTATCCGTACTATAGCTGTGACGTCACACGCTACGCTTTTCGGATTCCCTCACCATCACGCTCCTTCGTGCACGCGCCAGCTGCCGGCCGGAGCGGCGCGTGCGATTTTTGAAGTTGAGCAGAAACACTTGCTATCTATCTTGCACTGTCGAGCACCGTGAAGATCGAATCTATTAGGAACAACTTCAACCCACACCCGACTACAACAGGTACTTATTACTAGTGCTCGATTTTACCCCATGTGTTCTTTTATTCCTGCGCTGATACCATACTTTTTCTTTTAATATTTATTTAACTTTGAGAATCGAGGCAACCGATCTCTTTAGGTATCTAGCAGTATTGTGTTGTACACAGAGAAAAGACTCATTTGACAGCGCGGATACAATCATTAACTTTTATACCTAATAAAAAAAAAATCAACATAAAATATTCACTTTTGAAATCCCATGTGTCTTAATCTATTATAATGTACTGTATACCTCCAGTGACAGATAAAAAGTTCACAATGCACTAAAATCAGGTCATCACTAACTGATCAGTGGGGGTCAGACACCCGGGACCCCCATCGATCAGCTGTTCACATGGCCTAGGTGCAGCTCAGCCCTTTTGAAGTGAATGGGGATGAGCTGCAATACTAAGCACAGCTGCTATCAAATTGGATGACTCTGTGCTTGGTGAGCAGAGAGAAGGTTGCTGTGCTACTGCAAGTGCTGGTGTCTTCTCGAACAGCTGATTGGCAGGGGTCCTTGGTGTCTGACACCCACCGATCAGATAGTAATAACCTGTCCAGAGGATAGGTCATCAGTAGCAAAGTCTCAGAAAACACTTTTAAGTGTGGCACCTTTGTGGAGCTATTCCCTTTGTGCTGCAGTCCAGCGGTACCCAACTGCCTGGCCGCGGCCCAGGACCTGGAAGATTGTTTGCAGCAATACAGAGGAGTGGAGACGCCAGGCGCATATGCGCCCCACGAGCACATCACACACAGTGCGCGGCCGTACAGTGGGAAAGAAGTAGAGCGTTCTTTCCTTCCAACTGTGATGCCGACCAGCCACTGCCACCAATGAGGAGAGAGTGGGCGGAGGAGGGAAGGGACTGTGGCCACTGTGCCACCAATGATAATTGGGTCCAGACTTTATTAACTAAGCAGCAGGACATCTAGAGTAGCGCCCGGGGATCTCCCTGCACTTACTATTATTCCTGGGTGCCACTCTGTTCACCCGCTGTGGCCCTTGTTACATTATCCTGTGCTGTATGCTAATTACTACTATTGGAACACCAGGGAGGAGACATCAGCTTTTCTCCCTGGGCGTTCCTTCTCCCTGGCTGTAGCACTGGGAGAAAAAAAAAAAACTCACCTTCTCCCTGGCTGTGATGCTCTGCGCTGCAATTGGACAGCACTACAGCCAGGGTGAAGGAACGCCAAGGGAGAGAAGCTGATGCCTCCTCCCTGGTGTTCCGATGCTGTTAATTAGCATACAGCACGGGAAACGGTAACAGGGGCCACAGCGGGCGAATAAAGCAGCACCCAGAAATAATAGTAAGTGCAGGCAGATCCCTCGGCGCTCTACATGTCCTGCTACTTAGTTAATAAAGTATGGACCCATTAAAGGTCCTCTTACAGATAAAGGAGGCGGGTGCGGCACCTGGGATGTTAACTGCCGCTGATCGCAGCTCCCTGTCAGAGGTCGGGTGCCGGCTATGTGATTCTGCCACATCCACCTACTGTATCTGTATTAAAGGTTAATTATCATTGGTGGTGCACTGCATCCCCCCTTTCGTATTAAAAACATTGGTGGTGCAGTGCACCCTCCACCAGTATTAAAATCATTGGTGACAGTGGCCACAGGGTCAATCCCCTCTTCATTGGTTGCAGTGGCAGCTTCTGATCAGAGCCCCAGCAGTGTAATCCTGGGGCTCCGATCGGTTACCATGGCAGTCAGGACACTACTGAAGCCCTGGCTGCCTTGGTAAGCTGCCTGCGGCTGGGTGTACTATGCACAGGGCAGTAGGAACAGTGTAAAGTCCTATTCACCCTAATAAAGCTCAATTAGGGTGAATAGGACAAGGGATGAAAAGATCCCAGGTTCTTGCCCCTAAGAGGGGAAATGGTTAATAAATATAAAGTAAAAAAAAAAAAAAAGATATATATATATATATATATATATATATATGTAACAGAAATTGAAAGTGAGGGCGAGCACTCAACACCTGGAACCAGTTAGTGATGCATAAAATTATTTATTAAATCCCCATATAACAATATGACATATAACATACAAATGGACCATATAAACTAAAATGCAATAAAATACAATAAAGATGCCACTTAGAAAATGGTTAAATAATAACAGTCTCTTCTATTCAAGGCTGATAATGTAGCAAATGAGTAATACCGCTGTGTTACAGTGTCCCATGCGCATATAGCAATAGTCAATGGATTTAGCTGGCTCTTAAATGTTACTCCAATAACGGCCCAACAGTAGTGCAGATGGATTCAGTAATGTCCGCCCCCACATATAAACAGGACTTGATATCCTTAGATGCCAATGATCTTATAAACATGCACCTTTCGTTGGTAAGCCTCACCGCATGAGGTTTGAACTGATAATGTTCCTACCTTCCTCTGGTTTCGAGGACGTCCCGCCGGACGTGTGCGGTGGATGGGCTGCGAGCGGTTGTTCCGGCGTCTCGCTCGTGGTGTCTGTGATCAGCTGTTCCCAGGTCTCGCGGGATTTCGGAAGTAGTATGTCCCTGGACTGCACAGCAATGATTAGAAGTTCTGTACTTAGCGTCTCAGGGATCTTGCTTCTTCCGCTAGTTAAATTGTTTGCATGGCCATGCGTCTATTGCGGAGGTGCTTCTGATACAGGTGTGCGGCCCAGACGCGTTTCGGGAACTCCTTCCCTTCGTCAGTGGTCCAGCTACACCTGTTTTACTCCACCTTTTATATCTTCAGTTAACTCCCAAAAAACCTGGATCACCGGATTGGCTGTCAAATACATGGAGTATACATGCGTTTTTTCTAGCGGTATTGATGCGGTTTTTTTTGAAGACATGGGTTTTGACATGAAATAGATTCCTTATGACAATCTATATATCCTGCATAGGTCATATATGTAATTTTCATTTATATTACTAAAATAAAAATGTTAACATCCAAATAAATATTGAGTAATACCATTTGACTAGCAACCTGCACCATAGGTTAATCCCATTTGAATTGATTAAACCATAATAAATGGCATATATAGCACCTAAGTATCTATTCTTATATATAAAAATACAATAAAACTGTATGAGATATAGACTACCAGTAGAACATAACTCTTTTGTATAAAAATATAAATATCTATTCTATTGGTATCTTGGTGCTATATAGTACATACATTCACTTAAGTTAAGATGTATAAGAATATGTGTTAAGCTGAGAGAGAGATTAGACATTTATAATATCAAATATCTCGATATATAGAAAATATATAGAATAGAATATATAAGATATCAAAAATATATTATAACTATAAAATGAAATATCTCGCTTTGCGTGTAATGCGTCTATCTCATATGTTAGTTTCACCTTTTAAGTAGTGATGTCCCAAACTATTCACCTGCGAACATAGCTTGTTCGCATTTGCCGCGGCGGGTGAACATATGCGATGTTCGGGCCCCCCCTATACATCATCATTGAGCAAACTTTGACTCTGTACCTCACAGTCAGCAGACACATTCCAGCCAATCAGCAGCAAACCCTCCCTCCCAGACTCTCCCACCTCCTGGACAGCATCCATTTTAGATTCATTCGGAAGCTGCATTCTTAGTGAGACGTGGGAGAGTGTAGCTGCTGCTGATTCAATAGGGAAAGTGTTAGCTAGGGCATTGTTCTGTGTCCACAGACTCATCTGCTGTAAGGACAGCGTCTTGACAGCACCCCAAAAAGCCCTTTTTAGGGCTGGCACATCAGTCTTTTTTTGTTTTTATATATATATATATATATATATATATATATATATACACACATTGCAGTTGCCTGTCCGTGTGTGAGAGGCTGAAGGCTCAGTCACAGACAGTACTGTGTGCACACCATCCATACAGGGTGTCACAGACAATACCTTGCAGATAAAAAAAATTCAATTTATATTATTTCTCTGTGATATAATCGCAGTTACAAGCCAGTGAGTGACTGTGTGGCCCACAGACAGTACTGTGTGCACACCATCCATACAGGGTGTCACAGACAATACCTTACATATAAAAATAATTCAATTTATATTATTTCTCTGTGATATAATCGCAGTTACAAGCCAATGAGTGACTGTGTGGCCCACAGACAGCACTGTGTGCACACCATCCATACAGGGTGTCACAGACAATACCTTGCAGATAAAAATAATTCAATTTATATTATTTCTCTGTGATATAATCGCATTTGCAAGCCAGTGAGTGACTGTGTGGCCCACAGACAGTACTGTGTGCACACTATCCATACAGGGTGTCACAGACAATACCTTGCAGATAAACAAAATTCAATTTATATTATTTCTCTGTGATATAATCACAGTTGCAAGCCAGTGAGTGACTGTGTGGCCCACAGACAGTACTGTGTGCACACCATTCATACAGGGTGTCACAGACAATACCTTACAGATAAAAATAATTCAATTTATATTATTCCTCTGTGATATAATCGCAGTTACAAGCCAGTGAGTGACTGTGTGGCCCACAGACAGTACTGTGTGCACACCATCCATACAGGGTGTCACAGACAATACCTTACATATAAAAATAATTCAATTTATATTATTTCTCTGTGATATAATCGCAGTTACAAGCCAATGAGTGACTGTGTGGCCCACAGACAGCACTGTGTGCACACCATCCATACAGGGTGTCACAGACAATACCTTGCAGATAAAAATAATTCAATTTATATTATTTCTCTGTGATATAATCGCATTTGCAAGCCAGTGAGTGACTGTGTGGCCCACAGACAGTACTGTGTGCACACTATCCATACAGGGTGTCACAGACAATACCTTGCAGATAAAAAAAATTCAATTTATATTATTTCTCTGTGATATAATCACAGTTGCAAGCCAGTGAGTGACTGTGTGGCCCACAGACAGTACTGTGTGCACACCATTCATACAGGGTGTCACAGACAATACCTTACAGATAAAAATAATTCAATTTATATTATTCCTCTGTGATATAATCACATTTGCAAGCCAATGAGTGACTGTGTGGCCCACAGACAGCACTGTGTGCACAGCATCCATACAGGGTGTCACAGACAATACCTTGCAGATAAAAATAATTACATTTATATTATTTCTCTGTGATATAATCGCAGTTGCAAGCCAATGTGTGCCAGGCACACACAGACTGTACTGTGCCCACTGCCCACCACTTATATAGGGTGGCACAGTACCTTGCACGCATAGTACCACTTATCTAAAAAAAAATGACAGGCAGAGGCAGGCCACCCTGCAGGGGCCGTCATGGTCATGGTGCTGTGATTTCTACTGGCCCTTAAAAAATGCCCAGTGTTCAGAAGCCACGTTCAGTTGGATGAAATTAGTGATGCGCAACCATTATTGCCAGAGGATGTAGATAACAGGGATATGTCTCAGTCAGGCACCATTACACACATGGACGTACGGTGTGATTATGATGATGTTGTACCCGCTGCTGCTTCCTTTGCTGAGGTGTCAGATACAAGTGAAGTGGTTGATGATGACGATGTGTCCGTGGATGCCACGTGGGTGCCTGCTCGAAGAGAAGAAGAAGAGGGGGAAGGTTCTAAAGGGGAGACATAGAGAAGGAGGAGACGAGTTGGAAGCAGGGGGAGGTCATCGCAAGGAGCTAGTGGCACAGTCAGACAGCATGTATCAGCACCCGGGGTCAGCCAGACAGCACGACAATCAACGCATGCTGTTGCCACCACCAGAATGCCGTCATTGCAAAGCTCAGCAGTGTGGCATTTTTTTTGTGTGTCTGCCTCTGATAACAGCAATGCCATTTGCAACCTGTGTCAAAAGAAACTGAGTCGTGGGAAGTCCAACACCCACCTCGGTACAACTGCTTTGTGAAGGCACATGATCTCACATTGCAAACACCAATGGGATCAACACATGAGTACAAGCAGCACACAAACTCAAAGCCACCATCCTCCTCCTGGTCCAGCATCTTCAGCCATGTCAACCACTGCTGTCCTCCTTGCCCCCTCTCAACCACCCACCACTCCGCCTCTCACCTTCAGCAGTTCCATCTCATCTGCCCACAGTCAGGTGTCTGTAAAGGAAATGTTTGAGCGTAAGAAGCAAATGTCACAGAGTCACCCCCTTGCCCGGCATCTGACAGCTGGCTTGACGGAACTCTTAGCCCGTCAACTTTTACCATACCAGCTGGTGGAGTCTGAGGCCTTCAAAAAATTAGTCACTATTGGGACACCACAGTGGAAGGTACCCGGACAATATTTTTTTCCAAAAAAGGCAATCCCAAACCTCTACTCAGTGATTGAAAAGGAAGTCATGGCATCTCTGGCATACATTGTTTGGGCAAGGGTCCATCTGACCACTGATACCTGGTCTGAAAAGCACGGTCAGGGCAGGTATATCACGTACACTGCGCATTGGGTCAACCTGCTGACGGCTGCCAAGCATGGAATGCATGGTTCTGCAGCGGAGTTGGTGACACCACCACGACTTGCAGGCAGGCCTACTGCCACCTCCTCTGCTCCTCCTACTCCATCCTCTTTGATAACCTCCTTGGCTGAGTCCTCTTCTGCTGCGGCGTCTGGCTGCACATCAACTGAATCCCCCAAGCTCCCCAGGGGCTATTCCACATCCCGGATACGACAGTGTCACGCTGTCTTGGGGTTGACTTGCCTGAAAACATAGAGCCACACCGGACCAGCACTCCTGTCCTCCCTGAATGCACAGGTGGATCAGTGGCTGACCCAGCACCAACTGGAGAACGGCAAAGTGGTGTGTGACAATGGAAGCAATTTGTTGGCGGCATTGAATTTGGGCAAGTTGTCACATGTGCCATGCATGGCACATGTGTTGAATCTCATCGTACAACGCTCTGTGTCTAAGTACCCAGGCTTACAGGACGTCCTCAAGCAGGCCAGGAAGGTGTGTGGCCATTTCAGGGGTTCCTACACAGCCATGGCGCACTTTTCAGACATTCAGCGGCAAAACAACATGCCAGTGAGGCGCTTGATTTGCGACAGCCCGACACGTTGGAATTTAGCACTCCTAATGTTCGCCCGCCTGCTCCAACAAGAAAAAGCCGTCAACGAGTATTTCTATGACCGGGGTTCTAGGACAGCCTCTGCGGAGCTGGGAATTTTTTTGCCACGTTACTGGACGCTCATGCGCAATGCCTGTAGGCTCATTCGTCCTTTTGAGGAGGTGACAAACCTAGTCAGTCGCACCGAAGGCACCATCAGCGACCTCATCCCATTTTTTTTTCTTCCCGGAGCGTGCCCTGCAAAGAGTGCTGGATCAGGCTGTAGATGAGCGTGAAGAGGAAGAGTTGTGGTCACCATCACCACCAGAAACAGCCTTGTCATCATCGCTTGCCGGATCTGCGGCAACGCTGCAAGAGGAGTATGAGGAAGAGGAGTCAGAGGAGGAATGTGGCTTTGAGGAGGAGGAAGACCAACCATAGCAGGCATCCCAGGGTGCTCATTGTTGTCACCTATCTGGGATCCGTGGTGTTGTACGTGGCTGGGGGGAAGAACAGACCGTCAATGACATCAGTGAGGATGAGGAACGAGAAATGAGTAGCTCGGCATCCAACCTTGTGCAAATGGGGTCTTTCATGCTGTCATGTCTGTTGAGGGACCCTCGTATAAAAAGGATGAAGGAGAACGACCTTTACTGGGTGGCCACGCTACTAGACCCCCGGTATAAGCAGAAAGTGGCGGAAATGTTACCAAATTACCGACAGTCAGAAAGGATGCAGCAGTTCAAAACCAAACTAAAAAATATGCTTTGCAAAGCTTATAAGGGGGATGTCACAGCACAACGGGAATGTAACTGGGGAAGAGGTAAAAGTAATCCTCCTCCTACCACGACCACGGCGGCAAGGACAGGACGCTTTACAGATGTGTTGTTGATGGAGGACATGCAGAGCTTTTTCAGTCCTACACATCACTACAGCCCTTCGGGATTCAGCCTTAGAGAACGACTTGACCGACAGGTGGCAGACTACCTCACCTTAACTGCACTCTGAGGAGCGATGAACCCCTTGACTACTGGGTGTGCAGGCTTGACCTGTGGCCTGAGCTATCCCAGTTTGCGATAGAACTTCTGGCCTGCCCCGCTTCAAGTGTCCTGTCAGAAAGGACCTTCAGTGCAGCAGGAGGCATTGTCACTGACAAAAGAAGTCGCCTCGGTCAAAAAAGTGTTGATTACCTCACCTTCATTAAGATGAATGAGGCATGGTTCCCAAAGGGACTGACAGTTGGGGATACGTTTGACTAACAAAAGGCCTGATGACATGCCTTGGCCTCAAAATGGTCCCCACACTGCGGTATTTAATGTCTGCATACCGGATGACTTTCGTGAATTCTCCGCCACCAACTAGGGTTGAAGCCGCAATGTTTTTAGTTACCTTTCTTCCTTGAAAACATCAATTTTTCCAGCCGCTGCTACAACAGCGGCTGCAACAATACCATTATTTTTCAGGCATGTGTACATGCCTAATTTTTCTGGCCTCTGGTGCTGCACTGTGGCTGCAAAAAAAAAAAGAGGCACATACAAGTATCAATTCCTCTTTGTGATTGTTACCTTGTTGTGGTGAAGGGGCTTGCGTATCACAATGAAGCGATCATCACCTCTATGGAGTGTGTTGGCAATGTTGCCACACCCCAGATGATAAGGCCGTTGCTTCATTATAATCAGACCAAAAGCGATCGGCTGGATAATTTTTCATAGAAAAAACATATTTTTTTTTTTTTTTTTTTAAGTTGTATGGGTTTTTAATACATAAAATAAAAAAAACATAATAAAGTCTCTTAATAGTTTATTAGAAATAATGCAGACAATTTAAAAAATCCCCATTAATTCCAATACAAGGCAAGTACAAAGCTCAGAACTAAATTATTTCAGGATGTCGTAATGGTTTGTTAATTCGACAATGGTTAATCAATTTGACACACGTCCCCGGATAGGGGATGTAACAGTTATTAAACTGATAGGAATAGTACTAGTTAAGACACCACTCATATAGGGTCAGGGTGTCACTGCACATTGCTCCGTGCACGCGCAGTGGCCCAACTAAGGAGTAAGAGGACCGACCAAGCTGCTTTTTCTATCTCCCGGTTCCTAAAATCAATTCAGTTTGGTGTGTCAGAGAATGGTCTGTCATTGTGAAGGCAGTCGAAGGTACCTGTCCAAATTTTTTTTTCGCAAAAGGCAATCCCTGATATGGGACGTAACAAGGTTTAAACTGATGAGAAGAGAACTACAGAAAATACCACTCATATCGGGTGTGACAGTAAATTGCACGGCGCAGACGCAGTGACCGTGGATTCAAACAAAGGGGAGGGAGCCAGCGTTTTTTTAACCATCTCCCCATTCGAAAAATCAATTCAATAAATGGACCCCAGATGGGGGACGTAACAAGGATTAAACTGATGAGAAGAGAACTTCAGAAAATACCACTTATATCGGGTGTGACAGTAAATTGCACGGCGCAGACGCAGTGACCGTGGATTAAAACAAAGAGGAGGGAGCCAGCGTTTTTTTAACCATCTCCCCGTTCGAAAAATCAATTCAATAAATGGACCCTAGATTGGGGACGTAACAGGGATTAAACTGATGAGAATAGTACTACAGAAAATGCCACTCATATCGGGTGTGACAATAAATTGCACGGCACAGACGCAGTGACCGTGGATTCAAACAAAGGGGAGGGAGCCAGCGTTTTTTTTTAACCATCTCCCTGTTGAAAAATCAATTCAATTCACCTTTCGGGGACCCCCAAGAGGAAGCGTGAGCGAAACGATCGTCGGGCAGCTACTCTAGACCTGGTTCAGTAAGATGTGTTTTGTTGGTTTCTCTCCCCCTGCAGTTTATATGGTGTGGGGTGACACTCAGGTTCACATAACCTTCTTGGCTATTGTGTCTTGCTAATTATTGCCCTGTGTGTATTGCTGTACACCACCCCATCCCATAGATTCTGTCATCACTGCGGGTTTTCTTTTGGGAGGGTACTAGTCCCTTATTTGGTCTGGAGTCTTTTCTCTGTTTTTATATAAATGTTTGTCAATACTATCGTCTTTTCTATGACTACTGCTTTCGGATATATGTTTTTATGATATACTGCTGATGGATATCTAATAAAGAAATTATTGCTTATGATAACCCTTTAGATACTGTTGTTCTATTCTCTTATTAAAAATAACACCCATTTTGGGCAAGATCCTAAATTTGAGAAATGTGAGGAGAGCGTCAAATAAGGCACGTGACCCCGGTCGTGGTGCTGCTGGTGGAGCTCCTGTTGCAGGTAGAGGATGTGGTCGATCTGTACCTGCTACACGCACAAGTGAAACACCTTCCTCAGGTGTGAGTAGGCGACAGAACCTTCAGTGGTATTTGGTCGGGCCTAAGGCGGCTCTACATATGGTGAGGCCAGAACAAGTACAGGCAATAGTAGATTGGGTTGCTGACAGTGCCTCCAGTTCCTTTACATTGTCTCCCACCCAGTCTCCAGCTGAAAGAGCAGAGTTGGCACATGCAGCCAATGTCCATCAGTCTTTCACCTCACCCCCATGCAAATCAGCCAAGCAGTCTGAGCCCCAAGTCATGCAGCAGTCTCTTCTGCATTTTGATGACTCTGCTAGCAGGGTTTCCCAGGGCCATCCACCTAGCCCTGCCCCAGAAGTGGAAGATATTGAGTGCATATTCAAGATGAGTACATGGGAGGACCATCGCAGCACGTCTCAGATGATGACGAAACACAGGTGCCAACTGCTGTGGCTTTCGAAAGTGTGCAGACCGACAAGGAGGGCAGGGGAGAAGACTGGGTGGAAGATGATGTGGAGGACAATGAGGTCCTCGACCCCACATGGAATCAAGGTCATGCGAGTAACCTATGTAGTTTGAAGGAAGAGGCGGTGGTCGCACAGAGCAACCAGCATAGCAGAAGAGGACGCAGGGTGCAAAAACACAGCGGCCATCCCCTAGACAGTACCCCTGCTACTGCCCACTGCAGCAAGGGACCGAGCACACCAAAGCCAGCTCCAAGGAGTTCCCTGGTGTAGCAGTTCTTCAGACAATGTGCTGTTGACAAGACACGAGTGGTTTGCATGCTATGCAATCAGAGCCTGAAGTGAGGCATAAACGTTCTCAACCTGAGCATAACCTGCATGACCAGGCATCTAAGTGCAAAGCACGATCTGCAGTGGAGTGGACACCTCAAAAACCAATAAAGCTCCTCCTGCTTCCTCTTCTGCTGCAGTCTCGGTCTCTTCATCCACCTCTGGTGTGACAGTGCCACCTACCACCCCGCAAACAGAGGATCTGTAAGCAACACCACCTCCTGGGTCACCAAGCATCTCCACAATGTCCCACGGAAGCATTCAGCTCTCCATCTCCCAAACACTGGAGCGGAAGAGGAAGTACCCCCCTACCTCCCCTGATCCCTGGCCCTGAATGCCAGCATTTCAAAATTACTGTCCTTTGAAATGCTGTCATTCTGTCTGGTGGAGATGGATAGTTTTAAAAGCCTTATGGCGGTGGCTGTTCCACAGTACGTCATACCCAGCCACCACTACTTTTCCAGGAGTGCCATCCCTTCCCTGCACAACCAAGTGGGGGACAAAATCAGGTGTGCACTATGCAATGCCATCTGTGGCAAGGTCCACCTAACTACGGATACGTGGACCAGTAAGAACGCTCAGGGACGTTATATCTCCATAACAGCACACTGGGTAAATGCAGTGGCAGCTGGGCCTGAGGCGGATAGCAGTTTGGCGCATGTCCTTCCACCACCAAGGATTGCAGGGTGCTTCAGTTTGCCTCCTGTTGCTTCCTCCTCCTACTCCGCTTCCTCATACTCTACCGGCTCCTCATCTGGTCAGCGTAACACCTTCACCACCAACTTCAGCAAAGCAGACAGCAGGCAGTTTTAAAATGTATCTGTTTGGGGGATAAACACCACATTGCGCAGGAGATGTGAACGGGCCTTGAACAACAGACCGATGAGTGGTTGGTGCCAGTGAGCCTCCAGCCCGGCCTGGTGGTGTGAGATAATGGGCGAAATCTCGTAGCAGCTCTGGGACTAGCCGGTTTGATGCACATCCCTTGCCTGGCGAATGTGCTGAATTTGGTGGTGCAGAGGTTCCTTAAAAATAACCCTGATATGTCAGAGCTGATGCATAAAGTGCAGGCTGTCTGTGCGTGCTTTTGGCGTTCTTACCCTGCTGCTGCTCGCCTGTCAGCACTACAGCGTAACTTTGGCCTTCTGGCTCACTGCCTCATATGCAACATGCCCACAAGGTGGAACTCCACCTTGCACATGCTGGCCAGACTGTGTGAGCAGCAGCAGGTGATAGTGGAGTTTCAGCTGCAGTATGCACAGGTAAGTCACTCTGCTGAACAGCACCACTTCACCACCAATGACTGGGCCTTCATGTGGGACCTGTGTTCCTTGATGCACTGTTTCGAGTACTCCACCAACATGGTTAGTGCCGATAACGCAGTTCTCAGCATTACTATCCCACTTCTATGCCTCCTTGAAAAAAATGCTGCTGGCGATGATGGAAGAGGATCTGACACAGGAGGAGGAGGAAGAGGAATCATTTCAAAGTGTTTCCGGACAGTCATTCACAAGTGGCTCCGAGGGTTGGTTCCTGCATCCACAAACGCCAGGTACACAATTGTCCAGCCAAGGCACAGTTCTGGAGGATGAGGAGGAGATGGAAGAGAAAGAACTGTGTTCACAGCAGGGTAGCACCCAAACCAGCTCACGGCCATCACTGGTGCGTGGCTAGGGGGATACAGAGAACACAGACGATACACCTCCCACAGAGGACAGCTTTTCACTGCCTCTGGGCAGCCTGGCACACATGAGCGATTACATGATGCAGTGTCTCCGCAACGACCGGCGAGTTGCCCACATTATGACTTGTGCTGATTACTGGGTGGCTACTCTGCTGGTTCCTCGTTACAAGGACAATGTACCGTCCTTAATATTGTCACTGGTGCGTGATCGTAAGATGCGTGATTACAGGCACACGTTAGTAGACTCGCTGCTGGTGGCATTCCAACCTGAGAGCGGGGGTACAGTGGAAGCACAAAGCGAAGGCAGAGGAGGAGGAAGAGGTCACCAACGCAGCTGGGGCACCACCAGTATCTCAGAAGGCAGGGTTAGCATCGACGAAATGTGAAAAAGCTTTGTCAGCATGCCACAACAACCAGGACCACCAGCTGATATGGAACGTCTTAGCAGGAGGCAGCATTTCAGCAACATGGTGGAGCAGTATCTGTTCACATGCCTACACTTACTGCCCCTTCAACTTCTGGGTCTCCAAATTGGGCACATGGCCCGAGCTTGCTCTTTACGCCTTGAAGGTGCTGGCCTGCCCTGCAGCCAGTGTATTGTCTGAATGTGTGTTTAGCACGACTGGAGGGGGGTTATCACAGGTTATATTTCCCAATCTTTTGGGATGTACCCTAATTAAAAATAATATATAAATACATTTTAAACAAAAAAGCAGTGTAGGCTACCTCCTCCACCGCAGCTTCCACCTACACCACCACATCCACTGCCTTCTCAACCTCCTACTCCATATGGACCTCGTCCTCCTAGATCAAGATTATTATTTTTTATCTTTATGTATTTTATGTTAGTTAAAGTAATTTCCCTATACATATTTGTTTGCAGAGCACTTGCCATGCTCTTACCACATTTTGCTGGCATTTGCAGCCCTCTAGCCCTTTCCATGACATTTTTAGAGCAATTTTAAAAGTTTGGGTCCCCATTGACTTCACTTGGGTTCGGGTTCTGGGTCAAGTTCGGGTCACATTCGGGTCCCGAACGCTAAATTTTTTCTGAAGTTCGGCCAAACCCGTTGAACCCGAACATCCAGGTGTGCGCTGAACTCTAATTACAATAGCTTTATATGCAGATTAAGTGCTACGATATATTTGCGATTGTGCAAATGGTCAATTAATGATGCACGTATTTTTGCGCAATACGTGCAACATCACATTTTAGCAGGTCTGACTACATATTACTGGTGCACTAAGTATTGTTGTGAACTTGAACGACCCATCTGGAAAAGTAGTGGCAGCTGGGAACCATGTATCATGGGACAGCCACCGTTATTACATTTTTAAAACTCCCTTTGTCCACCAGACGGAATGGCAGCATTTCAAAGGCCAGGAATTTTAAAATGCTGACATTCAGGGTCATGGCTCGTGGTCGTGTAGTGGTTACTTCCTCTTTCTCTTCAGTGTTTGGGGGTGGATAGTTGAACTCTTCCATGGGACAGTGTGGAGATGCTTGGTGATGGTGACAGTGGTGGTGTTGCTGCCACATCCTTTGTTTGCGGGGTGGCAGGCGTCACTGCCACTCCAGAGGGGGAGGAAGAGGCCGAGACTGCAGCAGAAGAGGTAGCAGGAGGAGCCTGAGATATTTTGTGGTTTTTCAGGTGTGTACTCCAATGTAGCTAGTGCTTTGCATTTAGATCCCTGGTCATGCAGATGGTGCTCAGGTTTAGAACATTTATGCCTCGCTTTAGGCTCTGATTGCACAAAATTCATGCACTCATTTCTTGTCGCCAGCACATTGTCTGAAGAACAGCCATGCCAGTGAACTCCTTGGAGCTGGCTTTGGTGTGCTCAGTCCCTGGGTGCGGTTGGCAGTAGCAGGCGTACTGGCTCGGGGACGGCCACTCTACTTTTGCACCCTGCTCCCTCTTTTGCTGTGAGGCTGGTGCTGTGTGACCACCACCTCTTCCTCCGAACCGCACACATCACTCTCATGACCTTGATTCCATGTGGGGTCTAGGACCTCATCATCGTCCACATCATCTTCCACCCACTCTTCACCCCTGCCCTCATTGCCGGTGTGCACACTGCAGAAAGTCGCAGCAGTCGGCACCTGCTCAGAGACGTGCTGTAATGGTCCTCCCATGTCCACATCCTGAAACATAAATGATTGGGCATCAGTGCACTCAATCTCTTTGATTTCTGGGGCAGGGCTTAGTCAGTGGATGGACCATGGAAACCCAGCCAGCAGAGTTATTAAAAAGCATAAGTGACTGCTGCATGGCTTGGCGCTCAGCAGGGGTCGAGGTGGGAGACAGATACCTGTGGGCCGCCGGTGCCAACTCTGCGCTTTCAGCAGGGGACCAGGTGGAAGACAATCTGAAGGAACTGGAGGCACTGTCGGCCATCCAATCTACTACTGCCTCTACTTGTTCTGGCCTCACCATTCGTAGAGCGGTATTCAGGTCTACAAAATGACGCAGAACGTCATGTAGCCTGCATCCACCAGAAGAAGGTGTTTCATTCAGCGTGTAGTTGGCACAGATTAACAACATCCTCTCCCTGCAGCAGCAGCTCCACCACCAACAGCAGCACCATTCTCATGTCCCTTAGTTGATGCTCCTCTCATATTTTTACGGTCACCCATCAAATTGGCTGACTGACAAACAATTGTATTTCTGTGTCACAGATGCAAATGAAGTGTTTTGCACCCCAAAAAATGGCTATAGGTTACAACACAATTAACAGACTGATTAATTCTCCTAATACAGTAAGACGGATGCAACGCGGGACTTTGGAACCCAAACAAAATTGCTTTGTGTCACCGACACAAATAGACTGATTAACTTTGCTATCACAGTATGACGGATACAGCAGTGGACTTTGGAACCCCAAAAAATTGCTTTGTGTCACCAACACAAATAGCACAAATAGACTGATTTACTCTGCTATGACAGTAAGTCGGATGAAAATGTGGTGTTATTATAAAAAAAATATTGCTTGTGTAACAGACTGATATACTCTGCTATTTGCAACGGTGGACTTTGGAACCCCGAAGGCTTTGTGTCACTGACACAATTATCAGACTGATTTACTCTGCTATTACAATAATATGGATGCAATGGTGGACTTTGGAACCGCAAAAAATGACAATTTAAGTGTTCTGCACCCCAAAAATTTGCTATGTGTAACTGACACAATTAACAGACTAATGCGTTGTTATTAACAAAAAAAAAAAAATGCTTTATGTCATCGACACAATGAACCAATGAACAGACTGATTAAACCTTCAGAAGGATGAGAATGCAGTGTGATGAGCCCCAAAAAATTAGCTTTGTGTTACTGGCACAATGAACAGGTGGATTAACTATTGTATTTCCGTGTCACTGGTCCAAAGGAGTAGTATTGCACCGATCAAAAATGCCTACTGGTCACCCTCAAACTGAACAGCGTGATTAAATATTGTATTTCTGTGGATTTCTGTGTCACTGGTGCAAAGGTGCTCTATTGCACCCACATAAATGCTTACAGGTCAGCCACAGACTTCTTAAAAACAAATAAAAGACTAAGGCCTCATGCACATGATCGTTGTTGTGTTCCATTCCGCAAAATGAGGTTCCGTTGTTCCGTGATCCGTTTCCGTTTTTGTTTCCGTATGTCTTCCTTTATTTTCGGAGGACCACCAGACATAAAGGAATGTAAAAAAAAAGTCTAAGACAGGTTTGCCATGCAAATGATAGGAAAAAAACGGACACGGATTATAATCTTGTGTGCCTCCGCGTTTTTTAGCGGTCCCATTGACTTGAATGGGGCTGCAAACCGTTTTCCCAAAAAATAATAGGACAGGTTATATATCCCCTTAAGGACACATGACGTATCGGTACGGCATGTTTCCCGAGTCCTTAAGGACACATGACGTACCGGTACGTCATGTGTTGTTCCGATCACTGCCGTGCGGCCGGCTGTGATCGGAACAAGGTGCCTGCTCAAATCATTGAGCAGGCACCTCGGCTAAATGCGCGGGGGGGTCCCGTGACCCCCCCATGTCCGCGATCGCAACAAACCGCAGGTCAATTCAGACCTGCGGTTTGTTGCGCTTTCTGCAGTTTCTGATCGCTGCGGTCCCTGACCGCGGCGATCAGAAACTTTAGTGTGGCGAAAATATATATTTATCACCCCCCTGCACCTCTGAATGATTTTAGCCCGGTGGGAGGTGCAGGGGGGGTGTTGCGGGCGGTGGGGGCGGTGCGGGAGGCGGGCGGTGCGGGAGGCGGGATCGCGATCCCCCGCCCGCCTCCCATTGAATAATCGTTGGTGTAGAGTGGGTATACCAGGGTGCCAGCACATTGCTGGCACCCTGGTATAAACGGCTGACATCGGTGATGCGATGTCAGCCGTTTAACCCTTTCCATACAGCGGTCCGTACGGACCGCTGTATGGAAAAAGTTAACAGTAAGAGGGAGCTCCCTCCCTCTCCGATCGGGGGGCTGCAGTGCCTTTGCAGCCCCCCGATGGAGAGGGAGAGAGCCCCCAGACAGCCCCCCGCAGCCCCGTCCTTACCCTTCCCCGTCTGCGCAGTTCTGACCACTACTGAGCAGACGGGGAAGGTTCCCATGGCAACAGGACGCCTGATCAGGCGTCCTGCTGTCCATGGTGCTGAACAGATCTGTGCTGAAAGCATAGATCTGTTCAGTGTAAGTAAAATACAGTACAGAGCACTATATAGAGTACAGTACTGTATTATACAGACATCAGACCCACTGGAGCTTCAAGAACCAAGTGGGTCTGGGTCAAAAAAAAAAGTGAAAAAAAGGTAAAAATCAAAAAACACATTCATCACTGATTAAAAATTGAAAAAATAAAATTCCCTACACATGTTTGGTATCGCCGCGTCCGTAACGACCTGATCTATAAAACGGTCATGTTACTTTACCCGAACGGTGAACGCCATAAAAATAAAAAATAAAAAACTATGATGAAATTGAAATTTTGTCCACCTTACTTCCCAAAAAAAGGTAATAAAAGTGATCAAAAAAGTCGCATGTACGCCAAAATTGTAACAATCAAACCGTCATCTCATCCCGCAAAAAATGAGACCCTACTTAAGATAATCGCCCAAAAACTGAAAAAACTATGGCTCTTAGACTATGGAAACACTAAAACATCATTTTTTTTGTTTCAAAAATGAAATCATTGTGTAAAACTTACATAAATAAAAAAAAAGTATACATATTAGGTATCGCCGCGTCCGTATCGACCGGCTCTATAAAAATATCACATGACCTAACCCCTCAGATGACCACCGTAAAAAAATAAAAATAAAAACGGTGTAAAAAAAGCCATTTTTTGTCATCTTACGTCACAAAAAGTGTAATAGCAAGCGATCAAAAAGTCATATGCACCCCAAAATAGTGCAAATCAAACCGTCATCTCATCCCGCAAAAAATGAGACCCTACTTAAGATAATCGCCCAAAAACTGAAAAAACAATGGCTCTTAGACTATGGAGACACTAAAACATTTTTTTTGTTTTAAAAATGAAATCATTGTGTAAAACGTACATAAATAAAAAAAATTGTATACATATTAGGTATCGCCGCGTCCGTGACAACCTGCTCTATAAAATTACCACATGATCTAACCTGTCAGATGAATGTTGTAAATAACAAAAAAAAAAAAACGCTGCCAAAAAAGCTATTTCTTGTTACCTTGCCGCACAAAAAGTGTAATATAGAGCAACCAAAAATCATATGTACCCTAAACTAGTACCAACAAAACTGCCACCCTATCCCGTAGTTTCTAAAATGGGGTCACTTTTTTGGAGTTTCTACTCTAGGGGTGCATCGGGGGGCTTCAAATGGGACATGGTGTCAAAAAACCAGTCCAGCAAAATCTGCCTTCCAAAAACCGTATGGCATTCCTTTCCTTCTGTGCCCTGCCCTGTGCCCGTACATCGGTTTACGACCACATATGGGGTGTTTCTGTAAACTACAGAATCAGGGCCATAAATAATGAGTTTTGTTTGGCTGTTAACCCTTGCTTTGTAACTGGAAAAAAAAAATTAAAATGGAAAATCTGCCAAAAAAGTAAAATTTTGAAATTGTATCTCTATTTTCCATTAAATCTTGTGCAACACCTAAAGGGTTAACAAAGTTTGTAAAATCAGTTTTGAATACCTTGAGGGGTGTAGTTTCTTAGATGGGGTCACTTTTATGGAGTTTATAATCTGGGGGTGCATCAGGGGGGCTTCAAATGGGACTTGGTGTCAAAAAACCGGTCCATAAAAATCAGCCCTCCAAAAAACAAACGGCGCACCTTTCCCTCTACGCCCCGCTGTGTGGCCGTACAGTAGTTTACGACCACATATGGGGTGTTTCTGTAAACAGCAGAGTCAGGGCAATAAAGATACAGTCTTGTTTGGCTGTTAACCCTTGCTTTGTTAGTGGAAAAAATGGGTTAAAATGGAAAATTAGGCAAAAAAATGAAATTCTCAAATTTCCTCCCCATTTGCCAATAACTCTTGTGCAACACCTAAAGGGTTAACAACGTATTCAAAATCAGTTTTGAATACCTTGAGGGGTGTAGTTTCTTAGATGGGGTCATTTTTGGGTGGTTTCTATTATGTAAGCCTCGCAAAGTGACTTGAGACCTGAGCTGGTCCCTAAAAATTGAGTTTTTGTAAATTTCTGAAA
The DNA here is from genome assembly GCF_014858855.1 of Bufo gargarizans. Classification (NCBI taxonomy): domain Eukaryota; kingdom Metazoa; phylum Chordata; class Amphibia; order Anura; family Bufonidae; genus Bufo; species Bufo gargarizans. The sequence continues at coordinate 173,900,040 of NC_058085.1, forward strand.
AATTTCAAGATTTGCTTCTAAACTTCTAAGCCTTATAACATCCCCAAAAAATAAAATATCATTCCCAAAATAATTCAAACATGAAGTAGACATATGGGGAATGTAAAGTCATCACAATTTTTGGGGGTATTACTATGTATTACAGAAGTAGAGAAACTGAAACTTTGAAATTTGCTAATTTTTCAAAATTTTTGGTAAAAATTGTATTTTTTTATGTCAAAAAAATTTACTTTTTTGACCCAATTTTAGCAGTGTCATGAAGTACAATATGTGACGAAAAAACAATCTCAGAACGGCCTGGGTAAATCAAAGCGTTTTAAAGTTATGAGCACTTAAAGTGACACTGGTCAGATTTGCAAAAAATGGCCTGGTCCTTAAGGTGAAATAGGGCCGTGTCCTTAAGGGGATATATATATATATAGGACAGGATATTTTTTTGACAAACTGGAAACACTGATCACGGATGCGGATGGCAAACGGTGCATTAGTCAAGTTTTCAACTGACCCATTGAAAATCAATGGGTCTGCAGAAAATCCTGAAAAACGGCGCAACGGACACGGAATAAAACAACGGTCATGTGCATGAGGCCTAACACTGTCCCTCAGTGCAGCAGCGTCTTGTTTCTACACTAGTCAAAGCATAATAGTGGCACAGCACATGATCCAGCATTTATGCATGCAAGGTCACATAGTGTGGCCAATCACAGCCATGCCAATAGTAGGCATGACTGTGATGGCATCAAAGTACCCACAGCTTAAACGTTTGTTGATTGGCTGCACTGCAAAGTGTGTGCCCCTGCTGACCCCCGGTAGAAAAGTGTGTCCGACGGGGTAAGCTAAGAGACAATGTGATATTCCTTATTGCCTAACAATATAACCACACTTTGGGGACGCAATATGGTGATATAGTCCACCTTGTGCTGCTAACATCCTGTGGGGTACAACATAGTATTCTATATGACTCATAACAGTTTTCATTTTACTGCCACCTATACAAACAGCATTCCGGGGATAAAATATAATGTACAACTGCAACTATCTCCATAGATAACTTACTCTATATTATTATTTTGCAGCATTTTGTGGGATACAATATGAGGCTTTATATAACACTCTCCGTGTATCCCCCCTCCCTCCTGCTCCTGCTTCTGCTTTTCCAACCTGGATACTGTTATACACTTCCTACTAGGATCTCTTTTTGCATCAGAATCTCCTTAGGGTACTTTCACACTAGCGTTTAAGTTTTCCGGTATTGAGTTCCATCATAGGGGCTCAATACCGGAAAAAAAAACACTTCAGTTTTGTCCCCATTCATTGTCAATGGGGACAAAACTGAATTGAACAGAATGGAATGTTCCAAAATGCATTTTGTTCTGTTTAGTTTAGTTCTAAGACCGGAGAGCAAACTGCAACATGTTGTATTTTGCTTTCCGTCCTGGGAAAAACAGAAAAAAACAGATCCGGCATTTCCCCCTAATGCAAGTCAATGGGGACGGATCTGTTTTCTCTGCCACAATCTACCAGGATAGAAAACTGATCCATCCTCCATTGACTTTCAATGGAGTTCAAAATTTGGCAATGTTAAAGAAATGTTAAAGATAATACAACCGTATCTGTTCATAACGGATGCAGATGGTTGTATTACCAGTAACTGAAGCGTTTTTACTGGACCCTGCCGGATCCAGCAAAGACGCTAGTGCAAAAGTAGCCTTTGAACAACTGAGGGACCACAGAATAGGTAACCCTGTTTGCCAATTAAAGGCACACCGTCCACTATACTTGATCACTTTCTTCACGCTTTTTCATACTTGATCACGCTCTTCGCGCTTCCTTGTTGTCAGAATATTTATGCTGCTCTGATTAACAGTCTATATTCTTTATGTAAATAAATTAGAATCTGAAAGGGAGGAGATTCTAACTTATTATCATAAAGACCAAGCCAATAAGAGCTCTTGATCTGCGCTAAGTTTGATGACAAAAAGAAGGCAGTGGTAAATCAAAATATATATTTATTAAAATAATATTAATATAGTGCAAATTAATCAAATATAAAATCGCTGACAGTAAAACTATGAAAATTAATTAATGATATGAGACCTTTTAAGAAAGCCAAAATAACCTATAGGATATACATATATTCCTTACATTTCCTTATTGTGATAATACCCTACAATATATTTTAAATTACTTTGATACCTGATTTCTCTCAGCCGACAGATGTCTCAAATTAAACTCAAGATCAGATATATATATATATATATATATATATATATATAGTACAGACCATAAGTTTGGACACACCTTCTCATTCTAAGAGTTTTCTTTATTTTCATGACTATGAAAATTGTATATTCACGCTGAAGGCATCAAAACTATGAATTAACACATGTGGAATTATATACATAACAAAAAAAGTGTGAAACAACTGAAAATATGTCATATTCTAGGTTCTTCAAAGTAGCCACCTTTTGCTTTGATTACTGCTTTGCAGACTCTTGGCATTCTCTTGATGAGCTTCAAGAGGTAGTCATCTGAAATGGTCTTCCAACAGTCTTGAAGGAGTTCCCAGAGATGCTTGGCACTTGCTGGCCCTTTTGCCTTCACTCTGTGGTCCAGCTCACCCCAAACCATCTCGATTGGGTTCAGATCCGGTGACTGTGGAGGCCAGGTCATCTGGCGCAGCACCCCATCACTCTCCTTCATGGTCAAATAGCCCTTACACAGCCTGGGGGTGTGTTTGGGGTCATTGTCCTGTTGAAAAATAAATGATGGTCCAACTAAACGCAAACCGGATGGAATAGCATGCCGCTGCAAGATGCTGTGGTAGCCATGCTGGTTAAGTATGCCTTCAATTTTGAATAAATCCCCAACAGTGTCACCAGCAAAGCACCCCCACACCATAACACCTCCTCCTCCATGCTTCACGGTGGGAACCAGGCATGTAGAGTCCATCCGTTCACCTTTTCTGCATCGCACAAAGACACGGTGGTTGGAACCAAAGATCTCAAATTTGGACTCACAGATTTCAACTGGTCTAATGTCCATTCCTTGTGTTCTTTAGCCCAAACAAGTCTCTTCTGCTTGTTGCCTGTCCTTAGCAGTGGTTTCCTAGCAGATATTCTACCATGAAGGCCTGATTCACACAGTCTCCTCTTAACAGTTGTTCTAGAGATGTATCTGCTGCTAGAACTCTGTGTGACATTGACCTGGTCTCTAATCTGAGCTGCTGTTAACCTGCGATTTCTGAGGCTGGTGACTCGGATGAACTTATCCTCCGCAGCAGAGGTGACTCTTGGTCTTCCTTTCCGGGGGCGGTCCGCATGTGAGCCAGTTTCTTTGTAGCGCTTGATGGTTTTTGTGACTGCACTTTGGGACACTTTCAAAGTTTTCCCTTCATTTCTTAAGGTAATGATGGCCACTAGTTTTTCTTTGCTTAGCTGCTTTTTTCTTGCCATAATACAAATTCTAACAGTCTATTCAGTAGGACTATCAGCTGTGTATCCACCTGACTTCTCCACAACGCAACTGATGGTCCCAACCCCATTTATAAGGCAAGAAATCACACTTATTAAACCTGACAGGGCACACCTGTGAAGTAAAAACCATTTCAGGTGTCTACCTCTTGAAGCTCATCAAGAGAATGCCAAGAGTCTGCAAAGCAGTAATCAAAGCAAAAGGTGGCTACTTTGAAGAACCTAGAATATGACATATTTTCAGTTGTTTCACACTTTTTTGTTATGTATATAATTCCACATGTGTTAATTCATAGTTTTGATGCCTTCAGTGTGAATCTACAATTTTCATAGTCATGAAAATATAGAAAACTCTTTGAATGAGAAGGTGTGTCCAAACTTTTGGTCTGTACTGTATATATATATATATATATATATATATATATATATATATATATTCAACCATACATGCATAGAACTGAACTTAGTTCTTTGGAGATGATACCATGATATAAGAATAATTTTCAATAGTATGTATAAATCACCCTGGATTGGAAAAAAGGTCAGAATGATACTGCAGTTACAGACTAGCCTTATTCCAAACCAGATTCTATCCACAAAATATGGTTAAATATGTATATATTCAAAACTATTATATTCATTCTCCTATGAAATAGAGGAAAGTTTATACTGTACCAGTGTAACAGCTAGTAGAATTCAGTTTCAAGATTCAGGACTAAAATTCAGTGAAGGCCTATCTCCTTTCTGGGTGTAGCAGTTGGCTGACAGGATTCTCAAAATGGATGTCCTCCTATGGAAGTGGGTACTCCCTCAGATAGGTCTCTCAAATGGATGGATCCCCCTGGAAAGCTGGATAGGTGATTTTCTCTCTCCTTACTTTTTTTTTTCTTCTCCCTCTTCCCAGCTAATGCTACCTTTTTATCCCCTCAAAAAAAAAAAATGTAATTGGTTAAGTTAACCTGTTACGGACACAGGGTGTACAAGTACGCCCTGATGTCCTGGTACTTAAGGACACAGGGCATACCTGTACGCCCTGTGTATTTCCGATCACCGCCGCATGGCAGCCGGTGATCGGAACAAGGTGCCTGGTCAAATCATTGAGCAGGCACGTTGGGTAAATGCCCAGAGGGGTCCTGTGACCCCCCCCCCCCGTGTCGACGATAGCAGCAAACCGCAGGTCAATCCAGACCTGTGGCTTGCTGCGTTTACAGGATATTCATGTCTCTGGTGACCCGATAACCCGGAATAGGACGGTGATCGGTGGTGTGATAATACACCACCAATCACCGTCCTGCGATCCTGAAAGGTGACAGTCCTGCCACCTCTCAGGATCGCTGCTGATTGGTGGGCTGGGCACGTGGGCGGGCAGGGCGGCAGTTTTGAATTGCCGGAGCACCTCTCCCCGCTCATACCGGTCTGTGGATCGGCAGATAGAGGAGCCCGGCTGTTGTGTGAGTTTTTTCTTGTGCCATTAGGCACAAATCTGTGTTTTTTGGTGAGGTAGGGAGGGGAAGGGAGAGGTAGGTAGAGGTAGATTAGGCAGGGATAATGAGGGAGAGTTAAGGGGAAATTATTATTATTTTTTTTACTGAGGTGTAGCACCAGATCAGGTGTCTGGGGTCCACAGCACTCAGCTGTGTGACCCTAGACCCCCAGGGGTGCTAAACCGCCCTCCCACGCACATTTTTTGTGGTGCAAGTTTTTTGTGTGCTTTTTATTAGCTTTTTTTTTTTGCATGTGCTGACTGTGGCTGGCTCTCTTAGCGTCCGGCCACTGCTCACTGCTAGCGCATCGCCCACTGCTGATCAGATTTTTTAACACTTTTGGGGATTTTCTAATTTTTTTAGTTATTTTATTAATTTGTTTTTGTTAGGTGTAGGGCAAAGCCCGTGAACACCCATGCCCCCACACACACACACTGAATAAAAATTTCAAAGCATGCACACATACGCACACACACTACCCTATGGCCCGCCAGGCTTTCTCGGCCGAGGAGGTATAAGCCCTACTTGCCTCCGACTCAGAGAGCCCCAGTGAGGACGAGGATGACCCCACTGTCCTTTTGTCATCCACGTCCTCCTCATCATCTAGCGATGATTATGAGCCCCCAAGTCGTCAGAGATGCCGCCAGGCAGAGCAAGGGACCACCATGCTAGTGACCCTGTGGCCCACACTAGTACGAGCAGCTCTGGGGCTCGTACTAGTTTTCCAGACCACCAGATAAGTCCACCTGAGCCCCCTACCGGTGAACTTGTCTGGTGTACCCCAGAGTATTTTGAGCCTGTGATTCCTGATTTTGTTGGCCAAGCAGGAATCCAGATTCCCACAGTGAGCTTCATTGAATATGACTATTTTAGTCTTTTTTTCAGGGACCACTTTGTGAACCTGATGGTGGAGCAAACAAACCTGTAAGTCCAACGGTTCATTGCTCAACACCCGGGCTCCTTTTTGGCTATGGCCAGTGGCTGGACTCCGGTCAGTGCAACCGAGATGAGGACGTTTTTAGGGGCCTCGTGCTGCACATGGGCCTAGTCAAAAAACCTAGTGTCAGGCATTAGTGGAGTGGGGACGTCCTCTACCACACCCCACTTTAAAGTACGGCCAGGACACGTACCCGGTTTGAAGCTATACGGAAATGCCTGCATTATTTATACTAGTATCCCCTTGTTCCAGTCCCTTGCCGCCAGATCCACGTCCACTTGTGGGACCGTGCGGAAAAATCAATGCGGCCTCCCTACCCACCCCCTCCAGGTACCTATCCCAGGGGTGAGACCCATGCCCTTACCGGTGGAAACCTGTTGCTGGTCAGACATAAGGACAAGAGGGATGTCCGTGTACTGTCCACAATTCACGGTAACGGCATCACCCCTGTCCCTGTGGTACCGCGGCAATGGTCCTCAAACCCGATTGTATCGTCGACTACGATATATGGGAGAAGTTGATCTCTCTGATCAAGTCCTCAAGCCATATAACACCATGTGCAAATCCTGGGCATAGTACAAAAAAGTTGCGGTCTACTTGGTACAGGTTGCCTTGTACAACTCTTTTGTACTGTCCGGAAGTGCTGGCAACACAGGGAAATTTCTCCAGTTCTATGAGGCAGTCCTCGAGCACCTGATCTTTTCTGACTGGGAAGAAGCAGGCCGGGGTACCTCGGGAACTGGAGGCGCCCGGATCATCCCTGGCCAACACTTTCCATGTGTGGTCCCCCATACTGGAAAGAAGGGACGGTCCCCAAAAAAGTGCAGAGTGTGTCACAGGAGGGGGATACGGAAGGACACCACCACTCAGTGTGCCCCGATCATCCCGGCCTCTGCATTATACCCCATGACCTAATCCCTGATAAACACAGTCAAAAAAATAAAAATAAAAACGGTGCAAAAAAAGGTATTTTTTTTGTCACCTTACATCACAAAAAGTGTAATAGCAAGCAATCAAAAAGTCATATGTCCCTCAAAATAGTGCAAATTAAACCGTCCTCTTATCCCGCAAAAAAATAAGCCCCTACCTAAGATAATCGGCTAAAAACAAGAAAAAAAACCAGACTCTTAGACTATGGAGATACTAAAATGCTATTATTTTTTGTTGTTTATAAATGGATAATATAGTGTAAAACCTAAACAAATAAATAAAAAGTAGACATATTAGGTATCGCCATGTATGTAAGAATTTTCTCTATAAAAATACTCCATAACCTGACCCCTCAGATAAACACAAAAGAAAAAAACGGTGCAAAAAATAGTTTTTTTTTTGGTCACCTTACATCACAAAAAGTGTAATAGCAAGCGACCAAAAAGTCATATGCCCCCAAAAGTAGTGCCAATAAAACCGTCCTCTCATCCCACAAAAATTGATCCCCTACCGAAGATAATCGGCTAAAAACAAAAACAAAAAATACTCAGACGATGGAAATACTAAAATGTTTTTTTTTTTGTTTATGAAATGATAATATAGTGTAAAACTTAGAAGTAGACATATTAGGTATTGCTGCATCCATAAGAATCTGCTCTATAAAAATACCCCATGACCTATCCCCTCAGATGAACACGGTCAAAAAATAAAATAAAAACAGTGCCAAAATAGCTATTTTTTGGAAAATTTTCCATTTTAATCCTTTTTTTCCAGTAACAAAGCAAGGGTTAACAGTCAAACAAAACTTAATATTTAATACCCTGATTCTGCAGTTTACAGAAACACACCATATGTAGTTGTAAACTACTTGATGACCAAACAGCAGGGCGCAGAATGAAAGGAACGTCATATGGTTTCTGGAAAGCAGATTTTGATGGCCTTTTTTTTTTGTCACCATGTCCCATTTGAAGACCCCCTGATGCACCCCTAGAGTAGAAACTCCATAAAAGTGACCCCATCTAAGAAACTACACCCCTCAAGGTATTCAAAACTAATTTTACAAACTTTATTAACCCTTTAGGTGTTCCTCAACAGTTTATGGCAAATGGAGAAAACATTTCTGAATTTCTATTTTTGGTAACCTTGCTTCACAAAATATAGAACAGCCAAAAATCATATGTACCCTAAAAATAGTCCCAAAAAAACTGCCACCTTATCCCGTAGTTTCCAAAATGGGGTCACTTTTATGGAGTTTCTACTCTAGGCGTGCATCAGGGGGGCTTCAAATAGGACAAGGTGTAAATAAACCAGTCCAGCATAATCTGCCTTCCAAAAACCACATGGCGCACCTTTCCCTCTACGCCCTATTGTGTGCCCGTACATTAGTTTATGGATTAAAATGAAAAAAAAAAAATGCCCAAAAATCTAAATTCGGAAATTTTATCTCCATTTGCCATTAACTCTTGTGGAACACCTAAAGGGTTAACAAAGTTTGTAAAACCAGTTTTGAATACCTTGAGGGTGTAGTTTCTTAGATAGAAACACTTTTATGGATGTTCTACTATAGGGGTGCATCAGGGGGGCTTCAAATGGCAAATGGTGCAAAAAAAAAGGCTATCAAAATCTGCCTTCCAAAAACCACACGGTGCTCCTTTCCCTCTATGCCCCCTATAGTACTTTTACGACCACATATGGGGTGTTTCTGAAAACTACAGAATCAGGGCAATAAATATTGAGCTTTGATTGGCTGTTAACCCTTGCTTTGTTACTGGAAAAAATTGATTAAAATGGAAAAATTGCCCAAAAATCTAAATTCTGAAATTTTATCTTTATTTGCCATTAACTCTTGTGGAACACCTAAAGGGTTAACAAAGTTTGTAAAGTCAGTTTTGAATACCTTGAGGGTTGTGTAGTTTCTAGAATGGGGTCATTTTTGGGTGGTTTCTATTATGTAAGCCTCACAAAGTGACTTCCGACCTGTACTGGTCCTTAAAAAAAGGGTTTTTGAAAATTTCTGAAAATTTCCCGATTTGCTTCTAAACTGCTAAGCCTTGTAACGTCCCCAAAAATAAAATGTCATTCCCAAAATGATCCAAACATGAAATAGACATATGGGGAATGTAAAGTAATAACTATTTTTGTAGGTATTACTATGTATTGACAAAAAACTCACTGAAAAAAGTGTCCTAAACGGGTGAAAATGCTCCAAACCCAGACACTGTAGCATGTCAATAACTGGGGGAGCAATTCCTCCGCATGCGGTCCGCAAACAACGGCAATCCCCAGCAAAAAATGCGTACAATGGAGGATGCCGGGGCAGACCGCATGCACCACAAGAACATCTTGCGCAAAATGATACATTGTGCAGACGAAAAAATATACATACAAATATCACTACAAAAAATGCACCAAAATGATACGCAACTGACAATACTAGCTAATTCCTCAGACCGATGTTAGAAGCTGAGAACTTTGCCAATATCTTCCAGTCAGGAACATATTGAAGCCCCTCATGCACCATGTCACGGTGTCTCAGAATGCATGGGATCCTACCACTCAACTGCTTGGGGTGTGTGAACAGGGTCTGAATCAGTGCTAGAAATCAACTCACAGAAGCTACCAGGTGCAAAAGAATGTTGCCAACAAAATAAGTTCTCAGCTTTTAACATCTGCCTGAGGAATTAGCTAGTATTGTCAGTTGTGTATCATTTTGGTGCATTTTTGCAGTGATTTTTTTATTACTATGTATTATAGAAGTAGAGAAATTGAAATTTGGAAATTTGCAAATTTTTGGATTTAAAAAAAAAAAATTATAAATAAAAAAGATTTTTTTTGGACTCCATTTTACCAGTGTCATGAAGTACAATATGTGATGAAAAAACTATCTCAGAATGGCTTGGAAAAGTCAAAGCGTTTTAAAGTTATCACAACATTAAGTGTCACTAGTCAGATTTGCAAAAAAATCCTGGTCATTATGGTAAAAAATGAGCCCTTAAGGAGTTAATCTATGACCAGTGCCAGCAACTTATAACTCCACCCACCTATTTTGCAATTCATGTATTTACTCTACCACTAAATGGCACTGGAGGTCTATGAATACATTTTGGAATGAATTCTTATTTTTACTCCTCAACTGATTTTCCAAACAGGACTTTGAAGGGAGACAATGGAATGTTGTCTCTTATCAAACAATTAGGTGTACAATTCCATTGACTTCCAATCCATTCACGCAATCAGTCTTTTACTCAAGACCATAGAAACCTATAACCCATAGTAACCTCACTTTATGCTAAACCTAGGTAAACTCGATTATACTTTTCCTATAATTATATTTCCATCTTATTTCTAAACACAATATAACTCCATATCTAATATTATATCCCATTTTTTCCTCTTTTCAAAATCATTATTGACCCATGGACCCCTTCTAGTTAAGCCTATATATACTTTTCTGTGGGGTCTGCAAACACCGCTTAATTACCCCTTTGTTTTGACCAAAGCTCGGATAATAACTTCTAAGCTCCCTTCTATGCATTTGCAAACAGTCTTACAGAGATACCTAACGAGAATTTAGTTCAAGAGGCTTAAATTCACCTTCTGTCTTCTTTTGCAAACAAAATGGCTGATATATATAATGCATTCTTTTTTATTCAAAAGTTCTGACAAATCCCTCCCCATTTTCTATTATTCCAGCCTATACTGGACATAACTGGGAAAAAGGTCAGAAGACATACTGTATATCCATCAAAATATACATTTTAGTGGGCAGAGGATTCTACCCTATCCGTCCATCCCGATAAGGGACCATTATCTTTGCCAGAATTCCGTTCATCAAATTTTCAATATCAGTCTTTTTCTTCATATCAAAAGGTTAAATGCCTCGTCGCTGGACCATATAATGAAAATATCGTCCACAAATCTATAATAGGCATGTATATGTTTCAAAAATGGATTGGAAACAGAATATACAAAGCGATCTTCGAACCGGGCCAGGTACAGATTGGCAAACGTACATGCCACCGGGGTACCTATCACGGTACCAACCAGTTGTTTATACCAAGAATCTCCAAACATGAAGGCATTGTTGGTGAGAATTAATTTCAGGCCCTCTGTGATGAACAAATTGAAGTGCTCACTCCTGTCTGTATTCATATCTTCATCATATGCTTTGTAAGGGGAATATTTTTGTTCCTCTAGGAAATCATCTACTAGCTCTTCCTTATGAGAATGAGCAGCACAATCATGAGGTTCAGCAACCGGACACTTATTATTTTGGTTATACTGAACTTCCAATGGCCATCTTTGTAGAGACAAGGTCTAAGCATTGATTCTGCTATTTGCTAAATTACCATCCCTGATTTTTTCACTTTTTAAATATTGTAGGGTTTAGTGTCCCGTTTTGATGATGATGAATTTCTCACCCTGAATGTAACTTCTGAAGTTTTGAAGTGCCCAGACTGTAGCTAACAAAGCTTTTTCACAGTCATTAAATTTTACTCCTATAGGTGACAGGGACTTACTTGCATAAGCAATAACTTTATGCAGTTTATCTCACATTTGACATAGGATAACACTGATACTGAGATTCGTAAAACCAGTTTCCAGATAAAAGGGTTAACCCCCCCCCCACACACACACACTGGATATGCAAGACATGGTGCCTGAGTGAGTTTTCTCTTAAGCTCAATCATGGCTTGTTCCTGATCATCCCCTCAGGTCCATGGTACTGTCACGACCATGTTTATGGCCGTGACTCGTTGGGAGCCGCATACAGTTGCCCGTGGTTTGGGTTGTAGTGTCAACTGCAGCTGGAGGCATATTGTTTTTGGCCTCAAGTGCGGTTGCCGCGGACAACAGCTATGTGTGCGGTTCCCTTGGAGTTGTGTGCGCATTTTTATGCACTTTGGTATGTCTGTGTGCACTCTGGCTTATGTGTGGTGTGCACTCACATCTTCCCCTCACTGTGGCTGTCCGTGGCAACATTTGGTTATTAGTGTACATGTGGTGGCAGTGTCCCGGCCTTCGGGCTGACTCCCAGGACACGGTTGCCACCCATGTCGTTGCCTGCGGCAACAGCCTCAGTGTGTTTGTTGATTGGACACTTCCCCTTTAAGTTATGTTTTCCCTTCTGTGGTTTTGGAAGGGTTAACTCCCTTTCTGTGTGTGTGTCACGGGGTGTGTCTGATTGTTGGGTGTGGCCTCTTGGCCCTATATAGCCTCAGTTGTAGGCAGTAGCCAGAGAGGGTGATTCAGCCATGCTGGCTGGAGACATCCTCCTGGTTACTTACCAACTGCCAGTGGGGGCCATCCTTCTGGTCATAGCAAATATATTGTCGTTTGGTGTCTAGAAGATGTGTTTGGTTTTATGCTTCTTTATTGCACCTATGGTCCTGGGTTCCCATGTGTTGTGTGTTGTGTGCTGAGTCCTGTTGTCTGTGGGCTGTACAGGTCCTTCTCAAAAAATTAGCATATTGTGATAAAGTTCATTATTTTCTGTAATGTACTGATAAACATTAGACTTTCATATATTTTAGATTCATTACACACCAACTGAAGTAGTTCAAGCCTTTTATTGTTTTAATATTGATGATTTGGGCATACAGCTCATGAAAACCCAAATTTCCTATCTCAAAAAATTAGCATATTTCATCCGACCAATAAAAGAAAAGTGTTTTTAATACAAAAAAAAGTCAACCTTCAAAAAATTATGTTCAGTTATGCACTCAATACTTGGTCGGGAATCCTTTTGCAGAAATGACTGCTTCAATGCGGCGTGGCATGGAGGCAATCAGCCTGTGGCACTGCTGAGGTGTTATGGAGGCCCAGGAAGCTTCGATAGCGGCCTTAAGCTCATCCAGAGTGTTGGGTCTTGCGTCTCTCAAATTTCTCTTCCCAATATCCCACAGATTCTCTATGGGGTTCAGGTCAGGAGAGTTGGAAGGCCAATTGAGCACAGTAATACCATGGTCAGTAAACCATTTACCAGTGGTTTTGGCACTGTGAGCAGGTGCCAGGTTGTGCTGAAAAATGAAATCTTCATCTCCATAAAGCTTTTCAGCAGATGGAACCATGAAGTGCTCCAAAATCTCCTGATAGCTAGCTGCATTGACCCTGCCCTTGATAAAACACAGTGGACCAACACCAGCAGCTGACATGGCACCCCAGACCATCACTGACTGTGGGTACTTGACACTGGACTTCAGGCATTTTGGCATTTCCCTCTCCCCAGTCTTCCTCCAGACTCTGGCACCTTGATTTCCGAATGACATGAAACAGTCCAGTGCTGCTTCTCTGTAGCCCAGGTCAGGCGCTTCTGCCGCTGTTTCTGGTTCAAAAGTGGCTTGACCTGGGGAATGCGGCACCTGTAGCCCTTTTCCTGCACACGCCTGTACATGGTGGCTCTGGATGTTTCTACTCCAGACTCAGTCCACTGCTTCCGCAGGTCCCCCAAGGTCTGGAATCGGTCCTTCTCCACAATCTTCCTCAGGGTCCGGTCACCTCTTCTTATTGTGCAGCGTTTTCTGCCATACTTTTTCCTTCCCACAGACTTCCCACTGAGGTGCCTTGATACAGCACTCTGGGAACAGCCTATTCGTTCAGAAATTTCTTTCTGTGTCTTACCCTCTTGCTTGAGGGTGTCAATGATGGCCTTCTGGACAGCAGTCAGGTCGGCAGTCTTACCCATGATTGCGGTTTTGAGTAATGAACCAGGCTGGGAGTTTTTAAAAGCCTCGGGAATCTTTTGCAGGTGTTTAGAGTTAATTAGTTGATTCAGATGATTAGGTTAATAGCTCGTTTAGAGAACCTTTTCATGATATGCTAATTTTTTGAGATAGGAATTTTGGGTTTTCATGAGCTGTATGCCAAAATCATCAATATTAAAACAATAAAAGGCTTGAACTACTTCAGTTGGTGTGTAATGAATCTAAAATATATGAAAGTCTAATGTTTATCAGTACATTACAGAAAATAATGAACTTTATCACAATATGCTAATTTTTTGAGAAGGACCTGTACTTCCACATGGGTTCCAGGCTTTGTGTCTGTGGCAGGTGAGAGTTATGTTTGTGGCAAGTACCTGCCATTGCCATAGGTTGTATTTGTTCTCCCTTCCTTGCAGCTTGGCCAGTGAGACTCCTGTTCCTCTGTATCCAGAAGGAACAAGTTGTCTTACCCTGACTCCTAGACCAGGGAGCGGTCGGAGGGTGAGTTAGGGCTCCGAGGTTCCTGAGCATGGGTCCTCCTACCTTAAAGGTCGGCCCATGCAGCTAGGAGTTAGGGTCAGGTTAGGGACACGATAGGAGGTGACCTGCTCCCTAATCCTGTTGTCCTGGTCAAGCAGCGACCATCTTCCTTCATCACACGGCTGAGGGTTTTCCCCATCCTCAGCCGTGACAGGTACATCTTTCAATGTCAATAATGGCTTACTGTTTTCAGCATAATTATCAATAAACTTACGCGAGTAATTCATCATACCCAAAAATGACCTCAATTCAGTGACATTGGTAGGCGTTGTAGACTTCAACACAGCCTCCACTTTCTTCTTTTGGGGATTCAGGCCTTCAGAAGTAATCTCATGTCTAAGTAAGTTGACCTTGGTATGACACCATAGAGCCTTCTGTAAAAAGATTTTAACACCTGCCTCCCTCAACCCGTTAAGCACATGCCTAATCTCTTGGATATGTTTTTCAAATGAGGTACTTTTCAACAAAATGTAATCCACATCGGTCAAATTCCTTCTTTTAGTGGCATCAGGCATGGCTTTATGTAAGAACACAGCAAATTCTTGACCTGAGTTTAAATAACACTTTACTAGAGTTGAGCGGACACCTGGATGTTCGGGTTCGGCCGAACTTGAGAAAAAAGTTTGAGTTCGGGACCTGAACTCGACCCCGAACTCCATTGAAGTCAATGGGGACCCAAACTTTTGAGCACTAAAATGGCTGTAAAAATGTCAAGGAAACGGCCAAAGGGCTGCAAATGGCATCAAAGTGTGGTTAAGAGCATGGCAAGTGCTCTGCAAACAAATATGGATAGGGAAATGACTTTAAATAACATAAAATAGGTAAAAATAATAATCTTGATCTAGGAGGATGAGGTCCATATGGAGTAGGAGGTTGAGGAGGCAGTGAATGTGGCAATGTAGGTGGAAGCGGCGGTGGAGGAGGAGGTAGCCTACACTGCTTTTTGGTTTAAAATTTTATTTTTAAAATTAAGGTACACCCCAAAACATTGGGAAATATAACCTGTGATAACCCCCTCCAGTCATGCTAAACACACGTTCAGACAATACACTGGCTGCAGGGCAGGCCAGCCCCTCCAAGGGGTAAAGGGCAAGCTCAGGCCATGTGCCCAATTTGGAGACCCAGAAGTTGCAGGGGGCAGACCCGTCATTCAGTACGTGTAGGTGTGTGCACACATACTGCTACATAATGTTGGTGAAATGTTGCCTCCTGCTAAGACGTTCCATATCAGCTGGTGGTGCTGGTTGTTGTGGCGTGCTGACAAAGCTTTTCCACATTTCGGCCATGCTAACCCTGCCCTCTGAAGTGCTGGCGGTGCCCCAGCTGCGTTGACGACCTCTTCCTCGTCCTTTGCCTTTGCTTTGTGCTTCCACTGTGCCCCCGCTGTCAGGTGGGAATGCCACCGGCAGTGCGTCTACCAGCGTGCGCTTGTACTCGCAAATCTTATGATCGCGCTCTAGTGAGGGAATTAAGGATGGTGCATTGTCCTTGTAACAGGGATCCAACAGCGTGGCCCCCCAGTAATCATGACAAGTTTAAATGTGGGCAACTCGTCTGTCGTTGCGGAGACACTGCAGCATGTAATCGCTCATGTGTGCCAGGCTGCCCAGAGGAAACAAAAAGCTGTCCTCTGTGGGAGGTGTATTGTCTGTGTCCTCTGTATTCCCCCAGACATGCGGCAGTGATGGCCATGAGCTGGTTTGGGTGCCACCCTGCTGTGAACATGGTTCCTCCTCCTCCATCTCCTCATCCTCCACCTCGTCATCCTCCAGAACTGTGCCCTGGCTGGACATTGTGTACTTTGGGTTTGTGGGTGCAGGAACCCACCCTCGGAGCCACTTGGGAATGACTGGCCGGAAACCCTATGAAATGATCCCTCTTCCTCATCCTCCTCCTGTGCCAAATCCTCTTCCATCATCGCCAGGAGCGTTTTTTCAAGGAGGCATAGAAGTGGGATAGTAAAGCTGAGAACGGCTTTATCGGCACTGGCCGATGTTGGTGCAGTACTCAAAACAGTGCAACAAGGAACACAGGTCTCGCATGGAGGCCCAGTCATTGGTGGTGAAGTGGTGCTGTTCCGCCGAGCGACTCACCCCTGCGTGCTGCAGCTGAAACTCCACTATCGCCTGCTGCTGCTCGCACAGTCTGGCCAGCATGTGCAAGGTGGATTTCCACCTTGTGGGCAAGTTGCATATGAGGCGGTGAGCTGGAGGGCCGAAGTTACGCTGCAGTGCTGACAGGCGAGCAGCAGCAGGGTGAGAACGCCGAAAGTGCGCAAAGACAGCCCGCACTTTATGCAGCAGCTCCGACATATGGGGGTAAGTTTTAAGGAATCTCTGCACCACCAAATTCAGCACATGCCCAGGCAAGGGATGTGCGTCAAACCGGCTAGTCCCAGGGCTGCTACAAGATTTCGCCCATTATCGCACACCACCAGGCCGGGCTTGAGGCTGACTGGCACAAACCACTCATCTGGCTGTTCAAGGCCCGTCTACAGTTCCTGCACGGTGTGGGGTTTGTCCCCCAAACAGATAAGTTTTAAAACTGCCTGCTGTCGTTTACCCCTGGCTGTGCTGAAGTTGGTGATGAAGGTGTTCCGCTGACCGGTTGAGGAGCTGGTAGAGGATGAGGAAGTAGAGTAGGAGGAACAAGCCACAGGAGGCAAACTGAAGCTCCCTGCAATCCTTGGTGGTGGAAGGACATGCGCCAAACTGCTATCCGCCTCAGGCTCAGCCGACACTGCATTTACCAAGTGTGCAGTTATGGAGATATAACGGCCCTGCCTGTGCTTACTGGTCCACGTATCCGTAGGCAGGTGCACCTTGCCACAGATAGCGTTGCGTTGAAAAGTAGTGGTGGCTGGACACAACGTACTGTGGAACAGCCACTGCCATAAGGCTTTTAAAACTATCTCCACCAGAATTAAAGCATTTCAAAAGCCAGTAATTTAGAAATGCTGACATTAAGGGCTAGGGATCGCGGGTGGGTAGGGGGGTACTTCCTCTTCCTCTATAGCGTTTGGGAGATGGAGAGCTGAATGCTTCCGTGGGACATTGTGGAGATGCTTGGTGACCCAGGTGTTGGTGTTGCTAGCAGATCCTCTATTTGCTGGGTGGCACGTGGCACTGTCACTCCAGAGGTGGAGGAAAAGGCTGAGACTGCAGCAGAAGAGGAAGCAGGAGGAGCCAGAGACCTTTCTTGGTTTTTGAGGTGTCTACTCCACTGCAGTTAGTGCTTTGCACTTAAATGCCTGGTCATGCAGGTTGTACTCAGGTTGAGAACGTTTATGCCTCGCTTCAGGCTCTGTCTTGTCGTCAGCACATTGTCTGAAGAACTGCCATGCCAGGGAACTCCTTGGAGCTGGCTTTGGTGTGCTCGGTCCCTTGCTGCTGTGGGCAGTAGCAGGGGTAATGTCTAGAGGACGGCCGCTCCGCTTTTGCACCCTGCTCCCTCTTCTGCTGTGCTGGTGGCTCTGTGCGACCACCGCCGTTTCCCCCGAACTACATAGGTCACTCGCATGACCTTGATTCCATGTGGGGTTGAGGACCTCATCGTCCTCCACATCATCTTCCACCCAGTCTTCACCCCTGCCTTCCTCGTCGGTCTGCACCGTTTCGAAAACCCCAGCAGTTGGCACCTGTGTTTTGTCATCATCTGAGACGTGCTGTGATGGTCCTCCCATGTACTCATCTTGAAAGATAAGTGGTTGGGCATCGGTACACTCAATCTCTTCCACTTCTGGTGCAGGGCTAGGTGGATGACCCTGGGAAACCCTGCTAACAGAGTCATCAAAAAGCAGAAGAGACTGCTGCATGACTTGGGACTCAGACTGCTTGGCTGATTTGCAAGAGGGTGAGGTGAAAGACTGATGGACATCGGCTGCAGGTGCCAACTGTGGTGTTTCAGCAGGAAACCGGGTGGGAGACAATGTGAAGGAACTGGATTCACTGTCAGTAACCCAATCTACTATCGCCTGTCCTTGTTCAGGCCTCACCATTCGTAGAGCCGCATTAGGCCCGACCAAATACCGCTTCAGGTTCTGTTGCCTACTCGCACCTGATGAAGGGGTTTCAATTGTGTGTGTAGCTGGCACAGATCGACCATGTCCTCTCCCTGCAACAGGAGCTCCACCAGCAGCACCACAACCTGGGCTACGTCTCTTATTTGACGCTCTCCTCATATTTCTCAAATTTAGGATCTAAATGAATGTTTAATTAATTGTTGAATAGAACAACAGTATTTAAAGTGTGTATCTCACACAGCCTGAACCAGACTATGCCTCTATTAAAGATTTGTTTGGAAAAAATGGCTGTATTTCAGATACCTGAATCAAACCCCTGTATTTAAAGGGTGTATCTTACACAGCCTGAACCAGTGTAGGCCTGAATTAAAGATTTCTTTGCCTAAAATGGTTGTATTTCAAATGCCTGAATCAAACCCCTGTATGTAGAGGGTGTATCTCACACGGCCTGAGCAACTTTAGGCCTGTATTCAATATTGGTGCACCAAATGGCGGTATTTCAAATTTCTGAATCTAATTCAAATGTATTAAGGGTGTATCTCACAATGACATATGCATCAAAGGCTGCCAAATAAACTTTTTTTGCCTAAACGGGTGTTTGTTTAATAACTCAATATTGCAGCGCTATATAAACTAGGAATTTCAAACGTGCTTAGGCTGCAAGGCCTGGAATATTGTGTATTTTGCCCAAAAATGGTGTTTTATTAATGAAAGAATATAAGCCCTGTGGGCCTGACCCACTGTAAGCATGAATTAAAGATTTCTTTGCCCAAAATTGCTGTATTTCAAATGCCCGATAGAGAGCCCCGGTACGTCACCTGAACTCAGAAAAATGCCTTTGCCCTGTGCAATTTAGCGCAGGGCAAAGGAGAGCATCGGAGCATGAACTGCTCCGATGCTCATGTCAGGGGGGCTGCCTGGGTGAAAATGGAGGGCTGTCCAGGTTCAGCTCTGAACCTGGAAAACCCCTTTAAGGGTGTATCTCACAATGACATCTGCATCAAAGGCTGCCAACTACATATTTTTATTTATTTTTTTGCCCAAACGAGTGTTTGTCTAACAACTGAATTTTACAGCAGTATATAACCCTGTAATTTCACACGTGCTGGCCTGAAAATAGTGTTTTTTGGCAAAAAAAGTGTGTTTTTAAAACCCCAGAAAATGATGGGTGTATTTCTAGCTTAAATTGCACACTGACTAATCCAGATGTTGTAGATTGCCCAAAAAGTGTCTATTTCTATGTAGATCGCTGAGTTAGATTCTCTCCTATTCTCTCCCTGAAATCACCAATCCAGCAGCATCCTCTCCCTACACTTGTAACAGCAGAGTGATGTGCAGCGCTACGTGACTCAAACTTATATAGAGCCTGGGTCGCATGCTGCTCTGGCCAATAACAGCCATGTCATTAGTCGGCATGGCTGTGATGGCTTCTAAGGTGATACAGTCAACCACTTGTTGATTGGCTGCTCTGCAGCCTTTCAAAAAGCTCTAAGAAAGCGTCGAACACCGAACCCAAACCCAAACTTTTACTGAATTGTTCGGGTTCAGGTCCGAGGTCCAAAAATCCTAAAGTTCGCTCAACCCTACTCTTTACCAAAAGTAAATACCATTTTATATTGGTCTTCATGACTTACCTTGATATTCCAATACCCCTGAGGGCAATCTAGTGCGGTAAAGATCCTAGCGCGTTGTACCAAGCATTGGTCGATATATGGCATGGGCCAGCCGGACATATAAACTCATTGATTGAGCTGCCTGAGATCAGCACATAAACGCCATTGACCATTTGGTTTAAGGATACCAAGAATAGGATTATTATAAGAATTGTGCACCAGTCTTATAATTAGTGATGGACGAACAATTGCCGGGACGGTTTGCAATCGCAATCTCGCGATCAAATGTTTGCGAACAGCAAGTTCGTGGCAGGTCCTATTCATTTTAATGGCAGGCAAACCTGAAAAACCTTCAGCTCATATTTGCAGCCAAGAAATAATTACTAGAAGTGCACAAATAGTCCCAAAACATGGACAGTGACATACCAGATGTATTATTCGAATTTGCAATGTCCATTCATAATTCTTTTAACTCAAAATATCGGCAATATAATTTTCCGGCTCCATTCCAGAGCCGCCGCCATCAGCAGCAGAGTGTCAGCAGTATCCATGGGGGTTAATAGAGGGAGGGGGCTCCCTCTCTCCACCATCGGGGCTGCTGCGCTGTGATGGCAGTGCCCGATGTCTGCCATGACAACCGGATTTTTTTCAAAAGCGTCCGCTGTTGCCACCTACAGGGCATCTGATTGTATTATAATTTGCAATGCAAGAGCATTGCAAAGTATAGTACAGCAATCAGCCCCACTGGATCTTCAAGATCCAATAGGGACTTGATTAAAAAAAAAAATGAAAATAATAAAAGTAAAAATAAATAAATAAATAAAAATGTTAAATTTAAAAAATAAATAGCCTTTTCCTATAAAAAATGAAAAACAAAACAATAATACCCATATTAGGTATTACCGTGTCCGTAATGACCGTCTTCATAAATATATTACATGATAGACCCCGTCCGATAAACACCATAAAAATAAAATGTGTAAAAAAAGTCATTTTTGTCACCTTACATCACAAAAAGTGCAACAGCAAGCGATCAAAAAGGCTTATGACCCCCGAAATAGTACCAATCAAACCGTCACCTCATCCCACAAAAAATGGTACCCTATTTAAGACAATCACCCAAAAAAATAAAAAAGCTATGTCTCTCAGACTATGGAGACACAAAAACATAATTTTTTTGGGGTTTCAGAAATGGTATTATTGTGTAAAACTTAAATAATTAAGAAAAAGTATACATATTAGGTATTGCCACGTACGTAACGATCTGCTCTATAAAACTGTCACATGACCGAACCCCTCAGATAAACATTGTAACAATAAATAAATAAATACTGTTCTAAAACAGCCAATTTTTGGGTCACCTTGCCCCATAAAGTGTAATAATGAATGATCAAAAAATACTATGTACCCAAAAATAGTACCAATAAAAACCTCAACTCTTTCTGCAAAAAACAAGCCCCTGCACAAGACAATCGGCATAAAAAAAAAAAAACATATGGTGTTCAGAAAATGGACACACAAAAACATAATTTCTTTTTCAAAATTGCTTTATTATGTAAAACTGAAACAAACAAACAAACAAAGCAGACATATTTGATATCATGCGTCCATAACAACCTGCTCTATAAAAATAGCACATGCTCTACCCTGTCAGATGAATCTTGTAAAAAAAAAAAAAAAAAAAAAAAACTGTGACAAAACAGCCATTTTTCAGTTACCTTGCCTCGCAAAAAAACTTAATATAGAGCAATTAAAAATGATATGTACCAAAATAGTACCAATAAAACTGGCACCTTATCCCCTAGTTGCTAAAATAGGGTCACTTTTTGGGAGTTTATACTGTATGGGTGCATCAGGGGGGCTTTAAATGGGACATGACATCTAAAACCAGTTTAGCAAAATCTGCCTTCCAAAAACCATATGGAGTTCCTTTCCTTCTGCACCCTGCCGTGTGCCCTTACATCAGTTTATGACCACATGTGGGGGTTTTCTGTAAATCGCAGAATCAGGGTAATAAATGTTGAGTTTTGTTTGGCTGTTAACCCTCAATGTGTTACAGATAAAAAATGTAATAAAATTGAAAATCTGCCAAAAATGTGAAATTTAGAACTTTAATGTCCATTTTCCTTTAATTCTTGTGGAACACCTAAAGGGTTAACAAAGTTTGTAAAATCAGTTTTGAGTAGCTTGAGGGGTGTAGTTTCTACAATGGGGTCATTTATGGGGGGTTTCCACTATGTAAGCCCCACAAAGTGACTTCAGACCTGAACTGGTCCTTAAAAAGTGGGTTTTGGAAATTTTATTAAAAAATTTAAGAATTGCTTCTAAACTTCTAAGCCTTCCAA
This sequence comes from Bufo gargarizans, assembly GCF_014858855.1. Classification (NCBI taxonomy): domain Eukaryota; kingdom Metazoa; phylum Chordata; class Amphibia; order Anura; family Bufonidae; genus Bufo; species Bufo gargarizans. The sequence goes on from NC_058085.1 coordinate 173,922,087, forward strand.
CGTCCTAAAAAATAAAATGATATTTCCAAAATGATGCCAACATAATGTAGACATATGGGAAATGTTAAGTAGTAAATTTTTTATTAGGTATGACTTTCTGTTTTAGAAGCAGATAAATTGAAATTTTGATAATTGAGAATGTTTCAAAATTTTTGATAAATTTGGGATTTTTTCATAAATAAAGGTGAAATATATTGACTCAAATTTATGACTATCATGAAGAAAACAATCTCAGAATGGCTTGGATAAATAAAAGTGTTCCAAAGCAGTTACCACATAAAGTGACTCATGTCAGATTTGTAAATTTTGACCTGGACACTGGGGCATCAATGACCCTTGGTCATGAAAGGGTTAATGGGCTTTCTCACCTGGGACCATATAACCTTATTTATAAAATCCCCAATGTGATTTTATCTTTTGAGGAAATTGATGACAATAATTAAGAGATCAGAGGGCATATCCATTATCAATGTGAGATGACTGATTACCTTATTTCCTACTTTGAAATCCAGCCACGCCTTACCCAAAACTTTTAGGGGCGGTACCTGAAACACTTACAAGATTATCATTAAAACTTTTTAACTCATACCTTTAGAAGATACATCCTATAATTGTTGAAAATACTTTCGAGATAATAAGGTTGCTTGGCTACCTGTATCTATTAAAGCCAATATTTGGGGAAATTATCAAACAATTCCACCTTAATAAAATATTGATGCTCTATTTTCTGTAAGGAACACAAATATTTTGAATGATCCGTGAAATTGTTTTCCTGTTCTGCAGGCATTCTTACCAGTGACCCTCCTTTATTTTCTGTACCAGCAGGATTGCATGTCATTCTCTGCACAGCTGGAGACTTTGCGGACTGTAAGATAGAATAGCAAACATGTTTCCCCTCCCCCTTGCCATGTGGCTTTGGAAGGGTTAAATTATCTTCAGTGATACTGACATCTGTGTTATTTTGCTCACTTTTGCTTACATTTAGATCATCAGCCTTTGCAAGATTTTACAAGCTTACCTGCTTTTCCCCATTTATAATTGGGGAGGGCTTTCTACAGGAGTAGCTGCCCCTAAAAAAGGATTTTTGGGATTAGCAGTGATAGCTTTGGATATTTCTTCCATCCGTTGCATCATTACTCCAAACTGGCTCTAGATTTGATCCATTCAATCATTTAAATTACCTCTACTTTTCCCATAACCTTTTGGAGGTTGATTTTGCAATTTAGATGATTGAGATTTACCAGAACCCTCTGATTTTGAACCATTTTGAACCCTTTCTGGCCCATGTTGGAATTTCCTGCAATTAACCTCTCTGGTGTCTTTGGAAAGGAGGGAATCGCCTATTTCTAAACTGATTTTTTTTTATCTGGACTTTCGGCTACATTGGGCACCTTATTATTATCTGGCCTAGGTGGAACTTTATTTGGCTGGGGTGGCCTGGAGTTCTTTACAACTCCAACGTAACTCCTTCTGGGGGCCTCAAACTGTCCCTGAATCCTTTTTATATGAGTCTCAGCTATTTCATCCAGTTTTTTCCTATCTGGAGACTCTTCACAATTTTTTTAAAGCAGCATACAGAGTTGAACTCTCTGTTAACAACCAATCCAGGTTTTTTTTGGGATGGTAATCCTTGGCCAATATCAATTTTATTTTATTGGGTGAAGTGTCATAATACAACTGGATGAATTCATGGCTTTCAAAATTAGGATTTTTCTCAGCCAGGCTATAGGCATTTTTGAGAACTGACAAAAAATCCCTAGGACTTTGATTAGGCAGACATTTCAGAGTAAACATGGCCTTCCGTGACCTATAGGGACCAAACTGTCTTTATCTCTGACACTACCTCTGACCAGGTATCATATCTCTGAGGGAATTAAAGAAGTACTGGTGCTTTGGCTCAAATACCCAGGAAATATATTCCATTTTCTGTCTATCACATTCTAAATGTAGGGCGTTCATCGCCTCTTCATAGGTTTTGATATGATTAATTAGTAAACCTCCCCACAGTCTCTTTTCAAAATGTTATCACTTTGGTCGTATCAACCATAGGTTCATAGATCTTCCTATCACTCTCATGGGACCACCATTTAGAGAACTTAGGAGAAGAGATGGGTTCTAATTTATGAAGAGAACGTTCCTTTGTAAAGATTGGTTCTTCTTCAGAGGAGCTACCATCATTACTTTCTGCCTCTGATTCCTCCCTGGAAGGTTTACCCTTTACTCTACTGACATATTGTTTCTGTCTGGATTGCAGATATTTTAGATTCTGGTGATCTATCTCGTTTGGCATTCTGTTATTTTCATTAAATAACCTCTCACATTCTTTTTCTAAATCAACGTTACATTTTTTACATTCTGATAATTCACTAGAGACTTTACCTAATTTCCATTCAAGAGTTTTGATCATCTATTTATGTTGATTATCTTTGTCATCATATTCTGATAATTTAGCATACAATTGTGCTAATTTTTCGATTTTATCAGCCTGTTGACCATTCTTATGTTTTGCCTTCTCTAATTTTTTGGCCAATTCACAGATCAAATACATAAATTCAGGCCAACATTTAAGTATTAATAGATTCTCATCTTTCTTATGTTTAGCTTTAGCAATGTGACAAAGATAATCAGCAAACCTGGATTCCTTAGAACAAAGATCATTTGCATATTCTGCAACTTTCCTCTCCAGACCAATTGCCCATTCCTTAATATTCTCCTTTATATCCAATCTATCTTGAACAAACAACATTACATGATATTTTACCACTTCTTGAGTATTTTCAATATGCATAAAGTTGCAAGAAAATGTATGTGAACCCTTTGGAATGATATGAATTTCTGCATAAATTGGTCATAAAATGTGATCTGATCTTCATCTAAGTCACAACAATAGACAATCACAGTCTGCTTAAACTAATAACACAAAAATAATTAAATGTTACCATGTTTTATTGAACACACCATGTAAACATTCACTGTGCAGGTGGAAAAAGTATGTGAACCCTTGGATTTAATAACTGGTTGAGCCTCCTTTGGCAGCAATAACTTCAACCAAACGTTTCCTGTAGTTGCAGATCAGACGTGCACAACGGTCAGGAGTAATTCTTGACCATTCCTCTTTACAGAACTGTTTCAGTTCAGCAATATTCTTGGGATGTCTGGTGTGAATCACTTTCTTGAGGTCATGCCACAGCATCTCAATCGGGTTGAAGTCAGGACTCTGACTGGGCCACTCTAGAAGGCATAATTTTTTCTGTTTAAGCCATTCTGTTTTGATTTGCTTCTATGCTTTGGGTCGTTGTCCTGTTGCAACACCCATCTTCTGTTGAGCATCAGCTGGTGGACAGGTGGCCTTAAGTTCTCCTTATAAATTGTCTTGATAAACTTGGGAATTCATTTTTCCTTCGATGATAGAAATCCATCCAGGCCCTGAAACAGCAAAGTAGCCTCAAACCATGATGCCCGCACCACCATACTTCACAGTTGGGATGAGGTTTTGATGTTGGTGTACTGTGCCTCTTTTTCTCCACACTAGTGTTGTGTGTTTCTTCCAAACAACTCAACTTTGGTTTCATCTGTCTACAGAATATTTTGCCAGTATTGCTGTGGAACATCCAGGTGCACTTGTGCAAACTGTAAACGTGCAGCAATGTTTTTTTTGACAGCAGTGGCTTCCTCTGTGGTATCCTCCCATGAAATCCATTCTTGTTTAGTGTTTTACGTATCGTAGATTCGCTAACAGGGGTGTTAGCATATGCCAGAGACTTTTGTAAGTCTTCAGCTGACACGCTAGGATTCTTCTTTACCTCATTGAGCAGTCTGCGCTGTGCTCTTGCAGTCATCTTTACAGGACTGCCACTCCTAGGGAGAGTAGCAGCAGTGCTGAACTTCCTCCATTTGTAGACAATTTGTCTTACTGTGGACTGATGAACAGCACGGCTTTTGGAGATGCTTTTATAACCCATTCCAGTTTTATGCAAGTCAACTATTCTTACTTGTAGGTCTTCTGAGAGCTCTTTTGTGCAAGGCATAATTCACATCAGGCAATGCTTCTTGTGAAAAGCAAACCCAGAACTGGTGTGTGTGTTTTTATAGGGCAGCTGTAACCAACACCTCCAATCTCATTTCAATGATTGGACTCCAGTTGGCTGACACCTCACTCCAATTAGCTCTTGGAGATGTAATTAGTCTAGGGGTTCACATACTTTTTCCACCTGCACTGTGAATGTTTACATGATGTGTTCAATAAAAAACATGGTAACATTTAATTATTTGTGTGTCATTAGTTTAAGCAGACTGTGATTGTATATTGTTGTGACTTAGATGAAGATCAGATCACATTTTATGACCAATTTGTGCAGAAATCCATATCATTCCAAAGGATTCACATACTTTTCCTTGCAACTGTATCAGTCTTAGCTTCTACGCTATCCTGAATGGCTTGGCTAGCCTCACTTATCTATCTATCTATCTATCTATCTATCTATCTCATATATATATATATATATATATATATATATATAAATGAGTTTCTGTCTGTCTGCCTAGACGTCTGTATATCTCGGTATATCTCTAGGACAAACCTTTCCTGAGATATTTCCAAAAAATTACCTGCATTAGCCAATAAAAGCCAGCAAGCCTTTCACTTAAATCCGAACTGCTATTTACACGGTCAAATTTCCCTTATTAGCCAATAGAAGCTCGAAGGTGCTACTCCAAGTTGCCATAACAACTGATCACAGGTTTTAGCAGTTCTCAGGTCCTTAAATATTCAATTATATGACGTATGACGGCACAACTACACTGCTACAGGCATGGAGGGCAGAGGCCACTATTAAACGGACAGGCACTGTGGAGTTCACTGTTAAAGGGCCAGGCACTGCGGAGGTCACTGTTAAAGGGGCGGGCTCTGTGAAGGTCACTGTTAAAGGGGTGGCCACTGTGAAGGTCACTGTTAAAGGGGTGGTCAATGTTAAACGGGTGGGCACTGTGGAGGTCACTGTTTACAGGGCGGTTACAATTAAAGGAGCGGGCATTGATGAGGTCACTGTTAAAGGGGCAGGCACTATTAAAAGGATGGGCATTGTGGAGTTCACTGTTAAAGGGGCGGGCACTGTGGAGGTCACTGTTTACAGGGCAGTTACAGTTAAAGGGGCATTGAGGAGGTCACTATTAAAGGGGCAGGCACTGTGGAGGTCACTGTTAAAGGAGCGGTCACTCTTAAAGGCGCGGGCACTGTGGAGGTCACTGTTAAAGTGGCGGGCATTGCAAGGGTCTCTGTTCAAGGGGCAGGCACTGAGGAAGTCACTTTTAAAGTAGCGGCCACTGTGAAGGTTACTGTTAAAGGTGCAACCACTATAAATGTCACTGTTAAAGGGGTGGAAAATGTTAAACGGGCGAGCACTGTGGAGGTCACCGTTAAAGGGGCGGGCACTGTGGAAGTCACTGTTAAAGGGGTGAGCACTGTGAAGGTCACTGTTAAAGGAGCAGCCACTATGAAGGTCACTGTTAAAGGGGTGGTCAATTTTAAAGGGACAGGCACTGTGGAGGTCACTGTTAAAGGTGCAGCCACTGTGGAGGTCACTGTTAAAGGGTTGGGCACTGTGGAAATCACTGTTAAAGGGGTGGGCAATGTGGATGTCATTGTTAAAGGGGCGGGAACTGTAGAGGTCACTGATATGGGGGAAACTGCTGATATCTTTTTATGACACATGGAATATCAACCATACATGCATAGAACTGAACTCAGTTCCTTAGAGATGATACCGTGATATTAGAAAAATTTCCAACAGTATGTATACATTTCCCTGGATTGGAAAAATGTCAGAATACTACTGCAGTTACAGTTCTATCCACAAATTATGGTTAATTGAATATACATGTATACAAAACTATTATATTCATTCTCCTATGAAAAAGAGGAAAGTTTATAGTATACCAATGTATCAGCTAGTAGAAATCAGTTTTATTTCCCCCACACTAACATTTGAACTGTCTGCAGATTCCCTGATATTTCAGGTATTTTTACTGAGATGCTTTAAAATGCTATCCTCTGGAGTGTAACACTTGTATTATTTTTGAAAAAATAAAAAATAATTAACTGTCTGGAGATGCCCTATAAAATAGTTTAGCTTACTCTTTCTGGTGTTTTGTGTTAGATTTAGAATGCAACCCTGTGGATTGTAAAACATGTGTTATACACTTTTATTGCTATTTTCAGAAAAATACTAAAACTAAAAAAAACTTGAACTGCCTGGAGATGCCCTGTCTCAGATTTTGGACTACAATTTGAAGTGTTTTCACAGAGATTTGAAACCCTACCCTCTGGATTGCAAAATACACATTGTACAGTTGTATTGATCAACGCCCTACCACCCCATCTTCCCATCACACTGACTCCAAAGCTTGAAATCATGTTTGGAGCAACAAAAAAAAAACAAAAAAAAAAACCCTCTATTTTTGTTCATATGGAAAAAATAATTTCTGTCTGGTAGGTGATTTTGAGGCTCTGCAGCAGCCACATCTGTGTCATAAGTCAATTACTGCAGCTAGAAGGCACTGCATAACACACTCAGCCTTAGCTCCTCAGTTCTAACACCCTGGCCTACTGATTTCCCTGCATTTCCCTATTCTACGCAATTCTTCTTTCTAGCCTTTCCTTTCAATGTTCCTCACACTAGAGTAGAAGCTACACCCACCCACCATTATTCACAGCCCAACACAGAATAATGTTCTAGTCCTTCTTCAAGGGCACCTTCCTGCCTGCTGCAGCACTGATTGGCTCAAAGGCTGACACAGACTGCATGAGCCAATTAGGGCAAGCCCTCCACCCACTTCCTCTAAGGGTCACGAGAGCACCTTTCTTTCTCCCTAATGCCTTTTTCATGCAAACCTAGTGATCAGTGTTGGACTGGGGTGCCCAGGGACCACCAGTCAAATTTATTTTGGGGGCACACTGTACTGGTTCATTAAAATATTACTTGCTCACACAGGACCAAGATGCTACCAGATTATTGAATATGGGGGTCCCTACAGCAATATTGAGAAGGTAGGTCCTGGGGAAAAGAGGATACTAGCTTTCCTCTATATCTAGAAGTCATCTCAGCACTGATCTTGTCTATTAAAGAAACTATCCAGTTTATTATTATAATCTATCAAGTTTTTTATATGAACATAGGCTGGTTGAGATGCTATACACTGAATATATGTATGTAATGCAGTAAGTATACTGTGTTATGTGCCACTTTTGAAGGGAGTAGGAACTAGGGGCCAACCTTGCTCAGTGGCCCACCAGGGGATTCACCTGTACCCCTGTGGGCCAGTCTGAGCCTGCTAGTGATATGCCACCAATGTGTGAGATGGGCCAACTCCTTTAAAGATATATATTTTTTTCAAATTTTTTGTGTTTGTTTTGAGTTTACGTATATGCTTTGCAGCATTCAGATGGGCAAAGGACACATTAGACTGGAATGAAATGTTGTCTTCTATGGGAGAGTTTTCCAGACATACTTTGTGACCTGTGCAGAGGTCACTTTCTCTGAGGGAAATGGGGAGAAGTAAGAGTAGATAAGTTCTGACCATCATATATCGTGTTATCTATAGAGAAATGTTATCTATCTCTGTAACCCTGCATGTGATGTTAGTGAGTTGACTGCTGATGCTAAAAATGGATTTCAATGCCATGCGTGTTGGCTGACTGGTTAGCACTGGTGCATTACAGCACTGGAGTTTGAATCCGACTAAGTACTACATCTTCATGAAGTTTGTATGTTCTTCCCGAGGCTCATGTGGGTTTTCAGAGAATACTCCAGTTTCCTCCCAAACTCCAAAGGTGTACTGATAGTGAATGCAGATTGTTAGCTCCGCTTAGAACAGTGAGTGATGATAATGTCTGTAAAGCGCTGCAAAATACATCATGATATAGGATTATACATAATAAAAGGTTTAATGGACAGATTTTAGATTTTTCTTCTTTTACATATAGATAGTAACATTAAAAACAGAAAATGAAAATATTTACGTATAAAATTATTTAAATGATAGGTAAAAGATCATGACTCAAGGAAGGAAGAAAGGGCCTGCAGTAATTTCAGTCTCCTCCTAGGCCCAGTCAGTAACCTGGCCTCAATCCATTCAGGCATGCACTTCATCAGCTGAAGGCAAAACAGAATTTTCAACACTTCAAGAACCAACAGGAGAGCACCTGTGGTGAAGACCCAGCAATTCAGCAGCAGGGCATAATCTGTCATGTAGTAATGGCAATGCTTTGGCAGCCAGCACAAGTAAGTATTACAAACTCAGTAAATATCCTCAAGTTCTCCATTTTTTTGCTTATGCTCATTACTTCTTATAGAGGTTTTCCACATGTTTTTACTGATGACCAATCCTCTGGATAGGTCATGAGTACCTGATCGGTGGGGATCTGCTGACACCATCAATCAGCTGTTTGAAAAGGCACAGGAACTCGCAGTAGCGTTGCGGCCTTCTTTCTGCTTACCAAGCACAGTGCCATACATTGTATAGTGATTGTGCTTAGTATTGCAGCCCTAACCCATTCACTTCAATGGCTGTGCCTAGTCATGTGACCGATTAACGTGACATCACATGGCATAGGAAAAAGGTGGAGAAGGCTTGGTGCTACAGCAAGCTCTGCTGCCTCCTCTTCAAACAGCTGATCGGCTGGGATCTTGGTTGTCGGACCCCAACCGATCAGATACTGGTAACCTATCCAGAGTATAGGTCAACATTAGAAAAAAAAACTTGGAAATCCTCTTTAAAGGGAGTCTGTCCCCTACTTTGAGCATTTTAGACCTCTCACATCACGTTATAGCACAGTTGCCCAAGATAGTACCTGTATTGTGTCTTTCCCACGTCCAGAAGCTTCAAAAATCACTTTATAAAGATAGGGAAGAAAGGGATGCAAATGAGCTCTTAACAAGCTTTGCCTCTAATGCCACCAGATGTAAGGCAGCTATCCTATAAGTCAATGTTCAGATCTTTAAATAAGCCTTGAGACATGACTTGGATATTAAATAAGCCAGCACCTCATCTGCAGACAGTTGTTTTGGGGTGATTGCCCCTCATCAGTGCAGAGCAGAAAGTACCGGATTAACTGGGTGAGAGGCTTGTCAGGGTTTGGGGGGTACTATCTCTCCTTGGGGAGAGAGCACCTATGCAGATTAGGTCCCTCAAATGACCAGGGGCGGCGTTATGGCCGCAAGTTCCCAGGAACCTCTCTGATGTGCCCAGATAATTGCTCCCCTTGGATTCGCCTGGCCCTCCCTCCTTTCCTACTTCATCCTCCTCCTCCTCTGACTAAGATCTTGTGTGAGCATCAGCCACCGCTGGGTCCGTGCATACACACAGCTCTGCCCACTATGTGCTAAGGCACAGATCTTAGCAGTGCACATGCTATAGTGGTTGACTGCCAATTACTGTATCTTTTGCATTATAAGATGCAGTGCAACTTATAGACCGAATGTTAGTGAGTGCTTTCATCATGGAGGTCACTAGTATGCAGGAGGCATGTGAAGTGAAGCTCTGCTAGCGCTGTACTCACCCTCCCTGGTCTTCTAGGTCCACACTGCACTGTCCTGACTGCATACAGCATCAGGAAGTAGTGCATGCACTATGACCAGATGTTGTACGCAGTCAGGTCACAGTGCAGCGCAGGTTCGGAGAAGACAATAGAGCAGGGACTGCAGAAGAAAACACCAGACCTGCAGAGCAAAGTTAATTTATTTATTTATTTTGGTTCTGATCTGAGGTCTGATATGGGGGTCTGATCTGAGGACCTGATATGGGGGTCTATACCCCACGACACTCAAGGTTATGTACCCGAAATCATTAATTTGCTTGGTAAGCTGAACATCTATGGTAATAAACAGGTATAGAATATAAATTAATGTGGAATGACCAATATGTAGGCCTCATGCACACAAATGTGTGTATATTTCTTTTTACGAAGAATTGATCTACAAAATGACACCTTCTGCATGCTTCCTATGTTTGTATTTTTTTTACTTCTATTAATAGAAAGTGTTACTCTGGTCTGCAGAAAAAGCCAAGAATAAGACCTTCTGTATAATTTGTGGAATGTCAACACGTATCTGGAAACAATACAGATATGTGGATAAAATAGTAATTTTTTGTGAGTTTTCAGTACAGTGACACTGAAATAAATGAGAAGAAAACTTTTACAAGTATCAGAATAAATATCATTGCCTACTTTCTGAGTTAACAGAATATATCATGCACTTGGCAAGACAGAGCTTTAGGGAATATAAAATATCAGTTTAGAAAATATAATTATAAAGTATACAGCTAATTCATGCCAAAAAATAAATAAACTAAAATTCTTTGAGTAAATGATATGGAAGAAATCCAAAATGTATCCCATTTATACTAATAGAAATATTAGGTGCCAGCGTGAATATTTTGTTTACCAATTAACATAATATTTGGTCTGCATCAATTTAATTTGCATGTAATAACAAACCACTAGAATATCATGCAACAACAAGCCTACACATCTAGTCGAACATACTGCTCTCCAAATTACTGTAGGATCATCACTGTCAGTAAGGAGTGACACAGCTGCTAAACTAAACTGTAGAAATGGTCTTATTGTAAACTATAATTGAAATATGCTTCCTCAAGAAGGGTAAGTTAAATACATTTTAAAGTGTCCTTAATTGTATTGTCCAAATGTATATATGTAATAATTTCCATAATATTATTTTTAAGTTAAAGGGTTTCTGTCACCAGAATTAACCCTCTTAAACTGTCTGACATTAGCGATGGGCAAATTTCAGCAGAATCCAACCCTGCTATTTTTATGTTTATTGATGTTCCCCTTACTGCACAATTCTTACTTTAAAATTGACCACCCCTTTAACAGTGACCTTCATAGTGGCTGCTCCTTTAACAGTGACCTTCACAGTGCTCACCCCCTTACTGCACAATTCTTACTTTTGTAATATGCAAATTAGCCTCTAGGAGCAGGCGGGGATGGGGGCGTTGCTCCTGCTCCTAGAGGCTCTTTTCTCCCACCTCATTCTTCCATGCCCTGCAGTCATTGATGGACAGGCCAGCGTTTGTCTTCTCCTGCCACCCCTGTGTGCTGGTTAAACAGCACAGCGCAGCGCAGTCACGAGACTTAGCCAGCACACAGGGCCGCCAAGAGAAGACAAACACTGGCCTGTCAATCAAGGAACGCAGGGCATGAAATGAGGTGGGAGAACAGAGCCTCTAGGAGCAGGAAAAACTCCCCTTCTGCTCCTAGAGGCTAATTTGCATATTACAAAAGTAAGAATTGTGCAGTAAGGGGGGCATCAATAAATAGCCCATCGCTAATATCAGACAGTTTAAGAGGGTTAATTCTGGTGACAGAAACCCTTTAAGGAAAAAGATGTACCATAAGCTTTCCTGACAGACATATTTGTTTTATAAAATCTGGCTGTAAATCACTGCTGGGCTCACTGTTTGATTTCATGGGTATAGTTTTTTTTAGACCATAAGATCACCATCACATATCATACATGCATTAAAGGCTATATAAACCCCTGGGATCATTTTTTTAATTATTGAATTCTACTTTTTGATGGGATAAAATCCATTTTTAATTGCTAAATTATTACATTTTTTCATCAGCTTTCCTTGTCACTCTGGCCTAATTGCTAATCCTTTTCTGTATTTTCCTTACAGCTTATACACTCTCATTTAAGCTAAATTCTTATTTTACTGTTTGTTTCTGTCTCTTTAAAAACTTATGTTCAGGGGGTGGAGCCTGTGCCAGAGAAAGATGGCTGCGTGAAGCGATGATCTGCTGCTAGCAAAACCCTCATAGCCTGTTCTCTCTAGCCTGTCGGACTCAACATGGTCAAGATCGGTGGCTCCAAGTCTGCTGACCCTCCTGGTACCACTAGAGCTTCAGTCCATAACTGGGAAGTGGAGAAGTTTATTAAAAAGGCGGCCTCTGTATATGTGGACCGCAAAGCTAAGATGGTGCCGGGAACGCCACGAGCCTTGGGAAACAAATTACATGCTGCCGAGAAAGGGAGGAGTCCCTTGGGCCTGATAGTCTCCCAATCTCACAAACTTTTCTGAGGGAGGCTCTAGCAGAAGCCCTAGAGGAAGCACAGTCGTACTACACCAAAGCAAATTGTCCTCCGGCATAACCATGTGCCAGACCCATCTAAACTCTCTTTATAAAGCGCTGGACGATCAAGAAAACCGGGGCAAGTGTAATAATTTGCAATGTTCTCAGCGTTACTATCTCACTTCTATGCCTCCTTGAAAAAACGCTCATGGCGATGATGGAAGAGGATGTGGCACAGGGGGAGGATGAGGAAGAGGGATCATTTCATAGGGTTTCTGGCAAGTCATTCCCAAGTGGCTCCGAGGGTAGATTCCTGCACCCACAAACCCAAGGTACACAATTGTCCAACCAGGGCACAGTTCTGGAGGATGACGAGGTTGAGGATGAGGAGGAGGAGATGGAGAAGGAGAAGGAGAAGGAGGAACCATTTTCACAACAAGGTGGCACCCAGACCAGCTCATGGCCTTCACTGGTGCGTGGCTGGGGGGATAGAGAGAACACAGACGATACACCTCCAACAGAGGACAACTTTTTTGTGCCTCTGGGTAGCCTGGCACACATGAGCGATTACATGCTGGAGTGTCTCTGCAACAACCACCAAGTTGCCCACATTCTAACTTGTTCTGATTACTGGGTGGCCTTGCTGCTGGATCCCTGTTACATGGACAACGTACCGTCCTTAATTCCCTCACTGGCGCGTGATCGTAAGATGTGCAAGTACAATCTCACGCTGTTAGACGCGCTGCTGGTCGCATTCCCACCTGACAGTGGAAGCACAAGGCGAAGGCAAAGGACGAGGAAGAGGTCGCCAATGCAGCTGGGGCAAAGCCAGCACCTCAGAAGGCGGGGTTAGCATGGCCGAAATGTGGAAAAGCAACAACAACCAGCACCCCCAGCTGATATGGAACGTCTTAGCAGGAGGCAGCATTTCACCAACATGGTGGAGCAGTATTTGTGCACATGCCTACACGTACTGAATGACGGGTCTGCCCCCTTCAACTTCTGGGTCTCCAATTTGGGCACATGGCCTGAGCTTGCTCTTTACCCCTTGGAGATGCTGGCCTGCCCTGCAGCCAGTGTATTGTCTGAATGTGTGTTTAGCATGACTGGAGGGGGTTATCACAGGTTATACTTCCCAATGTTTTGGGGTGTACTCTAATTAAAAAAAAAATACAAATACATTTAAAACCAAAAAGAAGTGTAGGCTACCTCCTCCTCCTCCACCGCCACCTCCACCTACACGGCCACATCCACCGCCTCCTCAACCTCCTACGCCATATGGACCTGGTCCTCCTATAGCAAGATTATTATTTTTTTTTTTACGTATTTTATGTTATTTTAAGTCATTTCCCTATCCACTTTTGTTTGCAGAGCACTTGCCAAGCTCTTAACCGCATTTTGACGCCATTTGCAGCCCTCTAGCCTTTTCTATTTTTGCAGCCATTTTAGTCCTAAAAAGTTCCGGTCCCCATTGACTTCAATGGGGTTAGGGTTCGGGGTCAAGTTTGGGTTCCGAACTCAAACTTTTTTCTGAAGTTCGGCCGAACCCATCAAACCCGAACATTCAGGTGTCCGCCAGGTATCCACTCAACTCTACTCTTGAACCCTTGACACTACATATCCGCCTCTCTACAGAAATAGATAGCTTGAAGATAGGAACCTTTTCACACATCATCTCTTTGTATGCAGACAACATGATTCTCACAGTCACAAACCCCAGCCACTCACTGAAGCATGCATTCTCACTCATTTCCCTTTTTGGCTCACTCTCCTACTACAAGATTAACAACTCCAAATGACAAGCCCTCCCCATCAACATCCCATTGTCTGAACTTATATACCTATATACCTATCGATTATTCAATACATTGGAATTAAACTCAGCTATCCCTGTTCGCTTGCATACAAGAGTAACTATGAGCCCCTCATCAATACTATGTCAAAAGACTTCTCGAGATTCTGCATGACAGATGTCTCTTGGATTGGCAGAGTAGCGACATTTCAAGTGATGAATCTTCACAAGTTGATCTATGTTTTCTGAGCATTACCTATTTCAGTACCCAAATAATTTTTTAAAACAACCCAGAAACTCCTTAATTCTTACATATGGAGCACAGGTCATCCCAGAATAACCCAATCCCTAATGTTTAGAAAAAAAAGGGCAGGCGGTATTGGCCTCCCATCACCTAACCCCACTCTCTTAACTGTAGCACATGCTGGATCACTTTGGTCACAGTTCTATCATCTGCAGGGTATCCTGAACCTTAATTTACTCACCCAGGTATCTGTTTATGTCCTAGAGAAAATCATAGGTAACATCAACCTTTCTGCATGTGTCATGGAACCATGAACCAGACGTACAACAAGAGATAAGTGGAAAATAAGAAGGTTTTATTGAAGAGCAAGCCGTAAGCAAAGTCCGAACGGATGGCTAAACCGAAGCAGGGTCTTGCGGAGACAGAGGTCAGGAACCAGAAGGGTAGTCAGACGAAGCCAGGAACAGGAACCAACGGGGTAGTCAGACGAAGCCGGAATCAGGAACCAACGGGGTAGTCAGACGAAGCCGGAATCAGGAACCAACGGGGTAGTCAGACGAGGCCAGGATCAGGAACCAGAAGCAGCAGCAGTCTTGGAAGCATGTGAACACAGGAGGACCAAGCAAGGAACTGAAGCCACAGACCTCCTATATATATGAGCTGGGCATCCAGCTCCTCCCAGTGGGAAGGAGGAGCCGCAGGGTGGGAGGCTACAAGAAAACCCAGAAACCAAGATGGCCGCCAGCACATGTCAAACGAAGGGAACAGCAAGGAGGTAAGACCATGACAGTACCTCCCCCTCAAGGGCCCCTCCTCCGCGGAGTAAGGAACGGTTTCTGAGGGAAGCGTGCGTGGAAGGCTCGGAGCAAAGCAGGAGCATGGACATCTGCGGAGGGAACCCAGGAACGCTCCTCTGGACCATAACCACGCCAATGGACCAAAAACTGCACCCGGCCGCGGACCAGGCGTGAGTCCAGGATATTGCTCACCTCATACTCCTCACGATTGCCCACTTGGACCGGACGAGGCCGAGGAATCGAGGAAGTGAAACGATTACACACCAGTGGCTTCAACAGGGAGACATGAAACACGTTGGAGATCCGCATGCCAGGAGGAAGCGCAAGGGCATAGGCTACCGGGTTTACCCTGCGAAGCACTCGGAAGGGACCAACAAAGCGAGGCGCCAGCTTGGGAGTGGGCACTCGAAGGTTGAGGTTGCGGGTGGACAACCATACGCGGTCTCCGACCTGGTAGGAAGGAGCGGGCGCTCGTCTGCGATCAGCCTGGAGTTTCTGGCGCTGCGCAGAGACCTCAAGGGACCTCTGGATCTGTACCCAAGAAGCACGTAGGACGGAAAGGTGATCCTCCACAGCCGGAATATCCTGGGGAGAGAATACCTCCGGTAACACGGCAGGTTGGAACCCATAATTGGCCATGAAGGGAGACGTCCCAGAGGAAGAGTTCACCGCCGTGTTCCTGGCAAACTCAGCCCAAGGCAGGAGGTCAACCCAATTGTCTTGGTGATCGGAGACATAGCAACGAAGGAATTGCTCCAAGGCCTGATTGGATCGTTCTGCGGCCCCATTGGACTGAGGGTGGTAGGCCGAGGAGAAAGAGAGATGAATCCCCAACTGGGAGCAAAAGGCGCGCCAGAACCTGGACACAAACTGACTCCCCCGATCCGACACAATCTCCTTGGGCAAACCGTGCAACCGGAAGACCTCCCTGGCAAAAATCGAGGCCAACTCTTGTGCAGAGGGTAACTTCTTGAGAGGAACACAGTGGCACATTTTGGAAAACCGATCCACAATCATGAGAATGACCGTATGGCCTCGGGATGCAGGGAGGTCCACAATGAAATCCATCCCCAGGTGTGACCATGGACGCTCCCCGGTGGCTATGGGTTGCAAAAGGCCCAACGGAAGGTGCCGAGGGGACTTACTCTGGGCACAAACGGAGCATGCCGCTACATATGCGGCGATGTCGGAACGTAGAGAAGGCCACCAGAACAGACGTGAAACCGCCCAGGACAGCTGATTCTTTCCAGGGTGCCCCGCGGCCTTGGAGTTATGGTAGGTTCACAACAACCGAGTGCGCAACTCCTCAGGCACAAAACATCTGCCGTTGGGTCTCCCAGAGGGAGCACCAGATTGAGCCGCCAAAATCTGCTCACCCAGAGGAGAAGTCAGGCTGGTGCGAATAGCGGCCAGGATCTGATTCGGGGGTATGACCGTAGTCGGAATCGACTCCTCCCCGGACAGCTCGGAGTACTGCCGTGATAAGGCATCCGCTCTGATGTTCTTGGAGCCGGGTAGGTAGGAGACCACGTAATTAAAACGTGACAAGAACAGAGCCCATCTGGCCTGACGTGGTGTCAATCTCTTGGCCTCAGAGAGGTAGGTCAGATTCTTGTGGTCCGTCAGGATGAGAACCGGAACCACCGAGCCCTCGAGCAAGTGCCTCCATTCTTTAAGGGCCTGCACGATGGCCAATAACTCCCTGTCACCAATCTGATAGTTGCACACCGCGGAAGACAGTTTCCGGGAGTAAAACCCACAAGGAAGCAGAGGACCCTCTGGTGTTCTACGCTGAGACAGGAGGGCGCCTACTCCCGTCTCAGACGCGTCCACCTCGAGGACAAAAGGCAACCCAGGGTTGGGATGCGACAGAATCGGAGCCGACACAAAGGCGGACTTTAGAGCCTCAAAAGCTCGGATGGCCTCGAGCGGCCAGACCTGAGGATTACTGCCCTTCCTGGTCAGATCCGTGAGAGGCTTGGCTAGCATGGAAAAGTCCCTGATGAACTTCCGATAATAATTGGCGAAGCCCAAAAAGCGCTGCAGGGCACGAAGCCCACTGGGCTGGGGCCACTGTAAGACAGCCGAAACCTTCTCAGGATCCATGGAGAACCCCTCAGCGGAAATGATGTAACCTAAGAAGGTTACCTGGGATCGGTGAAATTCGCATTTCTCAAGCTTACCGAACAGCTTGTTCTCTCGTAAGCGTTGCAACACTCGTCTGACATCCAGAATGTGGGCCTCCATGGATGCAGAATATACCAAGATGTCATCCAAATAGACCACCACACACTGCTGCAACAGGTCACGGAAAACATCGTTGATGAATTCCTGGAAGACTGCGGGCGCATTGCACAACCCAAAGGGCATAACCAAGGATTCATAATGACCGGTCCTGGTGTTAAACGCGGTCTTCCACTCATCGCCCGCCTTGATCCTTACCAGGTTATATGCCGCCCTCAGGTCGAGTTTGGTAAAGACCGTGGCCCCTTTGAGGCGATCGAACAGCTCGGAAATCAAGGGTATCGGGTAAGCGTTCTTGATCGTGATGCGATTGAGACCCCTGTAATCGATGCAAGGCCTCAACTCGCCGCCCTTCTTTTTCACAAAGAAAAATCCAGCCCCTGCCGGGGACGAGGATTTGCGAATGTGTCCGCGTGAAAGCGCCTCCCTCACGTACTCCTCCATGGCCTCATTCTCCGCTACCGACAGTGGATAGACTTTGCCACGAGGAGGAACGGCACCGTATCGTAACTCTATGGCACAATCGTATGGGCGGTGCGGAGGTAGGGCAACCGCGCGCACCTTATCGAATACATCCCGGTACTCTTCGTATTCAGGAGGCAACAGAGAGTCCGAGGAAGTACACAGCAACTTGACAGGCCCATGGATGCAACTAGCCCCACACTGCGGTGACCACGAGAGGATCTCGACCGATCTCCAATCGAAAGTCGGATTATGCTTCTGGAGCCAGGGGTACCCCAAGACCACCGAGTAGTGTGGAGACGAAATAACCTGGAGACAGACCGACTCTCTGTGAACGGCACCAATGGCTATCCCCACTGGAAGGGTCTCATGAGTCACGTGTGGCGGCAGAAGGGGTCTGCCGTCTATCGCCTCAAGAGCCAGTGGGGAACCTCGAGGCTGCAGAGGAATGGAATTGGCGGCAACGAACACTCTATCAATGAACAAACCACCAGCACCAGAGTCCACCAACGCCTGGGTCGTCACGGAGCCCCCGACCCAGGAGAGGACAACCGTGATCAGTGGTTTGTCAACACGGGAAACCGGGGACGAGGAGACTCCACCCAAGATCTGCCCCCGACAGGACCTCAGGTGCGAGCGTTCTCCCGGACGGTTCGGACATGCCAACCGAAAATGCCCACCGAGACCACAGTACATGCATCGGCCCTCGCGTCTCCGGAGTACCCTCTCCCCCTCAGACAGGCGAGCAAACCCCCGCTGCATGGGTTCACCCCCAGACAAGTCATCCCCAGGAGGCGTGGGAGGAGAGGGAGGCACGGGTGGGACAGCAAACGTAGGCGCCAATCTGTTAGGAGACCTCCGCAGGCTCTCCTTAAAGGAAGGTCTCTCCCTGAGTCTGGTGTCAATCAAAATCAGGAAAGAAATAAGAGACTCGAGCTCCACTGGTAGGTCCTTAGCTGCAACCTCATCCTTCAAGGCATCCGAGAGACCATGAGAGAAAGCAGCGACCAGAGCCTCATTATTCCAGCCCACCTCTGCTGCCAGGGTACGAAACTCAATGGCGTATTCAGCTACGGATCGTGAACCCTGTCTGATGGACATAAGGAGCTTCGCAGCAGAGGCAGCACGAGCCGGCACATCGAATACCTTCCGAAGAGAAGCAACAAAACCGGAAAACTCGGCAACCACCGGATTGTTGTTCTCCCATAAAGGGCTGGCCCAGGCCAAGGCCTTGTCTGAGAGCAGCGAGATCAAGAAGCCCACCCTTGATCTCTCAGTAGGAAAGGCATGTGGCAGCAACTCGAAGTAAATGCCCACCTGGTTAAGGAAACCTCGGCACTGAGTTGGCTCTCCCCCAAAGCGCTGTGGAAGGGGGGCAGAACCGGTCATACCCCGAAACACCACAGGCGCAGCAACAGGTGTCAGGGTAGACTCTGGCGCAACAACCGGAGCGGCAGTAGGAGCGGGCCCAGGAGCGACAACCGACCCATCGGCAACGGAAGCTAAATGAGCCGTGCGTTCAAGCAGGGTTTGCAACGCCACAGCGAACCGACCCAACAGGTGATCCTGCTGATCAAGTCTGGCAACCAGCGTAGGTAGCGAGGGTGGCCCTGTACCGTCAGAATTCAGGGCTTGGTCCTAATGTCATGGAACCATGAACCAGACGTACAACAAGAGATAAGTGGAAAATAAGAAGGTTTTATTGAAGAGCAAGCCGTAAGCAAAGTCCGAACGGATGGCTAAACCGAAGCAGGGTCTTGCGGAGACAGAGGTCAGGAACCAGAAGGGTAGTCAGACGAAGCCAGGAACAGGAACCAACGGGGTAGTCAGACGAAGCCGGAATCAGGAACCAACGGGGTAGTCAGACGAAGCCGGAATCAGGAACCAACGGGGTAGTCAGACGAGGCCAGGATCAGGAACCAGAAGCAGCAGCAGTCTTGGAAGCATGTGAACACAGGAGGACCAAGCAAGGAACTGAAGCCACAGACCTCCTATATATATGAGCTGGGCATCCAGCTCCTCCCAGTGGGAAGGAGGAGCCGCAGGGTGGGAGGCTACAAGAAAACCCAGAAACCAAGATGGCCGCCAGCACATGTCAAACGAAGGGAACAGCAAGGAGGTAAGACCATGACAGCATGGCACACTGCAGGAATTTCCTTGGCTGCTCATTTATTTGAAGACACAAAAATGGTCTCCTTTGAATTTCTCCAAAGGACTAGAAACCTGCCTCAATCGGAATTCCTTGCATACCTAAGGTTTCAGCAACTTCCTTGGCTCTCTCCTCCAATCTCCGCTCAAGACTCAGTCTGACATCATCAGATTGTTCCAAACTCCTCTGTTTTTAAATACCACACCACCCGATACATGTACAATTTAATAGGAGACAAATCTGAGTTTAGCAAATCCTTTACAATGTATAATTGGGAAAAAGAATTGAGAACAACGTTCTCGCGGGAGGAGTGGGTCGGGGTGGCAAGCTTTATAGCATTTACCTTTTAAATGCACCACCCAATAAGAAGCTGGGATAAAGTCCCTCCTGAGATAGTACTTTACCCCACCCAGACTGAGCACCATATTCCCGGGTATATCTGCATGTTGTTGGAGGTAATGTGGGTAAACCGGTTTAGTATTACATGTCCTATGGTCATATCCAAAGCTTGCCAACTTTTGGCAGCAAACATTTTCATTAATCACGCAAGTTACTATTATACAAATTACCCCCTCTCCTTCATCAGCCCTCTTATTTATTGGGATGGACCGCATCCCCCATGAATCCAGACATATCACTGACCATATCATGTTAAGTGCCAAGCTAATAATTACTCTAGACACTCCAGTTCTAATGGAGGTCATCCAAGCCTTAAACATCACCTGCAGATATGAGAAAATACTTCTGGAAACTATGATGAACCCAGCTATTAGAGATAGCACATGGGCTCCCTGGCTGTTAAACACATACTACACCCCATGATGCATAAAACCTGCAATATTCAAGCTACTGCCCTTCCTGGGTGTTTTTTTTTTTTTTTTTTTTGTAGTGTTCAATTGTGTGACCTCAGTGGTTTGAGGGGCGTCAGACGCTTGTGGTCCTTTCAGTTCAAGATTGAACTATTTCACTATTTGATACATTTTTGTTACGCCTTAATGTCTTTTAATTATATTGCTGGTTTCAAAGCATTTCATGTTTGTATTTGAAAAACCAATAAAAAAAATATTACTTCTAAAAGAACAGAACTGAGACTCCCCCCGACATGTTTCGCCACATATGTGGCATCTTTACGGGTAAGGAGCATCTAACACGAGCGCTCTAAGTTTCAGATCTTTATTACACAGGAGAGCCCTCCTCTTTTACTGTAATCCATTAGGAGAGCTTTTTGTCTGTATTGAACGCTATGCAAAGGCTATCAGAGACTGAATGCTTTGTCCCTGCTTCTATCAGGTATGCTGACCGTTTCGTTCCTGACCTATCAAAGATTAGTGATATTTTGAGAATATTTTGTAGAATATTTGTCAAATATTCTCAAATTTGAATATTCGTTATACTTGACATCTTTTTTTATTTTTACTCAAAAATCGGTAAGGTAATGAATGCAGTGAATGCAAATATTACGGAATCAATACAGGCGTGAGTCAAAAACGAATATATAGCACTATAGACTATATAGTGCTATATATTAGTTTTTAGAATATTCATAATTTTTTACATCTGAACACATGATTCCTCCTTGCCTCTTGCTTGTGGGCCAATGAGTCATTGACCCACAAGCAACCTAACCACCCCAGCCTCAATAGCTGAAACAGCCTTAATGACCAGACCACTTTACATTTCTGCACTACACTACTTTCACCATTTATTGCTCGGTCATGCAACTTACCACTCAAATAAATTTTTCCTCCTTTTCTTCTCACTAATAGAGCTTTCATTTGGTGGTATTTCATTGCTGCTGACATTTTTACTTTTTTTGTTATTAATCGAAATTTAATAAAATTTTTGCAAAAAAATGAAATTTTTCACCTTCAGTTGTAAAATTTTGCAAAAAAACGACATCCATATATAAATTTTTCGCTAAATTTATTGTTCTACGTGTCCTTGATAAAAAAAAAAATGTTTGGGTAAAAAAAATAAAAATGGTTTGGGTACAAACTATGGTACAAAAATGTGAATTTCTGCTTTTTCAAGCAGCTCTGACTTTCTGAGTTATGTTTCCTGAGGTTCTACAATGCCCAGACAGTAGAAACACCCCACAAATGACCCCATGGGCAGTATAACTACCCCACAAGTGACCCCATTTTGGAAAGAAGACACCCCAAGGTATTTCGTGATGGGCATAGTGAGTTCATGGAAGTTTTTATTTTTTGTCACAAGTTAGTGGAATATGAGACTTTGTAATAAAAAAAAAATCATCATTTTCCGCTAACTTGTGACAAAAAATAAAAAATTCTAGGAACTCGCCATGCCCCTCACGAAATACCTTGGGGTGTCTTCTTTCCAAAATGGGGTGACTTGTGGGGTAGTTATGCTGCCCTGGCATTTTAGGGGCCCAGATGCGAGAGAAGTAGTTTGAAATCAAAATCTGTAAAAAAATGGCCTGTGAAATCCGAAAGGTGCTCTTTGGAATGTGGGCCCATTTGGCCACCTAGGCTGCAAAAAAGTATCACACATGTGGTATCGCCGTACTCAGGAGAAGTTGGGGAATGTGTTTTGGGGTGTCATTTTACATATACCCATGCTGGGTGAGATAAATATCTTGGTCAAATGCCAACTTTGTATAAAAAAATGGGAAAAGTTGTCTTTTTCCGAGATATTTCTCTCACCCAGCATGGGTATATGTAAAATGACACCCCAAAACACATTCCCCAACTTCTCCTGAGTACGGCAATACCACATGTGTGACACATTTTTGCAGCCTAGGTGGGCAAAGGGGCCCACATTCCAAAGAGCACCTTTCGGATTTCACAGGCCATTTTTTACACATTTTGATTTCAAACTACTTTGCACACATTTGGGCCCCTAAAATGCCAGGGCAGTATAACTACCCCACAAGTGACCCCATTTTGGAAAGAAGACACCCCAAGGTATTTCGTAATGGGCATAGTGAGTTCATGGAAGTTTTTATTTTTTGTCACAAGTTAGTGGAATATGAGACTTTGTAAAAAAAAAAAAAAATCATCATCTTCCGCTAACTTGTGACAAAAAATAAAAAATTCTAGGAACTCGCCATGCCCCTCACGAAATACCTTGGGGTGTCTTCTTTCCAAAATGGGGTGACTTGTGGGGTAGTTATGCTGCCCTGGCATTTTAGGGGCCCAGATGCGTGAGAAGTAGTTTGAAATCAAAATCTGTAAAAAAATGGCCTGTGAAATCCAAAAGGTGCTCTTTGGAATGTGGGCCCATTTGGCCACCTAGGCTGCAAAAAAGTGTCACACATGTGGTATCGCCGTACTCAGGAGAAGTTGGGGAATGTGTTTTGGGGTGTCATTTTACATATACCCATGCTGGGTGAGAGAAATATCTCGGCAAAAGACAACTTTTCCTATTTGTTTATACAAAGTTGGCATTTGACCAATATATTTATCTCACCCAGCATGGGTATATGTAAAATGACAGCCCAAAACACATTCCCCAACTTCTCCTGAGTACAGCGATACCACATGTGTGACACTTTTTTGCAGCCTAGATGCGCAAAGGGGCCCAAATTCCTTTTAGGAGGGCATTTTTAGACATTTGGATCCCAGACTTCTTCTCACGGTTTAGGGCCCCTAAAAAGCCAGGGCAGTATAAATACCCCACATGTGACCCCATTTTGGAAAGAAGACACCCCAAGGTATTAAATGAGGGGCATGCCGAGTTCATAGAAAAAAAAATGTTTTGGGCATAAGTTAGCGGAAATTGATTTTTTTTTGTTTTTTCTCACAAAGTCTCCCTTTCCGCTAACTTGAGACAAAAATTTCAATCTTTCATGGACTCAATATGCCCCTCAGCGAATACCTTGGGGTGTCTTTTCTCCAAAATTGTGTTATTTGTGGGGTGTTTGTACTGCCCTGGCATTTGAGGGTCTCCGCAATCATTACATGTATGGCCTGCATTAGGAGTTTCTGCTATTCTCCTTATATTGAGCATACGGGTAATGAGATTTATTTTTTCCGTTCAGCCTCTGGGCTGAAAGAAAAAATGAACGGCACAGATTTCTTCATTCGCATCGATCAATGTGGATGAAAAAATCTCTGCCCAAAAAAAAAAAAAGGAGGGGAAAGGCGTCTGCCAGGACATAGGAGCTCCGCCCAACATCCATACCCACACTTAGCTCGTATGCCCTGGCAAACCCGATTTCTCCATTCACATCAATCAATGTGGATGAATAAATCATTGCCGGGATTGTTTTTTTTTAAATATATATTCAAAGTGTTTGCCAAAGCATATGAACACCGCCACCTCCTCAGCTCATATGCCTCGGCAAACGTATCTTTTACTGCAGAGGAGAAATCTCGTCTTGCAGTGCCGCATACACCGACTTTTCTGTAATCTGACAGCAGCGCAATGCTTCTGTCAGAATGCACATCAGTGCTGGAGGTAGTCGATCGGTTGGTCCACCTGGAAGGTAAAAAAAACAAAACAAAAAAGAAAAAAACAGGCCGCAACACAATAATTTTATTAACTTTTTAATAACTTTTGAACAGAACATATAAACTTTAACTTTCTGAACTGAACGTTAACTTTTTTGCTAACTGGTGATTTTTTTTTGTTTTTTAACCTTTATAGGACAAACCTCTCCTTCCCCATGGGACAATGTGCAAAGCGCAAATCGCCCAAAGATGTGGCGAAGTACATTATGCACTTTGTCCCAGGTGAAGAGAGGTTTGCAGCAGCTGTGTGTGAATGGGCCCTAATAGCCCTGTGTGCCTGTCCTGCGAGATGTGATCCCTATGCTAAGTGTACTTGTGTGTGGTACTTCCGGAAACACTCTCCAAAGCATAGGGCAGGGTGGTCAGGGCAGTCAGGACAGAAATAGCGGGTGTCACGCCTTATTCCACTCCTGCTACAGACACAACATCTTTTTCGGGGTGACGGTTGGGTTGAAGTACCGGCAATGACACTGGGGAAATGTTGCTCGTGTAGACGGCTAACTACACTGGTGGATGGGGCCACGGAACCTCCTGGATACAGGAGGTTCTCGATGATCTCTTCCTGAAATTTGAGGAAGGATCCTGTTCTCCCAGCCTTACTGTAGAGAACAAAACTATTATATGCAGCCAATTGAATTAAATGTACAGACACCTTCTTATACCAGCGTCTGGTGCGTCGGAAAACTAAATACGGAGACAACATCTGGTCATTGAAGTCCACCCATCCCATGAGCAAATTATAGTCGTGGACACAGAGGGGCTTTTCAATGACACTGGTTGCTCGCTCAATTTGGATTGTCGTGTCTGCGTAAATGGAGGAGAGCATGTAAACGTCACGCTTGTCTCTCCATTTCATTACGAGCAGTTCTTCGATACACAAGGCAGCCCTCTCCCCCCTTGCAAGACGGGTGGTAACGAGCCGTTGGGGGAAGCCCGCGCGACTAGTTTGCGCGGTGCCACAGCAGCCAATCTGTTCTAGGAACAAATGCCTGAAGAGGGCCACACTTGTGTAGAAATAATTGTCCACATAAAGATGGTACCCCTTGCCAAATAAGGGTGACACCAAGTCCCAGACTGTCTTCCCACTGCTCCCCACCGGCTCCAGGGTCTGATCTTTTCCCTCATAGATCCGAAATTTGTGGGTATAGCCTGTGGCCCTTTTACAGAGCTTATACAATTTGACCCCATACCGGGCGTGCTTGCTTGGGATGTATTGTTTGAAGCCAAGGCGCCCGGTAAAATGTATTAGGGACTCGTCTATGCAGATGTTTTGCTCAGGGGTATACAAATCTGCAAATTTCTGGTTGAAGTGGTCTATGAGGGGCCGAATTTTGTGGAGCCGGTCAAAAGCTGGGTGGCCTCTGGGACAGGAGGTGGTGTTGTCGCTAAAGTGCAGGAAACGGAGGATGGCCTCAAATTGTTCCCTGGACATGGCAGCAGAGAACATGGGCATGTGATGAATTGAGTTCGTGGACCAATATGAACGCAATTCATGTTTTTTGGTTAGACCCATGTTGAGGAGAAGGCCCAGAAATTTTTTTATTCGGAAACTTGGACTGGTTTCCACCGGAAAGGCTGAGCATAATAGCTTCCCGGGTTGGCGGTTATAAATTGTGTGGCATACCTGTTTGTTTCTGCCACGACTATGTCCAAGAGCTCCGCAGTCAAGAACAGCTCAAAAAATCCCAGGGCCGAACCGATCTGAGCTGTCTCAACCCGAACTCCAGACTGGGCGGTGAAAGGGGGAACTATTGGTGCAGCTGAAGTTGGGGACTGCCCATCAGGATTTGCCAGCATCTCAGGGATTATAGGGGGTCTACGGACCTGTCTGTGCGGTGGCCGCGACAGGGTAACTACTGCACGTGCCACCGTACCAGCTTCAACTGCCCTTCTGGTGCTCACCACTTCACCATGTTGTACGGCAGTGCTGGAACTAGGTCCACTCTGCTGCCCTTGAAGCGGATCCTGCGCAACCTGTGGTCTAGCGACACGGGCCCGGGTACGCCTGGTGGTATCAGGGACCTCAACCTCCTCGTCTGAACTTTGTGTCAGACTGCCACTGCTTTCTACAGGTTCATATTCTGACCCGCTAGATTCATCAGATGAGGGTTCCCATTCCTCATCCATCTGGGTCAGAAGCCTGTAGGCCTCTTCAGAAGAATACCCCCTGTTTGACATTTGGGCTACTAAATTTAGGGGTATTCCCTGAGACTATCCAAGAAAAAAAGCAAGCCTGTCTTACAAATGGGAGGCTAGCGAAGTACCGGAGGCCGCTGCGGTTGATAAAAAAATATCAAAACAGATTTTTTTTTATCGCCGCAGCGCTTGTAAAGTGATTGTGCAGTGATCAAAAAATATATATTTTTTGTCACTGCGGCGGGGCGGGCGTGGGTGAACGCACGTGTGGGCGACCGATCAGGCTGATCGGGCAAACACTGCGTTTTGGGTGGAGGGCGAGCTAAGGTGACACTAATACTATTATAGATCTGACTGTGATCAGTTTTGATCACTTACAGATACTATAAAAGTACTCAGCGGATCAGTGACTTTGGTGCGGTGGCTGGGCGCTAAACAATCGCTAAACTACCTAACCAAGGGGCCTAAACTATCCCTAAAACCTAACAGTCAATACCAGTGGGAAAAAAAAGTGACAGTTTACACTGATCACTTTTTTCCTTTCACTAGGTGATTGACAGGGGCAAGAAGGGGTGATCAACGGGTTAATTGGGGTGCAGGGGGGTGATCTGGGGCTAAGGTGTAGTGTTTGGTGCTACTCACTGTGATGCCTGCTCCTCTGCTGAGACCAACCGACGAAAAGGACCAGCAGAGGAGCAGGGAAGCCATTTAGCACATTATATTTACATATATAATGTGTTATCTGGCTTCTGATTCTTTTTTATTTTTAAATCATCAGCCTGCCAGCCACGATCATTGGCTGGCGAGCTGATGACATGACCCCCCTCAAACTTTTGCCGCCCCGCGATGCGCATGCGCAGGCCGGCTAAGCGCGTCATCTCGCGTCTCGCGAGATGGCGCATATATGCGTGACTCTGCCTGGGACTGCTGCCTCCGGACCGCGATCCTGCGTTAGGCGGTCCGGAGGCGGTTAAGCAGGGAGGAATTATGACTTCAGATGGAAAAAAATTATGAATATTCTAAAAAATTAATATATAGCACTATATTCAATATAGTGCTATATATTCAGATTTTTGAATATTTGTTATTCTTTCCATCTGAAGTGAACACTGAACACTGTTCACTTCCGATGGAAAAAAAATGACGAATATTCAAAAAAACTCATTTATAGCAATATAGTGCTATATATTTGTTTTTTTTAGAATATTTGTCATTTTTTTTCATCAGAAGTGAACAGTGTTCAGTGTTCAGTGTTCACTTCAGATGGAAAAAAATGCCAAATATTCTAAAATACTAATATATAACACTATATTGTATATAGTGCCATATATTCATTATTTAAAATATTCAGAATTGCAAATTTCAAAATATTTGCAAATTGTGGCAATATTCAAGATAAAAATTTGCTTTTCAAATATTTGTGCTCAACACTATCAAAGATGCCTACCTTGCGTCTGCTCTGCAACTTAGGGGAAAATCGTGATCCTCACTATGCTTCAGCACATGTCCTCGGTCTTTGTTGTATTTGCTTATCTGTATTTATACTTAGTCTCTGGATCGATCGCATATTTCCTTTTATTTCTTCAGTGCGCATGTCTCTGCATTTTCCATCCTTTCTCACATGTTTGTATATATGTTTATATGTTTTAGCCCTATATGATTACTTAGGACATTTTACCCCATGCTCATTTCTAGTATCTAGGACATTGATCAGTATCATGATATATAATACAGGGTGGGCCATTTATATGGATACACCTTAATAAAATGGGAATGGTTGGTGATATTAACTTCCTGTTTGTGGCACATTAGTATATGTGAGGGGGGAAACTTTTCAAGATGGGTGGTGACCATGGCGGCCATTTTGAAGTCGGACATTTTGAATCCAACTTTTGTTTTTTCAATAGGAAGAGGGTGTCATGATCTTACCTCCTTGCTGTCCTCCTTCGTTTGACATGTGCTGGCGGCCATCTTGGTTTCTGGGTTTCTTGTAGCCTCCCACCCTGCGGCTCCTCCTTCCCACTGGGAGGAGCTGGATGCCTAGCTCATATATAGGAGGTCTGTGGCTTCAGTTCCTTGCTTGGTCCTCCTGTGCTCACATGCTTCTAAGACTGCTGCTGCTTCTGGTTCCTGATCCTGGCTTCGTCTAACTACCCTGCTGATTCCTGATCCTGGCTTCGTCTGACTACCCTGCTGATTCCTGATCCTGGCTTCGTCTGACTACCCTTCTGGTTCCTGATCCCTGGTTTCGCAAGACCCTGCTTCGGTTTAGCCATCCGTTTGGACTTTTGCCTTACAGCTTTATTTTCAATAAAGCCTTCTTATTTCCACTCATCTCTTGTTGTACGTCTGGTTCATGGTTCCATGACATTAGGACCAAGCCATGAATTCTGACAGTACAGGGCCATCCTCGCTACCTACGCTGGTTGCCAGACTTGATCAGCAGGATCACCTGTTGGGTCGGTTCGCTGTGGCGTTGCAAACCCTGCTTGAACGCACGGCTCATTTAGCTTCCGTTGCCGATGGGTCGGTTGTCGCTCCTGGGCCCGCTCCTACTGCCGCTCCGGTTGTTGCGCCAGAGTCTACCCCGACACCTGTTGCTGCGCCTGCGGTGTTTCGGGGTATGACCGGTTCTGCCCCCCTTCCACAGCGCTTTGGGGGAGAGCCAACTCAGTGCCGAGGTTTCCTTAACCAGGTGGGCATTTACTTCGAGTTGCTGCCACATGCCTTTCCTACTGAGAGATCAAAGGTGGGCTTCTTGATCTCGCTGCTCTCGGACAAGGCCTTGGCCTGGGCCAGCCCTTTATGGGAGAACAACAATCCGGTGGTTGCCGAGTTTTCTGGTTTTGTTGCTTCTCTTCGGAAGGTATTCGATGTGCCGGCTCGTGCTGCCTCTGCTGCGAAGCTCCTTATGTCCATCAGACAGGGTTCACGATCCGTAGCTGAATACGCCATTGAGTTTCGTACCCTGGCAGCAGAGGTGGGCTGGAATAATGAGGCTCTGGTCGCTGCTTTCTCTCATGGTCTCTCGGATGCCTTGAAGGATGAGGTTGCAGCTAAGGACCTACCAGTGGAGCTCGAGTCTCTTATTTCTTTCCTGATTTTGATTGACAGCAGACTCAGGGAGAGACCTTCCTTTAAGGAGAGCCTGTGGAGGCCTTCTAACAGATTGGCGCCTACGTTTGCTGTCCCACCCGTGCCTCCCTCTCCTCCCACGCCTCCTGGGGATGACTTGTCTGGGGGTGAACCCATGCAGCTGGGGTTTGCTTGCCTGTCCGAGGGGGAGAGGGTACTCCGGAGACGCGAGGGCCGATGCATGTACTGTGGTCTCGGTGGGCATTTTCGGTTGGCATGCCCGAACCGTCCGGGAAACGCTCGCACCTGAGATCCTGTCGGGGGCAGATCTTGGGTGGAGTCTCCTCGTCCCCGGTTTCCCGTGTTGACAAACCACTGATTACTGTTGTCCTCTCCTGGGTCGGGGGCTCGGTGACGACCCAGGCGTTGGTGGACTCTGGTGCTGGTGGTTTGTTCATTGATAGTGTGTTCGCTGCCGCCAATTCCATTCCTCTGCAGCCTCGAGGTTCCCCACTGGCTCTTGAGGCGATAGACGGCAGACCCCTTCTGCCGCCACACGTGACTCATGAGACCCTTCCAGTGGGGATGGCCATTGGTGCCGTTCACAGAGAGTCGGTCTGTCTCCAGGTTATTTCGTCTCCACACTACTCGGTGGTCTTGGGGTACCCCTGGCTCCAGAAGCATAATCCGACTTTCGATTGGAAATCGGCCGAGATCCTCTCGTGGTCACCGCAGTGTGGGGCTAGTTGCATCCATGGGCCTGTCAAGTTGCTGTGTACTTCCTCGGACTCTCTGTTGCCTCCTGAATACGAGGAGTACCGGGATGTATTCGATAAGGTGCGTG
This sequence comes from Bufo gargarizans, assembly GCF_014858855.1. Taxonomy (NCBI): domain Eukaryota; kingdom Metazoa; phylum Chordata; class Amphibia; order Anura; family Bufonidae; genus Bufo; species Bufo gargarizans. The sequence continues at coordinate 173,952,402 of NC_058085.1, forward strand.
CGGTTGCCCTACCTCCGCACCGCCCATACGATTGTGCCATAGAGTTACAATCTGGTGCCGTTCCGCCTCGTGGCAAAGTCTATCCACTGTCGGTAGCGGAGAATGAGGCCATGGAGGAGTACGTGAGGGAGGCGCTTTCATGCGGACACATTCGCAAATCCTCGTCCCCGGCAGGGGCTGGATTTTTCTTTGTGAAAAAAAAGGGCGGTGAGTTGAGGCCTTGCATCGATTACAGCGGTCTCAATCGCATCACGATCAAGAACGCTTACCCGATACCCTTGATTTACGAGCTGTTCGATCGCCTCAAAAGGGCCACAGTCTTTACCAAACTCGACCCGAGGGCGGCATATAACCTGGTAAGGATCAAGGCGGGCGATGAGTGGAAGACCGCGTTTAACACCAGGACCGGTCATTATGAATCCTTGGTTATGCCCTTTGGGTTGTGCAATGCGCCCGCAGTCTTCCAGGAATTCATCAACGATGTTTTCCGTGACCTGTTGCAGCAGTGTGTGGTGGTCTATTTGGATGACATCTTGGTATATTCTGAATCCATGGAGGCCCACATTCTGGATGTCAGACGAGTGTTGCAACGGTTACGAGAGAACAAGCTGTTCGGTAAGCTTGAGAAATGCGAATTTCACCGATCCCAGGTAACCTTCTTAGGTTACATCATTTCCGCTGAGGGGTTCTCCATGGATCCTGAGAAGGTTTCGGCTGTCTTACAGTGGCCCCAGCCCAGTGGTCTTCGTGCCCTGCAGCGCTTTTTGGGCTTCGCCAATTATTATCGGAAGTTCATCAGGGACTTTTCCATGCTAGCCAAGCCTCTCACGGATCTGACCAAGAAGGGCAGTAATCCCCAGGTCTGGCCGCCCGAGGCCATCCGAGCTTTTGAGGCTCTAAAGTCCGCCTTTGTGTCGGCTCCGATTCTGTCGCATCCCAACCCTGGGTTGCCGTTTGTCCTCGAGATGGACGCGTCTGAGACGGGAGTAGGCGCCCTCCTGTCTCAGCGTAGAACACCAGAGGGTCCTCTGCTTCCTTGTGGGTTTTACTCCCGGAAACTGTCTTCCGCGGAGTGCAACTACCAGATTGGTGACAGGGAGTTATTGGCCATCGTGCAGGCCCTTAAAGAATGGAGGCACTTGCTCGAGGGCTCGGTGGTTCCGGTTCTCATCCTGACGGACCACAAGAATCTGACCTACCTCTCTGAGGCCAAGAGATTGACACCACGTCAGGCCAGATGGGCTCTGTTCTTGTCACGTTTTAATTACGTGGTCTCCTACCTACCCGGTTCCAAGAACATCAGAGCGGATGCCTTATCACGGCAGTACTCCGAGCTGTCCGGGGAGGAGTCGATTCCGACTTCGGTCATACCTCCGAATCAGATCCTGGCCGCCATTCGCACCAGCCTGACCTCTCCCCTGGGTGAGCAGATTTTGGCGGCTCAATCTGGTGCTCCCTCTGGGAGACCCAACGGCAGGTGTTTTGTGCCTGAGGAGTTGCGCACTCGGTTGTTGCGAACCTACCATAACTCCAAGGCCGCGGGGCATCCTGGAAAGAATCAGCTGTCCTGGGCTGTTTCACGTCTGTTCTGGTGGCCTTCTCTACGTTCCGACATCACCGCATATGTAGCGGCATGCTTCGTTTGTGCCCAGAGTAAGTCCCCTCGGCACCTTCCGTTGGGCCTTTTGCAACCCATAGCCACCGGGGAGCGTCCATGGTCACACCTGGGGATGGATTTTATTGTGGACCTCCCTGCATCCCGAGGCCATACGGTCATTCTCATGATAGTGGATCGGTTTTCCAAAATGTGCCACTGTGTTCCTCTTAAGAAGTTACCCTCTGCACAAGAGTTGGCCTCGATTTTTGCCAGGGAGGTCTTCCGGTTGCACGGTTTGCCCAAGGAGATTGTGTCGGATCGGGGGAGTCAGTTTGTGTCCAGGTTCTGGCGCGCCTTTTGCTCCCAGTTGGGGATTCATCTCTCTTTCTCCTCGGCCTACCACCCTCAGTCCAATGGGGCCGCAGAACGATCCAATCAGGCCTTGGAGCAATTCCTTCGTTGCTATGTCTCCGATCACCAAGACAATTGGGTTGACCTCCTGCCTTGGGCTGAGTTTGCCAGGAACACGGCGGTGAACTCTTCCTCTGGGACGTCTCCCTTCATGGCCAATTATGGGTTCCAACCTGCCGTGTTACCGGAGGTATTCTCTCCCCAGGATATTCCGGCTGTGGAGGATCACCTTTCCGTCCTACTTGCTTCTTGGGTACAGATCCAGAGTTCCCTTGAGGTCTCTGCACAGCGCCAGAGACTCCAGGCTGATCGCAGACGAGCGCCCGCTCCTTCCTACCAGGTCGGAGACCGCGTATGGTTGTCCACCCGCAACCTCAACCTTCGAGTGCCCACTCCCAAGCTGGCGCCTCGCTTTGTTGGTCCCTTCCGAGTGCTTCGCAGGGTAAACCCGGTAGCCTATGCCCTTGCGCTTCCTCCTGGCATGCGGATCTCCAACGTGTTTCATGTCTCCCTGTTGAAGCCACTGGTGTGTAATCGTTTCACTTCCTCGATTCCTCGGCCTCGTCCGGTCCAAGTGGGCAATCGTGAGGAGTATGAGGTGAGCAATATCCTGGACTCACGCCTGGTCCGCGGCCGGGTGCAGTTTTTGGTCCATTGGCGTGGTTATGGTCCAGAGGAGCGTTCCTGGGTTCCCTCCGCAGATGTCCATGCTCCTGCCTTGCTCCGAGCCTTCCACGCACGCTTCCCTCAGAAACCGTTCCTTACTCCGCGGAGGAGGGGCCCTTGAGGGGGAGGTACTGTCATGGTCTTACCTCCTTGCTGTCCTCCTTCGTTTGACATGTGCTGGCGGCCATCTTGGTTTCTGGGTTTCTTGTAGCCTCCCACCCTGCGGCTCCTCCTTCCCACTGGGAGGAGCTGGATGCCTAGCTCATATATATAGGTCTGTGGCTTCAGTTCCTTGCTTGGTCCTCCTGTGCTCACATGCTTCTGACTGCTGCTGCTTCTGGTTCCTGATCCTGGCTTCGTCTGACTACCCTGCTGATTCCTGATCCTGGCTTCGTCTGACTACCCTGCTGATTCCTGATCCTGGCTTCGTCTGACTACCCTTCTGGTTCCTGATCCCTGGTTTCGCAAGACCCTGCTTCGGTTTAGCCATCCGTTTGGACTTTTGCCTTACAGCTTTATTTTCAATAAAGCCTTCTTATTTCCACTCATCTCTTGTTGTACGTCTGGTTCATGGTTCCATGACAGAGGGTCATGTGATACATCAAACTTATTGGGAATTTCACAAGAAAAACAATGGTGTGCTTGGTTTTAACGTAACTTTATTCTTTCATGAGTTATTTACAAGTTTCTGACCACTAAAATGTGTTCAATGTGCTGCCAATTGTGTTGGATTGTCAATGCAACCCACTTCTCCCACTCTTCACACACTGATAGCAACACCGCAGGAGAAATGCTAGCACAGGCTTCCAGTATCCGTAGTTTCAGGTGCTGCACATCTCGTATCTTCACAGCATATGCTGAAACTACGGATACTGGAAGCCTGTGCTAGCATTTCTCCTGCGGTGTTGCTATCAGTGTAGCCTTTTTATTGTTTATATTGCACTTAAATGACCTGATATTCACTGTCTCAGATCTTGTGTGGTTTTACCCACATATAATTTGGGGTAGCCATATTTTGCAGTATAAATTACCCCCTGAGTTTTACACATTATGAATTGTCTGATCTCATATATTTTTTCATCAATTTGATTTTCAAAGGATTTGGTCTTTAAAATAAATTTACAAAATGAACAGTTCCCACAAGGTGTTTCTGTATAGGTATCACTTTTTCCAGAAGACTATGTACCAACAAATCCTTCAAGTTTGAGCCTCTTTGATAGGTTATGCTTGGGCTTGGGCCTAAGGCTGTTTTTAGTTCCTTCTCCCATTGCAAAAAATGCCAATGTCTTTTCTAAATTGTATGCATTTCTTTCTTACACCCGTCATAGGTTCCAATACATCTAATTTTAGTTTCCTTTTCCATTGTTTTAGATTCTAAAAGTTCCTCACGTTTTGTTGTTTTGGCTCTATTGTAGGCCTTTTGAGTGGTTGTATGGGGTATCCTCGTTCTCGAATTCTCACAAATAACTCTCTGCTTTTTGAAAAAACGATTCCTCATTAGAACAATTCTGGTATGCTCTTAAATATTGTCCTGTTAGAATCCCCTTCTTTAAAGGGGGAGGATGCCAACTTGTCCAGTGAAGATATATTTGTTGATGTCGACTTCCTGTATACAGTTGTGTTCAAAATTATTCAACCCCCAATGCTGTAAAGGGTTTCAGGGAATTTAGTGTGCATTTGTAATTGTGTTCAGAATGAAATCTTACAAAGACTTTATAAAGAACCAAATGCAACTAAAATGACATCAATTGTTTTTGTAATACAGTATTAAATGTTTTTTTTTTTTTGTTATTTCTTCATTGACACAATTATTCAACCCCTTAAAGACTACCACTCTTAACCACTTAAGGACCACAGGCTTATACCCCCCTAGTGACCAGGCCCTTTTTTACAAATCGGCACTCCACTTTAGCGGTTTATTGCTCGGTCATGCAACTTACCACCCAAATTAATTTTACCTCCTTTTCTTCTCACTAATAGAGCTTTCATTTGGTGGTATTTCATTGCTGCTGACATTTTTACTTTTTTTGTTATTAATCGAAATTTAATGATTTTTTTTGCAAAAAAATGAAATTTTTCACTTTCAGTTGTAAAATTTAGCAAACAAAACGACATCCATATATAAATTTTGCGCTAAATTTATTGTTCTACATGCCTTTGATTAAAAAAAAAATGTTTGGGTAAAAAAAGAAAATGGTTTGGGTAAAAGTTATAGCGTTTACAAACTATGGTACAAAAATGTGAATTTCCGCTTTTTGAAGCAGCTCTGACTTTCTGAGCACCTGTCATGTTTCCTGAGGTTCTACAATGCCCAAACAGTAGAAAAACCCCACAAATGACCCCATTTCGGAAAGTAGACACCCTAAGGTATTCGCTGATGGGCATAGTGAGCTCATAGAACTTTTTATTTTTTGTCAAAAGTTAGCGGAAAATGATGATTTATTATTATTATTTTTTTTTTCTTACAAAGTCTCATATTCCACTAACTTGTGACAAAAAATAAAAACTTCCATGAACTCACTATGCCCATCACGAAATACCTTGGGGTGTCTTCTTTCCAAAATGGGGTCACTTGTGGGGTAGTTATGCTGCCCTGGCATTCTAGGGGCCCTAATGTGTGGTTAGTAGTTTGAAATCAAAATGTGTAAAAAATGGCCTGTGAAATCCGAAAGGTGCTCTTTGGAATGTGTGCCTCTTTGCCCACCTAGGCGGCAAAAAAGTGACACACATCTGGTATCGCCGTACTCAGGAGAAGTTGGGGAATGTGTTTTGGGGTGTCATTTTACATATACCCATGCTGGGTGAGAGAAATATCTTGGCAAAAGACAACTTTTCCCATTTTTTTATACACAGTTGGCATTTGACCAAGATATTTATATCACCCAGCATGGGTATATGTAAAATGACACCCCAAAACACATTGCCCAACTTCTCCTGAGTACGGCGATACCAGATGTGTGACACTTTTTTGCAGCCAAGGTGGGCAAAGGGGCCCACATTCCAAAGAGCACCTTTAGGATTTCACCGGCCATTTTTTACAGATTTTGATTTCAAACTACTAACCACACATTAGGGCCCCTAAATTGCCAGGGCAGTATAACTACCCCACAAGTGACCCCATTTTGGAAAGAAGACACCCCAAGGTATTCCGTGAGGGGCATGGAGAGTTTCTGGAATTTTTTATTTTTTGTCACAAGTTAGTGGAATATGAGACTTTGTAAGGAAAAAAGTAAAATAAAAAAAATCATCATTTTCCGCTAACTTGTGACAAAATATAAAAAATTCTAGGAACTCGCCGTGCCCCTCACGGAATACCTTGGGGTGTCTTCTTTCCAAAATGGGGTCATTTGTGGGGTAGTTATACTGCCCTGGCATTCTAGGGGCCCTAATGTGTGGTTAGTAGTTTGAAATCAAAATGTGTAAAAAAGGACCTGTGAAATCTGAAAGGTGCTCTTTGGAATATGTGCCCCTTTGCCCACCTAGGCGGCAAAAAACTGTCACACATCTGGTATCGCCGTACTCAGGAGAAGTTGGGGAATGTGTTTTGGGGTGTCATTTTACATATACCCATGCTGGGTGAGAGAAATATCTCTGCAAAAGACAATTTTTCCCATTTTTTTATACAAAGTTGGCATTTGACCAAGATATTTCTCTCACCCAGCATGGGTATATGTAAAATGACACCCCAAAACACATTCCCCAACTTCTCCTGAGTACGGCGATACCACATGTGTGACATTTTTTGCAGCCTAGATGCGCAAAGCGGCCCAAATTCCTTTCAGGAGGGCATTTTTAGACATTTGGATCCCAGACTTCTTCTCACGCTTTCGGGCCCCTAACATGCCAGGGCAGTATAAATACCCCACATGTGACCCCACTTTGGAAAGAAGACACCCTAAGGTATTCAATGAGGGGCCTGGCGAGTTCATAGAATTTTTTTTTTTTTGGCACAAGTTAGCGGAAATGGATTTTTTTTGTATTTTCTCACAAAGTCTCCCTTTCCGCTAACTTGGGACAAAAATTTAAATCTTTCATGGACTCAATATGCCCCTCAGCGAATACCTTGGGGTGTCTTCTTTCCGGAATGGGGTCACATGTGGGGTACTTATACTGCCCTGGCATTTTAGCGGCCCTAGAGCGTCAGAAGAAGTCTGGAATATAAATATCTAAAAAAATTTACGCATTTGGATTCCGTGAGGGGTATGGTGAGTTCATGTGAGATTTTATTTTTTGACACAAGTTAGTGGAATATGAGACTTAGTAAGAAAAAAACAAAAACAAACAAAAACTTTCCACTAACTTGGGCCCAAATTTTTTTCTAAATGGTGCCTTACAGGGGGTGATCAATGACAGGGGGGTGATCAGGGAATCTATATGGGGTGATCACCCCCCTGTCATTGATCACCCCCCTTTAAGGCTCCATTCAGACGTCCGTATGATTTTTTACGGATCCACGGATACATGGATCGGATCTGCAAAACACATGCGGACGTCTGAATGGAGCCTTACAGGGGGGTGATTAATGACAGAGGGGTGATCACCCATATAGACTCCCTGATCACCTTCGTCATTGATCACCCCCCTGTAAGGCTCCATTCAGACGTCCGTATGATTTTTTACGGATCCACGGATACATGGATCGGATCCGCAAAACATATGCGGACGTCTGAATGGAGCCTTGCAGGGGGGTGATCAATGACAGAGGGGTGATCATCCATATAGACTCCCTGATCACCTCCGTCATTGATCACCCCCCTGTAAGGCTCCATTCAGACGTCCGTATGATTTTTTACGGATCCACGGATACATGGATCGGATCCGCAAAACACATGCGGACGTCTGAATGGAGCCTTACAGGGGGGTGATCAATGACAGAGGGGTGATCACCCATATAGACTCCCTGATCACCTCCGTCATTGATCACCCCCCTGTAAGGCTCCATTCAGACGTCCGTATGATTTTTTACGGATCCACGGATACATGGATCGGATCCGCAAAACACATGCGGACGTCTGAATGGAGCCTTACAGGGGGTGATCAATGACGGAGGTGATCAGGGAGTCTATATGGGTGATCACCCCTCTGTCATTGATCACCCCCCTGTAAGACTCCATTCAGACGTCCGCATGTGTTTTGCGGATCCGATCCATGTATCCGTGGATCCGTAAAAAATCATACGGACGTCTGAATGGAGCCTTACAGGGGGGTGATCAATGACAGGGGGTGATCAATGACAGGGGGTGATCAGGGAGTGTATATGGGGTGATCACCCCCCTGTCACTGATCACCCCCCTGTAAGGCTCCATTCAGACGTCTGTATGCGTTTTGCGGATCCGATCCATGTATCCGTGGATCCGTAAAAATCATACGGACGTCTGAATGGAGCCTTACAGGGGGGTGATCAATGACAGAGGTGATCAGGGAGTCTATATGGGTGATCACTCCTCTGTCATTGATCACCCCCCTGTAAGGCTCCATTCAGACGTCCGCATGTGTTTTGCGGATCCGATCCATGTATCAGTGGATCCGTAAAAATCATATGGACGTCTGAATGGAGCCTTACAGGGGGGTGATCAATGACAGGGAAGTGATCAGGAAGTCTATATGCGTGATCACCCCCTTGTCATTGATCACCCCCCTGTAAGGCTCCATTCAGACGTCCGTATGCGTTTTGCGGATCCGATCCATGTATCCGTGGATCCGTAAAAATCATACGGACCTCTGAATGGAGCCTTACAGGGGGTGATCAATGACAGGGGGGTGATCAATGACAGGGGGGTGATCAGGAAGTCTATATGGGCTGATCAGTGGTTTATAAAGTGTTAATAAGTGACAGGGGGGGTGTAGTGTAGTGTAGTGGTGTTTGGTGCTACTTTAGTGAGCTGCCTGAGTCCTCTGGTGGTCGATCCTAACAAAAGGGACCACCAGAGGACCAGGTAGCAGGTATATTAGACACTGTTATCAAAACAGCGTCTAATATACCTGTTAGGGGTTAAAGAAATCACATCTCCAGCCTGCCAGCGAGCGATCGCTGCTGGCAGGCTGGAGATCCACTCGCTTACCTTCCGTTCCTGTGAGCGCGCGCGCCTGCGTGCGCGCGTTCACAGGAAATCTCAGCTCACGCGAGATGACGCCTATTGGCGTTAGTGTGACCTGGGAGAGCCGCCGCGATGACGCCTTTCGGCGTTAGCGTGGCGGCAAGCGGTTAAGAATACTCTTCAAGTGTTTTCGATCAGGTATTGAAAACACCTGTGGATGTCAAGGAGCAGCAATCAAGCATAATAAGCGCCAATTAGGCAGATTTAAAAGGACTGTGATACTCAGCTCCTTCTAGACATTTACTAGTGTATTTACAAACATGGTGAAGTCAAGAGAATGGTCCAGGAAGACAAGAGAAGAGGTGATTTCTCTTCACAGGAAGGGCAATGGCTATAATAAGATTGCAAAGATGTTAAACATACCAAGAGACACCATAGGAAGCATCATTCGCAAATTCAAGGCAAAGGGCACTGTTGAAACGCTACCTGGTCGTGGCAGAAAGAAGATGCTGACTTCGACTGCTGTGCGCTACCTGAAGTCCCTGTGTGACTGCTGGGGAACTGAAAAAAGATTTGTCAGATGTGGGTACTGAAGTTTCAGCTCAGACAATAAGGCGCACACTGCGTAATGAAGGCCTCCATGCCAGCACTCCCAGGCGCACCCCTTGCTGTCTCCAAAGAATAAGAAGAGTCGACTGCAGTATGCCAAAAGTCATGTGGACAAACCACAAAAGTTTGGGGATAGTGATCTGTGGACTGATGAAACAAAATTAGAACTGTTTGGGCCCATGGATCAACGCTATGTTTGGAGGAGGAAGAACAAGGCCTATGAAGAAAATAACACCTTGCCTACTGTGAAGCATGGCGGGGGGGGGGGGTCAATCATGCTTTGGGGCTGTTTTGCTTCTACAGGTACAGGGAAGCTTCAGCGTGTGCAAAGTACCATGAATTCTTTTCAGTACCAGGAGATATTGGATGAAAATGTGATGCAGTCCGTCACAAACCTGAGGCTTGGGAGACGTTGGACCTTTCAACAGGACAATGATCCCAAGCATACCTCCAAGTCCACTAGAGCAAGGTTGCAGATTAAAGGCTGGAACATTTTGACGTGGCCATCGCAGTCACCAGACTTAAATCTGATTGAGAACCTCTGGTGGGACTTAAAGAAAGCAGTTGCAGCGCGCAAGCCTAAGAATGTGACTGAACTGGAGGCTTTTGCCCATGAAGAATGGGCGAAGATACCCGTAGATCGCTGCAAGACACTTGTGTCAAGCTATGCTTCATGTTTAAAAGCTGTTATAACTGGAACAGGATGTTGTACTAAGTACTAAGATTGAATGTCACTTGGGGGTTGAATAAAACTGAAAATGATGTGAGCACAGAAAATACATTTGTGGTTATTTCATTATAAATGTTATGTTATATTTGTCTGACTTACAAGTGCCTCTTTGATTTAATTGTAAACAAGATGACTGAAATGATCAAAATCAATGTCAAACTGGCCAAAACACACGATTTCAGTGGGGGTTGAATAATTTTGAACACAACTGTATATCTGTGCTTAGTCTGGAGTGAAACTCATTAACATGGCTAACCACACTCTCTTCCCTACCCATATTTTAAAACTGGAGTGTCTGATGTAAATATTCAAAAATGTTTGCACAAGTGAGTAAAAAAATAAAATAAAATTGCTCCTATGTTATGAATTTTTGAAGGCAGAATTCTGGAGTAAAGACATGATAAATCGGGGCCACATACATTATGAGCCAACTACTTTGTTAGCCAGTGGCAGAAATTTGAGTAATTTCTAAAAGCTAAAATACAATACATATCAAGGAAACGCTGAATAACCATGCCAATTTACCTTCAAACACATAGGTTGCTTTGTGAAACAGGAAAAAAAATAAATAAATCTATGGTTACTCCCTCCTGCTACTAGCACAATGGCCAAATCTCAGCGGTGTTACCATGGCAAGTTGAGGTCATGCCTCATACAGATGAACAGAAATTAGCCAGATCTGTCATAATACACATCACTTGCACAACGTCAAATGCTAATAATGTACTAATTTGATATGCTACTTACTAAATACTATTGCAAAGCCATGCAAAACAAATGCTACATAAAATTATACACCTAGTCCCATGGTTGTGTTTTCATTTAGAAGCTAGATTGTAAGGGTGGGTTCACACACAGAAAATGGTGTACCTTCAATAGTGGCAGACTATGCGATTGCTATTGGGACCGGCGCTAAACTCTAAGGCCCCTTTCACACGAGCGAGTATTACGCTCAGGTGCAATGCGTGATGCGAACGCATTGCGCCCGGACGGAATCCAGACCCATTCATTTCAATGGGGCTGTGTACATGTGCATTGGTTTTAACGCATTACTTGTGCGTTGCGTGAAAATTGCAGCATGTTCTATATTTTTACGCAACACTGGCCCCATACAAGTGAATGAAGCTGCGTGAAAATTGCATCGCATCTGCAAGTGGATGTGCGGATACGATGCGTTTTTCACGGATGGTTGCTAAGAGATGTTGTTTGTATACATTCCGTTTTTTATTACGCACGTGCAAAACGCATCAAAACGCATTGCACCCGCGTGATAAAAACTAAACAACTGAACGTGATCACAGGCAAAACTGAATGACTTTGCCTGCAAAATCGCACATTTTTCACTGAACGCATTCGCAGCACATTCGGACTTAATCCGGTCACGCTCATCTGCAAGTGGCCTAAGGCCTCATGCACACGACCGTTGTGTGCATCCGTGGCCGTTGTGCCGTTAGATGTTTTTTTCTGCGGCTCCATTGACTTTCAATGGGGCCGTTGAAAACTCGGCTTGTGCACCGTTTTTACACCGCGCCCGTGACCCGTGTTTCGAGGCCGTGAAAAAAATATAACCTGTCCTATTTTTTTCACGGCCAACGGTTCACGGCCCCATTCAAGTCAATGGGGCCGTGAAAAACGCGTTTGCACACCCGTTTGTCATCCGTGGCCGCGCCCGTGTCCGCGCCCGTTTTATTTCATACTTCTGACATGGTCAAATTGTCTGCCAAAACTTGTGCCAATAAATTCTTAAAAAAATAGATACAGGAAGTATATGGTCACAGGATATGGTAATTTCGAGCCTCCTGTGCAGACAAGCTGGTGTGTGGTGAGGCAGCCATTTTTCCAGTTTTCAGCAGCCACCATGTCAAGGTTTAATGTAGAAAAGTTGATAACCCTGGTCCAGGAGAGGCCCGAACTTTGGGACATCCGGGCCAACTCGTATTGCGACCGGGTTAAAAAGGAGGCCTCATGGGAACAAGTGGCCCGGAGCCTACGCAAGCATGAATGGGCCAAAGCGGATAGCCGAGGTCGTGCTGAATTAGGTAAGTGATAGCAATGTAGATGTGCTGTCATTTTCCTCTGTGTGGGCCAAATATGTAGTTTGTAATTTCCAGAGGGCACCATAGTGTTTTCTTTGTTGTACCGCCTCATTTTTCCGAAAGCCCTGTACCTGGCTTATTATAGAGACGTGTATTAAATTCCATTTCCATATTTAAATGGCTGTCCTGCCCTTTGCGACAGCATTCAGTACTCATGTATAATAACGTCTGGCTACTTTTTACCTTGAAATTGAGCATCTTACAGTTGTCTCCTTCACATATTGTAACGTTTATTAGTCCTAATGGCTTGCATCCACACACCTGCTGGACTGTATCATGTGCTTTTTCCATTATTGCTTATTTTGCGCATTTTCCTTTTCCCTTTTTATTTTGTTTTTTTTGAAAAAATGTAGTTTTTCCAAAAAAAAGTAGATCTCACAATTGTCTTTCATTTCATTTTTAAACAGTCAAGCAAACCAAAACAAGATGGGCGAGTTGCCGCGACCAATTCCGGCGAGAGGTTAGCAACAAAGGCCGGAGTGGGGAAGGAACCTCAAAAAAACGGGCCTACATATACACTGCCCAGCTGCAGTTCTTAAGGCCAGTAATGGATTTGAGGCCGTAAGTAGTTTTCTGTTTTTACTATGAATGTATTGAAAGGGCACACTTTCGGTAGTATGTAGACGGGTAAAACAGAACCAGAATTTAAAGGATCCAGTTGTGTTCTTGTATTGTTGATCTATACTTTCTCTAGTGCAGGCATGTCATAACTGACTCCATCCAGCTGTATAACAACGCAAACTCGCAGCATAGCTGACTAGCTGTAAACTTACCTGTCCGGTTGGGAGTTGTAGTTGTGCATCAGCTGGTGGGCAACAGTTTGTACATGCCTGGTGTTGTTAGTCTACATTATTTTTGGGGTGTGGTTAATCCGGGGCCCACCGCTTATGATCTGTTTGCTGAAACGACACGTGTAGTGTGCAGATTGCGCCTCCCCTCTCTGTTTTTTTGGTGTACAATACATTTATTGTCCGTCTAGGGACTAAGATGTTTGCAATATGAACAAGAAATAGGAGAAGGCAGATGACACGTGCACAGTGCACGCTTTATTTCCTCATACAGTAGATCATCTAGTTTGCCCGCAAGAATTGGAAGGGCCGAATAGGAGGGCCGAATATGTATTTCATATTTTAGTTTTGGGACAATGCCACTTTGGTTTAATATAGACCGATTCCCTTACTTTGGTATGTATTTGAAAATGGAACTCCTTAGGTATTGGTATTGTCATTTATATTGCTTAAATGGTACTGAACCAAAGCCAACATTGATTCCTTTCTGAAAACTATGAAAATGTCAAAAAAACGGATCCATAGAAAAAGGATTATAATGATGTTCCAACTACGGTTGACCAGCAGGATTAAAAGTAATACTCTCACCATGGTCAATAGAGGGCTGGTACATGTACATTCTTAGTAAATGATCGTATACTCAAATCTATTTTCCGCTTGATACTTTGGATGGTGGTAGCGGGTCACATCCTGACGAGATGCCGTTGGCACTGGTTTCGGCCCTTGAATGTTGAAACCTCTTCAGTTGTTGGACAGCTCCAAACGGCAAACAATGTTTGCCATTTTCAGTAACATTATGCCTTTCCAAGACTTCTGCTGGCGTTACATGTCAAATGACTATTTTTCTCGATTTTGCACTGTTCACCTCTAAGCTAGTAGTGAGTAATTAAAATCAAATGTCTGATCTATGCTACCACTCTGTATCTAATTTGGAGACACACGCCAGATTCTAACTAATATATAGTCTGTGTATTTATAAATGTAATCCAGGCCAAAATGTAATGTACTTTTTTTGGAAATTCCATTTCAGAACTGTGGACAGTCTGGATCCCTCGGCTGATTCCGAGACGTCTGGGAGTGAGACCCCTGCGGTTTTCTCCCCCGCCACAAGTCCTGCTCCCACGCCGGCTGAGGACCCCGAGGACTCCACCCAGAGCCAAGGCCCCCAACCACTATCCAGTCCACCGCGGATAGTTCAACCCCAGCCCAGACATCGCCGCCGTGTCCCTCCCTCTTCCTCTGTGCCAGAGAGTCGGGAAGTAATTGATGCCCGAGTCATCGATTTTCTGGCCCAGAGGAGGAGTGATGGCAAGGAGGAGCAACTGTTGAGGGGACTGGGGCCGCTACTGCAGCAGGTCCCTGCGAATGAGCAGCCAGACTGCATGGCTTGCTTAAATATGGTCATAAAAATGTTTACTTGCCCCAACCATGGAGACCTCATTGGGCCATTGCATGCATTGAAACTCCAGGTTGAAAATGCAGGCCAGCAGCCAAATCCTGCCCCATATTCATTCCCACCCCAACCCACCCAAGGCCCTTCTTATGCCCCCCCCCCTTCCCCAGTACCTTCCACCTCAGGGGCCTATTCATCCTGGGGGCCAGCCCCTTTACCAGCCCCAATTACCAACTGGTGCCCCAACACAGGCCCAGGTTAGGCCACGGTCCACATTTGCACCGGGCTCATTCACGCGGGACCTTCTAGATTTGTAATTTGGGAGGGTTGTTTTATATTAAGCACTTTATTTTTATGTTATTTGTGTGTTGTAAGATTTTTTTCATTGCCAGTGTTTTGGGTGACCCCTTATTTTGACTAAAGTTTGGTTTGGGTCCCAAAAAATTTGACTATTGTTTTATTTGCACACTACACACAACATGTACATTTTAAAATGCATTCTAAAACAAAAGCTACACACACTGTATCTCAGAAAGCCACACTTTATTTGGACGATAAAGATCTTTATTTAGGGTTCCTGTGCAGATGAGGTATTAGAAAACTTTTTGGACCATAAGAGCAAAATATCAAGATGTTTCTGAAAAATTCCATTTAGACAGAAACATCATTAATATTTTGTTTTGAAATATGTGATGTCCAAAAAATCTCAGCCCGCAAGCCCACGTCAAGGGTCCTCATTATCTTGCGAGTCCCTACACTCAACTAACACAATCATTTTTAGTAATTTAGCTAGAAAAAAAAAAAAACTAAAGAGCCCAGAAGATTTCAAAAACTGCCACGAATAGCGTCCCTCTGCCATGGCAAAGACCCCTCTGGGCTGATAAAGTAGTCTGCAAAGAGTTCCCGAACTGCAATGCCTGCAGTCCCAGGTCGTCTATGCAGGGTCCTTTCCAAACCCAAATCTGATGACGTAGGAAGATCTTCCATGTCAAGAGAAGAGGAAGCCTCGTGAATCCTGGTGAAGTTGTGTAGAACAACACAAGCTTGAATCACCAGGGTAGCATTCTCCGGATCCATCTGTATGGATGACAGAAACACCCTCCACTTGCTAGAGAGTATCCCGAAAGCGCACTCCACATACCGACGGGCACGAGTCAACCGGTAGTTGAAGATACGCCTCCTGACATCCAAACCACGCTTTGGGAAGGGCCGCATAACATGTGGAGTCAATGCAAACCCTTCATCCGCCACGATGACAAATGGAGCCGGCGGACCTGCATATCCGGGCAGTCTTCTGGACTCGGGCAGGGCAAGCTGGTTGGCACGAAGCCGCTCACCCATTCTAGAAGCACTAAAGATGCGAGCATCCGCAGTGCTTCCATAGGACCCGATATCTACCATTATAAACCGGTAATGACTGTCAGCAACAGCCATCAGCACTACCGAGAAAAACTGTTTATAATTGAAGAAACGGCTCCCTGAGTGTGGCGGCTTCTTCACACGGATGTGCTTGCCATCCATTGCCCCGATGCAGTTTGAGAACTGCGCAGAATTTTGGAAGCCCTCAGCGATCCGAAGCCAATCGTCCACCTTGGGCTGTGGCATCACCGTCTCTCGGATTTGCTGCCAGATGACATGGCAAGTATGTCGTACAATTCTCGAGATCGTTGAGGTCCCTAAAAGAAACTCAAAATGCAGGGATGCAAAAGAGTTCCCAGTGGCAAGGAATCTGTAGGAAAAAGGGGGAAAAAAAAAACAGTCATCAACAAATTGCAGGTAAGAACAGATTCAGGATTCTAGTATAATGCTGTATACACTCCACGATTGAAAACACCATATGTCTAGTGGTGGGGAACCTATGGGACGGGTGCCATAGTCGGCACTCAAGGCCCTGTGTGTGGGCAGTACTACCACAACTAAGTGACAACAACTATGTTTAGACCCTTTTTAATGCAGTAAATGCTGAGCAAGTGCACAATTATGTGAACATTATGCATGATGAGGACGATAGCTGGAAATCTCGTGGGTTGCCAGCAGCACAATCATCCCAAATAGGGTCCAGACTGGTACATCGACTTGGACCAAGGTGGTGCACGCAGAGAGAGATCCTGACAGAGGGACCAATTTCATTCAGACACTATCAAAAACCACGGCACTCGACAGTATAGGATGAAAATTGTTGACAGATTAATAACTCTGAAAGGAAGGTTACAGCTGCTGAATCACGCCGGACTGAGTGTATTAAACACCATTTTTAGCAAACGCCTGGCGAGTGCAGTGTATTTTTGGAGTGTCTGGAGGACGATAGCTGAACACAAGTTTTGCACAGTATCCAAATGGTAAAAAAAACACCAAAAATGTTAGGTCATGTAACTGTGATTAATGTGTAAAGAAACAAACCATTAAACTCCCCCCCCCCCCCCAAAAGAAAAAAAGGGCAAAGAAATGCTACTTCAGCAAACAGTAGCACATGTCTCACAGCAGCCATTTTGGAGCACATGTTACTCCTAACACAAGCAGTGCACATTTCTGGTGAAACTTAACAAGTACTATACTGCTTACCTCAACGTGACGATGAGCCTTTCCTCAGGAGTAATGCTGCGCCTCATATTGGTGTCCATAAAGGTAAGGACAGTACGTAGAGACGACAGCAATCGGTCAAAGGTACCCACTGACATCCGACAGAAGGAATAGAACTTCTCCGGATGGCGGCGAAGATCTTGGTATAGCGTATGGAAGTGTCCTTTCCGGTGCCGTTGGGAAACAATCGGATGGACCCAAAATCGTCGCCTTCTCCTCGGTTCCTCATTCACCAAAGGAGTGCGCTGTCCCCAACGCCGAGAAACCAGCCAATGCAGCAAGACCTCGTCCTCAGAATCAGACATGGTGATACAGCAAAGAGAGCAGCCAAAATAACCTCTGTACTCTGGAAAGACTACAGAAAATGGCCACAAATCCATACTCAGGTGCCCCTCATTTATACCAGTATCCTGGGTGGAGTTATTAAAATTAAATTTTTTTTACCATTCCTAGATTTCTGACGGTCCGCAAAAAAAACGGGAACACGGACACACGGAAGCACAACGGAAGCAAAAACGGTCACGGATCACGGACCAACGGAACCCCGTTTTGCGGACCGTGAAAAAAAACGTCCGTGTGCATGAGGCCTTAGTCTAAGATGTGAAAACTCTACATTTCCAATTTCCATGCAGCCACCACAAGGGGCAGCTCAGTGCAAAGAGATGATTAGAGTACAATATTAACTGTATAAGCTCCTATGCATTGAGCTCTCCCTAGTGGTGGTTGTAGGCAGAGAGTTATATTATGCTGTGTGGAGGGAAGAAGATTTATCAACGTATTTATTCCAGCTATTATATTCTGAAATATAGTGTTCACCATATTTTTGAAGCATCAGGGAATAAAACCCAGGCAAACTGAATTTACCCTGGCTGCAATTGTAGTATGCACTGCCCACAGAGGATTCCCATCTGTCAAGGATGCACCACCTGTCAGATCCCACGTGTCCCTCTAAACACACAGCTAGGACTGTCTCAATGAAAGGGCTTACACCTCAAAACAGAGAAGGGGAGCTCTCACCCCTCCTGGCGCCTCTGCTTCCTACCAGGCTGATCGATGAATAGATGTGAAGGGTGGTCGGAGGTTTTCACATGTCCTGAGGGAAAGGAAACAGAAACTGAAGCATGCAGGAGGAGGAGTCTTTTTATTTGGGACTTCATGTCCTCGGGAGGTGGGATCAAGCTCCTATCAGTGTCGTTGGGGTGGCAGAGACTTAAAAAATAAGACATTCGTAGATAGGCTTTTTCTCATGAAAACAGGCAGCGACACTTTAGTAAATGTGCCCCGATGAGTCTAGGTGTACACATTTCAGATGCACCATTTCTGATGTGCACTTGGGATGTGGGCAAAAACCATGTTAACATAGATATCTGCCCTGTTTTAAATGCTTGCAGCTAAAAGCACTTTTTAATAGTCAAGCAATGAACTGCTGTTTTGCTGCGTTATACTGCAGCAATAAAATATTAAAATGCTTTTAGCAGCAGACATTTAAAGCCATGTCATTTTTCGTGGCAGCACAGTTTTTGCTTGCATGTGAAATTAATTTAAGTACGGCTACAAGGTGACAATTCATGTAATGAATTTCAATGAGGTCACTATAGGACATGCTACGATGCAACAGTCACAAAAAAAAAAATCATACAAGTAACATTTTTCTGCAAATTTTGCGTTGCAGTCACAACATTGCAGCACTATTGAAATACATTTTAACACATGTCAACCATGTCCCCATATAGCCCGTTTCCTAGTGGTGTTTTCATTGGGCCAAAGAAAAGGCATAAAAAATTATGTGTGAAGCGAACCTTAAAAACCTTGTTCCAGCGTGTTATCCGTGCATTCTTGTCACATGAGTCATGGTCTGACCACAAGGTTAACTGAACTGAATTCACAGCATTGCATATTCCTATGAAGCTGTAAGTTCAGGTCGTTCAAACACATGATCAGGCCACGATACATACGAGAAAGAAGGACGCGTATCTTAGCATGGCATTTTCAAGATTTGAAAAATCGCTGAAAAAAATAAATAAAAAGTATGCCTTAGGCCTTCTTTCACAAAACAGTTTTTTTTTTCTCCCGTTTTTTGTGTTTCGTATACGGTTTGTATACGGAACCATTCATTTCAATGGTTCCACAAAAAAAAAAAAAAAGGCATGCATTCCGTTTCCGTAGTTCAGTTTTTCCGTTCCGTTGAAAGATAGAACATGTCCTATTATTGCCCGCAAATCACTTTCCGTGGATCTATTCAAGTTAATGGGTCCGCAAAAAAAACGGAACAAATACTGAAATGCATCCGTATGTCTTCCGTATCCGTTCTGTTTTTTGTGGAACCATCTATTGAAAATGTTATGACCAGCCATATGGAAAAACAGAACAGAAAAGGAAACACAACGGAAACAAAAAACGGAACAAGGGATCTGTGAAAAACGGACCGCAAAACACTGAAAAAGTCATAAGGTCGTGTGAAAGAGACCATAGACGTTCGACTTGGTTCAGGTCACATTTTCTATACATGTTATTAGATGCCTCAGACAGATGCCATACTGTGGCATCCATCACCATAGAGATCCATTGTGTAAAATAAATAATCACATTAAAGTAAATCCGTCATCAGAAAATGATCTATTGTTTAAATCATGTTTTTATGCTCAACAAAGTTTTAAAGAATTTTTGGTGAGGTTGTTTTTCATTTTTCGTGTCACCAGCTATATTTAAACAAAACCCATAAAACCCTGCAGTTTTTGCACTGGACACTAAGCCTAATAATAAGCACCACTTCTTTGTCTATACAAATCACTTTACTGCCGTTATCTCCTTATCTGTTATTCTACTCCTGGCTGTAATGATATCTCCACTGTGTATAGATACGACAGAATCTACTATTCACAATAGGTGATTGTCTAAGTTTATTTATTCTTTCCTTGCAGAATGACCTCTGCACAAGTCACAGAAAAGGCCTAGAGAACTCTCCCATAGAAGTGAATGAGAAATAAAAAGAGATTAGAAAAAAAAGGGTGAAAAAAAAATGGTGGCACATTTTCTTTAACGTAAACTTTTTTTTTTGCAGGATGGAAAAGAGTGAAATAAAAACCAAACTACCCTTTCCCACCCTGAAGAGTCATTAACATATCCTTTTTTCGAACTATATGGTGATAAATGTCACAGCATGGCATCTGTCTGAGGCATTTGTTAACGTAGAATTTTTTGTGTACGCTAAATGTATGACAAAAATTCCACCAAAATTATTCTGAAAAATTTTATTGTAGCCCCTTTAGGCCGACCTCTTGTAGTTTTCTCTATAGCGCAGTGCCTCCATCCGAATCTAGCTGGGAGCTTAGTAGGAATGCTGGAGGGTCTTTGTCTTCAGTACACACTCATCCGAGAGAGAGGTAAAGTAACAGACTTATTTGGAGAAGAATAAATAATGGTGAGCTGAGTAAGAATTATGCAAATAGAGAAACAGAGCATAGGTCACATAACAGCACACTTACAGTTCTGTATGATGGACTCCCTAGTGGTGAGAATGGACTATATGTCAGTCCTGACTGGAATAAAAAATTGCAATTTTCCCTAGGATACAAAGGTTTAATATACAGTACTGGGGTAGATTTATCAAAACTGTCATTAAGAAAAACTGGCTAAGTTGTTCATAGCAACCAATCAGATTCCGCCTTTCATTTTCTAAAGGAGCTCTGAAAAATGAAAGGTAGAATCTGATTGGTTGCTATGGGCAATTAAGTCAGTTTTCATTTACGCCAGTTTTGATAAATTACCTCACTGTCTTTACTCAACACCTAACAATGACCCAGGAATGATCAGATCAAACACATTCTAATGCAAAAAATACAGCGAGCTCACACTTCCTAACCAACTGCACATAATACATGATTACTAATGGATTCAGTACTGCAATAAGCACAGGCCACACATTGGGGCCCTGTTGACTTTGACACGCTTTTAATAAACTGATTGGGTCACTGTCACTAGTGGGGCACCTCAGGCCTCAGTATTGGGCCCTATTCTCTTCATTATATTTCTTAATGATCTTGTAGAAGGCTTACACAGACAAATATAATTTTTTGTAGATGACATTAAACTGTGTAAAGTAATTAACACTGAAGAGGACAGTATACTGCTACAGATGGATCTGGATAGATTGGAGGCTTGGGCAGAGAAGTGGCAGATTAGGTTGAAAACTGACAAATATAGGGTTATGCACATGGGAAGAAATAATGCAAGTCACCCGTACATACTAAATGGTAAAACACTGGGTAACACTTACAAATGTAAAGTTATGCACATGGAAATAAATAATGCAAATCACCCGTACATACTAAATGGTAAAACACTCGGTAACACTGACATGAAAAAGGACCTAGGAATTTTTGCAAAAAGCAAACTAAGGCCTCATGCACACGACCGTTGTGTGCACCCGTGGCCGTTGTGCCGTTAGATGTTTTTTTCTGCAGCTCCATTGACTTTCAATGGGTCCGTTGAAAACTCGGCTTGTGCACCGTTTTTACACCGCGCCCGTGACCCGTATTTCTAGGCCGTGAAAAAAATATAACCTGTCCTATTTTTTTCACGGCTAACGGATCGCGGCCCCATTCAAGTCAATGGGGCCGTTAAAAACGCGTTTGCACACCCGTTTGACACCCGCGTCCGCGTCCGCGCACGTTTTATTTATTTCATTTGCCATGGTCACAGGTTATGCTAATTTCTAGCCACCTGTGTCTGGAAGCTTCTGTGTGTGTGGTGAGGCAGCCATTAATTTCCCTGACAAAATGCCTAGGTGGAATGTTGAGAAATTAATCACCCTGGTCCAGGAGACGCCTGAGATTTGGGATACCCACAGCAATCTGTATCTGGATCGTACCAGAAAGGATGCTGCGTGGGAGCAGGTGGCCCGTAGCCTCCGCAGAAACGATTGGGCCAAAGCAGATAGCAGAGGCCGTGCTGACTTAGGTAAGTGAGAGCAATGTAGTTGTGCTGTGCGTGCCCTCTGGATGGCAACCAGATTTTGTTTTTAACCCTGAGTTCCCAATAGTGTTTTCTGTGCGGTTCAGCTTCATTTTCCAAAAAGGGCTGAACATGCTTTGTTAAAGTGACGTCTATTACATTCCATACAACACCATTTCAATGTGTAAATGGCTGTCCCACCCTTTGCTCCAGCATACAGTTCTCATGTTTATAATCACATGTTTGTGTCCTTTTTGTCCCAGACACATGTCCTTGTTTTTGAGCATCTTCGAGTTGTGACCTACACTTTTTTTTATAAAGTTATGGCCACAAGGCTTACACGACTAGTCTCCTCCATCTTGTTCGTCTGCATTAGTATCCAGACACCTGCTGGACTGTACCATGTGCTGTTTATTCTGTCCTTTTTTGTTGGTACCTTGTTATTCCCTATTTGCTCCCTTTTTTGTAAAATGACATTTTATGCTGGTTTGTTTGGATCCTTTTTAATTTCTTAGTTTTTTGGGGTTCATTATGAACAGTGAAAAAAACCAAAACACGGTGGGCCAGTTGCCGGGACCAATTTCGGCGTGAGGTCTCCAGCAAGGGCCGTAGTGGAGAGGGTCCCTCCCGGAAGAGACCGTATATCTACACTGCCCAGTTGCAGTTTCTCAAACCCGTTATGGACTTGAGGCCGTAAGTAATTTATGATTTGTTGAGCCATTTCTCATTGTGCTTAATCTTTCAATTGTGTATGCCTCACCTAATGTGTACACGAAAGTAATGGGTTCATTTGTGTTGTACTTTGGAAGGCATATACTTTCTGGGGGCCTACCATGTACAAAATGACACAATCCCACATTTTTAGAAGGCACACGCCAAGCATGCCTGAATAGCTGTAAGTTAACCAGTCCTGCTTGGAGTTGTCGTTGTGCATCAGATGGTGGGCAACAGTTTGCACATGCCTGGGGTTGGTTGTGTCCATCACTTTATGTGGAAGAGTCACACCAGTCAATCCCGCTGCTGAGCTGTATGATGAGACGACACGTGTAGTGCGCATATAGCACCCCCCTCTCTGTTTGGTTCCTGCTGCATCAATTTTGGGCAGGTCCCAGAACATAGATGTTTTGAATATTGAAAGGATTTCACAAACGACAAGCCACGTGCGCTCCGAACGCATTATCTCATCATACAGATGTTCTGCGTGTTTGGCTCCTGTTGGTCTTACACCACGATAATCTTTGGAACTTTTCATAGGGATAGGTCATTTATACCTCAAAATGTGCATGTCTCCTGTTTTGATGTGAGTCCTGATTAGTATATCAGTTTTGACATTAGCGGGTGCTTTTAGAGTTCCCATATAGATACCTTTTTTTTACTGACATGTCGGAATTTGATACCCATTTGGTATTGCCCACGTCATTTACATTGCTTTCAATGTATGGCACCAGGACCAACATTGATTCCTTGGTTTGTTCGTGTACAATGAAAAAAAAACAGAATCCTATGATAATGGTTTAAAATGATGTTCCTTCTAGGCTTGACCAGCCGTCTCTGAATGACTGCTCTCATCATGCACAATTGTGGCCCAGTACATGTTATTAGTTAGCTGTAAAAGAAGTTCAACCAGTTAGACCCTACGTCTTGTATGTATATGGTATGGTTGAAGCAGGCCACATACTGGTGAGATGGCGTCAATATCCGCACTGGTTTTGTGCCTGGAATGAGTATTCCTCTTCTTTCGCTGGACTGCTTCAACCAGCAAACCATGTTTTACCATTACATTACCATTAGCGCTTTACCAGTTGTGACCCATCTTGCCCTATATATTGGAAATACATTAGGAATTGCACTGTTCACATAGATGCATGTGTTTATTGCGTATTCTCTTTCATTATGTTGTATGGAGCCACTCCATATATAAAGTGTATGTATACGGCTGATAACACCTAATATCACTGTTGATTTTCTGAAAAGTTTGGAAAGAGATATCTAATTGAGTTTTTACATGTCTTTGAAAAACAGTACTGTGGACAGTCTGGAACCCTCTGAGGAGTCTTCTTCGGATGGGAGTGAAACTCCCGCACTACTTTCACCTGCAAGAAGTCCCGAACCGACGCCGGCAGAGGACCCGGAGGATTCTTCTCAGGGCCTGCAACAACAACCACTCTCCAGTCCACCCCGTGTCAGGCAGCCGCAGCCAAGACGCCGCCGCCAAGTCCCTCCCTCCACCTCTGTGCCAGAGAGTCGGGAGGTTATTGACGCACGCGTCATTGATTTTCTGGCACAGAGGCGGAGTGACGGAGTGGAGGAGAAAATGCTTCGGGGATTAGGGCCCCTGATGAAGAAAGTGCCGGAAGAAGAATACAATGTGTGCGTGGCTTCAATTGCAGTAGTATTGAAGCTGTTTGCAATCCCAAATCTTGGGGACATTCTGGGTTGATTAAATAGCTGGAGGAAGGATCTGGAAAGTGAGGGGCAACCCCAAATGGCCGGACAATTTGCAGTTGAAAGGCAACCGACGCAGGCGCCTTCTTTTGCACCACACCCCCAGTACGGGCCACCCCATGGCCATATGCAAGGGGCAGCACAGGGCATTTACCAGGGCAGTTTGCCCACTGTCCCACCACAGCAGGCTCAGTGAAGGCCACGGTCCTCCTTTCCAGCAGGGTCTTTTACTCAGGACCTGTTTGAGTTGTAATTTTATTATTTTGTGTTTGTTTTTCAGTGGAAAATTTGATTGTTGTGTTTTTTTTAAAACAATGTCGTACCTTACCTGTTTCGGTGCAGAATAGTTTCAGAAAAAATTCTTTGGTGCACCCAAAATGTGTCTGTTTTTTTTTTTAAACATTCCACAAACCATTGACCTTCTCATTTTGTCTATCATGCCAAAAAACACATGCACAGTATCTCCAAATGCAACACTTTATTAAGATGCACTGCACCTTTAAATTTAATTACTTTCAAGATGAGGTATTAGAAAATTTTATGGACAAAATACTCGAAGTTTAAAGATGAAATAGTCTAACTAAATTTAGACCAAAGCATCATTTAAATTAATGTGTAGATCGAATAAAATATGCGATGTCCACAAAATCTCAGCCCGCAAGCCCACGTCAAGGGTCCTCATTGCCTTGCGAGTCCCTACACTCCACTAATACAATAAATTCAAGTAATCTATCTAGAAAATAACAAAATACTAATGAGCCCAGAAGATTTCAAAAACTGCCACGAATAGCGTCCCTCTGCCATGGCAAGGACCCCTCTGGGCTGTGAAAGTAGTCTGCAAAGAGTTCACGAACTGCAATGCCTGCAGTCCCTGGTCGTCTATGCAGGGTCCTTTCCAAGCCCAAATCCGAAGACGTTGGAAGATCTTCCAAGTCTACAGAAGAGGAAGCCTCGTGAATCCTGGTGAAGTTGTGCAGAACAACACAAGCTTGAATCACCAGGGTAGCATTCTCTGGATCCATCTGTATGGATGATAAAAACACCCTCCACTTGCTAGAGAGTATCCCGAAAGCGCACTCCACATACCGACGGGCACGAGTCAACCGGTAGTTGAAGATACGCCTCCTGACATCCAAACCACGCTTTGGAAAGGGCCGCATAACATGTGGAGTCAATGCAAACCCTTCATCCGCCATGATGACAAATGGAGCCGGCGGACCTGCATATCCGGGCAGTGTTCTGGACTCGGGCAGGGCAAGCTGGTTGGCATGAAGCCGCTCACCCATTCTAGAAGCACTAAAGATGCGAGCATCCGCAGTGCTTCCATAGGACCCGATATCTACCATTATAAACCGGTAATGACTCTCAGCAACTGCCATCAGCACTACCGAGAAAAACTGTTTATAATTGAAGTACCGGCTCCCAGAGTGTGGCGGCTTCTTCACACGGATGTGCTTGCCATCCATTGCCCCAATGCAGTTTGGGAACTGCGCAGAATTTTGAAAGCCCTCAGCGATCCGAAGCCAATCGTCCACCTTGGGCTGCGGCATCACCGTTTCTCGGAGTTGCTGCCAGATGACATGGCAAGTGTGTCGAACAATTCTCAAGATCATGGAGGTTCCTAATGAAAACTCGAAATGCAGGGATGCAAAAGAGTTCCCAGTGGCAGTGGAGCGCAACCTATGGGAAGGGCCTCTCTGTGTGCGCACTAGACTTTACATAGCATTGATCTGCCGAAAGCACACAATTCAAGCGACAGGCAGCATGGAATTAATTCATGCATTGTCTAGCAAATGGTTAAAAACCAAAAGGCACAACTATATTGTACTACAGTATTCCTGCAAAATTGTCTGGTGTGCTTTTGGCAGTAAAGTAGACAAATGATGGATGACCAGTCGCAACTCTGTCTGAAAACGGCTTGCCATCACTGCACCATGTCCATGGTTGCTTAAACTAAATTATATTGGCAATGGGGAATACAAACCATACCAAAGCATCATTTGGGGTGGGGGCAGTACTAGCACTAATTTTTAACATAAACAGTGTTTCTACCCTTTGGAAAATGCAGATAGTCATGTGCAAGGTTAGAAATCTGCGACCAATAGGCATTATGTGAACGTTCCAAGGAAATCTGAGGGTTTGGCAGCAGCACAATCCCCTAAAAAAGTGAACAGACTGGGATATAGACTTCTAATAAGGTGGTACACGCCGATAGAGAACCTGACAGAGTGACCCAATTTGTTCACACACTCCAAAACACAAACGCATACACCTGTATTTGTGCAAAATTGTCTAGAAGCCAAAAACGGCATGTAACAGCCTGCAGTAACATGGCTGAGTGACTGACTAAAAACACAATTTTAAACAAACTACAGGCGAATGGCGAGGAATCATGGAGTGTCTGGAGCCCTTTAGATGAACACACGTTTTCAAGCTGCTAAAATAAACCTTACCCAAAAAAAAAAAGAATCATATGTCACAGGTTTTCAAGAGGTTAAATAAAAAAAATACACCCCCCAATAAAAATAGGATTAAAAAAGAAGGTGACTTCAGGAAACAGTAGCACATGTCTCACAGCAGCCATTTTCAAGCACATGTTCCCCCTGACACAAGCACTGCACATTACTGGTGCAACTTTACAAGTACTATACTGCTTACCTCAACGTGACGATGAGCCTTTCCTCCGGAGTAATGCTGCGCCTCATATTGGTGTCCATAAAGGTAAGGACATTACGTAGAGACGACAGCAAGCGATCAAATGTACCCACTGACATCCGACAGAAGGCAAAGAACTTCTCTGGATGCAACCGCAGATCTTGGTAGAGGTTATGGAAGTGTCCTTTCCGGTAGCGTTGGGAAACAATCGGATGGACCCAAAAACGTTGCCTCCTAGTCGGTTTATCATTCAACAAAGGAGGGCGCGGACCCCATTGCCGAGAAACGAGCCAATGCAGCAAGACCTCTTCCTCTGAATCAGACATGGTGATACAGCAAAGAGAGCATCCAAAATAACCTCTGTACTCTGGAAAGACTACAGAAAATGGCCACCAATGCATACTCAGGTGCCCCTGATTTATACCAGTATCCTGGGTGGAGATATTAAAATGCCATTTTTTTAACCATTCCAGGATTTCTGACGGGCCGCAAAAAAAATGGTAACACGGACACACGGAAGCGCAACGGAAGCAAAAACGGCCACGGATCACGGAACAACGGAACCACGTTTTGCGGGACGCAAAAAAATACTGTCGTGTGCATGAGGCCTAAGCTGTACAAAGATAATGGGTTGTATCAAAAGAGGCATATATGCCCGTGATGAGAACATAGTCCTACCACTTTACAAATCACTAGTCAGACCACACATGGAGTACTGTGTACAGTTCTGGGCTCCTGTGAACAAAGCAGATAGCCAAGCTGGAGAGGGTTCAGAGGAGGGCAACTAAAGTAATAACTGGAATGGGTGGACAACAGTACCCTGAAAGATTATCAACGTTAGGGTTATTCATTTTAGAAAAAAAAGATGACTGAGGGGGGATCTAATAACTATGTATAAATTAATCAGGGGTCTGTACAGAGATCTATCCCATCATCTATTTATCCCCAGGACTGTGACTGCGATGAGGGGACTTCCCTTGCGTCTGGAGGAAAGACAACTTCTACACAAACATAGAAGGGGATTCTTTACGGTAAGAGCAGTGAGACTATGGAATTCTCTGCCTGAGGAGGTGGTGATGGTGAGTACAATAAAGGAATTCAAGAGGGCCTGGATGTATTTCTGGAGTGTAATAATATTACAGGCTATAGTTACTAGACATGGGTTGTTGAAGTTATTTTGATTGGAGTTGGGAAGAATTTATTTTCCCCTAAAGTAAGAAAAATTGGCTTCTACCTCACTTTTTTTTTTTGCCTTCCTTGGGATCAACTTGCATGATAACAGCCTGAACTAGATGGACAGATGTATTTTTTGGCCTTATAAACTAGCTTACTATGTTACTGCATCTCAGACAATGGGTGGTTATTGCTAGGATATGCCCCCACTGTCTGATAAGTGTTGGTCCCACACTATATCAAGAATGGAGCCCCGAAAGTGGCGGAGGGCGCACTGCACATGCTCAGCTATTTCCGTCAGGCCCATAGTAATGTGCCCCCATTGTCTGAGATGAGACAGCCCCTTTAACAGCATTGCAAGAAGTTCCAGCAAGGTGTACTCAAAGGTTCTTGCAGCAAACACAATATTACCCTGGGATCCAACTTGGTGCTGAAGCATTCAGAAGTGTGGCAGTGATGAAGACCAGGATACCTTCTTAGAATCAGGTTGTTCTGCAGGGGTGATGTTGCTGAAGGGTTTCCTCCTCTCACAGTGAGCTGTTGGGCTGTCAGGACTGTCTCTATGTCTCTGTGCTATGTGCCTAAGTGCAGGACTCTCCTCTATCTGCGATGCACTCCCTGGGGGGGGGAGATTTATCAAAACTGGAATAGTTGCCCATAGCAACTAATCCAATTCCACCTTACAATTTTCAGAGCTCCTCTGGAAAATGAAAGAAGGAATCTGGTTGCGGTACAGACGGATCACGGACCCATTCAAGTTGAATGTGTCTGGATCCATTTGCGGAATCCGCACGGATGTTGCCCGTGCATTGGGGACCACAAATTGCGTAAGTCATGGCTAAGAAATGTATAGAGCAGGGAATGACGATTAGAGTGAATAGGACAAGGGATCAAAATATCTCATCATGTGCTAGCCCTCTAAGGGAGTTGAAAGTTGTCACTGTAAAAGTAAAAAAAAAAAAAAAAGTTTGAAAGTTTACATCACTAATTTCACCAACAAAAATATATAATATACATGCCTTAGATACTACGAGTAGTATTAGTTATATCGTTGTTCCTGAGCAGCATGATATCTGTATCCCGGATCGACATACTGTTGGGGCTGTTCTTCCCACCCCCCCTCCCCCCTGTTAATGTGTATCTAATGTTTATCACATTTATATTGTTAGATCAATCACTTGTTGGGTCCCTTGGCCCCTTGATGGTGGTCACACCATAATCTGTAATGTCAGACATTGCCTTCGATAATGTATCTGCAAATCTGATTGAGATGTGACAAACGCTGTGCTGCGACACAAGCTATCTGATGATCTTTATTTTGCTTATCTAATAAAAAGAGATTTCAAACAAAAATATATAATATATATAAAAAATAAATCAAAAATATGTATCACATTGTTCGAAAATGTCTTAAAGGGAGTCTTTCACGCAGATTCACCCTATTAACCTAATAACAGTGTTATGTCCATGGCATCCCTCCTATTAAAACTGTGATTGCCATTTGTTCCTTGCTATCATCGTTCTGCAGAAAAGCACTTTTAATCCACATGCAAATGAGGCTGTGAAGGTGCCCAGGGGCAGCGTTACAATGGCCGGTGCCCCGGTTTTCATACAAAGCCACTCCCCCTCCGCAGCGTCTGCCTGCCCTTAGTCTCTGTTCTAACCTCCTTTCTCCCATCCGTAATCCCGCGCATGCACACACTAAGCTGCAATGCCCCAGCCCAACAGTGCTCATTCAACGCGCACTCTCCGATATCGCAGTTTAGCATGCGCATGAGCGGGATTACAAATGGGAGGAGGGAGGTTAGAACAGAGACTAAGGGCGGGCAGACGCGGTGGAGGGGGAGTGGCTTTGTATGAAAATGACCCAGGGGCCGAGGCACCGGCCGTTGTAACACCGCCCCTGGGCACCTTCACAGCCTCATTTGCATGTGTATTAAAAGTGTTTTCCTGCAGAACGATGATAGCAAGGAACAAACGGTAAGCACAGTTTTAATAGGGGGGATGCCGTGGACATAACCCTGATATTAGGTTAATAGGGCGAATCTGCGTGAAAGACTCCTTTTAACTATTAAAATATTAATAAAAAGTTCATAATAGAAAATAAAATACATGATTTGCCATTTTTTCTGTCAACCCCCCCCCTCCAAATTGAATAAACATCCCCTCCTCCAAATTGAATAAACAGTGATCAAAAAGTCGTAAGTAACACAAAAATGGTACCAATAAAATCTAAATTTTGGCCAGCAAAAAACAAGCTTTAATACAGCTCTGTAGACAGAAATATAAAAAAGTTATGGCTGTCAGAAAATGGCAATGGAAAGAAAATGTAGCTTTTTTTTTTAGTAGATAAATAAAAATTCAAGTTTGGGATCGCCATATTTGTATTGAGCTTGCAGAATAAGGACCTTATGACATTTTTACCGCAGTGAACACTGTGATGTCAACCTCAAACCTTGGCGGAATTGTTTTTTTTTTTATATTTAACACCATAAATATTTTTTCCCCATTTTCCAATAACAGACATGGTCAATTGAATGGTGCTCTTAAATAGTACAACTTATCCTCCCCAAAAAATAAGCCCTCATAAGGCTATATAAATGGAAAATGTTAAAAGTTATGTCATTGTGAGGAAAAAAATTGTGAGGAAAAAAAATAAAAAATTTGCAAAACGGAAAATGTTCCCCGTACTATATTATCTGAAAACAATACAATTACAACTTTCAAAAACGGATGGAGAATAAATACAAAAATGTACACATTAAAATTGTAAATGGCTATGTTCTGTCAAATACTAAACTACTGGAAGAACAGAAATTATTATTTAACACTGTAGACATGAATCACTTAAAAAAAAAAAAAAAGATTTCCATATTTCAAGTGTAAAATCGAAATCTATACAAATATCTCATATATACATATATATATATATATATATATATATATATATATATCTATATATAGATATATAGATATATATATATATATATATATATATATATATATATATATATATATATGAGTTTCTGTCTGTCCGTCTAGATGTCTGTCTGGACGTTCTTTATGCACGACCAAAAGACTGGCTTGATCTTCACCAAATTTGTCACACGTATATCAGGTGTCTGGGAAGGTTTGAGACCGGGTCTCAGCTCTCTAGGACATACCTTTCCTGAGATATTCCCCCCAAAAATGACTTGCATTAGCCAATAGAAGCCAGCAAGCCTTTCAATTAAATCTGAACTACCATTTACATGGTCACATGTCCTTTATTAGCCAATAGAAGCTTGCAGGTCCTACTCCAGGTTGCCATAACAACTGATCACAGGTTTTAGCAGTTTGCAGGTCCTTAAATATTCAGTCATATGACATTTGACAGCACAACTATACTGCTACATGCATGGGGGGGCAGGGGCCACTATTAAACGGACAGGCGCTGTGGAGTTCACTGTAAAAGGGACGGGCACTGTGGAGGTCACTGTTAAAGGGGTGGCCAGTATGAAGGTCACTGCTAAAAGGGTGGTCAATGTTAAAGCGGCAGTCAATCTTAAAGGGGCGGGCAATGTGGCGTTCACTGTTAAAGGGGCAGGTAGTATGGAAGTCAATGTTAGGGCTCTTTCACACCTGCGTTCTTTTCTTCCGGCATAGAGTTCCGTCGTCGGGGCTCTATGCCGGAAGAATACTGATCAGGATTATCCCAATGCATTCTGAATAGACAGTCCGTCCTTCAGGATGCATCAGGATGTCTTCCGTTCCGGAACGGAACATTTTTTGGCTGCAGCAAATAGCGCAGCATGCTGCGCTTTTTGCTCCGGCCAAAAATCCGGAACACTTGCCGCAAGGCCGGATCCGGAATGAATGCCCATTGAAAGGCATTGATCCGGATCAGGCCTAAAGCTAAACGTTGTTTCGGCGCATTGCCGGATGCGACGTTTAGCTTTTTCTCAATGGTTACCATGGCTGCCGGGATGCTAAAGTCCTGGCAGCCATGGTAAAGTGTAGTGGGGAGCGGGGAGCAGCATACTTACCGTCTGTGCGGCTCCCGGGGCGCTCCAGAGTGACGTCAGGGCGCCCCAAGCGCATGGATGACGTGATCGCATGGATCACATGATCCATGCGCCTGGGGCGCTCTGACGTCATTCTGGAGCGCCCCGGGAGCCGCACAGACTGTAAGTATACCGCTCCCCCGTTCCCCACTACTACTATGGCAACCAGGACTTTAATAGCATCCTGGGTGCCATAGTAACACTGAAAGCATTTTGAAGACGGATCCGTCTTCAAATGCTTTCAGTACACTTGCGTTTTTCCGGATCCGGCGTGTAATTCCGGCAAGTGGAGTACACGCCGGATCCGGACAATGCAAGTGTGAAAGAGGCCTTAAAGGAGCGGGCATTGTAGAGATCACTGTTAAAGGAGCAGGCACTGTGGAAGTCACTGTTGAAGGGGTGGGCATTGTGGATGTCACTGTTAAAGGGGCATCCACTGCGGAGGTCAAAGTTAAAGGAGCGGCCACTGTGGAGGTTACTTTTAAAGGGGTGGTCACTGTGGAGATCATTGTTAAAGGGGCGAGCACTGTGGAGGTCATTGTTAAAGGGGCTGGGTATTGTAGAGATCACTATTATGGGGTATACAGTCTAAATTTTTTCACGACACACAGAAACATTAAATTAAATAGATAAAATATACCCGTGTGAAGCCTGGTCCTTCTGCTAGTATACTATAAACCAGATGGTAGTTTGCTTCAAACATGTACCACTATTTAGATTTTACCTTATAATTAAAGTTATACTTACCTTTAACTCTTGCATCCTGAAACTACATATGAAGAGTACCTAGCGGTACAGCAGATGACCGGCAGTTAAATCCAATGAACTGTAAAAATAATAGAGAAAAATGGTCATGGGACATTCCCAGAGTGACAAAATAAGAAAATCCTCACCCATCCCTTACTTGCAAACCCACTTCACCAACCCCAACTGCTCTCCTGCCCTACAAAAGCCACCTGCTTTTCCACATCACCTAATACCAATGATTTGTCATTAGGAACATCCAGCTTCTCATCTCTCTGCCTTTTGTGGACTTTTCCACGACATGGAGACTTTGAAGGATGATTTGGAAGAAGTAAATTCAGTAACAGATGAGACTTGTCATGATTAAGCCCTGGCCCGCCTAAGGGATGCTAAAAAAAGGAATGATTTCCATATTCTACTACATACTACTTCCATAGTCAACTACATGGAAAGGAAGGGACTGTAGTACCATCAACTTGGCCAGGTAGATGTTCAGCTTCTGTGCCATTGGATGCATACTCCGTGATCGATTGCTGTCAAAAAGGAGGAGAATAAGTATCAGGAACAATAGATGACATTGAAGTCAATGGCAAGGAATGATACCTTCTTTCTGCTGATAGTGACGATCCCTGACAGCTGTAGACTGGGTGCGGGCCGGTGGGAGATGCAGCAAATCCTTTGGAGGGCCCAGGCAACTGTCTGTTGGCCATAGTGTACAGTAACTGTATTAGTAATGTAATGGCTTAACCATGAATGTTGCAGCAGTTTAACAGGATGTATGTGGCTATACATTAGACCACCCTTTAATACTGAGGCACAGTAATTCTATGTATGAACTACAGATTAATTGCAGATGTGTCAGCAGCTCAACAAGATGCACTTGAAATATATTAGACCACCCTTTAATACTGATGCATAGTATATAAACTAAGAGATTAACAGTGATTGTCAATGGTGAGGAGAGAAGAGAGATAGGTGGCAATGCCGGATGTCACAATATAATAATATTTGTATACCTGGTCCTCAACTACCTGTCTCTTGAAAACGCCAATGGTGGTGCACAGCCTCAGCAGTAAGTAATATGACTGTATGGAGGATAATAGAATGGGCAGCACTCACCAGCTTGGATAAGACGATCCTTTATTAGTACAAAAAGATAAAATCTTCAGGCTGGAAAGCATGGTGTGAAATAACACAGATGAATAGGGATTGTGTTAGCAGTTTAATAAGATGCTGACGTTAATACAGTGGGATGAAAAGTTTGGGCAACCTTGTTAATCATCATGATTTTCCTGTATAAATCGTTGGTTGTTACGATAAAAAATGTCAGTTAAATATATCATATAGGAGACACACACAGTGATATTTGAGAAGTGAAATGAAGTTTATTGGATTTACAGAAAGTGTGATATAATTGTTTAAACAAAATTAGACAAGTGCATAAATTTGGGCACTGTTCTCATTTTATTGATTCCAAAACCTTTAGAACTAATTATTGGAACTCAAATTGGCTTGGTAAGCTCAGTGACCCCTGACCTACATACACAGGTGAATCCAATTATGAGAAAGAGTATTTAAGGGGGTCAATTGTAAGTTTCCCTCCTCTTTTAATTTTCTCTGAAGAGTAGCAACATGGGGTCTCAAAACAACTCTCAAATGACCTGAAGACAAAGATTGTTCACCATCATGGTTTAGGGGAAGGATACAGAAAGCTGTCTCAGAGATTTCAGCTGTCTGTTTCCACAGTTAGGAACATATTGAGGAAATAGAAGCCCACAGGCTCAGTTCAAGTTAAGGCTCGAAGTAGCAGACCAAGAAAAATCTCGGATAGACAGAAGCGACAAATGGTGAGAACAGTCAGAGTCAACCCACAGACCAGCACCAAAGACCTACAACATCATCTTGCTGCAGATGGAGACACTGTGCATCGTTCAACCATTCAGCGCACTTTACACAAGGAGATGCTGTATGCGAGAGTGATGCAGAGGAAGCCTTTTCTCCGCCCACGGCACAAAAAGTGCAGCTTGAGGTGGGCTAAAGCACATTTGGACAAGCCACCTTCATTTTGGAATAAGGTGCTTATTTGGCCATAACAAGGGGCGTTATGCATGGAGGAAAAAGAACACAGCATTCCAAGAAAAACACCTGCTAACTACAGTAAACTATGGTGGTGGTTACATCATGCTGTGTGGCTGTGTGACCAGTGCAGGGACTGGGAATCTTGTCAAAGTTGAGGGACGCATGGATTACACTCAGTATCAGCAGATTCTGGAGACCAATGTCCAGGAATCAGTGACAAGGCTGAAGCTGCGCCAGGGCTGGATCTTTCAACAAGACAACGACCCTAAACACTGCTCAAAATCCACTACGGCATTTATGCAGAGGAACAAATACAACGTACTGGAATGGCCATCTCAGTCCCCAAACCTGAATATAATTGAAAATCTGTGGTGTGACTTAAAGAGAGCTGTCCATGCTAGGAAGCCATCAAACCTGAATGAACTAAAGATGTTTTGTAAAGAGGAATGGTCCAAAATACCTTCAGCCAGAATCCAGACTCTCATTGGAACCTACAGGAAGCGCTTAGAGGCTGTGATTTCTGCAAAAAGGAGGATCTACAAAATATTGATTTCATTTATTTTTTTGTGGTGCCCAAATTTATGCACCTGCCTAATTTTGTTTAAACAATTATAGAACACTTTCTGTAAATCCAATAAACTTAATTTCACTTCTCAAATATCACTGTGTGTGTCTCCTATATTATATATTTAACTGACATTTTTTATCGTAACAACCAACGATTTATACAGGAAAATCATGATGATTAACAAGGTTGCCCAAACTTTCGCATCCCACTGTATATTAGACTAAAGTTTAATACTGAGGCGTAGTAATTCTATATATAAAATAAGAGATTTACTAACGATGTGACAGCAGTTCAACAAGATGCAGAGAGAGATATATTAGACCACCCTTTAATATTGAGGTACAATAATTTGATATATAAACTAAAAGATTAAATGAAATTGTGGCAATTACATGCCAATTACGCTCAACCTGCACTGTCCCTGCAGTCTCCTGATGCTGTCTCTATGCTCTCCCTACAGTGTCTAAAAACCTACGCTCTGCCTACACTTTCCCTGCACTCTCCCTATCCAATAGTCTATTAAATGCTTTCTTTCAACAATTTCGCTAGGCACATTAACACTTGTTACGTCTCTCCCTAAGCTCATCTAACAGTGAAATGGTAGAGACCACGTGATTAGAGGATTTTTATAGGGTTGTGGCATCACAAGAGATGGTTATCTACTGATTATTGGTCATATCGCACTTTGTGAGAGCTTAGCTTTTGTGCGGTGGAAAAAGATAATTGAAACATCGCTCACCTGCGTTTGGCCTCTCAGAAGCACGGACACAGCCCTTACCCGGCTAACATGAATTGTAGACAATAAAATGAAGAAATCCAGCTTCTGAAAAATGTGTCACTTTACTCCAACATTAAAATCTCCACATACAGGAAAAAATTTACAGGTTCTACATGTTTCGGACCTAAAAAAATAAAAAATAAATGAATAGTCCTTACTCATGACTGAATGCCAGACCATATTAAACAATGTCCCCCCCAACCAAAAAAACAGGAGGAGGTCACATGGTCTACATGGGCTGGAGGCAATTAAAAATAAATCAACTGCAGCAACCACCACATACTTAACTCTATATGTGCCAAAGGGGAATAAAATATAGTAAACATCCAATAATAAACT
Organism: Bufo gargarizans; assembly: GCF_014858855.1. NCBI lineage: Eukaryota > Metazoa > Chordata > Amphibia > Anura > Bufonidae > Bufo > Bufo gargarizans. The sequence continues at coordinate 173,989,087 of NC_058085.1, forward strand.
AAACAAAGTGGAAGAATTAATACTGCAAGATCAGGTCTTAGTTCATGCATCCAATAAGTCTCACGACTAAGCAATCTTTTCTTATAACCCCCCCCCCCCCCCTTCCCCACTAGGCTTGATGACCCTCTCAATTCCTTGGGCTAGTAAGCTTGATACATTTCCTTGATAAATAACCACAAAATGCAATGCAACCGCAGACACATTCCGCGTTTTATAGTGTGGTATGTCAGATACGTGTCTGCGGATTCTTGCCTTAATGGAATTAATAGTAAAACCCACATATTGTAATCTGCAGGCAGTACAAGTGATCAAGTACACAGCATGATCCGTATTACAATTGAGATAGGTTTTAATACTGTATATTTTATCACTTACCATGGAAGAAAAAGACTTACTGATCTGCATATGCTCACAGCAAATACACCTAGTCTGGCCGCACTTATAACTGCCTTTATGCCTCAACCATGTTGGTTTAGTGGTTGATGGCTGAACATACAGGCTTGGACTCAGCAACTGACCCCAACTAGGGGCCCTTCTGGCTACACATTTAATACCATCTTTAACTGTCACTGCCCATTCTTTATCATAATTTAGGACCAGTAAATGGCGATTAACTATTCTACAAATCTCCCGGTACTCTTCGCTATACTGCGTAGTGAAAATAGCCTGTGTATTGCGTATATTTTTCCTTTTCATTTTCTTCCCGTTCTCTTTAGGAAAAACTAAAGACTGTCTATCAGAGGAAAGGGTCTCATCCACTGCTCTTTGTACAGACCATGTATTATATCTCCTTTGCCCTAATCTATTGCTGATGTCCTGGGCTTCTTGTAGGAAAGCTCCCTCATTGGAGCAATTGCACCTCGCTCTGTTGACCTCTCCCCTGGGTATATTTCGTATGATGTGTGCGGGGTGGCAGGATGTTGCTAACAGAATAGTGTTCCTGGCTGTGTCTTTCCTATATGATGTTATGCAAACTCTGATGTTAGCACTATCCCCCTCTAATTTCAGGTCTAAAAATTAGATGCAATTCACATTATAATGCAGAGTATAGGAGAGAGAACTATAGCAATTATTTAGGTAATTATTGAAATCTGGAATACTGGTTATATCACCCGACCACATGAGCAGCAAGTCATCTATAAACCTTCCATACAATTTTATGGATTCCACATAAGGTTTCACATCATAGAATAGAAAATTTCTCTCCTACTACGCTATATATATATATATATTCGACTCTCCAGAAATTAGCAAATAATATGAATTATTAAACTATTTTATGTGAATAGTTTAGATATGTTCAGACCAGACAATATCAATTGTTTTATTTTATTGTTATTACTTTTTATATGTAAAATTAGGAAAAGGTTACATTTTTTATATTAGTTGTGCTTTTTATAAAAAAAAAATCTTTTTTATTGTAATTTTCAGTTCTATTAGGAACTTTGAATGTGTGAACTTCTAATCGCTTGTCCCATAGACTAAATTAGAATTCTATTGCTGTCTATGAGATTTTCACAGGATGACTGTTAGGTCATGCCTCGTGCATGGCTTTGAAGCTCACTATGACATTGCTGCCTTCACAAGGTCCCAAGCTGTCATAGCAACTGATCTTAGCCTCACAATTGCATCGCTGAGGCTCAGATGACAAAGGGGAAACGTGCTAAAAACTACAATCGTGGCCAAAAGTTTTGAGAATGACACAAATATTAGTTCACAAAGTTTGCTGCTAAACTGCTTTTAGATCTTTGTTTCAGTTGTTTCTGTGATGTAGTGAAATATAATTACACGCACTTCATACGTTTCAAAGGCTTTTATCGACAATTACATGACATTTATGCAAAGAGTATTGTATTTGCAGTGTTGGTCCTTCTTTTTCAGGACCTCTGCAATTTGACTGGGCATGCTCTCAATCAACTTCTGGGCCAATTCCTGACTGATAGCAACCCATTCTTTCATAATCACTTCTTGGAGTTTGTCAGAAATAGTGGGGTTTTGTTTGTCCACCCGCCTCTGGAGGATTGACCACAAGTTCTCAATGAGATTAAGATCTGGGGAGTTTCCCGCCATGGACCCAAAATGTCAACGTTTTGGTCCCCGAGCCACTTAGTTATCACTTTTGCCTTATGGCACGGTGCTCCATCGTGCTGGAAAATACATTGTTCTTCACCAAACTGTTGTTGGATTGTTGGAAGAAGTTGCTTTTGGAGGGTGTTTTGGTACTTTTCTTTATTCACGGCTGTGTTTTTGGGCAAAATTGTGAGTGAGCTTACTCCCTTGGATGAGAAGCAACCCCACACATGAATGGTCTCAGGATGCTTTACTGTTGGCATGACACAGGACTGATGGTTGTGCTCACCTTTTCTTCTCCGGACAAGCCTTTTGCCTGATGCCCCAAACAATCGGAAAGAGGCTTCATCGGAGAATATGACTTTGCCCCAATCCTCAGCAGTCCATTCACCATATTTTCTGCAGAAGATCAATCTGTCCCTGATGTGTTTTTTTTTGGAGAGAAGTGGCTTCTTTGCTGCCCTTCTTGACACCAGGCCATCTTCCAAAAGTCTTCGCCTCACTGTGCGTGCAGATGTGCTCACACCTGCCTGCTGCCATTGCTGAGCAAGCTCTGCACTGGTGGCACTCTGATCCCGCAGCTGAATCCTCTTTAGGAGATGATCCTGGCGCTTGCTCGACTTTCTTGGACGCCCTGAAGCCTTCTTAACAAGAATTGAACCTCTTTCCCTGAAGTTCTTGATGATCCTATAAATTGTTGTTTGAGGTGCAATCTTAGTAGCCACAATATCCTTGCCTGTGAAGCCATTTTTATGCAACGCAATGATGGCTGCACGCGTTTCCTTGCAGGTCACCATGGTTAACAATGGAAGAACAATGATTTCAAGCATCACCCTCCTTTTAACAGGTCAAGTCTGCCATTTTAACCCAATCAGCCTGACATAATGATCTCCAGCCTTGTGCTCATCAACATTCTCACCTGAGTTAACAAGACGATTACTGAAATGATCTCAGCAGGTTATTTAATGACAGCAATGAAATGCAGTGGAAAGGTTTTTTGGGGATTAAGTTCATTTTCATGGCAAAGAAGGACTATGCAATTCATCTGATCACTTTTCATAACATTTTGGAGTGTATGCAAATTGCTATTATTAAAACTTAAGCAGCAACTTTTCCAATTTCCAATATTTATGTAATTCTCAAAACTTTTGGCCACGACTGTACATTGTCAAAGCGACTTTAAAACAATGTAGCTAGAATATTTGGCAGCTTTTTTTTTTTTTTTACCATGTGGCACATTACAGAAATTAAGAAAAGTTTTTATGCATTGGTGGTCAATAACATCTACTATACACTATTAGCTAAACATTATAACTAAACAAGAAAAAAATCTGTTAAAATATATAAATGTGTATGATGTGGTCCTCATTTTTCATCATCATTTTTATATTATACTGTTTGTAATTCAAATAAATGTTATTGGCAATAATTTTGCTTCATTGACCTAATTCAATATTCTCATTTCAAAAAATCTTTTCTAAACTTATAATTAATTACACAGTAAAATGAATTACAATAACAAAATCAAACTTTAATGGTGCAGTTCATGGAAATGTTTACATCTCTAAAAAGAAAGCTAGCATCATTTAGCGATAATGAATTATAATCCACTTTTCACAGTGTGAATGGACTTTATTAGCACATTAAAACTTTAGAAATGGTTTCTATGAAAAAAATGGAAATTTAGCCATTTTTCTTACGACACTTTATGTTATTTAATAAATGCTTATTTCTAGCTTTCTTCTGATTGCCTCTTCTGTTGCCATTTTATATTTGTCCATTTATGCTATTATTAGAGTTTTATGTATAATAATCTGGTTTTACTACAAGGAAATGTATTCATCTTCAATTTATGCATAGGGTGATCCCTTAACACAACACATTAAAGATGTTTATTATTTATAAAACAATCACATTAACATTAAGCACCAAATCTGAATTTCCTGGTGCTTCGTGATAACAAATCATTTTTTTTCCTAAACTGGGGGCTACACGTGTAACAAAGTGAAAGTAAGAAGCCTGGGAACACAAAAGCATGCCTAATGCCATGAACAGAGCCGATAGGCAGCTAGCCAGCCCATGTAATGTCACAGACCTATAAAACCCTCAACCCACCTGACAAATGCTAGGGACAGTAGTGATGAGCGGGAGGTGCCATATTCGATTTTGCAATATTTCGCAAATATTCGATTGAATATTTGTCTTATATTCGTCAAAATTAAATATTTGTTATTATTCTATTTATCGCAAATAATATATGACTTAATAATTTGCGTATTGCGATTTTTCTTTTGACAGCATAAAGCAACGTTTCTATGACTATGGCTAGGCTAATATGTGTATTTTACGTATATTCTATATATAGCTCTAACTTCGTCTTTTAGAATATTACGAATATTCTAAAAGACAAAGTTAGAGCAATATTACGAATATTCTAAAAATACACATATAGATTGCAAATTAGCTAATATAGTGCTATCGTAATTTTTTTCAATAGTGTACATATTTTCCAAAACTGAAGTTCAGAAGAGGCCAAAAAAATTGGACAACAAAAAAAAAGATTATAGCACTATATTAGCTAAATTACAGTTTGTGTATTTTGCGAATATTCATAATATTGTGCTAACTTCGTCTTTTAGAATATTCGTAATATTCTAAAAGACGAAGTTATCACAATAGAGCGAATAAATTCGTTATTTAGAATATTCGTCTTTTGTTTTTTCCAATGTGTACTGTTATTCCACTTTGGCATACTGCTCCCCGACAAGCGTCCCTGTAACCATGGGAACGCCTGTGGGTTAGAATATACCATTGGATCAGAGTTTTCATGATCTCAGGGAAAACTCAGATCCGATGGTATTTTCTAACCCACAGGTGTTCCCATGGTGACAGGGACGCTTGTCGGGGAGGAGTATGTGAACAACTGTACAGATAGGAAAAAAATAATGCCAAAATTCTAAATAACGAATATATTCACTATATTGCTATGTAATAGTTTTTTAGAATATTGGCAATTTTATTTTCCATATGAAAACATGATTCCCCCCTGCTTAAGTTGCTTCTGGGCCAATGGCTTATTGACCCACAAGAAAGAAGCAGGGAGGAATTATGTTTTCAGATGTTAAAAATTGCCGAATATTCAATATAACAAATATATAGCCCTATATTTGTAATATTCGCAAATTTATGAAGTTACAATATTCGCGATTAATATTCGAATATTTGAGCTCAACAGTAAGGGACAGTGAATAAGGTAGCTTTTAATTGTAAAATATTAGACAAAAAGAGTTCAGGGACAGCACAAGGACAGTGTAGGGAGATCATAGGGAGAAATTTTACACAGTATGGGAGAGCATAGGTAGAGCATATGGAGAATGCAGGGACTAACTGAACTATGTCCTCCTTGGTTAATAGATAAGTAGGGTTGAGTTAACACGAACTAAAAAGTACCTGGACCCAAACTTTTTCACTGAAGTTTGGGTTTGAGTGTCCGGGTGATTTTATTATTTTCCATTATAACATGGTTATAAAACCGAAAATAATAGCATTCTTAAGACAGAATGCTAAATAAAATGGCCATTGAGAGGTTAAAAATAAAAAAAATCTCACCTTATCCACTTGATCGCTTAGCCGGTATCCTCTTCTTTCTGCAGGACCTGCAAAAGGACCTGCAATGACATTGCCGCGCTCACCTGCGTCATCGTGGGTCCTTTTGCAGGTCCTGCAGAAAGAAGAAAGAATAGGATACTGGCTACACGATCAAGTGGATGAGGTGAGTTTTTTTTATTATTTTTAACCCCTCAATGGCCATTTTATTTAGCATTCTGTCTTAAAATTGCTATTGTAATAAAGTGAAGTTCGGGTCCCCATTGACTTTAATGGGGTTCGGGTTCGGCGTCAAGTTCGGGTAAAGTTCTGGTCCCGAACCCGAACTTTGACCCGGCGAACCTGAACTTCCACGGGTTCGCTCATCCCTATAGATAAGCAATTCTGTAACGCTTTGATTCTCTATTTGAGGTTAAAAAGCAGTCTAATACTACTGCTTTTGGGGTGTCCACATTGTTTTATACATAAATAATTCATAACACCTTGATTCTCTATTTGGGGTGAAAAAGCGCTCTATTTTTACAGTTATAAGCTTTTCCGCCTTGTTTTATAGATATGTAATTCCATTAAGCCTTGATTCTTAAATTTGGGTGAATAAGTTGTCTATATTTACTGTTATTGGGGTGCTCACTTTGTTTCTTAGATAAGCAATCCCATTAGGCCTTGATTATCAAATTGGGGTAAAAAAGTGGTCTAATACTACTGCTATTTTACATTTACAGTTACTGTACAGTATGTCTGACAGACACGTGCCAGAGCCTTGCAGCAGAAGAAGGGGATGGTAGCAGTAGTTGCAGCAACAGGCCAGAGCTGCCAGTGTCATCCAGTGGTTGTGTTTTGACCAGCAACCTAGCTGTCCATGAATGGCTGACTGGGTCTTCAACATCATCTCAACTGTCATTAGACACTCATAGCCAGGAGGTCAGTGGGTTCCATAGATCCATGCTTAGTTGGCATGACCCGGGAACAAGCTTTGTGCCCTCACCTGTCCTGAACCTGTCTTTTTCTTTTTCTGCTTCTCCTGCTCAAGTATTGTATGCTGCCGGCTCTGCTCCACTTTTCGGTGAGGATAAGCTTATTGAGGACAATCACCAGCTACTGCCGAGCCCACATTTGCAGGAGAGATCCGCTGATTGCTCCTGTAGGCGGACAAGAAGCGATAAGTTGCATGGGAGCAGATGTCATGAGCAGTCAGGGATGCACCCATGAGACTGGTGAGGGTGACATCAGTTACATGCATACAGTAGTGGATGATGTAGCTGAACAGGGCATCATCATCAGGGGGTGAGAGTGCCAGCTTGCCTGTGAGACAGCGGCAGGGTGGCAGCATGCATCTCAGCCAGCAGGGTGTAAGCATGCATGTGAGGCAACAGGCTGGAGGTCGGGAGCAAAACGTGCCCAGGGTAAACCATCTGCTACTCAGGAAGCCCACCTGTCTGGAAACAATTAGAAGGGCACGGCTTCATAGAGGCATCAGCAGGCAATCAACATGGAGTGGTGGTGGTAAAATCCCTACTCGCCAGTGTGGGAATTTTTCATCAAGTCACTTGAGGACTAGGGATGAGCGAACCGGAACTGTATAGTTCGGGTTCGTACCGAATTTTGGGGTGTCCGTGACACGGACCCGAACCCGGACATTTTCGTAAAAGTCCGGGTTCGGGTTCGGTGTTCGTCGCTTTCTTGGCGCTTTTTGAAAGGCTGCAAAGCAGCCAATCAACAAGCGTCATACTACTTGCCCCAAGAGCCGTCACAGCCATGCCTACTATTGGCATGGCTGTGATTGGCCAGAGCACCATGTGACCCAGCCTCTATTTAAGCTGGAGTCACATAGCGCCGCCCGTCACTCTGCTCTGATCAGCATAGGGAGAGGTTGCAGCTGCGACGTTAGGGCGAGATTAGGCAGTGATTAACTCCTCCAAAAGACTTCACTCAGAGATCGATCTGCAGCTGTGGATGATTGAACTGCTGCTATTGAATTGCTCACTGTTTTTAGGCTGCCCAGAGCGTTTTTTCAGTCACTTTTTTCTGGGGTGATCGGCGGCTATTTTGTGTCTTGTGGTGTGCCAGTACAAGCTGCCACCAAGTGCATTTAACCCTCAATGGTGTGGTTGTTTTTTGGCTAAATCCTACATCAGGGTCAAGCTGTCACACCAAGTGCATTTAACCAGCAATAGTGTGGTTATTTTTTGGCCATATACTACATCAGGGGCAAGCTGAGCCTGTCACCAAGAGCATTTAACCCTCAATGGTGTGGTTGTTTTTTTGGCTAAATCCTACATCAGGGTCAAGCTGTCACACCAAGTGCATTTAACCAGCAATAGTCTGGTTATTTTTTGGCCATATACTACATCAGGGGCAAGCTGAGCCTGTCACCAAGTGCATTTAACCCTCAATAGTGTGGTTGTTTTTTTTGGCTAAATCCTACATCAGGGTCAAGCTGTCACACCAAGTGCATTTAACCAGCAATAGTGTGGTTATTTTTTGGCCATATACTACATCAGGGGCAAGCTGAGCCTGTCACCAAGTGCATTTAACCCTCACTGGTGTGGTTGTTTTGTGACTAAATCCTACATCAGGGTCAAGCTGTCACACCAAGTGCATTTAACCAGCAATAGTGTGCTTATTGTTTGGCCATATACTACATCAGGGGCAAGCTGAGCCTGTCACCAAGTGTATTTAACCCTCAATGGTGTGGTTGTTTTTTGGCTAAATCCTACATCAGGGTCAAGCTGTCACACCAAGTGCATTTAACCAGCAATAGTGTGGTTATTTATTGGCCATATACTACATCAGTGGCAAGCTGAGCCTGTCACCAAGTGCATTTAACCCTCAATGGTGTGGTTGTTTTTTTTTTTGCTAAATCCTACATCAGGGTCAAGCTGTCACACCAAGTGCATTTAACCATCAATAGTCTGGTTATTTTTTGGCCATATACTACATCAGGGGCAAGCTGTCACCAAGTGCATTTAACCCTCAATGGTGTGGTTGTTTTTTGGCTAAATCCTACATCAGGGTCAAGCTGTCACACCAAGTGCATTTAACCATCAATAGTCTGGTTATTTTTTGGCCATATACTACATCAGGGGCAAGCTGTCACCAAGTGCATTTAACCCTCAATGGAGTGGTTGTTTTTTGGCTAAATCCTACATCAGGGTCAAGCTGTCACACCAAGTGCATTTAACCATCAATAGTCTGGTGTTGTCACCTAGTACATTTAACCCCTTAATGGTGTGGTTGTTTGTTGGCTAAATCCTACATCAGGGTCAAGCTGTCACACCAAGTGCATTTAACCATCAATAGTCTGGTTATTTTTTGGCCATATACTACATCAGGGGCAAGCTGAGCCTGTCACCAAGTGCATTTAACACTCAATAGTGTGGTTGGTCAAGCTGTCACACCAAGTGCATTTAACCATCAATAGGGTGGTTATTTTTTGGCCATATCCCAGTCTAATTCTGTCAGTAAACGTATACCTGTCACACAGCGCCTAAATAATAGGCTTCAAATTTATATCCAGCTAAATGTGTCATTACTGCTGTGTCTGGTCAAGTTATTTAGTTTCCGTCAAAGCACATTTTTTGTTCTGGGTTGAAATACAATTCCCAATTTAGCAATTTCCTAATTTAGTCGTTTCTGCTGTATCAGAGCTATTTTAAATCTATCCCTAAAAGGGTATATAAGATTCAAGGTGCACATAGGGTCATTCTGAATAACTTCACACACACGCTACTGTGCATTTCGAAGTCTAATTCTGTCAGTAAACCTATACCTGTCACCCAGCGCCTAAATACTAGGCCTCAAATTCATATCCAGCTAAATCTGTTGTTACTGCTGTGGCTGGTCAAGTTATTTAGTGTCCGTCAAAGCACATTTTTCGTTCTGGGTTGAAATACAATTCTCAATTTAGCAATTTCCTAATTTAGTCGTTTCTGCTGTATCAGAGCTATTTTAAATCTATCCCTAAAAGTGTATATAAGATTCAAGGTGCACATAGGGTCATTCTGAATAACTTCACACACACGCTACTGTGCATTTCCAAGTCTAATTCTGTCAGTAAACCTATACCTGTCACCCAGCGCCTAAATACTAGGCCTCAAATTTATATCCAGCTAAATCTGTCGTTACTGCTGTGGCTGGTCAAGTTATTTAGTGTCCGTCAAAGCACATTTTTTATTCTGGGTTGAAATACAATTCCCAATTTAGCAATTTTCTAATTTAGTGGTTTCTGCTGTATCAGACCTACTTTAAATTTATCCCTAAAAGGGTATATTAGATTCAAGGTGCAGATAGGGTCATTCTCAATAACTTCACACACACGCTACTGTGCATATCACAGTCTAATTCTGTCTGTAAACGTATACCTGTCACCCAGTGCCTAAATAATAGGCCTCAAATTTATAGTCAGCTAAATCGGTGGTTACTGCTGTGCCTGTATTAGTGTAATACGGTACCTAAATAGATAGCCAGATAATGTTAGTTGTCTTTTAAAAAAGGCCTGAATTTGAATTCAATACATTGGGTCAAATAATATTTTTGTTGTTGTGGTGAACGATAACAATGAGGAAAACATCTAGTAAAGGACGCGGACGCGGACATGGTCGTGGTGGTGTTAGTGGACCCTCTGGTGCTGGGAGAGGACGTGGCCGTTCTGCCACAGCCACACGTCCTAGTGGACCAACTACCTCAGGTCACAGTAGCTGCCAGAATTTACAGCGATATTTGGTGGGGCCCAATGCCGTTCTAAGGATGGTAAGGCCTGAGCAGGTACAGGCATTAGTCAATTGGGTGGCCGACAGTGGATCCAGCACGTTCACATTATCTCCCACCCAGTCTTCTGCAGAAAGCGCACAGATGGCGCCTGAAAACCAAGCCCATCAGTCTGTCACATCACCCCCATGCATACCAGGGAAACTGTCTGAGCCTCAAGTTATGCAGCAGTCTCTTATGCTGTTTGAAGACTCCGGTGGCAGGGTTTCCCAAGGGCATCCACCCAGCCCTTCCCCAGCGGTGGAAGACATAGAATGCACTGACGCACAACCACTTATGTTTCCTGATGATAAGGACATGGGAATACCACCTCAGCATGTCTCTGATGATGACGAAACACAGGTGCCAACTGCTGCGTCTTTCTGCAGTGTGCAGACTGAACAGGAGGTCAGGGATCAAGACTGGGTGGAAGACGATGCAGAGGACGATGACGTCCTAGACCCCACATGGAATGAAGGTCGTGCCACTGACTTTCACAGTTCGGAGGAAGAGGCAGTGGTGAGACCGAGCCAACAGCGTAGCAAAAGAGGGAGCAGTGGGCAAAAGCAGAACACCCACCGCCAAGAGACTCCGCCTGCTACTGACCGCCACCATCTGGGACCGAACACCCCAAAGGCAGCTTCAAGGAGTTCCCTGGCATGGCACTTCTTCAAACAATGTGCTGACGACAAGACCCGAGTGGTTTGCACGCTGTGCCATCAGATCCTGAAGCGAGGCATTAACGTTCTGAACCTTAGCACAACCTGCATGACCAGGCACCTGCATGCAAAGCATGAACTGTAGTGGAGTAAACACCTTAAAACCAAGGAAGTCACTCAGGCTCCCCCTGCTACCTCTTCTGCTGCTGCCGCCTCGGCCTCTTCCTCCGCCTCTGGAGGAACGTTGGCACCTGCCGCCCAGCAAACAGGGGATGTACCACCAACACCACCACCTCCGTCACCAAGCATCTCAACCATGTCACACGGTTCAGCTCTCCATCTAACAAACATTTGAGAGAAAGCGTAAATTCCCACCTAGCCACCCTCGATCCCTGGCCTTGAATGCCATCATTTCTAAACTACTGGCCTATGAAATGCTGTAATTTAGGCTGGTGGACACAGACAGCTTCAAACAGCTCATGTCGCTTGCTGTCCAACAGTATGTTGTTCCCAGCCGGCACCACTTCTTCAAGAGAGCAGTGCCTTCCCTGCACAACCAAGCATCCGATAAAATCAAGTGTGCACTGCGCAACGCCATCTGTGGCAAGGTCCACCTAACCACAGATACGTGGACCAGTAAGCACGGCCAGGGACGCTATATCTCCCTAGCTGCACACTGGTTAAATGTAGCAGGCGGCTGGGCCCCAGGCGGAGAGCTGTTTGGCGCACGTCCTTCCGCCGCCAAGGATCGCAGTGCAACATTCTTTGCCTCCTGTTGCCTCCTCCTCCTACTCGGCTTCCTCCTCCTCTTCTTCTACCTGCTCATCCAGTCAGCCACACACCTTCACCACCAACTTCAGCACAGCCCGGGGTAAACGTCAGCAGGCCATTCTGAAACTCATATGTTTGGGGGACAGGCCCCAAACCACACAGGAGTTGTGGCGTGGTATAGAACAACAGACCGACGAGTGGTTGCTGCCGGTGAGCCTCAAGCCCGGCCTAGCCGGCCTGGTGGTGTGCGATAATGGGCGAAATCTCGTTGCAGCTCTAGGACTAGCCGCTTTGACACACATCCTTTGCCTGGCGCATGTGCTGAATTTGGTGGTGCAGAAGTTCATTCACAACTTCCCTTACTTGTCAGAGCTGCTGCATAAAGTCCGGGCCGTCTGTTTGCGCTTCCAGCGTTCACATTCTGCCGCTGCTCGCCTGTCTGCGCTACAGCGTAACTTCGGCCTTCCCGCTCACCGCCTCATATGCTACGTGCCCACCAGGTGGAACTCCACCTTGCACATGCTGGACAGACTGTGCGAGCAGCAGCAGGCCATAGTGGAGTTTCAGCTGCAGCACGCACGGGTCAGTCGCACTACGGAACAGCACCACTTCACCACCAATGACTGGGCCTCCATGCGAGACTTGTGTGCCCTGTTGTGTTAGTACTCCACCAACATGGCCAGTGGCGATGACGCCGTTATCAGCGTTACAGTACCACTTCTATGACTCCTTGAGAAAACACTTAGGGGGATGATGGAAGAGGAGGTGGCCCAGGAGGAGGAGGAGGAAGAGGGGTCATTTTTAGCACTTTCAGGCCAGTCTCTTCGAAGTGACTCATAGGGAGGTTTTTTGCAACAGCAGTGGCCAGGTACAAATGTGGCCAGCCAGGGCCCACTACTGGAGGACGAGGAGGACGAGGATGAGGAGGAGGTGGAGGAGGATAAAGCATGTTCACAGCGGGGTGGCACCCAACGCAGCTCGGGCCCATCACTGGGGCGTGGCTGGGGGGGAAACGCAGGACGATCGCGATACGCCTCCCACAGTGAACAGCTTGTCCTTACCTCTGGGCAGCCTGGCACAAATGAGCGACTACATGCAGCAGTGCCTGCGCAACGACAGCAGAGTTGCCCACATTTTAACGTGTGCGGACTACTGGGTTGCCACCCTGCTGGATCCCCGGTAGAAAGACAATGTGCCCACCTTATTTCCTGCACTGGAGCGTGATAGGAAGATGCGCAAGTACAAGCGCACATTGGTAGACACGCTACTGAGAGCATTCCCAAATGTCACAGGGGAACAAGTGGAAGCCCAAAGCGAAGGCAGAGGAGGAGCAAGAGGTCGCCAACTCAGCTGTGTCATGACCAGCTCCTCTGAGGGCAGGGTTAGCATGGCAGAGATGTGGAAAAGTTTTGTCACCACGCCACAGCTAACTGCACCACCACCTGATACGGAACGTGTTAGCAGGAGGCAACATTTCACTAGCATGGTGGAACAGTACGTGTGCACACCCCTCCACATACTGACTGATGGTTCGGCCCCATTCAACTTCTGGGTCTCTAAATTGTCCACGTGGCCAAAGCTAGCCTTTTATGCCTTGGAGGTGCTGGCCTGCCCGGCGGCCAGCGTTTTGTCTGAACGTGTATTCAGCACGGCAGGGGGCGTCATTACAGACAAACGCTAAAATAAACCAGACATGGATCTCACAAGACCTGTCCATCCCTTGTGCAGATTAGACATTTATAACTAACTCCCCTTAACCATACATTATTGTACTCCAGGGCACTTCCTCATTCAATCTGATTTTTATTTTCATTTTACCATTATATTGTGGGGCAACCCAAAGTTGAATGAACCTCTCCTCTGTCTGGGTGCCGGGGCCTAAAAATATCTGACAGTGGCCTGTTCCAGTGTTGGGTGACATGAAGCCTGATTCTCTGCAATGGGACCTCTCTCCTCTGTCTGGGTGCCGTGGCCTAAAAATATCTGACAGTGGCCTGTTCCAGTATTGGGTAACATGAAGCCTGATTCTCTGCTGTGACATGAAGCCTGATTCTCTGCAATGGGACCTCTCTCCTCTGTCTGGGTGCCGGGGCCTAAATATCCGACAATGGCCTGTTCCAGCGGTGGGTGACGTGAAGCCTGATTCTCTGCTATGACATGAAGCCTGATTCTCTGCTATGACATGAAGCCTGAATCTCTGCTATGACATGAAGCCTGAATCTCTGCTATGGTACCTCTCTCCTCTGTCTGGGTGCCGGGGCCTAAAAATATCTGACAGTGGCCTGTTCCTGTGTTGGGTGACATGAAGCATGATTCCTGCTATGACATGAAGCCTGATTATCTGCTATGGTACCTCTCTCCTCTGTCTGGGTGCCGGGGCCTAAAAATATCTGACAGTGGCCTGTTCCAGTGTTGGGTGACATTTAGCATGATTCTCTGCTATGACATGAAGCCTGATTCTCTGCTATGGGACCTCTCTTCTCTGTCTGGGTGCCGTGGCCTAAATGTCTGACAATGGCCTGTTTCAGTGGTGGGTGACGTGAAGCCTGATTCTCTGCTATGACATGAAGCCTGAATCTCTGCTATGGGACCTCTCTCCTCTGTCTGGGTGCCGGGGCCTAAAAATATCTGACAGTGGCCTGTTCCAGTGTTGGGTGACATGAAGCATGATTCTCTGCTATGACATGAAGCCTTATTCTCTGCTAGGGGACCTCTCTCCTCTGTCTGGGTGCCGCGGCCTAAAAATATCTGACAGTGGCCTGTTCCACTGTTGGGTGACATGAAGCATGATTATCTGCTATGACATGAAGCCTGATTCTCTGCAATGGGACCTCTCTCCTCTGTCTGGGTGCCGGGGCCTAAATATCTGACAATGGCCTGTTCCAGCGGTGGGTGACGTGAAGCCTGATTCTCTGCTATGACATGAAGCCTGATTCTCTGCTATGACATGAAGCCTAATTCTCTGCTATGACATGAAGCCTGAATCTCTGCTATGGGACCTCTCTCCTCTGTCTGGGTGCCGGGGCCTAAAAATATCTGACAGTGGCCTGTTCCAGTGTTGGGTGACATGAAGCATGATTATCTGCTATGACATGAAGCCTGATTCTCTGCAATGGGACCTCTCTTCTCTGTCTGGGTGCCGGGGCCTAAATATCTGACAATGGCCTGTTCCAGTGGTGGGTGACGTGAAGCCTGATTCTCTGCTATGACTTGAAGCCTGAGTCTCTGCTATGACATGAAGCCTGATTCTCTGCAATGGGACCTCTCTCCTCTGTCTGGGTGCCGTGGCCTAAATATCTGACAATGGCCTGTTCCAGTGGTGGGTGACGTGAAGCCTGATTCTCTGCCATGACACCTCTCTCCAATTGATATTGGTTAATTTTTATTTAAATTCATTTCCCTATCCACATTTGTTTGCAGTGGATTTACCTACATTTTGCTGCCTTTTGCAGCCCTCTAGCCCTTTCCTGGGCTATTTTACAGCCTTTTTAGTGGTGAAAAATTTGGGTCCCCAATGACTTCAATGGGGTCCGGGTGAAGTTCGGGTCGAGTTCGGATCCCGAACCCGAACATTTCCGGGAAGTTCGGCCGGACTTCTCAAACCCGAACATCCAGGTGTTCGCTCAACTCTAATACACATATGTATGCTTTATATACAGGTAAGTTTCATGTTCTGTAATTGTCTACCAGTAGTAGTAGCAGTCACAAGAAAACAAAAAGAGGGAGATAAGAGGTAGCGCCTTATGTGCAGTATTGTTGGCAAAATATGAGTAGTATAAATATTATAGTTCTCTTAGGGTACTTTCACACTAGCGTTGCTGGATTCCGGCAGGCAGTTCCGGCAATCTGTATGCAAGCAGATACCATTTGTAGACGGATCCGGATGCGGATTCGTCTCACAAATGTATTGCAATACTGGATCCGTCTCTCCGGTTGTATTTATCTTTTTCACATTTTTAAAGGCCTGCGTATGCACAGGCCACAAAACCGGATCTGTTTTTTCCGGAACACTTAGAGTCAGAACCAGCATTAATGCATTTCAATGTAAAATAATGGTGGAATCGGCATTCTGACAAGTGTTCCAGAATTTTGGATGGAGAAAATGCAGCAGCATGCTGTGGTATTTTCTCTGTCCAAAAACCGCACAGTGACTGAACTGAAGACTTCCTGATGCATACTGAACGGATTGCTCTCTATTCAGAATGCATTAGTATAAAACTAGGACGGAACTCAATGCCGGAAAAAAAAAAAGCTACAGTGAAAGTACCCTTACCGGAACCTGTTGTGGAGAAGTCAGAACAGCTATTTAATTGTCCTGAGGAAGTGGGCTTTTCACCCTCAAAACGCGTACACAAATAAAGTATATATTTTATTCTATTTCACCATGATCTATGTCCTCACTGACGGCACCAAGATAGAGGTTAATTTACCTTTTCTCCTCACGCTTCAGTAGTAGAAGCATAATCAGTGGCAGAAGTAGAAAGATATGATCATCTTTACCTTTTAACTATGTAGACATAGTTTTAACAGTCATTAGCAGAGAAGTTTGATTGTATGCATTTACTATTGTATGCCAGAAAAGAAATACAATGAGACATAGGTCTTATATGCATGGCAAGAGACCATGTGTGATGCTGTATCATACTTAAATGAGTCACCATACTGTCCACTAGAAGTAATGGTTGTACGGGAGAATATTTGGATAATATAGCATCCTGTACAGCATGTCTTTTGTGTGCCTGTGTATATATGAACCTGTAGTAACAGACAAAAGTATGTTAATAGTGCCTACAGATTTCAATCCAGAGTGTTAAAATTTCCAATTTGGAGCAGGTCCTCCGTTGTAATTTGGACAGAGACACACAATCAGCGATTGGATAACACAACAAGAAATCATTTTTCCATAAAAACATTTTGTTTTACTATCATTCTACTGAATAAAATGAGATTCTAAACAGAAATGCTTTGGGCTCACGTATAGCAGAATGTGATGTTTGGGTGATTACTGACTACATGCAAACCTAGCCTATGAATAACAACAAACAAACGTATATAAGTATATAAAACCATTCAACATCTAGATAAAATGTTACAAAAATCAGTTTTAATGTCATATGCTAATTATGAACTGAGTTGACAAAACCAGCATTTAAGATTATGTGTTAATTTGTCAAAAAAAAAAAAATTATATATTTTTTTCAAATTTGGCTCTACAAAAGCTCCACAACACATATATGTTAATACAGTTCTATGATCAACATACAATTAGTCAAAATTAGAAATCAATCAATGCAAAGCCAAAGCAATATTCAGTTTGATTTTGAAAACTATCAGTGACAACCATATCAATAAAACTAAAAAAAGCATACCCAACATTCTGTGTGGAGTATAATAATGACTCATGATTAACATCATTAGCAATTAGGGATGAGCGAACTCGTGGAAGTTCGGGTTTGCCGGGTTCAACCAAACTTCAGGTCAAAGTTTCGGTTTCGGGACCCGAACTTGACCCCGAACCTGGACCGCATTAAAGTCAATAGGGACCCGAACTTCACTTTATTATTTTCCGTTATAACGGAAAATAATAGCATTCTTAAGACAGAATGCTAAATAAGATGGCCATTAAGGGCTTAAAAATAAAAAAAATAACTAACCTCATCCACTTAATCGTGCAGCCAGTATCCTCTTATTTCTACAAAACCTGCAAAAGGACCTGAGATGACGTCACCTCGCTCACCACGTGGTGAGCGCGGTGACATCACCGCAGGTCCTTCTATCTTCTTTCAGCAGGACCTGCAGAAAGAAGAAGAGGATACTGGCTGCACGATCAAGTGGATGAGGTGAGTTTTAACCACTCAATGGCCATTTTATTTAGCAGTCTGTCTTAAGAACCATGTTATAATGAAAAATAATAAAGTCACCCGAACGCCGAACCCAAACTTCAGTGAAAAAGTCTGGGTTCAGGTCCGGGTACCCAAACTCGCAAAGTTCTGTACGAACCCAAACTTTGCAGTTCAGTAGTAGCAAAAACTTTTAATTTCAGGTTCGCTGAACCCTATTAGCAACCAATACATTCAATAAAACATTAAGGCACTATGAGAAAAAATAAAATGTAAGTGGGTATATGAAAATGAAATCTTTGTTTTTGTAATTTTTGGCAATAATTAAACAAATTACAGTATTTGCTAAATAGGCATTCTATGTCACCAATCATGGAATACCGTGTGCTGCATTTTTTATGATAAGCCATACCATTAAATAATTCCCCCCTCTCGAAAATGTGTATGTGTGTGTGTGTGTTTGTGTAGGAATATATGGTACTTAAACCAAGGAGTGAAAATAAAATTGAAAAAAAGGATATCATCATTGCAGTAGGAATTATAGAATAGTAGGATTTAGAGCATCATTGGAACAAGAGCATCAACATAGAGTTGCCATTTTAAATATATTTATTAATCTCAGTAAAAACCTCTTTATTCTCTAGGAAAAGCACACATAGGATCCTTACAATATATGTGAAACAATGCTACTTATGCACACAATTCTCAAGCTTCCATGTTCTCTACAAACTTCACATATATTTCTAAAGGCTTTCATATATATTTTCTTTTAGATACTTAAAAACTTCCTGAATTACATTTTTTTTAACCTTTCACCTTTACAGTTAGATTTGTATAGTTTACAAGAATATTTCTAGATTAATGTCTACTAAAATAATCTGAAATGTGTATTTGTACTCTATTTGTACTCTACCTTCAAGTTCAAGTAAGTCCAGGAAATTGTGTTCATCTATTTTTGTGCCTTATTTAAAAAAAACAACCTTTTTTTTTTCAGTAGAGTTACAGATTTTGCAGTGCACATACAGATGTAGCTAACTTTATCTTGACTGGTTTAGAAATTGAAAGAAATGCATTTATTTACCAATCATTAAAACAAAAATAACTTGTGATAGAAATTAGAGATTTGTGGGAAATTGCCGGTGTGAGTATATAAAACACTTGTCGAAGATATGGGAGATATGAACATTCTGAGAGAATGGGAGCAGATGGTCTCGAGACAGAAAAGTGCAATTCATAATTGATAAAAGGATAATCTTATGAAAATGAATAGGGAAATTTTACATCTATTTAATAGATTGAAGTCTTTTCAAAGAACAGCCTGGCATTATCGAATTATCTAGTAGAGGGAGGAGCAGAATTCATATAAAAAGGAAAGAAATCATTGCAAAGAAAAAACATACGTTTAAAAAAGGGATTCCATACCGCCATAAGAGGAACTAAGGGCAGGGGAAGAATGTATGGAGTGTAGGGGATTAGCTCTTTTCCGGTGGTTGCAAACACACACTTCTTCACAGACACCAGGATTTAGGGGCCAAACTGTGCTTTATTGTGGCACACGGCATAAAGAAAAAACACACAAAGCCAAAATAAAATACCTTGCCCGTCTGGGCCCTATCTAAACACATAGGTTTCCCTGACTCACCTAAAGCGTAACACAGTTCACACCCGTGATGAGATGCGGCTTTCCCAGCGCAGCCTCCAGGCTGCTCCCACACCAGGGTCTCTTGGAGGATAGTGGTCTCTCAGCCTGTCCGCCCTCAGACCACACAGAGCCACTCCAGCCTTCTGTGTGCAAGTCCCCCAAAGTCCAGGCTATTTCATAGCCTCGTGGCCCCTCAGCCTGGCTTATCTGAGACCACACTGACAGAGCCTCACCAGGCCTCTGTCTGCACACTCTCCAGAGTGAGACACACCCAAGATCCAGTAGCAGGATTAAATAGGATCCCGGACTGGAACCTGGGGAAAACACTTCAATGTTCACATTGCTACATATCCCCCCCCTCTGTTCAAACCTGTGGGGGTGAACACATGTACCAACTGGATGCTCAAGACAGGGCATCCACATTTTCTTGCCATCGCCTGGCTCAACCTTCCCCCTGAAAGATGTGGTCCGCGTCAGAGGCTTCCCTTTATTTTGCCAGACCCATGCCATCAGTGCTTGGTTTGTTACCCACACTGACATCTTGCCCAAGAGACATTGTCTGCAATGTTCCCATGTCCATGTAACAGGCAGACCCTCTTTTTATTTTTTTATCTTTCTCTCTCTTTGACTTACACAGCTGCTTCAGCCGAGCACGCTTTTAATGACTCGCCTCTTGTTGTCGTTTTATTTTAACAGCAGATCGTACATTTCTTTTTCCTGTACTCTTAGAATTTCGATCTCGGCTTCTGGAACTCCCTTCAGAATATATTTTTATGCAAACGACAGACTCTCTGTTTGACTTCGCTGGCTCTTGCAGACGCTTAGGCCTTTTTTTCTTGTCTTTGCGAAGCTCCATCAGCAGAGCTGGCTTGCCCCCGCTCGCTTCTTTTCCAGCAGTGGTTTTCTCAGATGGTGCCTCAGTTTCAGGGTCTTCTGCCTTTTCACTGCCTCTCCCCACTTCAGCTTTACCCTTGATCTCTGGAACATCCAAGGATTTCTCCCACTTCAAGAGCTCTGCCTTAGCTTCCTTGGCCTCTGTCTCTTTGGCCTTTACTTTATTAGCCTTCTCACCCTTCAGGGACATGGCATCATATCCTTGCTTTCTTAATTCCTCCTTCCCTTTCGCATCAAGGTTGGAGGCACTGGGGTCTTCAGCATACTTCTTGTCTCCTGGCGTTTTCTCCAGAGGCTCACCCAGGACACTGGTCTCCTTTTGGGGAGGAGTCAGGAGAGACAGCCCATCGTAATAGCCCGGATCTGCATACTGGTCGCCCATCTCCTCATATTTCTTCCCCAGCAGGCAGCTGGCTACTTGGAAGGCCTTGTAGGCGGAGGGGACGTCTTTTGCGACCTGGTCCTGGTTACACACTGTCATGAGACTCTTGGCCTCTGCATCGACATCAGCCCCATCAACTGGTTCAGCCGATACCTTTTCCACCTTCTCTGCCTTGGCCAGTACCCTGGCACCACCATCTCCAGACCCACTCTTACCAGGCTCTGACTTCTTGGCACCTTCCAAAGGATCTTCCTCTTCCGGTTTCTCACTTCCTTCCACCTGCTGTGCAGGAGCACGCTTAGGCTTCTCCACCTCATAGATGGCATCTTTTGAGCTCATGAGAGCTTCCATCTCTACTCTGAGTTGCTTGTTCAGCCTCTCTAATTCATTTCGCTCCTCAAGCACTTCTTCAAGGGCTCTAGCCAAGGAGAGGGTCTTGGACTCTTTCTCCCAAGCATCAGCCTCCGCTCGGTCACGTTCTTCGGCATATCGAGCCGATATGTATTTCTCTTCAACCAAGAGCTGGTCAAACTTCTTTTGTCTCTTCTCCAATCTAGATACAGTTTGTCTCTGGTAGTCCAGGTCCACCACGCGATCACATAACTCTTGATAAAGTTGAGCCATCCTGGCTTCCAAATGTCTTTTCTCCTCCAAGAGAGCAGATTTTTCTGAGGCGCTGTTTAGAACCTCATCAGCCAGCTCATCTCTTTCCTGCTCTGCATGAAGTCTGGATTGCTCAGAAGCTGCAAGTTCCTCTTGAAGTTGGAGAATTTCTGCATCTATTAGTGACTCTAGTTCCTTCAGTTCATTCATCTCTTTCTGTGACTCCTCTGGAGATTCCTGCAGTTGCTCTGCGAGAACCGCTAGCCCCATCTCTAGTGTATCTAGGGACTGTGCAGAGCGAGCGAAAACATCTTCAAGTTTGTAGCTGTACTGTCCTGTCAGGTCATCTACAACTGTCAGGATATGAGCTTCAGACACTAGGCTGTCACCCGACTGAAGACTCTCGTCTTGTCAGATATAGCTGTCATCTGGTCGCTAGACTCGCTACTAGTAACCACTTTAGTTTTGCTGGGTCTTGACATGGTAGCCTCACTCTCGGAATTGCTAACTGTCACGGCACACTTATATTGCTCGAGTCATTATTAACCCTGGCCTCTAGGGGTACCCCTGAGTCAATCCCCACCTGGGACATTTTATTAATCATAGAAACCTGTGGAGACTGCACATCCACCTCTGGTCCGTGTGGTACACCCTCTAGCCCCGCCACATTGTCTACAATGGGGTCTCCTAGCGGTGTTTCTTCAACATTTATCAACACTTTTATATCAGACACATGTTTACCAACAAGGGGAGCTTTTTCTCCAATCACAGCCTGCAAAGGAAAAGGCATGTCATTATTATCACATATATCACATGACTTCACATTTCCATTATGCATTTCGGCAAACATGGTATCATCACTGTTTTCAATGGTCCTTTCCCTTACACGTTCAATTAAAGGGACAGGTACAAGTTCTGCAGGAGTTTTTGCACTCTCTGCAGAAGTGTCTCCATTACTCCACACCTCCCAGCATAAGGGAAGATTACACCCCAACACTCCCTCATGCCTAAGCTTATCTGTAACATCAAGTTCATCAGTCTCTGTTCTCATTGGAGTCTCACGCTCAGTGAAAATCAGCGGATAGTCCTTATCAACACGACTGTCCAGCACCTTTATTATTTTACCAGTCTCAGGTTTCAATATTGTGCTACCCCTTACCCGCGCTAGCATGGGATCCCGGATCCTTGTCATCCCAAAACTAGCTTTGGTCATGGGCAACTGAAGTAACACAGAAACCTTCTCCCCTGCAGGTTTCTGCGAGGGAGCAATCACAGCAGGCTTATCCGCCTGTTCAGACACAGTTTTTTCTCTGTGTGACTTATTACCTACCGGCCCAGCAGGTATCCCCTGCCGCCGGCTTACTGTCACTGGGTCTGCCACATAGTTATTAACAGGAACAGTCTTACCCTTTGTAATCAACCATTCTGGTAAAGCAGTGACATTCTCTCCCGCGGACTCATCAAGGTTGTGGTTGCTCCTAGCAACAGCTTTACTGCACCTCCGCACTTCCTCTCTAGGACTCCGGGCACAGTCGCAGGGAAGATATGCACTCCTGAGAACCGCACCGCTCTCCACCTCTTTGTCTTCCTGACGGTTGCCCTTGGCAACGGCATATCCTTGCCTTTTATCAGGAACTCCGCTCCACAACTGCCCAAACAATGGAAAGTCCTTGCCCAGTACAAACTCCACACCCAGTGTCTCACATTTTAACAGCTCCCATTGCACAGAGCCATAGTCAGTCAGAAAGGTCAGTGACACCGTAGTTTTTGTCTCTGGCCCCCTTGTTACAAAGTCCAGAATTTCAGGCAGGACCCGAGACACTTGCTGGCGGGAGTCTAGAATGACCCCCAGAGGGATTCCCCCAATCACTAGATCACAGGATTTCTCCCACGGGCTATACCATTTTGTAGCCATTTCCACTGATCAGTCTCTTGTACTGGGCTTCTGGCCTTTTAAATCCTGCACTGTTTGCACCACAGAAAAAAAAATGTCCAGATTAACACCAGCATTCTCTGCTCCTGCAAACTAGCAGGCTTCCAGCACTTTAAATCACTGCACAGCAACACAGCAATTCCTTGGCAACATTCAGCAGCACCTGCTCTTTTCCGTCAGGTTGTTGCCCTTAGCAACCACGTTAGCTTTTTACTTTTCAGCATGGACATGTGCCCGCATCCGACACCAAATGTAGGGGATTAGCTCTTTTCCGGTGGTTGCAAACACACACTTCTTCACAGACACCAGGATTTAGGGGCCAAACTGTGCTTTATTGTGGCACCCAGCATAAAGAAAAAACACACAAAGCCAAAATAAAATACCTTGCCCGTCTCGGCCCTATCTAAACACATAGGTTTCCCTGACTCACCTAAAGCGTAACACAGTTCACACCCGTGATGAGATGCGGCTTTCCCAGCCCAACCTTCAGCAGCCTCCAGGCTGCTCTCACACCAGTGTCTCTTGGGGGACAGTGGTCTCTCAGCCCTCCCGGCTCAGACCACACAGAGCCACTCCAGCCTTCTGTGTGCAAGTCCCCCAAAGTCCAGGCTATTGCATAGCCTCGTGGCCCCTCAGCCTTGCCTAGCTGAGACCACATTGACAGAGCCTCACCAGGCCTCTGTCTGCACACTCCAGAGTGAGACACACCCAAGATCCAGTAGCAGGATTAAATAGGATCCCTGGACATGAGCATGCCCTAAGTCCCGGACTGGAACCTGGGGAAAACACTTCAATGTTCACATTGCTACAGGAGTCAGATATCCAGTATAATACAGCAGATTAATTAATCTGTGAGGAATGTGGAGGATCCTTGGGGGTAACCACAGTGCATACCCTCTTTAGGGAAGAAATACGTGCATCTGGATATAGAAAAATATTTGAGTTACCAAAGATATACAAGGGAATCATTCTCTAATAGCATCCAACAGATTTGAGATACTGGAAGAAAAAAGTTTGAACGGTGAACCTTAGTATGCACCAATATGCCTTTTTACAGCAGTCACCTTATGCTAGATTACTGCCTTTTTATAGCAGCCTAGTCTAAGCAGTGCATCTGATTCCTGTGCCATTCGGTGTAGGAGCTCAGCACTCACATTTATTTATTTTACATATTTATATAATGCTGACATATTCCACAGTGTTTTACAGATATTATATCATGCACTGTCCCCAATGGGGCTCACAATCCAAGTTCCCTACCAGTATGTCTTTGAAGTGTGGAAGAAAACCAGAGTACCTGAAGGAAAGCCATGCAAACATGGGGAGAACATACAAACTCCATGCAGATGTCCTTGATCAGATTTAAACCTAGGACTCCAGAACTGCATGGCACCAGTGCTAACCACTGAGTCTCCATGCTGCTGACATGAGAGCTGGGCTCCTGCTCTAATGGCCTGGATTTGTGCATCTGCCATTTAACCCTGTGGTTAATAGTGACCCTGATGCTGTGGTCAATAGCGACCATGGTATATAAGTGGTTTAGAGGGAGGAAACCCCCCTGTCTACCATTTGCATCCCAAAATGAGATTGCATAGTGCCAATGTATTTGTATGATAGCTTGGGGCCTAATGAAGGCCCTAGGCCTGCCTACAGTATAACAATATCATCCTGCGCCTCTCTGATGCAACCTGCTGGTGACTGTCAGTGTAGCACTCACAGTATAATATTCTATAATACATAAGCAGTACACCTATAATCAATATACAGTATATAAGAAGTACACCTGTACTCCTCTTTTGGGACTAGCAAATGGTTAAAACAAGTTAAAGTTTTATTAAAGAGAAAGTTAAAGTCAACAGTTAAAGGTAACGGTCAAAAATATATACCTTTCTCTATTGAAAAAAAAAAAAATGCCAATTGCTGTTTTTTACTTATTCACCACCAAAAAAGGGAATGAAAAGCAATCAAAAACTGCTATGTACTGCATACCAAAATGATACCAAAGAAAACTTTGTTGTCCCACAAAAATTAAGCCCCACAGAAAGCTCTGTAAAATGAAAAAAAAAGTTATGACTTGAGTCTTGGAATGTGCCGACGATAAATTTTATTTTTTTTGTAAAAACAAAATGGATTTTTATTTTGCAAAAGTAGCATGTAAAAAAATAATAATATGTTTTTGACATTGCTGTCTGTCTGACCCAGAGAATAAAGCTATAATGTTATTTATGCCAAAAAATGAATGCCACACAATTTATAACCTAAAAATTATTTAGCATTTTTTGTTTTTTTTCTCATCCCTTTAAAATGATAGTAAGTTAGGTGTACCCCTAATTGGTGTCATGAAAAACTACAACTTGGTTCACAACAACAAGCCCTCATTTAACTGCATTGATGGGAAAAAAAAAAGCTATAGCTTGTGGAATGTCATGATAAAACAATGAAAAAAATTAAAATCTTCTGGTCACTAAGGGGTTAAAAAAATAACTGCATGTGTGGATACTAAAAAATACAGTACAATAATAAATCTTTATTAGTGAACGTTAAAACCTTCAAACGGGAAGGAGGCCCCTTATATGCCAGGCACTAACCTCTAGAGTAATGGGTCCCCTAGTATGTATAGAGGGAACTTAGACCTAAATATAGTAATCCTGAATAGGATACTACAGATACCTAGAGGTTGATAATTCTATTTCCGGGCTAAACCCTTATTCAGGGAATATGTTAGGACCATATACTAATACTAACGGATGTTAAATCTGTCATAAGATGTATGGTCTGAAGCCCTTGGAAAATTTTATTCAGGCCCTATGTTAGATCTGTTATGCTGCGCAGTAGGTATCTAAATTCACTTTGTTGACTGCTGTCACAGCTCTAATGCGGGCAATGGACTGACCCCATTAGTAAAATATATATCTTTCTGTCGCTTAGGCCTCTTTCACACGACTGTTTTATTGTTCCGTTTACGGGCCTTTTTTTGCGTTCTGTATACAGTCCGTATACAGAACCATTCATTTCAATGGTTCTGCAAAAAAAACGGAATGTACTCCGTATGCATTCCGTTTCCGTATTTCCATTTCCCCGTTCCCTTGAAAGATAGAACATGTCCTATTATTGCCCGCAAATCCATTTGTCTTACGTATGCGTTCTGTTTTTGCAAAACCATCTATTGAAATTTTTATGCCAAGCCCAATTTTTTTTTTTTATGTAAAAAGCGGAACAGAAACGGAAACACAACGGAAACAAAAAACACAGAACTAAGGATCCGTGAAAAATGGACAGCAAACACTGAAAAAGCCATATGGTCGTGTGAAAGAGGCCTTACTCAATTGTACAGTCCTGATCAAAAGTTTAAGACCACTTGAAAAATGGCAAAAAATCATGTTTAGCATGGCTGGATCTTAACATGGTTCCAAGTACAGCTTCAACATGCAACAAGAAGAAATGGGAGTGAGACAAAACATTTTTTGAGCATTCAATTTAATGAAAACAACGCATAAACTGAAACAGGCTGTTTTCAGCTGATCAAAAGTTTAGGACCACACCTCCCAAAAAAAACTAAACCCCCCCAAAACAGAAATCCAACTTCCAAACATGAACTCAGTAATGAGTAGCTCCGCCATTGTTGTTTATCACTTCCAAAATTTGTTTAGGCATGCTTGATTCAAGCGTTTCCATAAGGTGAGTGGGAACATTTCTCCAAGTGGTGAAGACGGCCGCACGAAGGCCATCTACTGTCTGGAACTGTTGTCCATGTTTTGTAAACTTCCCTTGCCATCCATCCCCAAAGGTTCTCAATTGGATTTAGATCAGGGGAACACTCAGGATGGGCCAAAAGAGTGATGTGATTCTCCTTGAAGAAGTCCCTTGTCCTGCGTGCATTGTGTACTGTAGCGTTGTCCTGTTGAAAAACCCAGTCGTTACCATACAGACAAGTGCCCTCAGTCATGAGGAATGCTCTCTGCAGCATCTGGACCTAGCCAGTGGCCGTTTGACGCCCCTGCACTTCCTGAAGCTCCATTGTTCCACTGAAGGAAAAAGCACCCCAGACCATTATTGCGCCCCCTCCAATCTGGCGCATAGAAAACATCTCAGGTGGGATCTGCTTGTCATGCCAGTAACGTTGGAAACCATCAGGACCATCAAGTTAAAAAAAATTCTCATCAGAGAATAAAACTTTCTCCCACTTTTGATCGTCCCACGTTTGGTGCTCTCTTGCAAAGTCCAAACGAGCAGTTCTGTGGCATTCAAGGAGGCTAGGCTTTTGAAGACTCTTTTTGTTTTTAAGCCCTCCAGTCTCAGTTGCCGTCTGATGGTTATGGGGCTGCAGTCAGCACCAGTAAGGGCCTTAATTTGGGTCGAGGATTGTCCAGTGTCTTGACAGATAGCCAATTGGACCCTCCGGCTCAGTGCTGATGAAATTTTTTGGGGTCTTCCACTTGACTTTTTTGTTACATAACCCTCAGGATCATTTAAGAAATTCCAAATGACTATCTTACTGCATCCCACCTCAGCAGCGATGGCGCTCTGTGAGAAACCCTGCTTATGCAGTACAACAACCCGACCACGTTCAAAAAGGGAGAGTTTTTTTGCCTTTGCCATCACAACATGACTACCTGACAGAAAATTACATTAAATCCCCATCTTTGCACACATTTGGCCTTTTAAAGGTACGTGGTCCTAAAATTTGGATCAGCTGAAAAACAGCCTGTTTCAGTTTAATCGTTATTTTCAATTAATTAAATGCTCAAAATTTGTTTTGTCTCACTCCCATTTCTCCTTGTTGCATGTTGAAGCTCTACTTGGAACCTTGTTAAGATCCAACAATGTAAAATATGATTTTTTTCAATTTTTCAAGTGGTCTTAAACTTTTGACCAGGACTGTATCTTCATACATAGTTCCTATAGAGCCCTGTAGGTGAATATGCAATGCATTACAGAGGCAATTTATTGCAATTTAAGAAGAAGCAATCCAATAATTGCTTGTAATGACCACCTAGGACAGTGGCTAGTAAAAATAATAATATTAATAATCATCAACAAGCAATAAACTCTCTAAAAAACTACAGACCACTCCACAAAAAAGGAGCTTTCATACAGTCCTGTAGACATAACTTAAAAAAAGTTATGGGGGTGAAAATATAGTGATTAAAAAAATATATATAAAGTTGTTTTTTTTTATTTTGCTTTCCGTAATAAAACACAAGACAAACTATATAAATGTGGTATCATTGTAATTGTGCTGACCCAGAGAATAAAGGTATCATGTCAGTTTTACTGCAAAGGGAACTTTTTTACCAAATCTATAATCAGAAAATGATAGACTTGAAATAGGAAATATATTTTTCTGTTTGGCTTTAATTGTTAAAAAAAAATAATTAGGTGATACATTCCCGTTAAAGGAATTAGCCACTTTCTGGCTACTTTTGACCAATGTGTCTGTAAGATGACTATATGACACTAATATTGTCCTAGTTCATTTTCTGTGCCGTTTGCTTTATTTCTTAAATCATGTCCTCTTGTTGGGCAAATCTTCTGTGCTGTCCACATAAAAGTTCTGTCCATAAGATGGCCACTGATGGAAGGTTATGTTACCAGTCAAAAATAACTCTAGACACATTACTCAGCCTTTTCCACTAAATTACTCCATATCTGCTTTCTGAACTTGTAATGTTGAGAAGTTAGTGCAGGTGTAGTGTATTTGAATGGAAAAGACTGTTTTTCCTGGCCACATGACCCTCCATCAGCAGCCACCTTGTCAGCAGTAGTGATGAGCAGCAGGGGCTATATTCAAATTCGCTATATTTCACAAATATTTTGTAGAATATTTGTCATATATTCACAAATGTTGAGAATTCAAGATTATTTTATTGAATGCGGAAAATCGGCAATGTAAAAATCACATAATGCAAATTCGTAACGTGAAATACAGGCATGGGTCACTTTGGTTAAATTTTTTCAAGCTGCTTGAAGTTTCAGGGGTTTCTCCTGAGACTGGAGAAAATGGTTGGCACGGCAGAACATTACAATAGCTTTATCTGCAGATAGAGTCAAGTGCTCCAATATATTTGCAATTACGCTAATTGGCAGTGATTAGATTATTTTTTTGCACTATGTGCAACTTCACATTTTAGCAGGTCTGACTACAGATTACTGATTGCTGCACTAAGTATTGCTGTGAACTTGACATTGCTTCCTTCTCATTGGCCCACAAGCAAGAAGCAGAGAGGAATCATGTGTTCAGATGGAAAAAAAATGCTGAATATTCAATATAACAAATATATAGCACTATATTCTAAATATTCACAAATTCTCGAAGTAGCGATATTCGTGATAAAAATTAGCTATTCGAATATTCGTGCTCAACACTAGTCAGCAGGACTGCACAAAAAAGTTGGCCAATAATGGTAAATATATTATGAAGTATAGAAAATGGCACAGAATATGAACAAAGACTATATTAGTAAGTGTCATATAGCCATCTCACAAACACATTAATCAAGAGTAGCCGGAAAGTCGCCAACCTATTTAACTTTTGCTACATCTGTTTTTTTTTTTTCAGTTTTTTTTTCTTTTTTATAGTCACTGTTCTTCTAGGCTCTGATACTCCAAAATTCCACAAATTTATCTAAAAATTGACGGTGCTTAAAAGAAAACTTGACTATACAGACATATACTAACTCGCAATAGAGTAAATATATATTTTCATATCTAAAGTTACTACCATACACATAATGTAAATACTATTAGCCTGTTCATGTAAGACACATTAAACAATGTATTCAAAAACATCATAAAATGTATCTCAGATCAAAAATAGATCACTCTAATATTAAAATTTATTAAACAAGTGCCATGTCAACAATCTTAGCTCTGTTTCATCTGCAATATTTTAAGAATATGATTATATTCTATCTGTGACCTGGGTTTTAACATTTGATGTAAATAATAAAGTGCAGATGCATAGCCAGGGATATTTACAGGGTTTGTGCCAAGTTTTGAAGTTATCCTCTATCCATAGGATAGGTGATGACTAACTGATAGGTGGGGGTACGACCTCTGGGGCTACAATCTATCCAGAGAACAGAGGTTCCATTCCCCCGATCTGATGGAGCCACAGTTCAAGCATGCACCCTGTTGCTCCATTCATTCTCTATGGGACTGATGGAAATAGCATACAGTTGTACTTGGCTATCTTTAGCAGTCCAATAGAGATTTAATAAAGTAGCAGTGTGCATGTCCGATCTGTTGCTTCATCAAAAGGGGGGAATGGGATCCCCTTTGTGGGGATAGATAGGGGTCTTAGTGGTCAGACCCCCACATATCAGTTTAATATCCCCTATCCTGTTGATGGGAAATAATTTTAAAACTTGGAACAACCCCTTTACCACACCACTAAGGTCCCTTTCACACGAGCGTGATTTCCGCGCGGGTGCCATGCGTGACGTGAACGCATAGCACCCGCACTGAATCCTGACCCATTCATTTTAATGGGTCTGTGTACATGAGCGTTGTTTTTCATGCATCACTTCTGCATTGCGTGAAAATCGCAGCATGTTCTATATTCTGCGTTTTTCACGCAGCCCTGGCCCCATAGAAATGAATGGGGCTGCGTAAAAAACGCATTGCATCCGCAAGCAAGTGCGGGTGCGATGCGTTTTTCACTGATGGTTGCTAAGAGATGTTGTTTGTAAACATTCCGTTTTTTATCACGTGCGTGAAAAACGCATCAAAACGCATTGCACCCGCGCGGAAAAAAATGAACAATTGAACGCAATCGCAGACAAAACTGACTGAAGTTACTTGCAAAATAGTACGAGTTTCACTGAACGCACCCTGAACGCATCCGGCCCCAATCCGCAACGCCCGTGTGAAACCAGCCTAAGTCTACTATCACACTCGCGTTTTGGCTTTTTGTTTGTGACCTCCTGGTCTGGACTGGGCTTCTTCACTGCTCCAGCACTGTTCAAGGCCTAGTATAGCTACAAATTTGCTCTATGGATTATACAGTCCTGAGTACAATTGATAATATGAATTGTATTAAAATGTGTTTTCTGTTGTGACAGAGATTTGTATTTCTTCATTTAAAGAGGATATGCCGCTACATTTCACAATACAAACTATATACATTATTAAATAGATCTCTTAGACTTATTAGGGGGTGTATTTACTTTGAAAATCCATGTTATAAAAATGGTATAATCCTTTTTAAAATATTTTATGAGTCTAGCTAGGCAGCGAGAGAACTAATGGGTCCAAGTGTATTCATAAGCTAAACTCAATCTCAACGCACCTAACCTAACTGACAAGCTGCAACTAGGGATGAGCGAACTCGAACTGTATAGTTTTTGGGGTGTCCGTGACACGGACCCGAACCCGGACATTTTCGTAAAAGTCCGGGTTCGGGTTCGGTGTTCGTCGCTTTCTTCGCGCTTTTGTGACGCTTTCTTGGCGCTTTTTGAAAGGCTGCAAAGCAGCCAATCAACAAGCGTCATACTACTTGCCCCAAGAGGCCATCACAGCCATGCCTACTATTGGCATGGCTGTGATTGGCCAGAGCACCATGTGACCCAGCCTCTATTTAAGCTGGAGTCACATAGCGCCGCCCGTCACTCTGCTCTGATTAGCGTAGGGAGAGGTTGCGGCTGCGACAGTAGGGCGAGATTAGGCAGATTAACTCCTCCAAAGGACTTGATTAACTGATCGATCTGCAGCTGTGGATCATTGAGCTGCTGATCCTCAATTGCTCACTGTTTTTAGGCTGCCCAGACCGTTTGTCAGTCACATTTTTCTGGGGTGATCGGCGGCCATTTTGTGTCTTGTGGTGCGCCAGCACAAGCTGCGACCAAGTGCATTTAACCCTCAATGGTGTGGTTGTTTTTTGGCTAAAGCCTACATCAGGGTGAAGCTGTCACACCAAGTGCATTTAACCAGCAATAGTCTGTTCATTTTTTGGCCATATACAAAATCAGGGGCAAGCTGCGCCTGTCACCAAGTGCATTTAACCCTCAATGGTGTGGTTGTTTTTTGGCTAAAGCCTACATCAGGGTGAAGCTGTCACACCAAGTGCATTTAACCAGCAATAGTCTGTTCATTTTTTGGCCATATACTAAATCAGGGGCAAGCTGCGCCTGTCACCAAGTGCATTTAACCCTCAATGGTGTGGTTATTTTTTGGCTAAAGCCTACATCAGGGTGAAGCTGTCACACCAAGTGCATTTAACCAGCAATAGTCTGTTTATTTTTTGGCCATATCCCAGTCTAATTCTGTCACTAAATCCATACCGGTCACCCAGCGCCTAAATACTAGGCCTCAAATTTATATCCCGCTAAATCTGTCCTTAGTGCTGTAGCTGGGCGAGTTATTTAGTGTCCGTTCAAGCACATTTCTTGTTCTGGGTTGAAATACAATTCCCAATTTAGCAATTTCATAATTTAGTGGTTTCTGCTATATCAGAGCTATTTGAAATCTATCCCTAAAAGGGTATATAATATTCAAGGTGCACATTGGGTCATTCAGAATAACTTCACACACACCCGCTACTGTGTATTTCCAAGTCTAATTCTGGCACTAAACCCATACCTGTCACCCAGCGCCTAAATACTAGGCCTCAAATTTATATCCCGCTAAATCTGTCCCTAGTGCTGTAGCTGGGCGAGTTATTTAGTGTCCGTTCAAGCACATTTCTTGTTCTGGGTTGAAATACAATTCCCAATTTAGCAATTTCATAATTTAGTGGTTTCTGCTATATCAGAGCTATTTGAAATCTATCCCTAAAAGGGTATATAATATTCAAGGTGCACATTGGGTCATTCAGAATAACTTCACACACACCCGCTACTGTGTATTTCCAAGTCTAATTCTGGCACTAAACCCATACCTGTCACCCAGCGCCTAAATACTAGGCCTCAAATTTATATCCCGCTAAATCTGTCCTTAGTGCTGTAGCTGGGCGAGTTATTTAGTGTCCGTTCAAGCACATTTCTTGTTCTGGGTTGAAATACAATTCCCAATTTAGCAATTTCATAATTTAGTGGTTTCTGCTATATCAGAGCTATTTGAAATCTATCCCTAAAAGGGTATATAATATTCAAGGTGCACATTGGGTCATTCAGAATAACTTCACACACACCCGCTACTGTGTATTTCCAAGTCTAATTCTGGCACTAAACCCATACCTGTCACCCAGCGCCTAAATACTAGGCCTCAAATTTATATCCCGCTAAATCTGTCCTTAGTGCTGTAGCTGGGCGAGTTATTTAGTGTCCGTTCAAGCACATTTCTTGTTCTGGGTTGAAATACAATTCCCAATTTAGCAATTTCATAATTTAGTGGTTTCTGCTATATCAGAGCTATTTGAAATCTATCCCTAAAAGGGTATATAATATTCAAGGTGCACATTGGGTCATTCAGAATAACTTCACACACACCCGCTACTGTGTATTTCCAAGTCTAATTCTGGCACTAAACCCATACCTGTCACCCAGCGCCTAAATACTAGGCCTCAAATTTATATCCCGCTAAATCTGTCCTTAGTGCTGTAGCTGGGCGAGTTATTTAGTGTCCGTTCAAGCACATTTCTTGTTCTGGGTTGAAATACAATTCCCAATTTAGCAATTTCATAATTTAGTGGTTTCTGCTATATCAGAGCTATTTGAAATCTATCCCTAAAAGGGTATATAATATTCAAGGTGCACATTGGGTCATTCAGAATAACTTCACACACACCCGCTACTGTGTATTTCCAAGTCTAATTCTGGCACTAAACCCATACCTGTCACCCAGCGCCTAAATACTAGGCCTCAAATTTATATCCCGCTAAATCTGTCCCTAGTGCTGTAGCTGGGCGAGTTATTTAGTGTCCGTTCAAGCACATTTCTTGTTCTGGGTTGAAATACAATTCCCAATTTAGCAATTTCATAATTTAGTGGTTTCTGCTATATCAGAGCTATTTGAAATCTATCCCTAAAAGGGTATATAATATTCAAGGTGCACATTGGGTCATTCAGAATAACTTCACACACACCCGCTACTGTGTATTTCCAAGTCTAATTCTGGCACTAAACCCATACCTGTCACCCAGCGCCTAAATACTAGGCCTCAAATTTATATCCCGCTAAATCTGTCCTTAGTGCTGTAGCTGGGCGAGTTATTTAGTGTCCGTTCAAGCACATTTCTTGTTCTGGGTTGAAATACAATTCCCAATTTAGCAATTTCATAATTTAGTGGTTTCTGCTATATCAGAGCTATTTGAAATCTATCCCTAAAAGGGTATATAATATTCAAGGTGCACATTGGGTCATTCAGAATAACTTCACACACACCCGCTACTGTGTATTTCCAAGTCTAATTCTGGCACTAAACCCATACCTGTCACCCAGCGCCTAAATACTAGGCCTCAAATTTATATCCCGCTAAATCTGTCCCTAGTGCTGTAGCTGGGCGAGTTATTTAGTGTCCGTTCAAGCACATTTCTTGTTCTGGGTTGAAATACAATTCCCAATTTAGCAATTTCATAATTTAGTGGTTTCTGCTATATCAGAGCTATTTGAAATCTATCCCTAAAAGGGTATATAATATTCAAGGTGCACATTGGGTCATTCAGAATAACTTCACACACACCCGCTACTGTGTATTTCCAAGTCTAATTCTGGCACTAAACCCATACCTGTCACCCAGCGCCTAAATACTAGGCCTCAAATTTATATCCCGCTAAATCTGTCCTTAGTGCTGTAGCTGGGCGAGTTATTTAGTGTCCGTTCAAGCACATTTCTTGTTCTGGGTTGAAATACAATTCCCAATTTAGCAATTTCATAATTTAGTGGTTTCTGCTATATCAGAGCTATTTGAAATCTATCCCTAAAAGGGTATATAATATTCAAGGTGCACATTGGGTCATTCAGAATAACTTCACACACACCCGCTACTGTGTATTTCCAAGTCTAATTCTGGCACTAAACCCATACCTGTCACCCAGCGCCTAAATACTAGGCCTCAAATTTATATCCCGCTAAATCTGTCCCTAGTGCTGTAGCTGGGCGAGTTATTTAGTGTCCGTTCAAGCACATTTCTTGTTCTGGGTTGAAATACAATTCCCAATTTAGCAATTTCATAATTTTGTGGTTTCTGCTATATCAGAGCTATTTGAAATCTATCCCTAAAAGGGTATATAATATTCAAGGTGCACATAGGGTCATTCAGAATAACTTCACACACCCGCTACTGTGCATTTCCAAATCTAATTCTGTCACTAAACCCATACCTGTCACCCAGCGCCTAAATACTAGGCCTCAAATTTATATCCCGCTAAATCTCTCGTTACCGCTGTCCTGTTGTGGCTGGGAAAGTTATTTAGTGTCCGTCAAAGCACATTTTTTGTTCTGGGTTGAAATACAATTCCCAATTTAGCAATTTCATAATTTAGTCGTTTCTGCTATATCAGAGCTATTTGAAATCTATCCCTAAAAGGGTAGATCATATTGAAGGTGCACATAGGGTCATTCAGAATAACTTCACACACACGCTTCTGTGCATTTCCAAGTCTAATTCTGTCACTAAATCCATACCGGTCACCCAGCGCCTAAATACTAGGCCTCAAATTTATATCCCGCTGAATTTGAATACAATACATTGGGCCAAATAATATATTTGTTGTTGTGGTGAACCATAACAATGAGAAAAACATCTAGTAAGGGACGCGGACGTGGACATGGTCGTGGTGGTGTTAGTGGACCCTCTGGTGCTGGGAGAGGACGTGGCCGTTCTGCCACATCCACACGTCCTAGTGTACCAACTACCTCAGGTCCCAGTAGCCGCCAGAATTTACAGCGATATATGGTGGGGCCCAATGCCGTTCTAAGGATGGTAAGGCCTGAGCAGGTACAGGCATTAGTCAATTGGGTGGCCGACAGTGGATCCAGCACGTTCACATTATCTCCCACCCAGTCTTCTGCAGAAAGCGCACAGATGGCGCCTGAAAACCAACCCCATCAGTCTGTCACATCACCCCCATGCATACCAGGGAAACTGTCTCAGCCTCAAGTTATGCAGCAGTCTCTTATGCTGTTTGAAGACTCCGCTGGCAGGGTTTCCCAAGGGCATCCACCTAGCCCTTCCCCAGCGGTGAAAGACATAGAATGCACTGACGCACAACCACTTATGTTTCCTGATGATGAGGACATGGGAATACCACCTCAGCATGTCTCTGATGATGACGAAACACAGGTGCCAACTGCTGCGTCTTTCTGCAGTGTGCAGACTGAACAGGAGGTCAGGGATCTAGACTGGGTGGAAGACGATGCAGGGGACGATGAGGTCCTAGACCCCACATGGAATGAAGGTCGTGCCACTGACTTTCACAGTTCGGAGGAAGAGGCAGTGGTGAGACCGAGCCAACAGCGTAGCAAAAGAGGGAGCAGTGGGCAAAAGCAGAACACCCGCCGCCAAGAGACTCCGCCTGCTACTGACCGCCGCCATCTGGGACCGAGCACCCCAAAGGCAGCTTCAAGGAGTTCCCTGGCATGGCACTTCTTCAAACAATGTGCTGACGACAAGACCCGAGTGGTTTGCACGCTGTGCCATCAGAGCCTGAAGCGAGGCATTAACGTTCTGAACCTGAGCACAACCTGCATGACCAGGCACCTGCATGCAAAGCATGAACTGCAGTGGAGTAAACACCTTAAAACCAAGGAAGTCACTCAGGCTCCCCCTGCTACCTCTTCTGCTGCTGCCGCCTCGGCCTATTCTGCTGCTGCCGCCTCGGCCTCTTCCTCCGCCTCTGGAGGAACGTTGGCACCTGCCGCCCAGCAAACAGGGGATGTACCACCAACACCACCACCACCACCTCCGTCACCAAGCGTCTCAACCATGTCACACGCCAGCGTTCAGCTCTCCATCTCACAAACATTTGATAGAAAGCGTAAATTCCCACCTAGCCACCCTCGATCCCTGGCCCTGAATGCCAGCATTTCTAAACTACTGGCCTATGAAATGCTGTCATTTAGGCTGGTGGACACAGACAGCTTCAAACAGCTCATGTCGCTTGCTGTCCCACAGTATGTTGTTCCCAGCCGGCACTACTTCTCCAAGAGAGCCGTGCCTTCCCTGCACAACCAAGTATCCGATAAAATCAAGTGTGCACTGCGCAACGCCATCTGTGGCAAGGTCCACCTAACCACAGATACGTGGACCAGTAAGCACGGCCAGGGACGCTATATCTCCCTAACTGCACACTGGGTAAATGTAGTGGCAGCTGGGCCCCAGGCGGAGAGCTGTTTGGCGCACGTCCTTCCGCCGCCAAGGATCGCAGGGCAACATTCTTTGCCTCCTGTTGCCACCTCCTCCTTCTCGGCTTCCTCCTCCTCTTCTTCCACCTGCTCATCCAGTCAGCCACACACCTTCACCACCAACTTCAGCACAGCCCGGGGTAAACGTCAGCAGGCCATTCTGAAACTCATATGTTTGGGGGACAGGCCCCACACCGCACAGGAGTTGTGGCGGGGTATAGAACAACAGACCGACGAGTGGTTGCTGCCGGTGAGCCTCAAGCCCGGCCTGGTGGTGTGTGATAATGGGCGAAATCTCGTTGCAGCTCTGGGACTAGCCAATTTGACGCACATCCCTTGCTTGGCGCATGTGCTGAATTTGGTGGTGCAGAAGTTCATTCACAACTACCCCGACATGTCAGAGCTGCTGCATAAAGTGCGGGCCGTCTGTTCGCGCTTCCGGCGTTCACATCCTGCTGCTGCTCGCCTGTCTGCGCTACAGCGTAACTTCGGCCTTCCCGCTCACCGCCTCATATGCGACGTGCCCACCAGGTGGAACTCCACCTTGCACATGCTGGACAGACTGTGCGAGCAGCAGCAGGCCATAGTGGAGTTTCAGCTGCAGCACGCACGGGTCAGTCGCACTACAGAACAGCACCACTTCACCACCAATGACTGGGCCTCCATGCGAGACCTGTGTGCCCTGTTGCGCTGTTTCGAGTACTCCACCAACATGGCCAGTGGCGATGACACCGTTATCAGCGTTACAATACCACTTCTATGTCTCCTTGAGAAAACACTTAGGGCGATGATGGAAGAGGAGGTGGCCCAGGAGGAGGAGGAGGAGGAGGAAGAGGGGTCATTTTTAGCACTTTCAGGCCAGTCTCTTCGAAGTGACTCAGAGGGAGGTTTTTGGCAACAGCAGAGGCCAGGTACAAATGTGGCCAGCCAGGGCCCACTACTGGAGGACGAGGAGGACGAGGATGAGGAGGAGGTGGAGGAGGATGAGCATGAAGCATGGTCACAGCGGGGTGGCACCCAACGCAGCTCGGGTCCATCACTGGTGCGTGGCTGGGGGGAAAGGCAGGACGATGACGATACGCCTCCCACAGAGGACAGCTTGTCCTTACCCCTGGGCAGCCTGGCACACATGAGCGACTACATGCTGCAGTGCCTGCGCAACGACAGCAGAGTTGCCCACATTTTAACCTGTGCGGACTACTGGGTTGCCACCCTGCTGGATCCACGCTACAAAGACAATGTGCCCACCTTACTTCCTGCACTGGAGCGTGAAAGGAAGATGCGCGAGTACAAGCGCACGTTGGTAGACGCGCTACTGAGAGCATTCCCAAATGTCACAGGGGAACAAGTGGAAGCCCAAGGCCAAGGCAGAGGAGGAGCAAGAGGTCGCCAAGGCAGCTGTGTCACGGCCAGCTCCTCTGAGGGCAGGGTTAGCATGGCAGAGATGTGGAAAACTTTTGTCAACACGCCACAGCTAACTGCACCACCACCTGATACGCAACGTGTTAGCAGGAGGCAACATTTCACTAACATGGTGGAACAGTACGTGTGCACACCCCTCCA
Source organism: Bufo gargarizans (assembly GCF_014858855.1). Classification (NCBI taxonomy): domain Eukaryota; kingdom Metazoa; phylum Chordata; class Amphibia; order Anura; family Bufonidae; genus Bufo; species Bufo gargarizans. The sequence goes on from NC_058085.1 coordinate 174,028,078, forward strand.
CGTACTGACTGATGGTTCGGCCCCATTCAACTTCTGGGTCTCTAAATTGTCCACGTGGCCAGAGCTAGCCTTTTATGCCTTGGAGGTGCTGGCCTGCCCGGCAGCCAGCGTTTTGTCTGAACGTGTATTCAGCACGGCAGGGGGCGTCATTACAGACAAACGCAGCCGCCTGTCTACAGCCAATGTGGACAAGCTGACGTTCATAAAAATGAACCAGGCATGGATCCCACAGGACCTGTCCGTCCCTTGTCCAGATTAGACATTAACTACCTCCCCATAACCATATATTATTGGACTCCAGGGCACTTCCTCATTCAATCCTATTTTTATTTTCATTTTACCATTATATTGCGAGGCTACCCAAAGTTGAATGAACCTCTCCTCTGCCTGTGTGCTAGGCCTAAATATATGCCAATGGACTGTTGCAGTGGTGGGTGACGTGAAGCCTCATTCTCTGCTATGACATGCAGACTAATTCTCTGCTGACATGAAGACAGATTCTCTGTTACGGGACCTCCCTCCTCTGCCTGGGTGCTGGGCCTAAATATATGCCAATGGACTGTTGCAGTGGTGGGTGACGTGAAGCCTGATTCTCTGCTATGACATGCAGACTAATTCTCTGCTGACATGAAGACAGATTCTCTGTTACGGGACCTCTCTCCTCTGCCTGTGTGTGTGCTGGGCCTAAATATATGCCAATGGACTGTTGCAGTGGTGGCTGACGTGAAGCCTCATTCTCTGCTATGACATGCAGACTAATTCTCTGCTGACATGAAGCCAGATTGTCTGTTACGGGACCTCTCTCCTCTGCCTGTGTGTGTGCTGGGCCTAAATATATGCCAATGGACTGTTGCAGTGGTGGCTGACGTGAAGCCTCATTCTCTGCTATGACATGCAGACTAATTCTCTGCTGACATGAAGACAGATTCTCTGTTACGGGACCTCTCTCCTCTGCCTGTGTGTGTGCTGGGCCTAAATATATGCCAATGGACTGTTGCAGTGGTGGCTGACGTGAAGCCTCATTCTCTGCTATGACATGCAGACTAATTCTCTGCTGACATGAAGCCAGATTGTCTGTTACGGGACCTCTCTCCTCTGCCTGTGTGTGTGCTGGGCCTAAATATATGCCAATGGACTGTTGCAGTGGTGGCTGACGTGAAGCCTCATTCTCTGCTATGACATGCAGACTAATTCTCTGCTGACATGAAGACAGATTCTCTGTTACGGGACCTCCCTCCTCTGCCTGGGTGCTGGGCCTAAATATATGCCAATGGACTGTTGCAGTGGTGGCTGACGTGAAGCCTCATTCTCTGCTATGACATGCAGACTAATTCTCTGCTGACATGAAGACAGATTCTCTGTTACGGGACCTCCCTCCTCTGCCTGGGTGCTGGGCCTAAATATATGCCAATGGACTGTTGCAGTGGTGGGTGACGTGAAGCCTCATTCTCTGCTATGACATGCAGACTGATTCTCTGCTGACATGAAGCCAGATTGTCTGTTACGGGACCTCCCTCCTCTGCCTGGGTGCTGGGCCTAAATATATGCCAATGGACTGTTGCAGTGGTGGCTGACGTGAAGCCTCATTCTCTGCTATGACATGCAGACTGATTCTCTGCTGACATGAAGCCAGATTGTCTGTTACGGGACCTCTCTCCTCTGCCTGTGTGCTAGGCCTAAATATATGCCAATGGACTGTTGCAGTGGTGGCTGACGTGAAGCCTCATTCTCTGCTATGACATGCAGACTGATTCTCTGCTGACATGAAGCCAGATCGTCTGTTACGGGACCTCTCTGCTCTGCCTGTGTGCTAGGCCTAAATATATGCCAATGGACTGTTGCAGTGGTGGGTGACGTGAAGCCTCATTCTCTGCTATGACATGCAGACTGATTCTCTGCTGTCATGAAGCCAGATTGTCTGTTACGGGACCTCTCTGCTCTGCCTGTGTGCTAGGCCTAAATATATGCCAATGGACTGTTGCAGTGGTGGGTGACGTGAAGCCTCATTCTCTGCTATGACATGCAGACTGATTCTCTGCTGACATGAAGCCAGATTGTCTGTTACGGGACCTCTCTCCTCTGCCTGTGTGCTAGGCCTAAATATATGCCAATGGACTGTTGCAGTGGTGGCTGACGTGAAGCCTCATTCTCTGCTATGACATGCAGACTAATTCTCTGCTGACATGAAGCCAGATTGTCTGTTACGGGACCTCTCTCCTCTGCCTGGGTGCTGGGCCTAAATTTATGACAATGGACTGTTGCAGTGGTGGCTGACGTGAAGCCTGATTCTCTGCTATGACATGCAGACTGATTCTCTGCTGACATGAAGCCAGATCCTCTGTTACGGGACCTCTCTCCTCTGCCTGTGTGTGTGCTGGGCCTAAATATATGCCAATGGACTGTTGCAGTGGTGGCTGACGTGAAGCCTCATTCTCTGCTATGACATGCAGACTGATTCTCTGCTGACATGAAGCCAGATTCTCTGTTACGGGACCTCTCTCCTCTGCCTGTGTGTGTGCTGGGCCTAAATATATGCCAATGGACTGTTGCAGTGGTGGCTGACGTGAAGCCTCATTCTCTGCTATGACATGCAGACTAATTCTCTGCTGACATGAAGACAGATTCTCTGTTACGGGACCTCCCTCCTCTGCCTGGGTGCTGGGCCTAAATATATGCCAATGGACTGTTGCAGTGGTGGCTGACGTGAAGCCTCATTCTCTGCTATGACATGCAGACTAATTCTCTGCTGACATGAAGACAGATTCTCTGTTACGGGACCTCCCTCCTCTGCCTGGGTGCTGGGCCTAAATATATGCCAATGGACTGTTGCAGTGGTGGGTGACGTGAAGCCTCATTCTCTGCTATGACATGCAGACTGATTCTCTGCTGACATGAAGCCAGATTGTCTGTTACGGGACCTCCCTCCTCTGCCTGGGTGCTGGGCCTAAATATATGCCAATGGACTGTTGCAGTGGTGGCTGACGTGAAGCCTCATTCTCTGCTATGACATGCAGACTGATTCTCTGCTGACATGAAGCCAGATTGTCTGTTACGGGACCTCTCTCCTCTGCCTGTGTGCTAGGCCTAAATATATGCCAATGGACTGTTGCAGTGGTGGCTGACGTGAAGCCTCATTCTCTGCTATGACATGCAGACTGATTCTCTGCTGACATGAAGCCAGATCGTCTGTTACGGGACCTCTCTGCTCTGCCTGTGTGCTAGGCCTAAATATATGCCAATGGACTGTTGCAGTGGTGGGTGACGTGAAGCCTCATTCTCTGCTATGACATGCAGACTGATTCTCTGCTGTCATGAAGCCAGATTGTCTGTTACGGGACCTCTCTGCTCTGCCTGTGTGCTAGGCCTAAATATATGCCAATGGACTGTTGCAGTGGTGGGTGACGTGAAGCCTCATTCTCTGCTATGACATGCAGACTGATTCTCTGCTGACATGAAGCCAGATTGTCTGTTACGGGACCTCTCTCCTCTGCCTGTGTGCTAGGCCTAAATATATGCCAATGGACTGTTGCAGTGGTGGCTGACGTGAAGCCTCATTCTCTGCTATGACATGCAGACTAATTCTCTGCTGACATGAAGCCAGATTGTCTGTTACGGGACCTCTCTCCTCTGCCTGGGTGCTGGGCCTAAATTTATGACAATGGACTGTTGCAGTGGTGGCTGACGTGAAGCCTGATTCTCTGCTATGACATGCAGACTGATTCTCTGCTGACATGAAGCCAGATCCTCTGTTACGGGACCTCTCTCCTCTGCCTGTGTGTGTGCTGGGCCTAAATATATGCCAATGGACTGTTGCAGTGGTGGCTGACGTGAAGCCTCATTCTCTGCTATGACATGCAGACTGATTCTCTGCTGACATGAAGCCAGATTCTCTGTTACGGGACCTCTCTCCTCTGCCTGTGTGTGTGCTGGGCCTAAATATATGCCAATGGACTGTTGCAGTGGTGGCTGACGTGAAGCCTCATTCTCTGCTATGACATGCAGACTAATTCTCTGCTGACATGAAGACAGATTCTCTGTTACGGGACCTCCCTCCTCTGCCTGGGTGCTGGGCCTAAATATATGCCAATGGACTGTTGCAGTGGTGGCTGACGTGAAGCCTCATTCTCTGCTATGACATGCAGACTAATTCTCTGCTGACATGAAGACAGATTCTCTGTTACGGGACCTCTCTCCTCTGCCTGGGTGCCGGGGCCTAAATATCTGAGAATGGACTGTTCCAGTGGAGGGTGACGGGAAGCCAGATTCTCTGCTATGGAACCTCTCTCCAATTGATTTTGGTTAATTTTTATTTATTTAATTTTTATTTTAATTCATTTCCCTATCCACATTTGTTTGCAGGGGATTTACCTACATGTTGCTGCCTTTTGCAGCCCTCTAGCTCTTTCCTGGGCTGTTTTACAGCCTTTTTAGTGCCGAAAAGTTCGGGTCCCCATTGACTTCAATGGGGTTCGGGTTCGGGACGAAGTTCGGATCGGGTTCGGATCCCGAACCCGAACATTTCCGGGATGTTCGGCCGAACTTCTCGAACCCGAACATCCAGGTGTTCGCTCAACTCTAGCTGCAACGAATACTTATCAGTGTAAAATTTCACCAGCAGCAGGGGAGGAGGTACACTGAAAGGAACCTTTCACTTAGGCTAGGTGGGTGGAGATTGAGTTTAGCCAGTCTTTTGCATATAAGGTGGGAAAATGTTTGAAAAGGATTATACTGCACATTTGACATAGATTTATGGGGGATCCATAGATAAGTCTTCATAAGCCTCTGCGATCATATCCAATGTATCCTCCTAAACATAGAAATCCTACGTATTATATGGAAATGTTTCTTCAAAAGAAGTATCCCAGGAGGACTACACACCACACACATAGGATAATAACCAACACAAACCATATATTTGTCCCATGTTATGAACACTATCAACCTTATGTAAATATAAAAATAAAAATTTGAATCACAAGGACATTTTTGCAGAAATGTATGTTTGTTTAAGACATCAGTGTTATTTCGATTGTTTTCATCAATATATTAAAGATTTTATGCACTGACACATTTTATATTACCAAATATAAATATCTGTTCAAATCCAATCTTCTGGAATTCAAACTCGCTAATATTTGTTTTATTACACAATGGAGGAGGTTTGCTTCAGCTCATCATCCACCATGGAGCTCCAGGGAAAAAGTAGAGTATATGCATTACCTCCCTTTAATAATCAACCTTTATTTTTAATAAAAGGAACTGGTAAAAGTATTATTAAGCTACTAGTTCCTTGACATTGTATGACGTATTGATTACTGAATTACTGAAAAAAAAAACAAAAAAAAACTCTTAGTTATTGGCTGTACACATTATGGACAATAGTTTCCAAAACTTGTAGAGAAGTTCCTTCTCCTGCAGAAGAGCTCTGAATTTGTATAATGTGTCAGGCTCATATTTTGCTTAAGTTGACATCTGTGGAACATATATTTGCCTTGTCACTTTCTCCAAGCAAGTCCATACTAATAAGAACATGTTGTGCCAGTAGCTGTAGCTGCATTCATCTATGTGTCAACGTCAGAAATAACTAGTAGAATGTAACATGAAATTCCAGCATGGCCATAGTAGGAAATGCACTGATTGGATGAAAAGAGTATAATATACAATTTATAATTTAGTTTATGGGAAACCTATCACTAGCCTTTGTACAACAAACCTCCAGAATGTCTTTTTTTCTGCTGTTGAATAGTATTATAAACTTGCCAAAAGTCTCTGTTTTAGCATAATGTGTAAAAAAGAATCACAATATAAATTACCATAGAAGAGTCTGGAAAATGTATCCAGTGGCATCTGGTGCATATACAGTGTTCAGATAAAGCCAAGACCAGAACATCTCACTCTAATAGTACAAATGAAATATCTGACAAGGATATGCTATTATCCAGTTGTCTATCAACTTCCTGGTGATTTAGTATGCAGCAAGTGACATGTTCCTGTTAACCCCTTAATGCCCAGCTCCGTAAGAGGGCTTGTTTTTTTGTGGGCCAAGTTGTACTTTCAAATGGTATCATTTAATATTGTATGCAATGTAATGGGAAGCTAAAAGAAAGCTGGCGTACAAAATGAAAAAAAAAGTAAAATAGGCCAGTTAGATTTTTTATTCCCATGACATTGTATGGGATAAATATGTTAATATTTTAATAGTTTGGGCATTTTGCTATGCAGTCATGTCTTGTGATCCTCACAAGACCTCCTTCTCTCCACTCCTCTTATTAGCTCTTAACACAATCGCCTCCAAGATTTCTCCCGCACATCCCCCATATTCTGGAACTCTCTACCCAAACACATCAGACTCTTACCTACATTGGAATCATTCAAAATAAACCTAAAAAAAAACACCTCTTCAGACAAACCTAGAACCAGTGACCCTGCTGCTATACAACCATGACCAGCTTTACCCTCACCTATTGCGTCTTTTCCATACCTTGTAGATTGTAAGCCCTCTCTCCTTTTGTACCAGTTTGTAATTTGTCTTGTTCATGCTTTTTGCAATTGTCTGTATTATGTTTGTATACCCCTTTTCATATGTACAACGCCATGGAATGAATGGTGCTTTAATAATAATAATGATAATAATAATATCAGGAGTGACCTATAACATTCATGAAAGCAGCAAAACTACAATGGTAGCAATTTACTGTACATTCTACAGCTTTCAAAAGAGTTAAAATTTGTCAAAACATTTCATTACCCAATAATATGAATAAAACGTAATAATCTTGATAGAGAGCAGGCATAAATTTCTAATCCAATTGTTGTATCCTCGTCTAACTGCCAAGGACCATAAACATTTGTTATGACATCCTGCCATAATAATCAGGATCCACCAAACAAAAATAGCATGCATATGATTATCTTAAATGGGTTGTTTTAAAATAGCCACCTGCAACCTGTCTTAAAATGTGAGCAGGGCTGATTTCCACCACTTGTAGATCTCCATATGGGGGTGGAGGGTGGATTGTGGAGCTCACTAAACACTGCACTGTTGTAGAATAGATGATAATGATATGATCCTGCATGATATATGGCATCATGGCTGAAAACTCACTAATATGTAGTATATGCATGTGCCAAAACCTAGTTTGTAGTGAGGCCCCACCCCCTTACCCCCATAGGTAGTTCTGTGAGTGGAAGCAATCACTTCTGCTCATATTTTAACTCCTTAGTGACCAGTCTGTTGTGGGCCTTACTGACCAAGCGTTTTTCTTCCTTTTTTCATCATCGCCTTCCAAGAGCTATAACTTTTGTATTTTTCTGTCTATATAGCTGTTTTTTTTAAGGGAAGAGTTGTAGTTTTTAATGGGGTCATTTTGGGATACACATAACTTTCTGATAAACGATCAGATTGTCTGAAAGACAATCTTATTGCATTTCCATTTCCCAAGATCATAACTTTTTTTTTTTCTTTCTGTGGAGTTGTGTGTGGGCTTCATTTTTGCAGGACCACTTGTAGTTTTTATTGATATCATTTTGGGGGAAATTACGCTTTTTGATCCAATGTCATTACGTTTTTTACAGCGTTCACCATAGGAGATACTTTACATGATACTTGTGTAGTCCAGGTTGTTATGGATGCAGCAATACCAAACATGTGGGGGCAATTTTATTTTTGCTAAACTTTTACATTGAAAAGCGTATTTTCAATTAAAAATCATATTTTTATTGGAACTTTTTTATGTAATAAATGTATATATATATATTTTTTTTACCCCTTAATAGTCCCACAAGGGGACTATAACAGACAATATTTTGATTGCTTTTAAAATACAATGCACTATCCTTATAGTGGACTGCATTTTAATGTCAGTATTAACATTGACCAGCAGGCTGCGCCAGAGAGGAAAAGTCTGCTGAAAAACACTCAAGGCAGGCTTGGGTAAGACCCCAGCCAACCTTTGCACAGATCGGCACCTCAAGATTGCATTTGCGGAATGCCGATGGCAGAAAGAGGGAGTCTGCTCTCTCTGTCACGGCTTATATGTGGCGGGTGCCATTGCCAGCAGAATGTAAGGGGTTAAACATGCCAATATGCCCACTTCTGCTGGTCTGGTCTGTTAGAAAAGGAGCGTAACTCTCATGTGAGAGCTGCATAGGCGACCCTTGCAGAACTTAGACCGGGCCACTGTGAAAAGACAACAGCCCATCCTAAGGCCCCTTAGTGACTGCTGGAAAAAAGCATATTGGTGATCACTGAGTGGATAAGATAGGTTGCTGGTGGCCATTTTAACCCAGTCCCAGAGCACCATTATCATATGCCATGAAAAGTATTACTACACAATGAATAAAGAATTTCAGATGAAGTATTTTTATAATACATACAATAAAAACATTGTCTATGTACATAACACTTTTCTCTCAGGTAGCACCACCTGCCCTTTATCTTTCTAGCTTACCTTCTCCTGCATTCAGTGGTGGAGTAATATTCCCAGTAACTTCTCTGCTGCCTTCCCATACTCTCAGTGCTGGAATATTGATCTCATAGTGAAGCAGGTAAAGTAGCTTATACAGCATTTATTGATTTATCTCCATTTCAAAATTCTTAAAAGTATATTACTATTAGTTATGAGCGGCAGGGGGAATATTCAAATTTGCAATATTTTGCAAATATTTGGGCAAATATTCCTCATATATTTGCAAATTCACGATTATTTTCCACTTAATGCACTCACAATACAGGCGAGGGTCACTGTTGCTACATTTTTCAAGCTGCTAGAAGTTTCCTGAGACTGGAGAAAATGGTTGCAATGGAGTATGGCGGAGCTCACCTGAGAGACCACCAGTGGAAGCACGGAAAAAAAACGCCAGGAACCAAGCGTGGACAAAAGCAACAGAAGAAAGTGATCCAGCTTCCAAGATGGCAGTAATAAACGTGATATTCTTTTTTTCATGGGTGCAGAATAAAATCCAACATATACTTCTATGCGTTTCGGATCGTCGGGTTCTGATCCTTACTCATGGAGAAAATTGTTGGTATGGAAGAACATCACAATAGCTTTATATGCAGATAGAGTGCTCCAATATATTTGCGATTGCGCAAATCGGCAATTAATGATGCGTATATTTTTGCGCAATATGTGAAACTTCACATTTTAGCAGGTCTGACTACATATTACTGATTGATGCACTAAGTATTGTTGTAAACTTGTGACATCACAGTGCTATGTCTGTAGCATGTACAGACGTGGACAAAATTGCTGGTACCCTTTGGTCAATGAAAGAAAAAGTCACAATGGTCACAGAAATAACTTTAATCTGACAAAAGTAATAATAAATTAAAATTCTATAAATGTTAACCAATGAAAGTCAGACATTGTTTTTCAACCATGCTTCAACAAAATTATGTAAAAAAATAAACTCATGAAACAGGCATGGACAAAAATGATGGTACCCCTAACTTAATATTTTGTTGCGCAACCTTTTGAGGCAATCACTGCAATCAAACGCTTCCTGTAACTGTCAATGAGACATCTGCACCTCTCAGCAGGTATTTTGGCCCACTCCTCATGAGCAAACTGCTCCAGTTGTGTCCGGTTTGAAGGGTGCCTTTTCCAGACTGCATGTTTCAGCTCCTTCCAAAGATGCTCAATAGGATTGAGGTCAGGGCTCATAGAAGGCCACTTTAGAATAGTCCAATTTTTTCCTCTTAGCCATTCTTGGGTGTTTTTAGCGGTGTGTTTTGGGTCATTGTCCTGTTGCAAGACCCATGACCTGCGACTGAGACCAAGCTTTCTGACACTGGCTAGTACATTTCTCTCTAGAATTCCTTGATAGTCTTGAGATTTCATTGTACCCTGCACAGATTCAAGACACCCTGTGCCAGACGCAGCAAAGCAGCCCCAGAACATAACAGAGCCTCCTCCATGTTTCACAGTAGGGACAGTGTTCTTTTCTTGATATGCTTCATTTTTTCGTCTGTGAACATACAGCTGATGTGCCTTGGCAAAAACTTCGATTTTTGTCTCATCTGTCCACAGGACATTCTCCCAGAAGCTTTGTGGCTTGTCAACATGTAGTTTGGCATATTCCAGTCTTGCTTTTTTATGATTCGTTTTCAACAATGGTGTCCTCCTTGGTCGTCTCCCATGTAGTCCACTTTGGCTCAAACAACGACGGATGGTGCGATCTGACACTGATGTTCCTTGAGCATGAAGTTCACCTTGAATCTCTTTAGAAGTCTTTCTAGGCTCTTTTGTTACCATTCGGATTATCCGTCTCTTAGATTTGTCATCAATTTTCCTCCTGCGGCCACGTCCAGGGAGGTTGGCTACAGTCCCATGGATCTTAAACTTATGAATAATATGTGCAACTGTACTCACAGGAACATCTAGTTGCTTGGAGATGGTCTTATAGCCTTTACCTTTAACATGCTTGTCTATAATTTTCTTTCTGATCTCTTGAGACAGCTCTTTCCTTTGCTTCCTCTGGTCCATGTCGAGTGTGGTACACACCATATCACCAAACAACACAGTGATTACCTGGAGCCATATATATAGGCCCAATGGCTGATTACAAGGTTGTAGACACCTGTGATGCTAATTAGTGGACACACCTTGAATTAACATGTCCCTTTGGTCACATTATGTTCTGTGTTTTCTAGGGGTACCATCATTTTTGTCCATGCCTGTTTCATGAGTTTATTTTTTTACATAATTCTGTTGAAGCATGGTTGAAAAACAATGTCTGACTTTCATTGGTTAACATTTATAGAATTTTAATTTATTATTACTTTTGTCAGATTAAAGTTATTTCTGTGACCATTGTGACTTTTTCTTTCATTGACCAAAGGGTACCAACAATTTTGTCCACGTCTGTATGTATGGACAGCAGAACCTATCAGCTACACTATATCACTATCTAACCTACTCTGACTATCTCCCACTAACTATCTGTAATATATATATATATATATATATATATATATATATATAATCTCCTAACTATCTCCCACTAACTATCTAATGTAATTAAACAGTAAAGCACAGAGCACGGCAATGTCACTGCTGTCTCTCTCGGAACTCCATAAAACTACAGAAAATGCCTGCTGGGGAGGTTCTTATATAATAAGGGGTAGGCAACTTTCCTATTGGTTGCTAGGGATGTTGCTAAGCTCAGACAAAGACATTGCAGCCTTCTCAATGGCCCATTAGAAAGAATGGAGGTTACTTATAAAAAAAAAATCTAGAATATTCGCAAATACGATTATATAGCACTATATTCTAAATCCTATAAATGTAAAATAATGTCGCACTCGAATGAGGTGGGGATCCAAACAGAGGTGCTCCCACTAACAGACAACACCCAGTCTGAAAAAGTGCAATAAATAAGTAAAATCGAAGTGGGGCACACTCTTTTAAGTAAAGGGATCTTTATTAACAATCTATACAATAAATTAACAATGGGTTTAAGATACAATAGTAGATAAAGAGAAGATAGTGGCCCTATAAGATAAAAATATATTAAATCACAATCGATATAAATATAGATCCCAATTAATACACTAAAAATATTCCAGATAATATTCGTTAATATTCAATAAATAATCGGTATAAGTTGTATATTATCATAAAAATCTTGCACTGGTATTTATAACAGCATCGGGGGAATAAATAAAGAAGGATTCCTGACTAAAACCAGTCTTTTGTAACTCAATTGATGACTGAGCAAAGTCTTTCCTGATGCAGATAGTTTGTAAGCAATGAGTTAGTAAGTCTGCAACATTTTATCGATACACTTATATGTGCTTATTCGAATTCCAAGCAATGTAGCTTTCAGTAGTTCAAATAGTAGCGTGATAGCTATAGAAGCATACAGCGGCGTCCCGCTGTGTTTGGAAAAGAAGCGATCGCTTATGTGGAATCTATGCAACCTTACCCGGAGGTCTTTGGACCTGACGATGAGTCCTCGACTCGGTACGATCAGCTTGTGCGGTCCCGGTCTCAAGGGCTGTTACTGAATTGTAGCGTCAATCAGAATATGTTCTACGTGGTCTTTGGCGTCTCCGATGACGCAGTGTGTTAGCTTTTACAATTCCTTCTTCTTGTAACAGTGTCCAGACCTTACCGGAGTCTGATTGACGCTACAATTCAGTAACAGCCCTTGAGACCGGGACCGCACAAGCTGATCGTACCGAGTCGAGGACTCATCATCAGGTCCAAAGACCTCCGGGTAAGGTTGCATAGATTCCACATAAGCGATCGCTTCTTTTCCAAACACAGCGGGACGCCGCTGTATGCTTCTATAGCTATCACGCTACTATTTGAACTACTGAAAGCTACATTGCTTGGAATTCGAATAAGCACATATAAGTGTATCGATAAAATGTTGCAGACTTACTAACTCATTGCTTACAAACTATCTGCATCAGGAAAGACTTTGCTCAGTCATCAATTGAGTTACAAAAGACTGGTTTTAGTCAGGAATCCTTCTTTATTTATTCCCCCGATGCTGTTATAAATACCAGTGCAAGATTTTTATGATAATATACAACTTATACCGATTATTTATTGAATATTAACGAATATTATCTGGAATATTTTTAGTGTATTAATTGGGATCTATATTTATATCGATTGTGATTTAATATATTTTTATCTTATAGGGCCACTATCTTCTCTTTATCTACTATTGTATCTTAAACCCATTGTTAATTTATTGTATAGATTGTTAATAAAGATCCCTTTACTTAAAAGAGTGTGCCCCACTTCCATTTTACATATTCTAAATCCTCACAAATTCTTGAAGTGGCGATAATTGAGACTAAAATTTGTGATTCGACTACTCACGCCCAACACAAATTACTATACTTCTCTCTAGACAGTGGAGAAGACAATTGTGGGTCCATTACGTACCATATGTATCTCTGTGGCTATATAAGAGGGATTATTTTGTATGCAGGGGAGGAAGGAGTTATCAAAAGCTAACTGTAATAAATCCTGCGACACACAGGTGTCATATGTGTGCTACTGCATGTCCTTAAAAAGAGTAGAAAATACTCCAGATAAGCAATACAAAATCTGCATTGTGCTGTTCTTCTGTAATTCTGCCTGAAAATGTATAAATAAATTGACGACTGGGCATTGCAATTTTCCTGTTCACAAAAAGAAAAGGGAGCATGATGTGTGCAGGAAAGCCGGCTAGCCTGGAAAGCATGGCTCATTTGGCATTTTCCACTCCAGGTAAAATCTACACCAGCAATTCAAATCTGTTGCATAACCTATTGGAGGAAGCATCAAACTTGTTGATGCCTTTGCCACTAAATAACTTCGGTGCTTCCTCCTAAAGGGCAGAGGGTCTTAATAAATATCCCCCAAAATGTATAAAATAATTCTGGATTTCTTGAGTGTAATAGTGTTACGGTTATGGTAACTAGTAGAGTTGAGCGAACACCTGAATGTTCGGGTTCAAGAAGTTCGGACGAACTTCCTGAAAATGTTCGGGATCGGGATCCGAACTTGACCCGAACTTCGCCCCAAACCCGGATCCTATTGAAGTCAATGGGGACCCGAACTTTTTGGCACTAAAAAGGCTGTAAAATAGCCCAGGAAAGGGCTAGAGGGCTGCAAAATGTAGGTAAATCCTCTGCAAACAAATGTGGATAGGGAAATTAATTTTAAAAAAATATAATAAATACAAATTAACCAATATCAATTGGAGAGAGGTCCCATAGCAGAGAATCAGGCTTCATGTCACTCACCACTGGAACAGGCCACTGTGAGATAGTTAGTCCCCAGCACCCAGACAGAGGAGAGAGGTCCCATAGCAGAGAATCAGGCTTCATGTCATAGTAGAGAATCAGGCTTCATGTGACCCACCACTGGAACAGGCCACTGTCAGATATTTAGGCCCCGGCACCCAGACAGAGGAGAGAGGCCCTATAGCAGAGAATCAGGCTTCATGTCACCCACCACTGGAACAGGCCACTGTTGGCGACCTCTTGCTCCTCCTCTGCCTTCGCCTTGGGCTTCCACTTGTTCCCCTGTGACATTTGGGAATGCTCTCAGTAGCGCGTCTACCAATATGCGCTTGTACTCACGCATCTTCCTATCACGCTCCAGTGCAGGAAGTAAGGTGGGCACATTGTCTTTGTACCGGGGATCCAGCAGGGTGGCAACCCAGTAGTCCGCACACGTTAAAATGTGGGCAACTCTGCTGTCGTTGCGCAGGCACTGCAGCATGTAGCCACTCATGTGTACCAGGCTGCCCAGAGGTAAGGACAAGCTGTCCTCTGTGGGAGGCATATCGTCATCGTCCTCCGTTTACCCCCAGCCACGCACCAGTGATGGCCCCGAGCTGCGTTTTGTGCCACCCCGCTGTGAACATGCTTCATCCTCATCCTCCTCCACCTCCTCCTCATCCTCCTCGTCCTCCAGTAGTGGGCCCTGGCTGGCCACATTTGTACCTGGCCTCTGCTGTTGCAAAAAACCTCCCTCTGAGTCACTTCTAAGAGACTGGCCTGAAAGTGCTAAAAATGACCCCTCTTCCTCCTCCTCCTCCTCCTCCTGGGCCACCTCCTCTTCCATCATCGCCCTAAGTGTTTTCTCAAGGAAACATAGAAGTGGTATTGCAACGCTGATAACGGTGTCATCGTCACTGGCCATGTTGGTGGAGTACTCAAAATAGCGCAACAGGGCACACAGGTCTCGCATGGAGGCCGAGTCATTGGTGGTGAAGTGGTGCTGTTCCGCAGTGCGACTGACCCGTGTGTGCTGCAGCTGAAACTCTACTATGGCCTGCTACTGCTCGCACAGTCTGTCCAGCATGTGCAAGGTGGAGTTCCACCTGGTGGGCACGTTGCATATGAGGCGGTGAGCGGGAAGGCCGAAGTTACGCTGTAGCGCAGACAGGCGAGCAGCGGCAGGATCTGAATGCCGGAAGCGCGCACAGACGGCCTGCACTTTATGCAGCAGCTCTGACATGTCGGGGTAGTTGTGAATGAACTTCTGCACCACCAAATTCAGCACATGCGCCAGGCAAGGGATGTGCGTCAAACCAGCTAGACCCAGTGCTGCGACGAGATTTTGCCCATTATCGCACACCACCAGGCCGGGCTTGAGGCTCACCGGCAGCAACCACTCGTCGGTCTGTTGTTCAATACCCACCACAACTCCTGTGCAGTGTGGGGCCTGTCCCCCAAACATATGAGTTTCAGAATGGCCTGCTGACGTTTACCCCGGGCTGTGCTGAAGTTGGTGGTGAAGGTGTCTGGCTGACTGGATGAGCAGGTGGAAGAAGAGGAGGAGGAAGCTGAGTAGGAGGAGGAGGCAACAGGAGGCAAAGAATGTTGCCCTGCGATCCTTGGCGGCGGAAAGACGTGCACCAAACAGCTCTCCGCCTGGGGCCCAGCCGCCACTACATTTACCCAGTGTGCAGTTATGGAGATATAGCGTCCCTGGCCGTGCTTACTGGTCCACGTATCTGTGGTTAGGTAGACCTTGCCACAGATGGCATTGCGCAGTGCACACTTGATTTTATCGGATACTTGGTTGTGCAGGGAAGGCACGGCTCTCTTGGGGAGTAGTGGCGGCTGGGAACAACATACTGTGGGACAGCAAGCGACATGAGCTGTTTGAAGCTGTCTGTGTCCACAAGCCTGAATGACAGCATTTCATAGGCCAGTAGTTTAGTAATGCTGGCATTCAGGGCCAGGGATCGAGGGTGGCTAGGTGGGAATTTACGCTTTCTCTCAAATGTTTGTGAGATGGAGAGCTGAACGCTGCCGTGTGACATGGTGGAGATGTTTGGTGACGGAGGTAGTGGTGTTGGTGGTACATCCTCAGTTTGCTGGGCGGCATGTGCCAATGTTCCTCCCGAGGCAGAGGAAGAGGCCAAAGCAGCAGCAGAAGAGGTAGCAAGGGGAGGCTGAGTGAGTTCCTTGTTTTTAAGGTGTTTACTCCACTGCAGCTCATGCTTTGCATGCAGATGCCTGGTCATGCAGGTTGTGCTAAGGTTCAGAACGTTAATGCCTCGCTTTAGGCTCTGATGGCACAGCGTGCAAACCACTCGGGTCTTGTCGTCAGCACATTTTTTGAAGAACTGCCACACCAGGGAACTCCTTGAAGCTGCCTTTGGGTTGGTCGGTCCCAGATGGTGGTGGCCAGTAGCAGGCGGACTCTCTTGGCGGCGGGTGTTCTGCTTTTGCCCACTGCTCCCTCTTTTGCTACGCTGTTGGCTCGGTCTCACCACTGCCTTTTCCTTCGAACTCTGAAAGTCAGTGGCACGACCTTCATTCCATGTGAAGTCTAGGACCTCATTGTCCCCTGCATTGTCTTCCACCCAGTCTTCCTCCCTGACCTCCTGTTCAGTCTGCACACTGCAGAAAGATGCAACAGTTGGCACCTGTGTTTCATCATCAGAGACGTGCTGAGGTGGTATTCCCATTCAGTGCATTCTATGTCTTCCACCGCTGGGGAAAGGATAGGTGGATGCCCTTGGGAAACCCTGCCAGCAGAGTCTTCAAACAGCATAAGAGACTAGTGCATAAGTTGAGGCTCAGACAGTTTCCCTGATATGCATGGGGGTGATGTGACACACTGATGGGTTTGGTTTTCAGGCGCCATCTGTGTGCTTTCTGCAGAAGACTGGGTGGGAGATAATGTGAACATGCTGGATCCACTTTCGGCCACCCAATTGAGTAATGTCTGTACCTGCTCAAGCCTTACCATCCTTAGAACGGCATTGGGCCCCACCAAATATCGCTGTAAATTCTGGCGGCTACTGGGACCTGAGGTAGTTGGTTCACTAGAACGTGTGGCTGTGGCAGAATGGCCACGTCCTCTCCCAGCACCAGAGGGTCCACTAACACCACCACGACCATGTCCGTGTCCGCGTCCCTTACTAGATGTTTTCCTCATTGTTACCGTTCACCACAATAAGAAAAAAAAATTGGCACAATGTATTGAATTCAAATTCAGGCCTGTTTTTTACAGGCACCTAACACTATCTGGCTAACTATGTAAGTACCGTATTACACTAATACAGGCACAGCAGTAACCACAAATTTAGGGGAATATAAATTGTAGGCCTAGTATTTAGGCCCTGGATGAAAGGTATCCTTTTACGGACAGAATTAGACTTGGAGATGCAAGTAGCGTGTGAAGTTATTGAGGATGACCCTATCAGCACTTGAATTTGCATCTTGAATATAATATACCCTTTTACGGACAGAAATACACTATGTGAGATGCACAATAGTGTGTGCACATTTAAAGGCTTATGCTTTCAGCAATTGTAATTTAACAGTTTGTGTAATATACCCTTTTACGGAACAAAAATACACTTGGAGATGCACGCTGAGTGTAATATACCCTTTTGCGGACAGATTTAAACGGCCTGCAACAGCAGAAACCACTGATTTAGGGTATTGCTATTTTGGGAATTGAATTTCAACCCAGAACAAAAACTATGCTTTGACAGACACTACAAAACTTGTCCAGCCACAGCAGTAACCACAGATTTAGCTGAATATAAATTATTGGCCTAGCATTTAGGCCCTGGATGAAAGGTATCCTTTTAAGGACAGAATTAGACTTGGAGATGCACGGTAGCATGTGAAGTTATTGAGGATCAGCACTTGAATTTGCACCTTGAATGTAATATACCCTTTTACGGACAGAAATACACTATGTGAGATGCACAATAGTGCGTGCAAATGTAAAATCTTATGCTTTCAGCAATTGTAATTTAACAGTTTGCGTAATATACCCTTTTAGGGAACAAAAATACACTTTGAAGGACACAAAAAAACTTGTCCAGCCACAGCTTGAACACCAGATTTAGGGTATTGCTATTTTAGCAATTGTATTTCACCCCAGAAAAAAATATTTAATTTGCCAGACAGTATTACACTTATTATTCTATCCTGAGTTTCAAGGGGTGACAATAAGCACAGCCAAGCCCCTGATGTAGGATATAGCAAAAAAAACAAACAAAAAAAAACACACTATTGATGGGTAAATGGACTTGGTGGCAGTTTGTGCTGGCCCACCACAAGACACAAAATGGCCGCCGAGCACCCCAGAAAAAAGTGACAGAAAAAATCTGGGCAGCCTAAAAACAGTGAGCAATTAACTAGCAGAAGTTGAATGATTCACAGCTGTAGATCGATCACTTCATTAAGTGTTTTTGCTGAGTAAATCCCTGCCTAATCTCGCCCTAACAGCAGCTGCATCCTCTCCCTACACTGATCACAGCAGAGTGACGTGCGGCGATACGTGACTCCAGCTTAAATAGAGGCTGGGTCACATGCTGCACTGGCCAATCACAGCCATTCCAATAGTAGGCATGGCTGTGATGGCCTCTTGGGGCAAGTAGTATGACGCTTGTTGATTGGCTGCTTCGCAGCCTTTCAAAAAGCGCCAAGAAAGCGCCGAACACCGAACCCAAACTTTTACGCAAAAAATTCGTAAAACATCCCAAAATTCGGTACGAACCGGAACTATACAGTTCGGGTTCACTCATCCCTAGTAACTAGATTATCGATGAAGGGTTGTTGATTCAGGATTATTTTTTATTTTTTTTATCATTCATTATTCCCCAGCCTCTTTACTACACACCTTTTCAGGACAGGTACTAAATAGTATGATGCAGGTGTGGGAGTTCTAAGAGCCTCTGCCCCAGGTTCTGTGGGCTAGGGGAGGAGGGCTTTCTAACAAGCAACTCTACCTTGGCCAGGCTATTTAAGGCTAGAACAGCCAACTGAATCTTTGTCATAGGTGAAGTAAAGCCTGGCTACAAACAGAATGCTGCCAATTCTAGGTTTAACATAATTGATTATTTCTTAACAATAATGTATGAGAAAAATCTATGTGTTCAGTACTACATACCAAAAACAGTGTAGACAATCTCCCACTATTCAATAGGCTTCAAATCCCAGCACTAGAGGCTCATATGTTTAGCCAAATATTAACATAAAATAAAAAAGATTTACCCTTACAAAACATTCCTAACACAATAGCAATACAGAAGGTATTTATGGTTTAAGCTGCCTCCTTGGTGGCCAGTCTAACTTTTTGTATTTTAGGAGCAGCATACAGTATAATCTTGTAACAATACATAGAACTGGAGTTTCATTTTTAATATTAATGACAATAGTAAACAAAAAGGTTTTATAGCAAGCTGTCTTCCAGGCATTTGGTGCAGTGGAACTCACCTGAGTGCATAATGTGTGGTTAGAAGCACAACATTAACAATAAAGAAAATGAAATATTAATTTCATACGTCATCTGAATGTGAAAATTACTTTTGAATTTCATTTTTAAATTTGTCATGCATAGTCTTCTGCAATGTAGTTTATACAAAGAAAATAATATAGTGTAAATGTAGTATTTAAATAATTATGTTGCATGTTCCAAAACTTCCAATTCTCTCTAAAAGAGAGGCCTTGCCCCCCCCCAAAAAAAAAATAAAATATAATAAAAAAAATATACAACTGAAAACAAAAAGAAACAAACCTGGGGTTTATTTTTCAAAAAAATGGGAAAATTCTTCAAAATGCAGTTCCATTGTAGCTCTCCAGTCTATAGTAAAGAGGATTAAAATTGACAGGTATGGACTCATAGTAGTATGGACTTTTTATATGTTAAGTGTATAGTTGGTAATGTGTTGTACTATGTGTAACATAGGATATATAATGAAGCAAAACGAAATAATAATGTTCACCAATAAAAAATATCAGTTTCACTGCCTAAGGCCTCTTGCACACAAACTATTTTTGTTTGCGGTTCAATTCAATACAATTAATCTCAATAGTTCCGCAAAAAAAATGGACTGTACTCTGTATGCATTCTGTTTTCATATATCCCTTCTCTGAAAGAAAGAACTTGTCCTATTATTGCCAACTAACAATCCATGGCTCAATTCAAGTCAATGGGTCCGCAAAAAATACAGAATGCATAAGAAACACATCCTTATGTCATCCATTTTTTGCGTATTCATGCCCACTTTGCCCATATGTATACATATGTAGGAGATCCCTACTACAGCTACTTACCTAATGTGGATGATATCAGGTACAGCATACACTAGTAAGGTGCAGGGCAACCTGCCCTCAACCAAGATGGCGACTTCTGGACGATACCATAGAATGCATGCGTCTGCAACATGACTCACAAGATGACGCTCTGCTGGACATGCGCATTGAAGAGACAGAGACGCCAAACCAACATTACGGTCTATGTGGGCGCTATTGCTTCATCTGGCGCTATTTCTGTGATCCGCATCCCTCCTCATATCACTGTTTTTATTATGATCTTCACTGGCATTATTTTTTATATAAAATGATTCTTATTCCGAGAACATAGATTATACGACACATGTCATTTGATGCACATGCACTTTGGATGTCTATAACAGATGTATGTAATTGGATGTTAATTGCAACTTCTATTTGATTGGTTTCACATTAATGAAATGTCTTTTATATACCCGCACTTTCACTGTTTCCATGCTTGAGGAAGGCTCTTGAGAGCCGAAACGTCGCAAGTTGTGCCATTTTATGGGTGAATAAACCACTTATTTCACGTTTACTTTGGAGTGCATTCCGGATTCTTTTGCTTCTATATATATATATATATATATATATATATATATATATATATTTTAAAAAAAAGCACACTGATGTACCAGCCCTGAAAAGGGCTTTTTGGGGTGCTGTCAGGACGCTGTCCTTACAGAAGATGAGTCTGTGGACACAGAACAATGCCCTAGCTAACGCTTTCCCTATGAATCAGCAGCAGCTACACTCTCTCCTCTCACTGTGAATGCAGTTTCCGAATGAATCTAAAATGGATGCTGTGAGGAGGTGGGATGGTCTGGGAGGGAGGGTCTGCTGCTGATTGGCTGGAATGTGTCTGCTGACTGTGAGGTACAGGGTCTAAGTTTACTCAATGATGATGTGTAGGGGGCGGACCGAACATCGCATATGTTCGCCCGCAGCGGCGAACGCGAACAAACTATGTTCGCCGGGAACTATTCGCCGGCGAATAGTTCGGGACATCACTATATAGGAATACTTACTAGTCTTATGCAATCCTATACAGCAGAAGTCTCATAGCGTAGTGGCTAATATTCTTCGTTACAATGCCGAAGGTTGTGAGTTCTAATCCTGTCAGAAATAAAGGCTAAATTAAATTTATATATATATATATACATATATATATATATATATATATATATATATTGTAATTGTAAAAAATGTGTAATTACCAAAAATTAATTAAAGTGGTGTCACTTGAGGAGGACCTTGTCTATGTATCCCACCACTTCAGCAAGGTACTGGGGTGGGGGCGGTACATAGACGACTTCTTCCTCATTTGGCGAGGTGACATAAAATCTTTGGAACTATTTCACTGCTATTTGAATGATAAGTACATTGAGATTGTATTCACATTAACACACTCCAACAAACAGGTCCAGTTCCTTGACACAATGGTATCCATTGTTGGTGATAGATTGTTTACGGACATCTTCACCAAGCCAACGGATTGCAATACGTTATTGCAATATGAAAATTGTCATCCTAGACCCTGTATCAAATCCCTACCACGCAGCCAATTACTGCGTGTGAGGAGAATTGTACAGGATCCAGAGATTCTACCTGTCAGATATGGACAAATGGTCAACAAATTTAGACAGAGAGGGTACGCACAAAGAAATCTAGAAAAACATCTGAAGAGAATACAGCACCCACAGGGGGGATGAGGAAAAGAAATCCAAGTCAAAACAGATCTCATTTGTAACAACATACTCAGAGCAGAGTAAGGATATAGCCAGTATACTGAGAAAACACTGGCCTATCCTAAAAAGTATTTTCCCTAAGATCGAAACACTGGCTAGGCCTCCAATCCTATCATATAGACGGCCAAACAACCTGCGTCACAGGCTGGTGAGGGCTGATGTCCCTATTAAAAAGAAGGTGCAAACATTTCTTGGTACAAGAAGGACGGGATGCTTCCCGTGCCTTACATGTGTGAATTGCACGTATATGATTAAGTAATGTAATGTATTCACACACCCAGGAACTGGAGTTACATATGACATCTGTCATTATTTGACGTGTGACAGCACGTTTGTCATATACGTGTTAAAATGCCCATGTGGTCTCCTCTATGTAGGGGAGACAACATGTGACATGAAAACACATCTGAATAACCACCGGTTTTCGATAAGACGCAAAAGACTAGACCTACCTGTCCCAAAAAATTTTGTGGAATATGGTCATACTGAAAAAGATCTAAAATGTATGATTATAGATCAGGTCCAAAGAGGTAGACGAGGTGGGGACCGCACAGTGACCCTTAAACAAAGGGAACTGCGGTGGATACATTGCCTACAGTCACTCAAACCACAGGGCCTGAATGTGGATTTTAAATGGAACATCATGTAGTTTGTTGGGGCTCTCCTTGCCCCTCTGAGGGCTTGTTTTCCTCTTATACCAATTTGGTTATGTGATCACCTTTGGTGTCTATTATCTTAATTATGTATTATTTTTTGCTTTCAGAACTTTCTGGATCTGAAAGGGACTTTTCTATTTTTCAAGTTTATCATCACGGTGGAGGAGAATGATGGCGATCGTCTATGGCAGTTTAGTCCCACAATTGGATAATGGGGTTGGAACTATTGCTTTACTTTTAAAGGAGAAATGGATAAGTTGTGAATGGAGGAAGTTATGGCCACAGGAGATGTATAGGGGGTGATTGTAGGCTATGAGGATGCGGGGTGTGGACAATGTAGTCCTATAGGTATGCAGGGAGGATCACTTGTGTGACGTATCCATGTATACCGCACCCCTTTTTCTCCATTGAATACATGTAATGTCCCTATCAAGGACTGCAATCCTCCGATATTTACGGTTTGACATCCGGATCAATTTACAATAATCATCTGCAATAATCTAGCTAGTAGTTACGGACAACCCTATCATTTCCTATGTGGTCCTTTTATTCCCCTATACAGACCTCACTGCTGTGCTCTGACTAACCCTTGAGAGTGCAGTGCGCCGAGGTGAACGCTTCCTTGTTGCCAGGCTACGGCTCACATGATTCGTCATGTGACCTGGGGCCGGACATGGACATGGAGACGTCGCCTCCCGTATCGTCATGCTTCGGGGGAGGGGCCTGGCGGCTGGTGCGTGCATCATGACCGGCGTCATTACTGAGCGCGGTCTTTGATTGTGGACACCTGTTGCTAGGATACCGGACATGTGCAGTGGAGGTCCGGGGACGCCGGCACAGCTGCCATCATGAAACTCCACTCTGTAAGTTTTTAATCACGTGGCAGATTGACCACTTAATTAGCACATTCAGGTGATCACTGTAACTAAAGCACGAGGCACTTTATGAATTAGGCAATGTTTGTTTGCGATTTTTTGTGAAATTTCACTATGTATGTAAAATCGTGGTTTAGCCATGTGATATATGTAATGAATTCACATACAACTATAAAAATTTTATGTAATCTATGTTTATATACATCATTGATCATGTTATTGTTAATCACTTTGTTAATTGACTCACTAAGCATTGTGGGTATAAATGTAGATGCTGTGACACCAATTGTTATGCTTGAGAAAGACTGCAATGAGCAGTTGAAGCATTGCACAGGGGAAATAAAGTGGTTCGCTTTTCACTTTTATCCTGGAGTGCTGCCTCTTCTTTGTAAAATCTACAACCATTTTGACCGAACAGCCTAAGGTCAGAGGATTTTGCACCCAACTTCACCTACAAGTGCTGCTGTCCTTTCTTTGTGAGATATATATATATATATATATATATATATATATATATATATATAATACTTCTGATATATATATACATATATATATACACTTACCTAAAGAATTATTAGGAACACCATACTAATACAGTGTTGGACCCCCTTTTGCCTTCAGAACTGCCTTAATTCTATGTGGCATTGATTCAACAAGATGCTGATAGCATTCTTTAGAAATGTTGGCCCATATTGATAGGATAGCATCTTGCAGTTGATGGAGATTTGAGGGATGCACATCCAGGGAACGAAGCTCCCATTCCACCACATCCCAAAGATGCTCTATTGGGTCTGGTGACTGTGGGGGCCATTTTAGTACAGTGAACTCATTGTCATGTTCAAGAAACCAATTTGAAATGATTCAAGCTTTGTGACATGGTGCATTTTCCTGCTGGAAGTAGCCATCAGAGGATGGGTGCATGGTGGTCATGAAGGGATGGACTTGGTCAGAAACAATGCTCAGGTAGCCCGTGGCATTTAAGCGATGGCCAATTGGCACTAAGAGGCCTAAAGTGTGCCCAGAAAACATCCCCCACACCATTACACCACCACCACCAGCCTGCACAGTGGTAACAAGGCATGATGGATACATGTTCTCATTCTGTTTACGCCAAATTCGGACTCTATCATTTGAATGTCTCAACATAAATTGAGACTCATCAGACCAGGCAACATTTTTCCAGTCTTCAACAGTCCAATTTTGGTGAGCTCATGCAAATTGTAGCCTCATTTTCCTATTTGTAGTGGAGATGAGTGGTACCCGGTGGGGTCTTCTGCTGTTGTAGCCCACCTTTCTTTCCCATTCTGACATTCAATTTGGAGTTCAGGAGATTGTCTTGACCAGGACCACAACCCTACATGCATTGAAGCAACTGCCATGTGATTGGTTGATTAGATAATCGCATTAATGAGAAATTGAACAGGTGTTCCTAATAATTCTTTAGGTGAGTGTATATATATATATATATATATATATATATATATATATATATATATTTAAATTAAATTTAGCCTGTATTTCTGATGAGATTTAAAATTACAACCTTCTACATTACAGCCCAGAATGTTAACCGCTAAACTATAGAGCTGCATTGCCAGTTACTAAAATATATATATATATATATATATATATATGAGACTGCTGTATGTGAATACTTAAGACTAGTAAGTATTCCTACATAGCAGAAGTCTCATATTTTTATTTATTTATTTTTATTTTTTGACAGTAACTGGCCATGCAGCTCTATAGTGTAGTGGTTAACATTCTTGGCTGTAATGTAGAAGGTTGTGAGTTCGAATCCCACCAGAAACTTTTCAGAAAAAGAGGCTAAATTAGGTTTAAATACACTGACTAGCCGAACTAGTGTTAGGCCAAGCATGCTCGCCCAACACCAATAACTCATGCTTTGAGGCATTTTTTTTTGTTTGTTTGTTATTGGTTCTAGCTGGAGATGAGCAATTTTTAAAAATAAACTTTGACCCAAATATTTCAAAAAATTGCATTAATCAGTATCAGAATTTCTTGAGATTCTTTTCCAGGCATTCAAAGTACCATATTTTTTATTAGGGTACAATTGATTCAAACCCAAATTGAATCACAAGGTTAATTTGGACAAATTCAATCAAATTTATTTTAAGAAATGTGTTCATTTCTAGTTCAGCAATGGAGGAATAACCATGAGTACTTATGTAATTACTCTACAGTATGCAACCAGTTAGGAGTGAACTCAAACTGTCTAGTACTGGCCACAACAGGCTTTTGGTACAGCTCCATATTCTCCATTATTTCTGGTGAAACAACAGAAGACTTTTGGAAATGTATAGTGAAAAGAAAAATTAATATATATACACTGAACAAAAACTTATACGCAACACTTTCAGTTTTGCTCCCATTTAGCATGAGCTGAACTCAAAAATCAGAAACATTTTCTACATACACAAAAGACCCATTACTCTCAAATATTGTTCACAAATCTAAATCTTTGTTAGTGAGCACTTCTCCTTTGCCGAGATAACAGACGTGGCATATCAAAGTGCTGATTAGACAGCATGAATATTGCACAGGTGTACCTTAGACTGCCTACAATAAAAGGCCACTCTGAAATGTGCAGTTTGATCACACAGCACAATGTCACAGTTGTAGCAACTTTTGAGGGAGCGTGCAATTGGCATGCTGACTGCAGGAATATCTACCAGAGCTGTTGCCTGTGCAATGAATGTTCATTTCTCTACCATAAGCTGTCTCCAAAGAAAGTATATTATTGGTATATAACACCCCTGCTTCAATCAGTTTTTTTTTTTTTTTTTTTTTTTTGTTTTGGGGGGGCAACTGGTATAGAACACCAGTAGCAATTATTTGTTCCAATGGCGTTTGTCACTATCTTTAGCTAAGGTAATGCAGCTAAACCGCAAACAAATGCTGCACTACCCAAATGCACTATATAGAAAGTATATAATTGGTATATAATACCCCTGCTTCAATCAGTTTTTTTGGGGGGGCAACTGGTATATCACACCAGTAGCAATGATTTGTTCCAATGGCGTTTGTCACTATCTTTAGCTAAGGTAACGCAGCAAAACCGCAAACAAATGCTGCATTACCCTAATGCACTATATAGAAAGTATATAATTGGTATAACACCTCATCTTCAATCAGTTTTTTTGGGGAGGCAACTGTTATATCACACTAGTAGAAATTATTTGTTCCAATAGCGTTTGTCCGTCTGTGAGCTGAGGTAACGCAGCAAAGCCGCAAACAAATGCTCCACTACCCAAATGCACTATATAGAAAGCATATAATTGGTATATAACACCCCTGCTTCAATCAGTTTTTGGGGGGGAAACTGGTATATCACACTAGTAGAAATTATTTGTTCCAATAACGTTTGTCACTCTGAGCTGAGGTAACGCAGCAAAACCGCAAACAAATGCTGCACTACCCAAATGCACTATATAGAAAGTATATAATTGGTAAAACTGCCTCAATCAGTTTTTTGGGGGGGCCAACTGGTATATCACACCAGTAGAAATTATTTGTCCCAATGGCGTTTGTTACTATCTGTAGCTGCAGTAACGCAGCTAAACCGCCATACAATAGTTAGGCTGCTGCAGACAGCGACATTGCACTGAAGATGGGGAGCAGCTAATGTCACTGACCGCAGCGCACACCGTCTACAGAAAAGTACACTGGATGTCACAGATTTATTTGAGATGCGCATACTTTACACTGGAGATGTGACACAGCTAAAGTGTGTGCATCCCAAAAAAATCTGTGACATCCAGCATACTTTTTCCATAGACGGTGTGCGCTGCAGACAGTGACATTAGCTGCGCCACATCGCCTGTGTAAAGTGTGTGCATCCAAAAAATATCAGTGACATCCAATGTACTTTTTCAATAGATGTGTCCGCTTCTGACAGTGACATAACCAGTGACACACCTGCAGTGTAACGTGCGTGATGAAAAAAATTATCTGTGACAGACAGACAGTGACGTTAGCTGCGCGACATCTCCTGTGTAAAGTGTGCTCATCCTAAAAATATCTGTGACATACAGTGTACTTTGTCAATAGATGGTGTCTGCTGCTGACAGTGGCATTACCAGGGCCACATCTGCAGTGCATCGTGTGCGCTTCAAAAAATAAAATCTGTGACACACAGCGTTTTCTCATTCCAAATAATTGTGACATTTCCTGTAATTTTTCATTAGCCGCTAGTGACAGTATTGACATTACCTGCGGAATATCTCCTGTGTGACGTTTCCACATTCCAAATACCTTTTTAAATTTTTTTGTGCATACACTTCCAAATCCTATGCTACTGTACGTGTGACAGACTTTCAATCATATATAACATTTAATACACTGCCTGTCCCAAAAAAAAGTTGCCACCTGGATTTAACTATGCAAATAAGTATGAACCTCCTATTGGATAATTACTGCATGGGCGATTATCTTTCAGCAGGCAACAAGTTATTTAACCCAAACTGGTGCAATGAGTTGCTTCTCATTTCTTAAACAACCATGTCGAAAGACACATCTCATGGTCGTGGAAAAGATGTTAGTCTGTTTGAGAAGGGTCAAATCATTGGCATGCCTCAAGCAGAGAAAACATCTAAGGAGATTGCAGAAACTACTAAAATTGGGTTAAGAACTGTCCAACGCATTATTAAAAACTGGAAGGATAGTGGGGACCCATCGTAATCGAGGAAGAAACGTGGCGGGAAAAAATCCTGAATGATCGTGATCGGCGATCACTTAAACGTTTGGTGAAATCAAATCAAAGAAAAACAACAATAGAACTCAGAGCTATGTTTAATAGTGAAAGTAAGAGCATTTCCACACGCACAAAGCGAAGGGAACTCAAGGGATTGGAACTGAACAGCTGTGTAGCCGTAAGAAAACCATTAATCAGTGAGGCAAACCAGAAAAAAAGGCTTCAATTTGCTAGGGAGCATAATGATTGGACTCTTGAGCAATGGATAAAGGTCATGTGGTCTGATGAGTCAAGATTTACCCTGTTCCAGAGTGATCGGCGCATCAGGGTTAGAAGAGAGGCAGATGAAGTGATGCACCCATCATGCCTAGTGCCTACTGTACAAGCCTGTGGGGGCAGTGCTATGATCTGGGGTTGCTGCAGTTGGTCAGGTCTAGGTTCAGCAACAGTATGTGCTCCAATAATGAGGTCAGCTGACTACCTGAACATACTGAATGACCAGGTTATTCCATCAATAGATTTTTTCTTCCCTGATGGCACGGGCAAAATCAAAGATAACAATGCCAGGATTCATCGGGCTCAAATTGCGAAAGAGTGGTTCAGGGAACATGAGACATCATTTTCACACATGGATTGTCTCTCACAGAGTCCAGACCTTAACACCATTGAGAATCTTTGGGATGTGCTGGAGAAGGCTTTGCGTAGCAGTCAGACACTGGATGGAAATACATTTTGTGACATTGCAGAAGCTTATTTGTTCCGTAATCAAAGCTACAATCGGCACATGAGACGTCAGTTGAAGGGGGAGAGGGGAATCCCAGTGACATATACAGAAACAGATGTAAAAATGGTGCAGGATATACTTGGTATGGTTTCACGGATGGAAAATTTAATGGGTAATTTGGTAACCCAGCTCGGGGCAGTACAGACGGATGTTATGGTTATCGAAAGAGCACATAGGGTCCCCACAAAAAACAGGGTGCCAGGAGATTACCTTAGATTGATATTGGTGAAATGCCTACTATCTAAGGACCGAGATGGAATATTTGCCGACTCTAGAAACTCAGAAAGATACCATATACAGGGTGTAAAGATTAAACTTTTTCCAGATTATTCATTAACGCACAAAGAAAAGAGTTTATATCAGTTAAAAAAAGACTAAGGGAGGCAGGTATAAAGTATAGTCTAAGGGTGGAATATAATGGCAAGTTTGTTTTCTTTCAGACTCCGGAGGAAGTTAGTGAATGGGCGGATGGGGAGGGTCTTTGAGGCTGGGGGGGGAGGAGGTGATAGGAGCCACTATGCTAAGTTATGGAGTCGCCCGGACTGCCGACCAGCAGAAGGGGGGACTATTTAGATGGGAGGGTATATAGGGGATGTGGGTGGGGGGGCATGGAGAGAGAAAGTTTTTTTTTTTCCCTCCCCCTCGGCTAGATGGTTAGGGTCCTTTCATTGAATGTGAGAGGGCTCCGTGAGAGGGTTAAAAGGTACGCTATCCTTGAGTGGATGAAGAGGATTCTGCCAGCCATCATCTGCCTCCAGGAGACACATTTAGATAAGGAATCAGTAAGGTGGTTGGAGAGGAGATGGATGGTGGCGGGATATCATTCCGTATATACCACTTACTCCAGAGGGGTATCAATTTTGATACATAACAAGATTAAATTTGAGGCCCTGGTATGTGAGGCCGATGACTATGGCAGGAACCTCTTTCTACATTGTTATGTAGAAGGGAAAAAAAACGTACTCGCAAATATATATGTTCCACCACCATATAAATCAGATGTTTTGTATCAACTGTATAGATTTATGTTGAATAAACAGGAATGTATACTGATTGCGGTTGGCGATTATAACACGGTTATGGATCCACTCAGGGATAGGATGTCTAGTAGAGGGGGAGGAGCACAAAATGTAGAATATGAATTTAATTGGGTAGATATTTGGCAGGCTCAGAACCCGGACGAAACTATGTACTCTTGTTATTCAAAAACGCATCAAACTTGGTCGAGAATAGATATGATTTTTGCAAACAAAAATCTAATATCCCAAAACAGGATTAGGATAAAGTATATACCCATGGCTCTGTCAGACCATAGTGCAATGGTAATTGAGTTGGATTTGAATAAAAATAATATTTTTCCATTGTTTAAGTTTAATCCCCATTGGTTATTATTGATCTCAGATAAAGAGAGTATAATAGAGGAGTTAAAACTCTTCTTTATGGAAAATAATGGTTCTGCCGGTAGACTTGTGGTTTGGGACACTTTTAAGGCATTTTTGAGGGGAGTACTGTTTAAAAAACTAGAGAAAATGGGAAGGCATTGGAAAAAAAATTACAAGAGGCTGGAATGGTATGTATGAGATACCCTACTGTACTTAATAAGAGACTTTGGGAGGAAGAACAGGAAAAGTTGAGGATATATAAATTAGAAAAAAGTAGGAAAGAATTGCTCCTTCAGGGGATTCGGTTTAGCTTCGGAGGGTGAAAAGGTTGGTAAAATATTAGCAAATATAGTGAGAAATCAAAAAGGTAACTCATGGATTGGTGCGATTAAAGATAAAACGGGTAAATTATTTACCATACCCGAAGATATTAAAAAAGTGTTTGGGGACTATTTCCAAGAGTTATATAAGTCTAGGGTACAATATTCAAAACAAGAGCTAGATTCATATCTAGACAAGATTGCTTTTAGTAGGATATCGGAGGTCCAAAAAGAATATCTGGAAAAAGAAATAACGGTGGCAGAAATAAATTTAGCTCTGGGGAAGGTGAAACTTGAGAAAACACCAGGGGGAGACGGGCTCCCCTTTGAAATATATAAAACCTTTTTCCAGGTATTAGTTCCAGAATTAAAAATAACACTGGGCGAGGCTCAAAAATTAGGTGATCTACCGAATTCTATGAAGGAAGCAATTATCACATTAATTCCAAAAAAGGGGAAGGAACAAACAGATCCCGGCTCATATAGGCTAATATCCCTATTGAATACGGATGTCAAAATCTTGGCAAAAGTTTTAGCGGACAGGCTCTCAAGGGTTATTAAAGTAATAATAAATAAAGACCAGACAGGATTTATACCGGGTAGAACAATATATTCTAATATAAGAAGGTTATTCCTTAACATCGAAGCCAATAGATCAGATGTAGGGGAGAAAGCGATACTCTCATTGGATGCCCAAAAGGCATTTGATTGCATCGAATGGGAGTATTTATGGGCAGTATTAAGGAGGTTTGGTATAGGGGAGGGATTTATAGGATGGATACAGTTAATATATCGTAACCCTAGGGCCAGAGTGGTGGTGGATGGGAGCTTGTCCCTGCCGTTTGCCCTATCACGTGGCACAAGGCAGGGATGCCCTCTCTCCCCATTGTTATTTGCAATTGCAATTGAACCCTTGGCAAATACAATAAGAAACGATAGGGAGATTAAAAGTTTTTCATATGTGGGTGGAGAAGAAAAACTGTTAATGTATGCGGATGATATTTAGCTTTTTTTGCAAAACACTGGGGAACAATTTAATAAAGTGGTAGAGATAATAGATAATTTTTTTTTTTTTTTCGGGTTTAAATATTAATTGGGGAAAATCACATATGTTATTATTAGGAGATGGGCAATTACAGAGAGATACACGGGTGCACGTTCTTAAAAAACACGAAAATTTTAAATATCTCGGCATACAAATCTCCGGAAAACATAGAAGAATATGAAAAATTAAATGTCCTCCCCTTAATAAAAGAATTAAGAACTAAAATACACATATGGAAAAGATTACCAATGTCAATGCAGGGTAGGGTAAATTTAATAAAAATGGTCTTTCTCCCAAAGATACTTTATGTACTGCAAAATGCCCCAATGAGAATACCTCAGAACATTTTTAAATTATTTGATTGATTAATGGGGGACTTTATTTGGAAGGGTGCGATCCCTCGGATAAAGAAGGAAGTCCTTCAGCTTCCAGTGCAAGAAGGAGGACTAGCGCTTCCCAATCTGTTTTTTTTTATGGGAATATAAAGGATAGTTTAGATAGTCATATGGGTAGGCAAGAATTAAATAGATGGGGATGGAAAGAGGAATGTAATCACTTAGAGGTATTGGAGTCAGGTTTTTTGGGGAAAAATAATACTGGTAATAGGATATTAAATTCAGTAGAATACGTATGGGGGGAAATTAAGAAGATACTGGAGATCAAAGGGTTTTTGAAGTATACACCGATATGGAAACATTTTAATTTAAAGGAATTGGAAACAATAAGAGATTATATAGATTGGGGGGAAAAAGGAATGAAATATTTAGATCAGATTTTTGAGGAAGATAAGCTGAAGGACTTTAACATAATGGTGTCGGAATTCGGGATCCCCCATAGTAACATGTATAAATATTTCCAGCTTAGGAACACATTACGGACAACGGCACAGGAGGATAGGTACAGAAGGGAAAAATCTGATATGTTGGATAAGTTTATTGTAGTAGGGGAAGGAGGTGGAATAACTGCAAAGAGATATAGGCTTTTGATGGAGGGTAAAAGAAAAACGATTACAATGCTTGCCGCGAAAAAATGGGAGAAAGATCTAGATTCCTTTACAGAAGAAAAATGGAGAGATGCCCTTAGAAACTATGCAACGGATAGGGGTTCGCATAAGATTTCACAATTTTTTATAGTGCATAGACTACATCGATCTCCATGGATGTTAAAAAGAATGGGAGTGAGAGCAACAGATAAGTGTCCAAAATGCTGGGAGGAGAGAGCTGATTTGATACATTGTTTTTGGAGGTGTCCCAAGCTTCATAGATATTGGATAGAAATAATGGAAACCGTGTTTTTGCTCTTGAAGGTTCGGTTGCCAAATGATCCAGCAATTTGTATTTTAGGGGCAACTGAACATTTGAAATTAAATTTAAAAAAAAACTATTGGTTTTGAATAAAGTATTATTTCAGGCTAGACTCCTTATACTTAGGAAATGGATAAAGGTAGATTTACCGACGGTGGGACAGTGGAGAAAAGCAATAGACAATCTAATCAAAGAAGAACGCGGGATGAAGAATTATACTAAAAAGTCACCAAATCTCGACCAGGTTTGGAAAAATTGGTTACTTTCGTTTTTTTTTTTTTTTTCTCTCTACGCCCCCCCCCTCCTTTTGGGGGTGGGAGGGAAATGGGAGGGAGGGGGGCGGGTGGTGGTTGGGAAAGGGGAGAAAGAAAGAAAAAAATGAACAGTAATTATTAATTGCCAATAACTGTTTTTCATGTATTGCTGGAGCAATGTGGTTTTTTTTTATGGACGTATTTATTGTATGAAATTGAAATAAAGATATATATAAGGAAAAAATAAATAAAATAAGCTAAAATCGGTCCAACAAAATATTAGAGTGTGTGACCTTTTTTTGGGTGGAAACTTTTTTTGGGGACAGGCAGTGTATGAAGAAGGCAAACAGTAAGGGACATGGCAGTGGCCGTGATGGTGCATGCAAAGACTGTGGCCCTGGGCATGGTAAAACTGTGCCTGCTGCCAGAGCATAAGAAAAGCTATCATCCATGATACCTAGCTTCATGTCCCAGTTTGCAGGGTGGCACAGGACACCACTCTTGAAGTCAGACCAGTGCGACCAGGTGGTCAGTTGGATAGCAGCAGATAATGCTTCCAGTTGGTTAAGCACCATCCGATCTTCCACCAAGTCCAGTCTCAGTAGCCAAGAGTTTGCTTAACCCCATCCTCACCCTTATGCTCCTTCCTCCCACCATGGAGAGTCTGGGCAAAAAAGTTAACCCAAACTCGGATATCCCGAGGAGCTCTTTTTAGCGCCATTCCTTGATTTGGCCCTCTCGCCAAGCATGCTTGAAGAGGGACAGATCTTGTGCCCTGATTCCCAAACTCTTGAGCATCCACAATCACAAGAAGATGACGGTGGGGAACGGCAATTACTGTTAAATGCGGTGGTTGATGATGAGACACAGTTGCCAATAACTCAAAGGCAATTACTGTCTCAAGAGGTTGATGAAGAGGATGAGACACAGTTGTCAATCACTTAGGTAGTGTTTAGGTAAAAAAAAACAGGAGGGTGAGCAGAGTGAGATAGTGGAAGAGAAGGTGGTAGATGATGAAGTCACTGACCCAACCTTGGAAGGTGGAAAGCCAAGAAAGGCCAGCAGTATAGAGGTGGAGGTATCTGATGCACCGCAACAGGCTGGAAGAGGCAGTGGGGTGGCAAAAGGGAGAAGGCGGGCTACACCAAACAGGCCCGCAACTGTTCCATGGTTGCGGAAATCTCCCATGCCAAGGGATAGGTGTTCTGCAGTATGGCGCTTTTTTTAGGAATGTGCGGACGACAAAAGAATAGTAGTTTGCAACCTGATCCGTACCAAAATGAGCCGGGACGTGAACACTAGTAACTTCACAACCACCAGCATGATCCGCCACATGGCATCAAAGCACCATAATAAGTGGGACGAACACCTGGGTCCACAATCTATGTCTGCGGGTCACAACACTGCCTCCTCTTCCCCTGTGTTACATACTGGCCAATCCCCTGTCGAAGGCACAGTCCCGGATGCCTCCCGCCCTGCACCTGGACCTTCGCAAGCACCATCAGCGACCACATCCACTTCTGTGTCCCAGCGCAGCGTCCGAATGTCCTTTGCCCAGGCATTTAAACGCAAATACCCAGCCACCCACTCACAAGCCATAGCACTAAATGAGCAGCTTTTAAAATTACTGGCCCTGGAAATGTTGCTATTTAGGCTTGTGGACACTGAGGACTTCCGCAGCCTGATGTCAGCGGCCGTTCCGCATTATGCAATTCCCAGCCACCACTATTTTTCAAGGTGTTCCGTGCCTGCCTTACACCAACATGTGTCCCATAATATCACACATGCCTTGACCAACACAGTTACTGGGAAGGTCCACTTAACCACGGACACATGGACAAGTGCATTCAGCCTTGGACGCTCCATTTCCCTGATGGCACACTGGGGAATGTTGTGCCAGGAGCGAGTCGTACCCTGGGATGGCACAGGTGCTACCAACGCCAAGGATTGCGGGCCCTAATTCCATCAGAGTTTCCGCCACCACCTATGTTAGTGGCTCTAACCCCCACTTCTCCGCCTCCACTTCCACCTCAGAATTATCCGCGTTCAGCACCAGTCAGTCCTCAGTTGGTAGCTGGAAGCAGTGTAGCACTGCAGTGGGGAAGCGTCAACAGGCCATGCTGAAGCTTATATGCTTAGGGGACAAACAGCACACCGCCACAGAGCGGCAGGGGATACGAGACTAAACTGAGTTGTGGCTCTCGCCACTCAACCTAGAACCAGGCATGATTGTGTCTGATAATGGCCGTAACTTGGTGGCTGC
This sequence comes from Bufo gargarizans, assembly GCF_014858855.1. Taxonomy (NCBI): domain Eukaryota; kingdom Metazoa; phylum Chordata; class Amphibia; order Anura; family Bufonidae; genus Bufo; species Bufo gargarizans. The sequence continues at coordinate 174,063,464 of NC_058085.1, forward strand.
TTTGGAGCTCGGCAAGCTCACACACATCCCATGCCTAGCCCACGTCTTAAACTTAGTGGTTCAGCGGTTTCTCAAAATCAAAATTTACCCCAATTTGCCTGAGCATTTGGTGAAGGTGCGCTGCATCTGTGCACATTTCTGCAAGTCATCGACAGCTTCAGCCGGTCTGTCAATGCTGCAGCAGCGCTTGAAATTGCCAGCTCACCGGTTGTTGTTTGACGTGAGCATGAGCTGTAACTCTACGCCCGGTTTTGTGAGCAGCAGAGTGCAGAGTGGAATACCAGCTGCAATATGGGTGTCACTTTTCCAGTCAGCTTCAACTATTTACAAGTGAGGAGTGGGCATGGATGAATTACTTCTGTAAGGTTTTAAGAAACTTTGAGGAATCAACACAAATGGGGAGCGGCGATAAAGCTATTATCAGCGTAACCATCCTACTTCTTTGTCTACTCAAAAGCTCGCTGCTTACAATTAAGGATGACGCTTTGCATGTAGAAGAGGTGGAAATGGTGGAAACATTATGCAGGGTGATAGCAAGACCACCCTCAGTTTGTCTTCTTAGCGCAAATTGGACGATGAAGAGGAGGAGGAGCAGAATACGGTTGTCTCCGATAGAGGGTAGTACCCATAGTAGTTTAATTCCATCTGTTCTGCGTGGGTAGGCAGAAGAAGAGGAAGAGGATGAGGCGATTGAGAGTGATCCTCCTGATGATGACAGCAAAGTCTTGCCTGTTGGTACTCTGACACACAATGCTGACTTCATGTTAGGCTGCATTTTCCGCAACCCGCACATTATACGCATTTTAGACAACACAGATTACTGGTTGTTCACCCTTCTCGACCCCTGCTACAAAGAGAACTTCTCATGTCTCATTCCTCTGGTGGAGAGGATGAGCAAAATGGTGCAATACCAGGAGATCCTTGTCAAAAAAAATTCTCAAAAGATTTCCATCTGACAACACTGGTGGCAGAGTCTGTAGTTCCTTGGCCAACGGAGGAGGGGAGACAAGGGGAACACACAGCAGTTTCAACAGAGGCAGGGTAACACTCTCAAAAGCCTGGGACAGTTTCATGACACCTCGCCAGCATTCTCACCCTGATGCTGGAAGATGATGAAGGAGTACATAGCAGACCGTGAATGATCCCTCGGTGCCTTACAACTACTGGTTGTCCAAGATGTACACGTGGCACAAACTGGCGCTCTACGCCTTGGAGGTGCTGGCCATCCCTGCCCCCAACGTTTTGTCTGAGCGGGTATTTAGTGCTGCTGGTGGCATTATAACAGATAAGGATATCCGCCTATCAACTGAAAATGCTGACAGGTTGACTTTTATAAAAATGAACAAGGCCTGGATTGACCATGACTTCTCGACTCCACCAAAGGAAACATGAATGATGAACATAAAGGCACTTTAAATGTGTTGTTTATAATGTACTGAATGCACTGTATTCCTGTGCACCCCTTCCACCACAAACAAGGGTATATGGTTGAATCTTCCTTTATCATCCTCCTTCTTCTCTTTCATCATATCAACATGCTTATTATATATACCCTTCGCATATAATGTTTTATAGGGTCAATTCAGCGGCAAGCCCTCGTATATAATTTTTTAGATGGTCAGCTCATCAGCAGGCCCTCGCATATAATGTTTCACAGGGTCAGCTCACCAGCAGGCCCTCACCTACAATGTTTTACATGGTCAGCTCACCAGCAGGCCCTTGCATATAATTTTTTACAAGGTCAGCTCACCAGCAGGCCTTAATCTACAATCTTTTACAGGGTCAGCTCACCTGAAGGCCCTTGCAGGCCTTCACCTACAATCTTTTACAGGTCAGCTCACCTGCTGGCCCTCACCTACAACCTTTTAGAGGGTCAGCACACCGGCAGGCACTCACATATAATATTTTACAGGGTCAGCTCACCAGCAGGCCGACACCTCAAATGTTTTACAGGGTCAGCTCACCAGCAGGCCCTCACATATAATTTTTTACAGGGTCAGCTCACTAGCAGGCCTTCACCTACAATTTTCTACAGGGTCAGCTCATCTGCTGATCCTTGCATATAATGTTTTGGAGAGTCAGCTCACCTGCAGGCCCTCTCATACAACCTTTTAGAGGTTCAGCTCACCAGCAGATCCTAACCTACAATCTTTTACAGGGTCATCTCACCTGAAGGCCCTTGCAGGCCTTCACCTACAATCTTTTATAGGTCAGCTCACCTGCAGGCCCTCTCCTACAACCTTTTAGAGGTACAGCTCACCAGCAGACCCTCACCTACAATCTTTTACAGGGTCAGCTCACCTGCAGGCCCGCACCTAAAATCTTTTACAGGGTCAGCTTACCTGCAGGCCCTCACCTAATTACACCTAATAGGTAATTTGTGCGCATGCTGCCTTGCTTGGATGTGGTAGACATAGCCGTTTCTCTCTGGAATCGAACATTGATTCACCATTACCCGTTGTCACCATGGTCTGTGCTGAAAATAACATCAAAAGTTGATAGGACAGACATCCGAATGGACCGTTGCAGCGACGGGGATGTGCGGTCGGCCCCAGGTTATCTAGAGTCACCAAAGCCGCAGCAGGCCCTTGCCACATAATGTTTTAGATGGTCAGATCAGCAGGCGCTTGCTCCCAAAAAAAAAAAAAGGGTCACCAGCAGACCATCAATCATACGTTTTCAAGGCTGTGTATGATGCCCTCCTTCATGTGTAACAACGGTTGTATTGGAGTATCGGTTCCTTGTAATTTTTGGCAGCCCTTTCACTTAGTGCATAGGCTTTATGAGTGTAGAAGTCCCACTACACGAACAATTGTACCACAATGTGAATTTTTGACAACAATTGCACTTTCAAGTACATTTACAGGAAAGAATGTTTCCTAAAAATGTTTCCTCTAAAATCGATTTTATCTTCGGTTTGGTGCGAATTATTGTCAGTCTGAAAAAAGTGGCGTACTACTCGGACAACATCGTTTCCAGCAGCGACTTGGGAGTCCAATATGCATTCAGACATCCTCCCCATGCTGTTCCCAAACCATTTTGGTGGTGCTTCCATCAATTTCTGACCCTTTCCATTGAACCTGGCACGGGGTGCCTGGTTTAATGCTCGGGTTCTCCCATTGACTTCCATTATACTCGGGTGTTCGGCTAGAGCACATGAGCACCCAAGCACTTTGGTGCTCGATGAACACTAATCTTTTTTTTTCTTTTTTTTACTTGAAACTTTAAGTTTTTTTATTATAAAGAAAAACACTTTTTTCACTTTTTTACATTTTTCTTACTGTGGGACTTTACATTTTCAGGGTTTGATCCCTGTTTCAATTCAGTATAATACATTATGTATTGTACTGAATTGAACGGTCAGCGTCTTACACAGTAAGACACTGACAGTTGCCTAGGAGACCCAGCCCTCAGGCTGGATCTCCTGGGCTTCCATAGCTGGCAGGCTCCGATGCCTGTGTAAGGCATCTGGGCTGCCATGGCAACCATCCGCTCCCTGCCAAAGTCAGGTGGAGCCCCCTCCCTCTGTAAACCCCGCACATACTGCAGATAGGGCGGGTGCAGCTCCTGCACCCGCCCGATCCCATCATGTGCATGCATATGGGAATGCGGTAAGGCAACACATTCCCCCATGTACATGTATGTGATTTTGGAGGAAGTGATTAATGGACAAATTTATCATTTCACCCTCTACAGTGCTATATACACAAGATCAACTAAAGAATGGTTGAAGAATTAGAATTGTGTTTTGGAATGGCCATATCACAGTCCTGATCTTAACCCTATCGAGATGCTGTAACATGACATGAAGAGGGCTGTGCATTCAAGACATCCCAGAAATATGAACTGAAGTATACTTGCTAGAATTAATGGTCTAAAACCCCTCTTCAACATTGTACAATCTTGTTTGCAGCTAGAAGAAACATTTGGTGGAGATGACTGTTGCTAAAGATGATCTACAGGTGATTATGTTTAAAGGTTCACTTACTTTTATTTCCTAAACTATAGATATTTACTCAATGATCTCAATAAAATACATTAATGGTACAACTGTTTGTGTGTTATTAGTTTAGATAGATTGTGTCTGCCTATAACCGTCAGTCCACATTTTATTAATCAATGCAGGAATTCAGGTAATTCCAAAAGCATATATTAATTTAACACCTTCTACCCCAGATGTTTTATTTTTTTACGTACATTTTCATCTTGCGCTTCCCCCCTTCCCAGAGCCATAACTTTTTTATTTTTCAATTCAATTAGCCCTATGAGAGCTTTTTTTTTGCAGGACAAGTTGTATTTCCAACGCCACCATTTAATACTGCATCAAATGTAGTGGGAAACAAGTTTGAAAGGTGGTGGATTTGGAAACAAAAACACAATTTTGCCACAGTTCTACAGTTTTTTTTCCACACCATTCATTATGCAGTAAAACTGACTTGTGATCTTCATTCTTCAGGTCAGTATGAATGTGATGATACCACATATGTATAGTTTTTCTTGTGTTTTGATACTGAAAATGAGAGCAACATTTTTTTGCAGAACTGCATGAGGGCTCATTTTTGCAGGGCAATCTGTATTTTTCATTGATACTATTGTTGTGTGAAGAGATGGCCTCGCGGTTCGCCCGGCGGTCGTTTCGCGGCGGACTTTGCGTGTTCGCGATTCGCAGAACATGCGAACATATGGAGATATTTGTGCTCGCCATATTCTTTTACATTGTGAAGAACTTTGACCCATGACACATCCATCAGGTGATACAGGACAGCCAATTGAGACGTTTCAGCACATAAACATACCCCCTACCTTATAAATAAACCTTATCTGGCCGCCATTTTACATTCAGTGTTTTGCCAGTGTTGGGAGAGGTTGCTGTGTGGAGCAGGGACAGGCTGTTAGGGACACCAAAAGCTAGCTAATAGGGCCACAAAAGTCTTTTTTAAGGACTGGTATAGGTGTGCTATTGATAGGTGTGATACACAGATGGGTGCGATAAACTTATAATATACTTTTATAATGAGTCAAAAACACATAGATCTATATAGTGATCCCCTGGAAGTAAGGGGCCTAGGGGCTAGGGGCTTACTATGGCCATTATTATATAGGGTAAGGTTCCGGAGGGGGTCACTCTTATCAGGGCGGGTGGTCTGTGGTTAGGCTATCAGGGCCAGAATAGCACCCCCTGTAGGGAAATATCAGGGACAGTTCTTTGCCCATCCTGTCCTTCAATACCACATCATCATCTAACCCTGGGATAGATGTTTTTTTGCTTTCCCTCCAGGATTCATGGATGTGCACTGGAACCTGCAGGTTGTGGTAGGACATATGGTTTCTGATTTGGTGCCGCCGAGCACCTGATTTAGTGCCGCCGAGCACTTGTTATTGCCTACCACATCTATGCTTTTTGCTTAACTTTAATAATTTCATTCATTTTCATTTTGAGGGATATCTTATCCATCCACACGTCCGCAAAATGGGTTTGCATCCGTTCCACAATTTTGCGGAGTGGGTGCAGACCCATTCATTTTCAATGGGGCTGGAATGTGCTATCTGCATATGCATTTGCGGATCAACATCCGCATTTGCGGATTCGCACTTCCGCATCCGTGCTTCAGTTTTCGCAAAAAAATAGAACATGTCCTATTCTTGTCGGCAATTGTGGACAAGATTAGGCATTTTCTATTATAGTGCCGACAATGTGCGGTCCAAAAATTGCGAAATGTACGTTGCCGGTGTCTGTGTTTAGCGGATCTGCAAAACACTTTCGGACGTGTAAATGGACCCTCATAGTAACATTATTAAAGGTTATGTTTTATCTTTATGTATATTCTAATGGATTGCCTTCCTTGTACAATGTTATAATATACTTTCTATGTTAGAAAGTATATTATAGTGCATTTGTTTTGTGGCAGTTGTGTGTGGTTCTGCTGCGATACTGCAGGTATATATACAAGCGTTATTGGTACAAATAATTTCTACTGGTGTGATATACCAGTCTCCCCCCCCAAAAAAAAGATTGAAGCGGGGTGTTATATACCAATATACTTTCTTTCTAGTGCATTTGGGTACTGTATAGTGCATTTGTGCATGTGCGTACGCAAAAAATATATTGCCGATATTACGCATTGAAAAAAATAATGAATGGAGATCGCAAATTTGAATAATACATCTGGAATGTCACTGTCCATGTTGTGGGATTATTTGTGAACTTCTAGTAATTATTTTTTGGCTGCAAATATGAGATGAAAGGTTTTTCAGGTTCGCCTGCCATTAAAATGAATGGGACCCGCCGCAAACTTGAGGTTCGTGAACATTTGATCGTGTTCGCGTGATCGCGTTTGCGAACCATCCCGGAAGATGTTCGTCCATCACTAGTGGCGTGTGTGCAACTTTTTGATCACTTTTTATTTATTTTTTGTGGGAGGAGAAGCAACCAAAAATGGCAAATGGGCCGTTTTGACCCTTTTTTCATTGCACCTTTTTCTGTATATGATTGATACTTTTATATTTTGATAGTATGGGTGTTTTTGCACGTGGCGATACCCATGATGTATATTATTATTATTTTTTTTTTTTAAATGTTATTCTCATTTTGGGGAAAGGGGGTGACAAGAATTATATATTTTTATTTTTAAAAACTTTATTATTTTTTTACACTTTTATTTTATAATTCCCATAGGGAACTGTAACAAGCTATCATTAGATTGCTATTGTCCTGACTCCAATGCACTAGCATTGGAGTCTATGATGAATTTACTAGTTTCCTATGGAGCCCTGCTACAGGCAAGGGCTTCACCATGCAGCAGTCTCCTGTCTTTCACTATGACAGGGGATTCCGCACCTATGCTCTGGCTCCTCCGATCACCGAACAGGGGAGTCAGAGCATTACCAGAAGCATGTGCTTCCGGCATTTAGCTTGTTCAGATGCCATGGTCAGGATTGACCATGGCATCTGAGAAGTTAAATGTCCGCGATTGGCATTACCGATGATCGCGGACATTAGCCGTGAATGCCTGCTATATGAAACAGCATGCACCTGGTTGCTATGGCGCTCGTTCTGATCAGGAGCTGGCACCATCTTTATAGACTGGACATGTGACATAATAGTATGTCACATGTTGGGAAAGAGTTAAACTATAACTGCTATATGTTATTCTCCAAGTACAGATTTTTCACCTCTTTACATGACATTTTGTTTAGAAGCTATCTTATTTTTTTATATCTGAGAGTCTGATGTTAAACATAAAATAATTATGTAATTGACCATCAAAATTCTAAAAATAAATACTGAAAGTCATATTAAAACTGCACTACATCTAAGATAATGATCTGTTTCTCATTTTCTAGATTGCACAAATGCCAAATCAATTATAAAATAACACTTTATATTTTAAAAGTCATATCCTAAAAAGTTAAATAAACGTAAAATTGACTATTGTTTTACAAACTTATTTTCCTTTGTGATTGTCACACATTTTAATTAGGTAAATTAATGTCCCAAAATTTCTTTCCAGTCCTATTTCTTTGAAACGTCCAACAGATTTGATTCTGCCTGAATAAATTCCATCCAAATGAAAGGTGTCCTGATTGCCCTCAATACGTTTTTTGTGACACTCTGTGAAGATTCATGAATGATCTGATGAAAATTGATGATTCACAAATTGACGTAAGAAATTGAATGGTATAACTTCAGTAGTAGTCACTCATAGAAAGGACTGCTGGTGTCTGCCGAACACACTGACATTGACTGAGTCTGACTTCTATCTATTTTATTTTTCATTTTTTCTGTAAATCTACCTATTTTCTTCTCACCATGAAATACACTCCCTGACTCTATGTTCTGTTATTCTCTGAGGATTTCTGTCTCCTATATGCATCCACACAAAGCAGAAACATTTTCTGGTTGGGCTGTTTTATAGTGATTAAGACTCACCTATAGTTCCTCATGACTGTCTGTATTAGAGAAAGGGCTGCTGGCAGGGTATTATGGATAAGCCTGTCGGGCCATTACCAAACTTTTGCTGTCTTCTGATTTGTAAAATGGCAGGCACCATTTTGCACAGTTTGTGCTGGACAAATTCCTGAGGTTTTGAATTAACAGAAGTCTTAAACTTTTGTGAAATATGATCTGTATCTCTAATGTTGATCATATTTACTGCAGTATATCATTCTCTACAGCACAACAGGAAGTACTTAGTGCTTAGAAGTTCCACTTTCAGACATATTATATGTAGAAGATTAAGTTTTCTTTTCTGTCCAGTTATTCTTTAAGGCTCAGGATACAGAAGAACATACTATGTTTTCATCAACTTTTTCCCATTTACAAATAATTGGTACAAACCAACCTTTTATTGTATGTGCCACAAAAAGATGATTACAGGTTTCGCTCAACAGATTTTCCTTCTCACCTCTAACCTCTCTATTTCCCACCAAAGATATCATAGATCCTGCCAATTGTAAAGGTTAAATCAAAAGGCCACACAGCACAGTAGACATAAAATACAATTTAATAAACCAGTGCTTTAACCTAGAATTTTTTTTGTGGAGATTCAATCCTAGCTTATTGTTAGAATAAACATTTTAGCGATAATTTAACTGATTTCCATATTTTTTTTAACATAGCTACAATTTGTTGTCTTTTATGCTAATGCTCGATCTAAACTTTTTTTCAGCCTATATTAATATGAAATGCCACATGGTGACTAGAGAACTTTGAAAAAATGTGATAGTCTAAGCAATTAATGAACCCAACTGAAAATTAAACTTGTTGAAGGGCTGGTGGCCTTCTGTCCCAGTCACAGGTCTTCTTTGGCACTTGAGAAGGGTCACAAGTAAGTTGCTGATTTATTCAGATAGAACAAAATTTACAAAGCCATTCACACATTTTTTGTTTGTTTTACTGACTTCAAAAATGGGAATATTCAAAATACACTTTTAACCCACTTCATTCTTTTGTTATTTACATATATATACAGGAAAAATGTAAGAGTTTTTAGTTGTATTAAAAAGCTTTGTAGGTTGTTTGTGTTTTAACTATATAGATGTTCCATGAGAAGGCTCAATGGCTTCTGGAATGGATCCCCCTGGCATGGACTGGAATGACATTGGCATGGGTGTTTTCACAGGACTTTGACGAAATAGTCCTCCATTTGGCGATCTGTGTTTACATTGTATAGAGGGCATGGTGGCGGAACTGCTAAGGGGCAATGGTAAGTTACTGCTTGAAGTAAGTGTCCTACCACCATGACTAGATTGTTCAGGTAAAAAGGTGGTGACTGAAAGTTGTGTATTCTGGTATTCCCGAATTGGATCCAAGGATTGACTTGATGGCATACCACCAATCTCCAATGCTGATATTTCAATTGATGCAGTAGAGATCTGCTTATGAGCCATATCTTCATCAATCAAGCTGTTCATACGTCTGTGTACTTGCTCCAAATTAACTTCCTTATCCTAGGAAAAATAGAGAAGTAAGGAACAATAAACAAAGAGGCATGATAGGTGCAAATGTATCGTACAAATAATAATTATAAGTGTTAATATATTAATGTGATTTTCTATGAGATTTAAATACTAGTAGATAATCAATATGATTAAGAAATTAAAGGAAATATGGAATACCCTCATTGGACAAACTCTTCTTGCTCTTAATAGTTGATGTCATGATGTCTTTTTGTTGGGACTATTCATTAATCTGTAAGGGAACCCGGCAGCATATGTTCTTTTTCACATAGCATCACCACAGGCGAATAATATGCTATTTTGTATAGTAACTGCTTCCGAAACAACCTAGGGCAGTGCTTTAGACTGCCAATCTGTGCCAGCTCATTACTAGGTGAAAGTCTCTGCTTAGCATAGTGATGTGAAATCCGGTATGTCACCAGCAGTAAACAAACACAGGATTGCGGTGTGCAATGCAGCATCACTCAAACACAGTACAATAATAAAGAAGAGCTTATATCAGGCATGTCTGTCTCATTCACCATTCTACAATTGTTTTAGACATAAAAAATGGTCTAAATGTAAGACAGCTAGGAAGCTGTCTTACATTTAGAACTAGAGTTGGATGTGCCAAAGTTATCGAGAGGCTTGCGCTTGTTCATAACTTTTGTGTATCTACTACTAGCTATGGGCCTTTATTAAGACAGGTTTCTAAAATGCTGATCTTAATAAATGTGTCCCTTAGTATTTAGAAACATTTATTTATATTATACAGTATTCCGAAATTCTAAATCGTAAATTCCATAACTAGACAAATAGACAAATCATCGGATCCAGATGGCATACACACCTGTATTCTAAAATAATTAAGCATTATCTTAGACCCTTATTTCTGACATTTAAGGAATCTATTATGACAGGGAGTGTTTCATCGGATTTGCGCTTAGCAAATGTGGTGCCAATATTCAAAAAGAGGTCAAAAACAGAGCTTGGAAACTGAGTATTTTAAGAGATAATATCCTGAAGTAATGAAAATAAGCATCAAACGTTGTATCTGCATGGCTCCATGAGGGATCGGTCCTATCAAACTAATTTAATACGTTTCAATGAGTTGGTAAGTTCTAGTCAATGGGTGTCATATATCTTGACTTCTCCAAAGCAACTGATACTGCACCACATAAAAAGTTAGTACATAAAATAAGGTTTAAATTGGAAGACAATGGAGGACATTTATCAAACTGGTGTAAAGTAGAATTGGCTTAGTTGCCCATTGCAACCAATTAGATTCCACCTTTCATTTTTCACAGTTCCTTTGGAAAATGAAAGGTAAAATTTGATTGGTTGCTATGGGCAACTAAGCCATATCTACTTTACACCAGTTTGATAAATCTCCTCTATTGTCTTCCAGTTTAAGCCTTCCTTTTCTATGTACTAACTTTTTTTTGGGGTGCAGTATCTGTAAGAATCAGTTCAATAAATTTCCCCCTTGTGTCTATGTGGGTGAGTAACTGGCTTGGTGACTGGAAACAGAGGGAGGTTATTAACAGTGCATACTCTGATTGGGTCAATGTCACTAGTGGGTACCACAGAGGTCAGTATTGGACCCTTCAATATATTTATTAATGATCTTGTAGATGGGTTTCATAACACAATATTGATTTTTGCAGAGAACACTGAACTGTGTAAAGTAATTAACACTAAAGAGGTCAGTAAACTGCTACAGATGCATCTGGAGGCTTGGACAGAGAAGAGGCAGATAAGGTTTAACATATATATTTAATGTTATGCACATGAGAAGGAATAATGCAAGTCACCAGTACATACTAAATGGTAAAACAATGGGTAACATTGACATGTAAAAGACCTTAGGAATTTTAGTGGACAGCAAAATTAAGTGTAGAAACCAGTGTCAAACATTTGCGGCCAAGGCCAATAAGATTATTGGGTTCATCAAAAGGGGCATAGATGCCAGTGATGAGAACATAGTCCTGACACTTTACAAATCACTAGTCAGACCACTGGGCTACTGTGCATAAGAAAGACATAGCAGAACTGGAGAGGGTTCCAAGAAGGTCAACTAAAGTAATAACTGGAATGGGTGGACTACAGTACCCAGAAAGATTATCAGAATTAGGGTTATTTAGTTTATAAACAGGATGACTGAGGGTCGATCTAATAACCATGTATGAATATATCAGGGGTCAGTACAGAGATCTCTCTCATAATCTATTTATACCTGTGACTATGACGAGGGGACATCCTCTATGTCTAGAGGAAAGAAGGTTTTTACACCAACATTGAAGAGGATTCTTTACAATAAGAGCAGTGAATGGAATTCTATGCCTGAGGAGGTGATGTTAGTAACTTCACTAAAAGAGTTCAAGAAGGGCCTGGCTGTATTTATGAAGTGTACAAATATTACAGGTGATAGTTAATAGATTTTCAAAGAAGTATCATTGATACAGGGAGCTATTCTGACTGATTGGAGTGAGGAAGGAATTTTTTTCCTTAAAATTAGGAAAATTGGCTTCTACCTGCCATGTTTTTTTTGTTTTTTGTTTTTTTTTTTCCTTCCTCTGGATCAACTTACAGAATAACAGGCTGAACAGGATGGACAGCTGTCTTTTTTCAGCTTTACATACTATGTTACCATGTTCAAGTACAGTAGGTCAAGTAAGAAAGAATATTCATGAATTCATTGTTTGCTTCAGTTTCCATTTATATGGACCACCAGATGGTAGAGATAAGAAAGATGTCCATAAGACAAAAAATGAGCTCAAGGGAATTCCTGAAATGCCATGCTTTTTTGATCCATCAAGTTATTAATTCTTTGCTTACTATTTTATTAAGATAAATACTAGCCTTGTGTTTCTATTACCTTGTATTCATAAACAATAAAATGATGGGCAATTCATTTAAAAATGTAAACTTGTATATCACTAGTTATAAATTATCGGTTACAATAAGAGATGAGCGAATCAATGTTAAATTAATCACATTCATCATGAATTTCACAAAAATTTGTCTAACAAATCCAAAGTTTGGGGGATTTGCTTTGGACAAATCATGGAAAGTGGCACTCACCATTTTACTTTTAAAATTCAGTACACTAGTGAGTGACCCAGGGCAAGGGAGGATGAAGATGGAGAATCACATGACCCAGGAAGGGTCCCAGCCAGTGGACTTGCCCACAGTACTTTGTAGGCAGCCTTATAGCCAATCAGGAGGGAGGACCTCGACTAGTCTGTGAGTTCAGCCACTGATATGAAAGGATCAAAAAAGGCCCAATTTTACAATATCTATGGACAAAATATACACTGTCAGTGATGCAGTAAAATATGGTTATTATAAACTTATTAACTGTTGAATCTTTTCAACAGGTTTGTGGGAAAAATTGTGCAATTGAACAATTCCTGCAGCAAAAATATTCATTTCTGGTGATGTTCTGGTGAAATCATGCTGATTGTACACTTAACTTTTGAAGATTTGAAACTGATTTTTGGGAAAAAAATGTGCAATTGTGCAAACTCTGCAGTTGAAATATACACTTCTGCTGATACATTAAAATATGCCTATTGTATGATTATCAACTGCAAAATGTTTAAAACCATTTTTTATGGAAAAAAGGCATATCTACCAAACAGAATATAGGTGTTCCCAATCCTTAACACTGCCCCTGTAAGAACCTTACTTGGCTGCCTGGCATATCTGCTTGGGACCTTACATAGAGTTTAATAGACAAGTTAATCCCTTAAGCTCAGAAGGATTTTTCATTTTAGCATTTTTGTTTTTCACTCCCTAGCTTTTCGGAGCCATAACTATTTTTTTTTATGTTTCGCATATGAAGGTCTGTTTTTGCAAGACAAGTTGTACTTTTTAAAGGCACCATTTACTACTGCATATGATGTAGTAGCAAGCTGGAAAAAAATTCCAAATTGGAAAAAAATAACTTTCCAGATGCTTTTACGGCATTCTCTGTACAGTAAAACTGACCTTTTTATTTTCATTATTTTCTGGGTCAATACAATTACACCAACTCCACATCTCTATTGTTTTTCTTGTATTTTAACCCCTTAGAGACCCATGACGTACCGGTACGGCATGGTTCCCAAATCCTTAAGGACCCAGGACATACCGGTACGTCATCTATAGTTCCGATCACCGCCGCCCGGCGGGTGGTGATGGCAACAGGGTGCCTGCTCAAATCATTGAGTAGGCACCACGGCTAAATGCGCAGTGGGGTCCGTGACCCCCGTGTCGGCGATCGCCACAAACCGCAGGTCAATTCAGAACAGTGGTTTGCGGCTGTTACATGGTGCGATCGCCGCTGCCTTCCGGTGAAGAGCCTGTGAGATCTAGCCCTCTGGATCTCATAGGCCGAAAGCTGTATGAGTAATACACACAGTATTACTCATACAGCCAATGCATTCCAATACAGAAGTATTGGAATGCATTGTAAAGGATTAGACCCCCAAAAGTTCAAATCACAAAGTGGGACAAAAAATAAAGTTTCCCCCCCCAAAAATTTAAAGTTTCAAGTAAAAATAAACGAAAATGTCATTTTCCCCAGATAAAGTAAAAAAAAATGTTATAAAAAGTAGGGGAAGTATACATATTAGGTATTGCCACGTCAGTATTGACTGGCTCTATAAACATATCACATGACCTAACCCCTCGGATGAACACAGTAAAAAATAAAAAATAAAAACTGTGCTACATTTTTTGGTCACCTTACATCACAAAAAGTAAAACAGCAAGCGATCAAAAAGGCGTTTGCCCACCAAAATAGTACCAATCTAACCGTTACCTCATTAAGGGTTAACAGCCAAACAAAACTCAATATTTATGGCCCTGATTCTGTAGTTTACAGAAACACCCCATATGTGGTCGTAAACAGCTGTACGGGCACACGGCAGGGCGCAGAAGAAAAGGAATGCCATACGGTTTTTGGAAGGCAGATTTTGCTGGACTGTGTTTTTTTTTACACCATGTCCCATTTGAAGTGCTTTGTTACTGGGAAAAATGGATTAAAATGGAAAATTTGCCCAAAAATTTAAATTCTGAAATTTCATTTCCATTTGCCAATAACTCTTGTGGAACATCTAAAGGGTTAACGACGTTTGTAAAATCTGTTTTGAATACCTTAAGAGGTGTAGTTTCTTAGATGGGGTGACTTTATTAAAGTTTTTACTCTAGGGGTGCATCAGTCTTGAGGAGCGTAGTATATAGAATGGGGTCATTTTTGGGTGGTTTCTATTATGTAAGCCTCGCAAAGTGACTTCAGACCTGAACTGGCCCCTAAAAATTGGGTTTTTGAAAATTTCTGAAAAATTTCAAGATTTGCTTCTAAACTTCTAAGCCTTGTAATATTCCAAAAAAATAAAATATCATTACCAAAATGATCCAAACATGAAGTTGACATATGGGGAATGTAAAGTAATAACTATTTTGGAGGTATTACTATGTATTATAGAAGTAGAGAAATTGTAACTTGGAAATTTGCAATTTAAAAAAAAAAAAAATGGTAAATTTGATATTTTTTAATAAATAAAAATGATTTTTTTTTTTTTACTTCATTTTACCAGTGTCATGAAGTACAATATGTGATGAAAAAACAATTTCAGAATGTTCTGGATAAGTCAAATGTTTTAAAGTTATCAGCACTTAAAGTGACACTGGTCAGATAAGTCCGTAAGGTGAAATAGGGCCGAGTCCTTAAGGAGTTAATACTGAAAAAATATTAAAAAAAATCAGCATCATATTCTGAACCCCATTTTTTTTTTTTTTTTTTTTTTTTTTTACAATTATGCTATATAAGGGCTCATTTTTTTGCAGGACAATCTGTAGTTTTTATTGATAATATTTTGGAGGGTGTGTGATTTTTTGATTATGACAAATACATTTATATTTTAATAGTTCTGGCATTTTGAGAAGCAGTGATTCCTAGTATGTTTATACTTTTTATTTTATTTTTTATACTTTCTTTTGTTTTATACTGGAGAAATGGGGTTCATGTGAATTTTTATATATATTTTTTTCCAAATATTTTGCTAAAACTTTTTTTTTGTGCCCCTCAGCTTATAAGCTTACTAAGCTTATATGTGGCGCTCAAAAGAGAAAAAAAAAAACAAAACTTTATGAAAGTCAAATTAGAACTTAAAATGGTTGTCTGTCTATGGTGTGCAGTGTGGATGGTCCAAATTATACATCTGTGCCTACATACACCCCAGTACAACAGGGGATATCTTTTAATAGTAGGCTTTTGTGTACTGAAACCCCTCTACCATTCTGCGTGCATGTTTGCCCAAAATCTGTATTACCAACAGCACTCAATAGGTAGAGATGAACAGTGCACTAGAATACCAAGCAGTCACACTTCCAATGGTGATCACCTGAGCCTATCCCTTCGCCCACTTGAATCACCTGGCTATTAGTTGGCTACATACAATCCAGTGCTGCCCTATAGTGGATCCTTTATCCATCCCCCACAATTCACCCTGTGAGCTATACTAAAGGCTTTGGTCTCTATCTAGCATCTAGCTCGACATGTTTCTATACTGGGCTCACCAGTTTTTCATCAGGAGCAATTCTTAGACAAAACTGTTTTATCTAGCACTGCTCCTGATGAAAAACTGGCGATGTCCAGTATAGAAACGGAGTAATTTAACAAAAAGAGGCAGACATCCATTTTAAATTTTAATGTGACTTTAATAAAAAAAAAATCTTTTTTTTTTTCTTTTGAGCAGTTGAGCACTACTTATAAGTTTAGTTAACAGATTTGTAAACTGATAGGCGTTAACCTCCATATAATTTTCTTAGTTAACTGCTCCTTATCAGATTGCTTTTAGCTTACATTGCAGTGCATTAGCACGGCATTGTGAGGCCAATTTGCTGTTATACAATGGGCCTTGCCACCTGCAGGCCTCCATAGGAACTATAGCTCTGTTACACTGGGTTTCTTAAGAGAAACCCAGCACATCAGAAGCTAACATATGGTTCCCATGATCACCACCTTGGAGAGCCATTTCAGGCATGGAAGTGCAGCAATTGTGAATTTTCACCCTTCAGATGTCACGGTCACATTTGAAAACGGCAGAAATCTGGGAATTATGGCACCCACAGTGCTCGTGAGCAGGATACATATTTTAAATAGACAATGTCAGTTGTATATGTATGGTGGTAGGTAAGGGTTACTATTGTCCCTTCCGATTGGCTGTGAGGCTCAGTGCAAAGCGTTATGGGCATGCCTACTGGTCAGGACGGCTCCCTCCTGGGCCATCAGTTTTCATCTTCCCTGTCCTGTTTACCTCTTTAGTGTACTGAGTTTGTATTGTAAAATGGCAGGCACAGTTTTGTATGAGTCATCCAAAAGGAAATCACCAGAACTGTAGCTTTGTTTGGTGGTAGAATTTTTGGAAAATTCATAACAAATTTAATTTCTTTAGAATTCATTTACTTGTCTCTAATTCTGTTACTAGGGGGAACTGCTTGTAGAGTTTACAGACTGTTCTGTTGGTAAGCTTATAAAGGGTACCTTGATAAGGACTTTCAGAGCACACCCACCCTTTTTCTACAAACAGTATCCTCAAAGTTTAACCTCCTAATGACCTAACAGTCCCATTAAAATTAGAAAAACCCTCCCAAAAATTGCACTTTTTTATTGTAGATTTTTATGTCTGTCTACAGTAAATCTTGTAGAGTTTACAGACTGTTCTGTTGGTAAGCTTATAAGGGGTACCTTGATAAGGACTTTCAGAGCACTTACCCACCCTTTTTCTACAAACAGTATCCTCAAAGTTTAACCTCCTAATGACCTAAACTCCTAAACAATCACATTAGAATTAGAAAAACCCTCCCAAAAATGTCACTTTTTTATTGTAGATTGTTATGTCTGTCTGCAGTAAATCTTGTTGGCGTACAACACAGGGGACACTATTGCATTTTTAACCCCTTAGCGACATCATTAATTTTAGCCTTAAGAACCAATAATATTTTCCTCCTTTGTCATAACTTTTAAAAAAAAGTTCAAATTTGTATTTTTATTTTTTGCAGGATTATTTTTTTTTTTTTAGGAACCATTTTGTGGTTTAAATTACATATTAAATACATTTTATTATAATTTATCATTTTTAGGGGAAAGATAAAAAAACAGCAATTTTTACATTATTTTGTGGAATTTTTTTACGGCGTTCACTGTGTGGTAAAAATAATATAATTTAATTATCTCTGTCGATACAATGATGATAATGCCACATTTCTTTATATTTTTACAGTTTTTTTTCCTTTCCTGCTGCAGCTGTCAGCTGCTCCCTTATTCTCTTGCAGACTGACAGGAGGGGGGGGGGGGGGGGAGGGTTAGCTGCTCATATCTCTGGTTTGGTACCAGGTAAAGATATGGGCTGACATATATACATATATTTCCTAGACTGAATATAGAGGCTGTTCCCTTGCTATTGATAATCATCAATCTTTGTCGCTCTCCTAAAATACTGTTGATTAAAATGCTGTTAAAGTTGAACCTTGCAGAGTCCGTGTGAGTCACTGTACCATACTTGAGTGAGGCAATGTGTAATGGTCATATGCCACAGTCATAAGTTTCCATCTTTCTTACTAGCTTAGTTGTATATAATTGCCTACTGACATTGGTTTATGGATAGGTAATTAATTAATATACAGATGACACAAGTAGGGAGTACATTTAGGCCAATTTCACTTGAGCATACTCAGTCCCGTAAACATGATCCGTGTGTGGGCTATGTTTCCTGGACTGAACACAGCATCTTTAATATGAGCTTGCAGTATCATAATAAATTATGAAGAAGTTTGTTTCTGCCCGACCTCAGGTCTGCTAAATTGTACTCCATTAAAGCGGTGAGTTCAGGTTTGTACCTCTGGAGGGATTCCACATAAATACTGTATGACAGAAAATAAATTGTGGCATTATCCATTGTATGTGGTAGGTATGGAGCAATATGTATGATCATCCATACATCCAAATTGTGCAATTTCCTTTTTAAAAGTGTATTTGCTGTCATGTATGCGCCACATTGTCCCCATATTTGTGCACCTTGTTGACCCTAATAATGTAAATTGCTGGTGAAGCACAGTGCATGCTGATGCTGCCAAATCCTATAAGAGTTACAGGGCATAAAAAAACATGGCTTCCAAAGTGCAGGCTTGCAGGACGAGGGTGTAATGTGCAGCAGAGTATTTTATGACGTTCACACTGCATGCTCACATCCATGGGTTATTGGGAAATCCATGAAAGATGCAGAGCAGCAGCCATCTTCTGACTAGTTCAATCCTGCAAACCGTGTGTGTATTGGCAGGACAGGCCATGACATGGAGCAACCTTCAGAGATCCATGGTGGTACGTATAAGCAGAAGCTGACAATCAGTGATGAGCGGCAGGGGCAATATTCAAATTTGCGATATTTTGTGAATATTTGGGCAAATATTTGTCATATATTTGTGAATCGGAGATCTCCAGTCATTATTTTCTTGATTGCAAAAATCAGCAATCGGAAAATTTGCTATAAAAATTTGCTATAGGAAAATTAGCGATTAACACTACTTCTAAAGTCAAAGATATTGCAGCCTTCTCATTGGCCCACAAGCAAGAAGCAGTGAGGGATAATGGGTACTGATGAAAAAATATCTAGAATATTCACGATTACGAAGATATAGCACTATATTCTAGATATTTGCGAATTCTCAAAGTGCCAATATTTGCGATACAAAATTGTGATCAACACTACTGACAATCACTTGCCAAAAAAAGGAATATTATAAGGATGTTTTATTTGACACAAGTATAGCAGTTTTACTATTCTATGATATAATTCATATTATACTATATGAGAGTGCTCCATATAAAGGATTGTTTTGTATATTACATTTTCTTTGTTACTGTGTAAGACAATTTGTGAAGAGTTGGCCTATTGGCTACTAAAGTGTACAATATACATTGGCAATTAGATAAATCTGTTTTCCCTGTACTCGTAAATAGCAGACAGATAATGCAATGCTTTCTTGGCTAGAGCAGAACTTAACTTCCAAAATTATTGCTTTACTGATATGGCCATGACAACCGCATAAAACATTTGTGCTGTTAAAATACATAAAATATCAGCTTTCAATTCATATAAAATGTCTGCTTTATAGCAGCCTACATTGTCATCTACAGAAATCAGTTGTTTATATTTATAGCAAGTCCTTCAAGGTCTCTACCAGCTGACTGTGCTCAACCTAGTAAATGTGAAACCCAATTTGTTATACCCTGTCTTACTGTAGAGAGGAAAATACATTGTCAGTAATCATTAATGATGACTATGAGCTGTAAAGGCTGATACACGAGCCAGCTGGATGAAAAGCTGGGACCCAGATGCTACAGTAGAATGTTATTGTTCAGTTAATGGTGCTATGGGGCTAGATTCTTGCCAAGTCTGATAGTATCATTGTAGTACAGGGAAGGGTCATTGGAACTATTAATGCTAAATCAAAGCCAACAGTTGTAATATGGTATGCAAATTGAGCCTTAGATTTAAAAGTTCACTAATCAGACCATGACTTTTTTATTTTGTATTTAGAGATTTTTTTTATTCCTGTTTGGATCAAGGGCTGAGATATTTCTGCACATCATGTCCAATGTATTATTTTTCTTTTTATATGGAAAATATAATTGTAGAGCTGGTAAATATATACTACTGTGGGGATAAGTACATGAGAGGCTATTGACAGGAGCTTTAAAATCCCTTTTCTATCTAAATTATTCTGGCTTGTAGTATATGGTATATTAACCAAAGTAGTATTACAGATTAGGGAAATTACAAGTACCCAAGATGTGATATTGAGACATAGCGTATCTGCCAGCTTGATTCTCTATACAGTGAGAAATCACATCAGTTCTAATTTTTATACTTGATTCCTAACTGTGAAAAATTGAGCCCAGAAGATTTTTTTTTACAGTTGTATAGAAGCAACAATTGGTCAATGTGAACGCAAGGGTGAGTTATGCTGGTGATTATGAATTGTATAGCAAAATTATTTGTATCATGTATGACAATGCACCACAAGCATGACGGACACCAGCAGAAGGCAATGCACAGGATATCAATCAACATAAGGTTAGCCTTGGTATGAAAACTATGGTACATCCTCTGACTGCCATGGCCAGTGGGTGTGGAACCACTTAAACCAACTAATATGAATTACAGCTAATACTAAGGGTGTTATCCTGGCAGCCACTACCTCTTGGAGTAGTCCCGACATAGTTGACCCACCAGCGTCAGAGACCGAGGGATCAGGCAATGATCATAGTCAGCAACAGGCCGAGCTCAGAGGCAGGCAGACTTTGTGGAAGGACATGAAATAAGTCTGATGTCAGGGTAGGCAGCAAAGGGTCAATACAGTAAACAGGCAATGGTCAGGTAAGGCAGTGGAGGGTCAGAGTTGTTGAATGGGCAGAGGTCAGTTCATGGGCAAACAAACAGAACAGCACAACTTACACAGGGACTAGCAAGTTAGACACATCTATTGCTCAGACACCCTCCCCCAGGGGAAGGTGGCTTAAAGGGGTTGTCCGGGTTCAGAGCTGAACCCAGACATATCTCTATTTTCACCCAGGCAGCCCCCATGACTTGAGCATCGGAGCAGCTCATGCTCCAATGTTCTCCTTTGCCCTTCGTTAAATCGCTCAGGGCAAAGGCATTTTCAGGGGTTCTGGTGAGGAAGCAAGCTCTCCATGGGGCTGCCAGGAAGCCCTACAACATCACCTGCACCAGTAAAACGGCTAGGACAGCGCTAAAGCATTCACATCAGAGCCGGTGACATCACCGAACACACTACTGAGTGGAAGACTCCGCTAGGCAGTGTGTTATTGTAAACAAAAGAGCCCTTGCCCAATCTAGCGCAGGGAAAGGGAGCGCATCGGATCACGATATGCTCTGAACCCAGACAAACTCTTTAAATATCCATAGGTGGCCCACAGGCATCCAGTCATAGGCTGTAAATGAACAGGGTACAGGTGTGCTGGCCCTTTAAGAGTTAGCAAGAGCAAGTGCATGCACCCTAAGAACAGACTGAGGAGGTGCCATGGCCTGCAGGAAGAGATAGCTATGGAGGACTGACAGAGCCATAGCATCAACAGCAGCAGGAGGGTGAGAGATGCATCGCCCATGGCCTCCTTGGATGGCAGGACAGCAGCAACCATAGAGTGTCACCATAACACTGCTTATACCACTTTAGGTGGTATGGTATCTATTATTTTTCTGGGCTACATATTAAATGTTTTATCAGTATAAAAATTTGCACATGCAAAAACTTTAAGTCAAAATCTGTGATCATGTATCATTGACACGGTGATCAGCAATGTGTTAAACTTTACTGATACGGTAATAGAGATTTATAAAAGTTTATTAGACCTCCTTCACAGTGTTTTCAGGATTTGTTTTTTTGTATTGGCATCTTGTGTGGGATTATTTCTTGGTCTACAAAGAAAGTAAAAAGCATCATAAATGCACATACCTAGTGCATGCTTCATTGATTTACAAGAAATCTAAAACCAAAAAGCTGTGTCTTTAGCTATATATACACAGTGGATTCGCTCTGGCAGTTGGGATAAGCGGGTGCAGTACAAGTTCGTAATTCAAATGTCTGTGTTTATTCACACATAAGGTCAAACAAAAAACAATCTTTGCAAGGTTGGTATTTGTTCACACCAAGTAGAAAGTTTGTGCATAACAAAAAAAGTCACCTAGTCGGCGGTTCTGCCTCTTTAGGTGGCCTGCTCTCCCTATACACAGGTCTCAGCTTTTCAGCCCAGCATAGGGCTCAGTTCCCACACCAGCGATTGCCAGAGCTCCTCTGTCAGAGAGAGGTAATCACTCCCAGCTGACACTGCTGGCTAGGTTTTTTATAGGCCAGTCAGGACCCGGCCTGGAACCATCACTTTGACTACTCCCAGTAAGAGCCGTCCCGGATCAGCTATACAGCCATACTAAAATAGCAAAGTGTCAATCGCAATTAGCTGCTGCTGACACCTGAAAATACCAGCTCTCACTTCAGGCCAGGAACCTCGGTGACACATTCATTCCGTCAACGACGGACCCTTGCGCCTTCCTACTATATATATATATATATATATATATATACTCACTTAAAGAATTATTAGGAACACCATACTAATACGGTGTTGGACCCCCTTTTGCCTTCAGAACTGCCTTAATTCTACGTGGCATTGATTCAACAAGGTGCTGATAGCATTCTTTAGAAATGTTGGCCCATATTGATAGGATAGCATCTTGCAGTTGATGGAGATTTGAGGGATGCACATCCAGGGCACGAAGCTCCCGTTCCACCACATCCCAAAGATGCTCTATTGGGTTGAGATCTGGTGACTGTGGGGGCCATTTTAGTACAGTGAACTCATTGTCATGTTCAAGAAACTAATTTGAAATGATTCGAGCTTTGTGACATGGTGCATTATCCTGCTAGAAGTAGCCATCAGAGGATGGGTACATGGTGGTCATGAAGGGATGGACATGGTCAGAAACAATGCTCAGGTAGCCCGTGGCATTTAAACGATAGCCAATTGGCACTAAGGGGCCTAAAGTGTGCCCAGAAAACATCCCCCACACCATTACACCACTACCACCAGCCTGCACAGTGGTAACAAGGCATGATGGATACATGTTCTCATTCTGTTTACACCAAATTCGGACTCTACCATTTGAATGTCTCAACAGAAATCGAGACTCATCAGACCAGGCAACATTTTTCCAGTCTTCAACAGTCCAATTTTGGTGAGCTCGTGCAAATTGTAGCCTCTTTTTCCTATTTGTAGTGGAGATGAGTGGTACCCGGTGGGGTCTTCTGCTGTTGTAGCCCACCTTTCTTTCCCATTCTGACATTCAGTTTGGCGTTCAGGAGATTGTCTTGACCAGGACCACAACCCTACATGCATTGAAGCAACTGCCATGTGATTGGTTGACTAGATAATCGCATTAGTGAGAAATAGAACAGGTGTTCCTAATAATTCTTTAGGTGAGTGTATATATATATTCATATTTCATGAAACAAATGCTTGACCATAGCTTAATCAGATTTAACACCTTCAGGACCATTTTTGCATTTTTGTTTCTTAGGGCTCTTTCACACTTGCGTTGTCCGGATCCGTTGTGTACTCCATTTGCCAGAAGTGCCCGCCGGATCCGTAACACCTCAAGTGAACTGAAAGCATTTGAATACTGATCAGTCTTCAAAATGCTTTCAGTGTTACTATGGCAGCCAGGACGCTACTAAAGTCCTGGTTGCCATAGTAGTAGTGGGGAGCGGAGGAGCAGTATACTTACCGCCTGTGCGGCTCCCGGGGCGCTCCAGAATGACGTCAGAGCGCCCCATGCGCATGGATGACGTGATCCATGCGATCACGTCATCCATGCGTGTGGGGCGCCCTGACGTCACTCTGAAGCGCCCCGGGAGCCACACGGACGGTAAGTATACTGCTCCCCCACTCCCCACTACACTTTACTATGGCAAACAGGACTTTAGCGTCCTGGCAGCCATGGTAACCATTCAGGAAAAGCTAAACGTCGGATCCGGTAATGCGCCGAAACGGCGTTTAGCTTAAGGTCGGATCCGGATTAATGCCTTTCAATGGGCATTCATTCCGGATCCGGCCTTGCGGCAAGTATTCAGGGGTTTTGGCCGGAGCAAAAATGGGATAGAATAGGAAAAAATTCAATTCTGCCACAGTTTTACAGGTTTTCTTTTTACAGCGTTTCCTATGCAGTCAAACTAACTCATGCCTTTCATTCTTTGGGCCAGTATTAATACACAAATACCATTATTATATTGTTTTAATACTATATTTTTTTTTTATTGCAATATTCTGACCCCTGTAACTTTTATATTTGTGTCTATAGAGCTGAGTGAAGGCTAATTTTTTGCAAGGTGATCGGTACACTTCAGCAATTTCATTTTGGGTAGGACTTTCTGATCACTTTTATTAAATTTTTTAAGGAAGGTGAACTGGCCATTTAGAATTTTCTTTTCAATTATGCCATTTGACATAGGGGATACATATTTGTATATTTTAGTATAAGTGTTTTCGGATGTTGTGGTTAAAACTTTTTTTTAAAGGCCACCTAGATGACTATAACAAGCAATCATTAGATTACCATTTGCATGGTGTATTTAAATTGTATCCATTGCAGAATACAACATTCAGTATATTCTGATACAGTGCCTGCGCTGGCAGGCATGTACTGGAAAATATCAGTGACAGGCATCGGAACCTAAAGTATTCTATTACTACAATGTAAACGTTTCCCCGATTGTAGCTGAGTGAAGCTGCTACCAATGTGGGAGCACACGGTTTCTGCATTTTCACTGTTCAGATACGGTGGTTACTTTTGACCGTGGCATCGGAGGGGTTAAATGTCTGTGATTAGAACCTTTATTGTTGATCACTGTCATTAGCCCTAGGCCTCTCCTGTATGAAACAGTAGAACCCCGGCTGCTATGGAGCCCGATGTGCTCACGTTTGGCTAGAATATTTAAAGACCAGACATTGGCCTTAAATTTACAGTGTATGTCCTGAAGGGGTTAAGTGAACAAAAATTGCAAAAAACATGAATAAACATTGAAAATGCATCGTACTGTTGTATTTGAAAACAAGTTTACTCTCTATGAACCCTCTACTGCTGAAAATGTCTTTTCTCTTGTAAAAGTCGGCACTTAAATTATGTTTTTCAAGAACTCGGTAGAAATATCAGAATTTGTAAAGGTCAAGTGTCCACACTCCAAATTTACTTTGCAGTTTGGGTGGTGGAAAATGTTCTTCCTAATATTGTGCCTAGACACATGGAATATTTGTTGGTGACTGGACATTAGTTTTCCAGTGACAACCCCTTTTACACCTTCTTCACCATTCTCCTCAATTTAACATTAACCAGTACAAGACTGCCACACGCAGGATTATGTCTTTGCGGCGGCCCTGTTATTCCTCCTGGGCGCGCCGGGGCATCATCTCGCGAGACGCGAGATTTCCTGTGAACGCACGCACACAGGCGCGCGCGTTCACAGGAACTGCAGGTAAACTAGCTGATCTACACCCTGCCAGCAGCGATCATTCGCTGGCCCGCTGTAGATGCAATTTTTTTAACCCCTAAAAGGTATATTGGACACTGTTTTGATAACAGCGTCTAATATACCTGCTATCTGGTCCTCTGGTGGTCCCTTTTGCTTGGATCGACCACCAGAGGACACAGGCAGCTCTGTAAAGTAGCACCACTACACTACACCCCCCCCTGTCACTTATTAACCCCTTAATAACCTCCTGATCACCCCATATAGACTCCCTTATCACCCCCCTGTCATTGATCACACCCCTGTAAGGCTCCATTCAGACATCCGTATGTGTTTTGCGGATCCGATCCATGGATCCGCGGATCCTCAAAAAACATATGGACGTCTGAATGGAGCCTTAGAGGGGGTGATCACCCCATATAGACTCCCTGATCACCCCCCTGTCATTGATCACCCCCCTGTAAGGCTCCATTCAGAGGTCCGTATGTATTTTGCGGATCCACGGATCCATGGATCGGATCCGCAAAACACATACAGAAGTCTGAATGGAGCCTTACAGGGGGGTGATCAATGACAGGGGGGTGATGACCCCATATAGACTCCCTTATCACCCCCCTGTCATTGATCACCCCCCAGTAAGGCTTCGTTCAGACGTCCGTATGTGTTTTGCGGATCCGTGGATCCACAAAACACGGACACCGCGGATCCGCAAAACACGGACACCTGCAATGTGCTTTCCGCATTTTGCGGATCCGCAGATTTCCAGAACTATATAGAAAACGCCTTTTCTTGTCTGCAATTGTGGACAAGAATAGGACATGTTCTATAGGCTCTACAATAAACGCAGTGTTAGCCCATTCAGGCATGATCTTGTGCGCACACTTGCGTTCAGTCCGCCCCACCGCAGTCACAGAAATTTTTTTTTTGCTGATCACTGCAAAAACACCGTAAAATCGGTGCAGCGCTATAAAAAGATTACTTTTGAGGGGCATGGCGAGTTCATAGAAGATTTTTGTTTTTTTGGCACAAGCAGAAATTTTTTGATTTTTTTTTCTTCTTACAAAGTCTCTAATAAAATCTCACATGAACTTACCATACCCCTCACGGAATCCAAATGCGTAAAAATGTTTAGACATTTATATTCCAGACTTCTTCTCACGTTTAGGGCCCCTAAAATGCCAGGGCAGTATAAATACCCCACATTTGACCCCATTTCGGAAAGAAGACACCCCGGAATACCTTGGAGTGTCTTCTTTCCGAAATGGGTTCACTTGTGGGGCATTTATACTGACCTGGCATTTTAGGGGACCTAAAGCGTGAGAAGAAGTCTGGAATACAAGTGTCTAAAAATGCCCTCCTAAAAAGAATTTGGGCCCCTTTGCGCACCTAGGCTGCAAAAAAGTGTCACACATGTGGTATCGCCGTACTCAGGAGAAGTTGGGCAATGTGTTTTGGGGTGTCTTTTTACATATACCCATGCTGGGTGAGAGAAATATTTCTCTATAATGACAACTTTGTATAAAAAAATTGGAAAAGTTGTCTTTTAGAGAGATATACACCCCAAAACACATTGCCCTACTTCTTCTGAGTATGGCGATACCACATGTGTGACACTTTTTTACAGCCTAGGTGGGCAAAGGGGCCCAAATTCTAAAGAGCACCTTTAGGATTTCACAGGGCATTTTTAACACATTTGGATTTCAAACTACTTCTCACACATTAGGGCCCCTAAAATGCCATGGCAGTATAACTACCCCACAAGTGACTCCATTTTGGAAAGAAGACACCCCAAGGTATTTCGTGAGGGGCATAGTGAGTTCATGGAAGTTTTAATTTTTTGTCACAAGTTAGTGGAATATGAGACTTTGTAAGAAAAAAAAGAAAGAAAAAAATCATCATTTTCCGCTAACTTGTGACAAAAAATAAAAAGTTCTATGAACTCACTATGCCCATCAGTGAATACCTTAGGGTGTCTGCTTTCCGAAATGGGGTCATTTGTGGAGTTTTTCTACTGTCTGGCCATTGTAGAACCTCAGGAAACATGACAGGTGCTCAGAAAGTCAGAGCTTCTTCAAAATGCGGAAATTCACATTTTTGTACCATAGTTTGTAAACGCTATAACTTTTACCCAAACCAATAAATATACACTTATAGCATTTTTTTTTTATCAAAGACATATAGATCAATAAATTTAGAGAAAAATTTATATAGAAATGTATTTAAAAAATTTCATTTTTTGTCATTTTGCAAGAATTTCAGTAAATTTTGATTAATAACAAAAAATAAAAATGTCAGCAGCAATGAAATACCACCACATGAAAGCTCTATTAGTGAGAAGAAAAGGAGGAAAAATTTATTTGTGTGGTAAGTTGTATGACCGAGCAATAAACCGTGAAAGTAGTGTAGTGCAGAATTGTAAAAAGTGGTCTGGTCATTAAGGGTGTTTAAGCTAGGGGGGCTGAGGTGTTTAATCAGGAACAGAAGATTATCTACAGGCAAGTACTTCTTGCATTTACTATAGGTCCTGATTTATAAGACCATTGTGTGCTTGATAGGGTCTGTGTACTAGGTGGAAGTCTGTAATTTTTAAAAAGCAAATACCTCGTTATAAATTGCATTCCTTCTCTGTCAGTCCATATGCCGTGCCTAAATCGTAATTATAGATGAGTGAAGTTATGAAAAATTTGAATCGGCTGCTTTGCCAAATTCGATTTGTGACAAATAACTTTATCACAAAGAGCATTCATGAATATGCAGCGGGCTCAATGATGGGAAACATCGATCGTATCATTGAACCCCTCAGATGCTATGTTCATCACTGATACCAGCATCTGAGGCTACAATTTAGGCCTTATAGGGGTTAATCAGGGTAAAAATAAATAAATATCCCACTCAATAAATACTCACCTTATCCATTTGCTCGCTTGATTGAAGACACGGCGCAAAATATTGTGCAGTGACATGATAACGTCTTCACGCTGGCCAGGAGTTACAGGGCCTGTCTAGTGCGCTGCCATGGTGATGTCATACATCAACCTGCGCAAAATTTTGTATGGTTTCAGCAGTCAAGACGGTCACAACGGACTCTTTGTGCACAAATGGATGAGGTGAGTATTTTTTTTTTTTTTTAAGCAACCATTTCGGGCAATATAGATTTGTTTCCTCGCAAGTAAATTTGGCTTCTCGGCAAATCAAATTTTTCCTGGAATTTTGATCGATTCGCTCAACATTAACAGTAATGAATGTGCTGTAACCAATGGCCCCACCTACACCCTACCCTCACCATGCCCTCACTTTGGAAACTGGCGAGTGCAGCGGAAAAATACCACTTGTGACCTAAAAAATCACATTTGCACAATGGCAAAAAAATACACTCAAACATCAAAAGGCCAAAAAGCTGTATGATAATGATAAATTCTCTCCTATATCATTTTGCACATTCTGCTAATTTTGTTGTGTAGAATTTTATAAAAAATAAAAGTTCAGTGCATATGATGACATTTTTCAAAATGTTTGCTCCCTGTAGAAAACTGTTTTGGTACTATACTTCTGTGTACAAGGGCATTTTTGATATCTATATCACATGGTTGTGAATAAGGTTTTCATGCATTTCAATACCACTGTATGATAATTTTGGGGCATTGGCAAATCTGTTTTATGCAGATTGCATACAAAATGTATTGTGCTTCATCAGATGTCCTATATGGAACAAAGTTTTCTCCTAGAATCACTTAAGTGTAACCTCAAACAAACATACAAGCCTCTAAATGGTGCACACCTGGAGCTTTAATACTGTAATATTGTTCACAATGAACATGATTGTATACCAGAAAATTGTAATAAACAGACTTCAACCCATATATTTTATAAAATTGTCCTGAGCCTAGTGAAATAATCAAAAAGAACCTTCCCTTTGTCCATCTGCTCCAATGTTATTTTTATTGCTGCAGACAATTACTGAAATCAGCAGTCTATGGTGCAAGACTGTGATTGGCTGCAGGGTATACACAATATCACTGCTGCAGCCAAACAATATGTCACTGGCTGCAGGCCAGCAGAGATGACAAAGCACCAGCACTGACTAGGAGTCGGCACTCTAAGAGAAGGCAATTGTTTTTCCCCCTTCTTCTTCTTATTATTATCATTCTTATTATTATTATTATTATTATTATTATTATTATTTTGAAAGCTTCACGTCACTCTAGTAGGAAAAAAAAAATAAAACTTTACTAGAAAATTGATTTATTTCTGTCCAGTTTCCTCAAATTCCATGCTATGACTCTCTAGTGTAGAATTTAATCTTGGCATGAAGATTGTAGAGGGAAGTGGTATAATTGTGTGTGTATATATATAAATATATATATATATATATATATATATATATATATATATATAACAGTAAGAGCAGCACACTATATCAAGCGGGTGCAAATCTGACAAAGACCAGCGACCAAGGTCCAAAACGATATGTGAAGAAAAGCAACGTAGCATATAAAACTGTGATTTATTCAACCCAGTGTCAGCAACGTTTCAATGTTTCAATTTCAGAACTTTTTCCACCTTTAATGTGACCTATAAACTGTGCAACTCAATTGAAAGACAAACTGAAATCTTTCAGGTAGAGGGAAGAAAAAATATAAAATAATATGGTTGCATAAGTGTTGCACCCTTAAACTAACACTTTGTTGAAACACCTTTTTATTTTATTACACTACTCAGTCTTTTTGGGTATGAGTCTATCAGCATGGCACATTTCGACTTGGCAAGATTTGCCCACTCTTCTTGGCAAACAATACTCCAAATCTGTCAGATTGCGAGGGCATCTCCTGTACACAGCCCTCTTCAGATCACACCGCAGATTTTCAATCGGATTCAGGTCTGGGCTCTGGCTGGGCCATTCCAAAACGTTAATCTTCTTCTGGTAAAGCCATTCCTTTGTTGATTTGGATGTATGCTTTGGGTCGTTGTCATGCTGAAAGATGAAGTTCCTCTTCATGTTCAGCTTTCTAGCAGAAGCCTGAAGGTTTTGTGCCAATATTGACTGGTATTTGGAACTGTTCATAATTCCCGCTAGCTTAACTAAGGCCCCAGTTCCAGCTAAAGAAAAACAGCCCCAAAGCATGATGCTGTCACCACCATGATACACTGTGGGTATGGTGTTCTTTTGGTGATGTGCAGTGTTGTTTTTGCGCTAAACATATCTTTTGGAATTATGGCCAAAAAGTTCAACCTTGGTTTCATCAAACCATAACACCTTTTCCCACAAGCTTTTGGGAGACTTCAGATCTGTTTTTGAAAAATGCAGCCTGGCTTGGATGTTTTTCTTCATAAGAAAAGGCTTTTATCTTGCCACTGTACCCCATAGCCCAGACCTATGAACAGGGCCGGTGCAAGGATTTTTGCCAACACAAGCGAAGCTACATTTTGGCGCCCCCCCCCCCCCTCGCTTCTCCTCTCTGTGGTCCTGGTATCTTCTCTCTGCTTCAGACAATCGCTGGTTTAAGGACCATATTTTTCGCCCTCTAAGACACACCTAGGTTTTAGAGGAGGATAATAAGAAAAAAATATTTTCCATTACACCTCAGGTCCGACCAGCAATCAGACCCCCAATGTTAATCAGACCTCAGCTCACAGCCCCAATTAGACCCCCAATGTTAATCAGACCTCAGATCAGAACCCCATGTCAGACATCAGCCCCCAATGTCAGCCATCAGACCCCCATGTCACATTTCTCCCCCTCCATGTCACATTTTTCCGCCCTCACCAAGGGTGCGCCCTAAGGCGGCCGCTTGGTCTGCCTTATGGTAGAACCGGCCCTGCCTATGAATAATATGGGAGATTGTTGTATCACACAGCCAGTACTTTCCAGATATTCCTGTAGCTCCTTTAATGTTGCTGTAGGCCTCTTGGTAGCCTCCAAGACCATTTTTTTTTCTTTTCATCAATTTTGGAGGGACGTCCAGTTCTTGGTAATGTCACTGTTGTGCCATATTTTTTCCACTTGATGATGACTGTCTTCACTTCACTGTGTTCCATGGCATATCTAATGCCTTGGCAATTCTTTTGTACCCTTCTCCTTACTGATAGCTTTTAATAATGAGATCCCTCTGATGCTTTGGAAGCTCTCTGTGAACCATGCCTTTTGCTGTGGGATGTGACTAAGAACATTTCAGGAAAGACCAACTAGAGCAGCTGAACTTTATTTGGGGTTAATCAGAGTCACTTTAAATGATGGCAGGTGCATGCTGACTCCTATTTATCATGCTTTTGAATGTGATTGCTTAATTCTGAACACAGCTACATCCCCAGTTTTAAGAGGGTGTGCACACTTATGCAACCACATTATTTCTTTTTTTTTCTTCCCTCCACCTAAAATATCTCAGTTTGTTTTTCAATTGAATAGTTCTGAAATGATTTATCTTTGTCTCATTTTTTTTACAGCACAAAAACCTGATAATTTTCACAGGGTTGTGTAGACTTTTCATATTCACTGTATATATATATATATATATATATATATATATACACACACAATATATATATATATATATATATATATGCGCTCTGCAGTTGAGCCAAGCAGTCCCAAACGAGAATCAACCCCTGCAAGATGAGCATCTAAAAGCGAGGATCATCCCCTACAATGAGCAATTAACCCCTGGAGAACCCCTGGACTGGCTAAGTAACATTTTACCCCCTACACCAACGAGCATTATTAACCCCTGAACCACCAATACCCCAGTCCCTGATACATTAACCCCTGAACCACCACTCAATAAAATTAACCTACCCTGCATTATACCCCTGAACCCCTGCATTACCTTCCCTGATATATAAACCCCTTCACTGCTTACCCTCCCCTGCATTCCCTGCATTTACCCCTGCTGCCCTGAACATTAACCCCTGCAATCCCTGGCGACCCTTCTATATTTACCCCCTGCTTTCCCTACACATTCCTTGATCTCTGGCCTACATTAACCCTTGCAGTGCCATCATTACCCTGGATTGTGTTTGACCCCTTGTTTTCTCCAAAGGGACAGTGTGTAGCCAGGTAGGTGGGCGCTGCTATTTACGTGTGTGTATGTAAGTGTGCTATTTAGATAGTTTGTGGGGTGGAATTGTAGTTGGGAGTATGTTGCGTTAGCGTAGTTTAGGTGTATTGTAATGTTGCTACTGTATAACAGTGTATGTCTATATGTATAAATATATTTATAACCATTGGTATAAATATATATATATATATATATATATATATATAAATATAGTAGAATTTATAGATTGTAGATTTGTACTTGTTCAATAAATTCCTTTATTGTTTAAAATACAGTTTATGGTAATTTGTAGTAGCCGCCGTAACATAGCGCACAAAGTTCAGGAAGGTAGAGCAACAAGGTAGATACTTTAGAATTTATTGCATAAATAGGCGGAGTCATCAATAGACGACTCACACCTATTTATGAATATTAATATTTACCCAAAATATTAATGATTAATATTTCCTTTAACAAAGACTGTCAATTCTTGGTTATAAATTGAATAGTCTGATGTCTAAGTGAATTTTTATTTTTTTTGAAAACCCACAAGGTCACTATAAGTACAGAATATCTTCATGGTGCTCAATAATAGCAAATTATAAAAAAAAAAGAAAAAAATATAAAAAAAAAATCAGTGTATGGAATAAATCAGCCAACTGAAATGATAAAGTGCTAAGGGAGGAATCAAAACATTTTTGACAATTGTTTATATATGTTGTTTGTCTATATTTTTGTATCACTTCCAGGAGTTATTATTAAAGTTTTGTCACTAAGTAACATGAATGAAACTAAACCATGACAGTATAAATTTATGATGGATGTAAAAATAGAAACTTGATACTTAATAAAAGTGGAGAAGGACAATATGGCAGTTTACATGTCAAAGCATCTCAAATACTCTCTATTTATATGTTAGTATTTTTAAAGACAGCTGCTGACCAAAGAAGTTCTCTGAAAAGTTAGCTTGTTAAGAAGTTTAATTGATGGAAATCTATGTTTGCTTTATGCATGACAACATTCAGCATTGTTTTCCCTTTCTTTGGATTTTTTACTTTGCTCCTTTTCCCCCCAAGTACTAATATTATTATTTTTTTATGCCAAACCATCTATAAAGATGCCTTTACAATCCAAATGATAATACATTTCTTTTTGCCATGTATAATGAGCCACTAAATCTAGATATTGCTGTCAAAACAAGCATAAAAATCAGATGATCCAGTGTCTTAAATGATTCTCTTGGTTGACTATTTCAGTCTTTATTAATCATGTTGTATTTGGTAGACTCGGTAGTTAAAAAGCACTGGTGTAGAAAGTGTTAAACACTTTATCATTTGGAATACGGAAGTGAATTGTGGATCTGCTTACATTTATGAACATGAAACAAATACACATTTGCATTTGTCACTCTTACTGCACAGCCCAATATACTTTGTAGGAATATGCATTATTGGTGCATATATACAGGCATAATTGTATATCTGGTCAAATGACCCATTAAAAAGTGCTGTAGGTTGTCATTGCATAACTAAATCTACTAATTGGGTTATTGCTCCCAATGATGCATGTCCCTAAGGTACCTTTTATATAATAAGAATAGTAGTTATGGACCTCTTTTGGTGATTCCTGTCGACAGCGGTTGCTGTTCCACCACAATTCCAATGCAGCTACCAAGCAAGCGAGCAGTAATCCAATTGCTAGGATGCAGAAGACTCCAGCAAAACTGTGCAGTTTTAATGCTCTGCCATCTGTTTGTGCGTTGTTATGACTGTTTAAATCACATCTTCCCATCCGTGGCCACCATTTTTGTTTTAAAACGTCCAAATAACCAGTGTCTTGAAATTCAAGTATTCTGTGGGGAAAAGAAAAGTTACAAAGGATGTTATGAAACAAGGAGATAGAATATTGTTCAAAACATATTTAAACTAGTTAAGAACAACAGCTATGCCTTAGGAAAGACTGCTAACTTAAGTGAGAATATACTTACTCTTCCATTCTAGGATTGCTTATGGAGGTATTGACGCATCGTGGAGTGAGACATCCAAGGAATAGTGAATACATGTTTAAACTAGAAACGGGCAAACCAGTTGAGATTTGTTCACAGTTCAGAAATTTAAAAAAAAGTTTAGTTCAGACCCAAATCGATTCAGGCCAAATCAAAGTTGCTCCAATTGCCATGAAAATAGCCCCCTCTAGCCTCCTAGGAGTAATTATTTTTATGATTTTTTACCTCCCCCTCCTCAAGCTCTGGATCACAATGACAGCAATAGTAAATGATATTTGAGTGACACTGACATACATAGCTAAAGAGAAACATTCATTTGACAGTGTTATTATACAGCATGTTTAAAAAAAACACTGCAACAGCACATGTTTCTTGCTTTTTAATATTCCAAAGCTTTCAAAAATTGTTCCTTATTGGGGCAGATGATATTTAAGCACACATAATGTTATGGGATAAAAAAGTGTCTTCGAGGAATAATGATTGGCAAGTGGCATTAGTGGCATGATGCAGACCACAACACCAGCCATATAGAACATGATGGTTGGAAAGTTAAATTAGTGGCATGATGCAGGTCATAGCATGCATCAGCCGTACACAACGTGATGGTAGGCAGACAGACAGCAAGCGTGGTAAGATGGGGAACCAGCAGCAAAGGGAGGTCTATTGATCAACCATGTTAACCTTCCCTGCAAAAAAAAAAAATAATTATTCAATTTCAACTGTGTGGAAAGTGAGTACACAGAAACTGACCCTCAGGTATTAGTAGCAGTGACATGATGCAGGCCCCAGCATTGGCTGGACTGTGATAAAATATTGGTATTGAGGTGGTAAGGTGGTAATCACATACATTCGTGCTACACCTTAAAGAAAGGTAACCCCCCAAAAAATAAAATAAAATATGTATCTATAAATTTCAACTGTGTGGAAAGTGAATGCATGTAAACTGATCCTCAGGCATTAGTGGTAGTGGCATGATGCAGGCCCCAGCATTGGCTTGACTGTGATAAAATGTTGGTATTGAGGTGGTAATCACATTCATTTATGCTACACCACCACCACACAAAACATAATAAATTACAACTGTGTGGAAAGTGAATACATGTAAACTGACCCTCAGGCATTAGTGGCATGATGCAGGCCCCAGCATTGCCTTGACTGTGACAAAATGTCAGTATTGAGTCAGTAAATGTACCACTGCCAATCCCCAAAATGTATTTACTAATTCATTGTTTTTATTTTTATCTATTTATTTTTGATCTGTAAGCAATGGCATACAGAATTTTAAAATTTCAACTGAATACAAGTAAACTGACGATTGAGAGGCAGCAATAGTGGTAAGATGGAACACTGTCAGCTAGGTGAGGTGGGCGAGGTCCAGGGCCGGACTGGCCATAGGGCAGACCGGGCATTTGCCCGGGGGCCGGGTCGAACATAATCAGAGTTTTTTTTTATTTTTTATGTGGCAGCAGCCGAGCAGTAGTGGAGATGAACGCTTCCATTGTGGAAGCCCTCATCTCCATTTTCATCTGTATTGCCGTCCTCAGGACAGCGATACAGATGAATGGAGCAGGGGAGAGGCGTCTCCCTTGCCCATTCCTCTGATAGGCTACAGGCAATAGGCCTGTAGCCTATCAGAAGCCGGTGCAGGCAGAGCAATGACATCATCGTGCGTGCCGCCCGAGCAGTACAGCGCGGAACACAGGCCGGAAGAGGCCTGCATCACATCGCTGACAGCAGCATGGAGGTAAGTATATGAGTTTATTGTTTTTATTATTAAATTTTATACTATATTGTGGCAAGAAGGGGGGTGGGCGCCCTATATACTGGCACAATATAGGGGGGTCGGCACTATGGAGAAGAGGGGAAGCACAATGGGGCCATATATACTGGCACAATATGGGGGGGCACTATGGGGCCCTATATACTGGCACAGTATGGGGGGACACTATGCAGAAGAGGGGAAGCACTATGGGGCCCTATATACTGGCACAATATGAGGGGCCCTATATACTGGCACAATATGGGGGGGGCACTATGGAGAAGAGGGAAAGCACTATGGGGCCCTACATATTGGCACAATACAGGGGCACTATGGAGAAGAGGGGAAGCACTATGGGGCCCTATATACTGGCACATTATGGGGGGCACTATGGAGAAGAGGGGAAGGAGCACTATGGGGGCATCTACTGGGGGCCCTATATACTGGCACGCATTATAGGTGGGCACTATGAAGAAGTGGGGGACAAGAGCACTAGAGGGCATTATATAGGGGCATTTAATACTGGCACCCATTTTAATGCCACTATGGGGAAGGGAGGAAAGGAGCATTATGGGGGTATCTATATGGGGCAGTCTATAGGGGCATTTTATAGTGCCACATTATGGAGGGCACTATGGAGACGGGGAAGGAGCACTATGGGGGCATCTTCTGGGGGGACTATATAGGAGTATTTTATACTGGCACAAATTATAAGGTCACTATGGGCACCTAAGCTCAACTGGTGGCACTAAGTGTTTTTTGTAGTGGCACACAGTATGGGTCATTGGAACACATGAGAGCACTCTGGGGACATTGGCTCTACTGGGGGCACTAAGAAGAGGTATTTCGTTTTTTACTGCCACACAGCGGGACATTTTTTTGTACTGTGCACATTATAAGGGGGGTTCTACTGTCACACATTATAAAGAG
This sequence comes from Bufo gargarizans, assembly GCF_014858855.1. NCBI lineage: Eukaryota > Metazoa > Chordata > Amphibia > Anura > Bufonidae > Bufo > Bufo gargarizans. Next base: position 174,100,716 of record NC_058085.1, read on the forward strand.
AATTATTACTATCTGGGCATTATGGTGGGCTTTATTACAACTGGGGGACTATGGGAGCATTATTACTTGTGGGACACAATTACTGTTGGGAGCACTGTAGGAGCACTATTACTACTAAATGCACTCTGACAAAGAAATAACTACTATTGTTGGGACTTTGGGGGCACCCTGGCACAGCATCAGCTTAGCACAGTTCTTTTTGCAGTATAGTTTTGGGAAGCACAGCTTTTCAGTATTGGGGGTGCATGATGGGATGTTAATTGGAGGATGATGGAAAAGTAGGAAACTAAGATGTCTGTCAAACTCTGCAGAGTCGTGAGATGGCTGAAAGAAATTATCACGGTGGTCTGGTCTGAATGGAGAAGATGAAGAAAGAGGAGAACATCTACATCAGCGGAGACGTCACTGGATATAAGAGGTATGGGGCGCTGTATTAGGCTACTTACACATCTGCATTAGTGATCCTGGCCGGCTGTTCCAGCTGAGAATTCACTGGATCCGGCACTGCTGGATGCAGACAGAATGCCCGCCAGCCCCATTAACTATAATGGGGCATGGCAGAGATCCGGCCACAATCTGGGAAAAATGCAGAGAATCAGCGGGACATAAACCGCTGCATGCTGTGCTTTGTGTCCAGTTGATTCCTTGCATTTTCTGCTGGATTAGGTGGCCGGATCGTACTAAGACCCCTAATGTCACCTGGGGACCCCCAAAGAAGCTTGTGTATTGGCTGAAGCCTTTCTATCTTACTGGTAGCTGGCCCTGCCTCTCAATTGTGTTTCCGGTTTTGGCTCCGTCCTTAGACTGCAAGGGGGTGGGGCCTGTTGGGGGTCATGTGATTGGGCTGCTCAGTCAAAAATGCCCGGGCCTATTTTTTGTTCCAGTCCGGCCCTGGCGAGGCCTATAAACTTCAGCAAGCGCATACACAGTGTTTCCTGGTAGTAACGTAATTTGTCCTCCCTTTCTGTCAAGGAAAAAATTTCATCAGTTTGACTTGGTAGCGAGGGTCTAAAAGCAAGGCTATACAGTAATCATCAGACTGCTTTATGTCAATAATATGACTGTCAGTGTGCCCGAGGAGCCACTTCTGGCTCCTGGCTATGACCCCCCTCCCTGCCCACTGAGACGATTGGGTGTCTTGGATAGTGCCAACTTCATCATTGTCCTATTACTCCCCCACTTCCTCCTCTTACAGTGGCAGCTCCTCATCCTCATCTTCCTCATCCTTGTTATCCTCCGCCTCCATGGCAGATTCCCTTTGTGTGTCCCCAACAGCTATAGGGCAGAGGGCAAATGCTTCAGCTGCTCTGCTTCCGTCATGGCCCCCTGCTGCATGAGTGTCAGCACCTGGTCTAAGATAAATATGAGAGAGATAACATTGTTCATGCCACAGTTGTCCCCTGCTGACCAACTTTGTGGCCTCAAAGGGCTTCAGCACTAGTGTTGGGTGAGCATGATCGGCCGAAAACATTTTTCACTGGAGCATCGCGATGCTTGGCACATTGCAGTGTTCGGCCAAACACTGCGTATGCTCGAGCACGATGCTCGAGTCTCCTCCCCGCACGTTTGTTGACTGCTATGCAGCCAATAAACGTGCGGGGAAGTACTGCCACTCACTGTAATTCCGTAGCCATGTTGGTTACTGGCATTACAGTAATTGGCTGGCCAGAACGCGTCATTGGGTGCTATATACCACTCGATGACACGTGGTTCGGCTCAGACTTAGTCAGGGCGAGCTGCAGCAGAAGGGACAGATAGTGTAGGGAGAGGATTTTTTTTTTTTTTTTTTAGGGAGTTTGAGTGTTTAAAGGCATTAGAGACCCAAAAGTCCTTTTAAGAACTATTGTTTAATATGACTGCAAAATATATTAGCGCAACGTGCGCTAAATTACATGCAATTGTTTGGCTGCTGGTGACAGCAGCGACATTACCTGCGCTACATCTCCTGTATAACGTTAGCCGCTGGTGACAGCAGCGACATTACATGCGCTACATCTCCTGTATAGCGTTAGCCGCTGGTGACAGCAGCAACATTACCTGCGCTACATCTTCTGTATAACGTTAGCCTCTGGTGACAGCAGTGACATTACCTGCGCTACATCTCCTGTATAACGTTAGCTGCTGGTGACAGCAGCGACATTAACTGAGCTACATCTCCTGTAAAATGTTTGTGCATCATAAATATTTGTAAAATTAAATTACATTTTTTCGCCACTGGTGACAGTGACATTAACTGTGCTACATCTCCTGTATAATGTTTGAGCATCCAAAATATCAGTGGCATTCAGTTTAATTTATTCACCGCTGGTGACAGCGACATTACCTGCCCTACATTTCCTGTATAACATTTGTGCATCATAAATATCAGTGACATTCAGTTTTATTTTTTCACTGCTGGTGACAGCGACATTACCTGCGCTACATCTCCTGTATAACGTTTGAGCATCTTAAATATCAGTGACATTCAGTTAAATTTTTTCGCCGCTGATGTCAGCGACATTACCTGTGCTACATCTCCTGTATAACGTTTGAGCATCCTAAATATCAAGGAAAAACCCTTGTCCTGGACATGAATAAAGTTTTTAGCTGATTAAATAGATGCTACAAATATAATTTCTATAGTGTACTGTTTGCATGCCATTGTGACAAAATATTGCATTTCTATGTTACCCTTGCCTCTTTTCTGAGAGGAGGCTTGACGAGGGTCAAGTGTGTCAAGTGTTCATGACAAAACTATATTCATTTTAACTAGTTGTGTGTCGCTGATGAAGACAGAAATCTATTGCAGCTCCATTGTCATAAATTTATGTTTAGGCATACGTAGAGTTGCCATGAATGTGCCGCCAGAGGATGTGCCTAATATATGATGAGATGTGCTTCTCATCATAAATTATGTGCATCCTCAGGTAGCACATGGGATATTAAATCAGAAAGCTCTCATCTTGATAAATCTCCCCCTCTGCTTTTAAATGTATTTGCTCAGTCAATTGATTACTCTTTTCAAAGCATTGATAATTTGTTCTATTTTCCGGGGTATGATGATAGCTTTTCTTTACTACAATTGCATTTATTATAGTAAATACAACAGCTATCATTCTAAACTTTAAGGATTTTGAGGGTAGATGACACTCTGAAAAACCCTTGTCCTGGACATGAATAAAGTTTTTAGCTGATTAAATAGATGCTACAAATATCATTTCTATAGTGTACTGTTTGCTTTATCAAGCAGGGTTTGTCTTTGGACACTATAACCCAATAGCTAAAAAGACTGTTCTTGGCCATCTGCATGGACCTAGCTATAATATTTCCCAAGCCAAGTGAGGTTGGACATACACATAAGGCCTGTTTCACACTTGATTGTTGTTTTCCGGTATTGAGATTCGGCAGATGATTTCAAAACCCCAAAAAATTGTTTTGTTTAGACCTAATGCATTCTGAATGGAAAGAGATCCATTTAAGACACATCAGGATGCCTTCTATTCCGTGAGCATTCTGTTTTGTGACTAGACAAAAAACTGCTGTTGCTGCGGTTTTTTTTTTTTGCCCAATCATCGAAAACGGAACATACCGGATCTGTCACTAAAAACAATGTAAGTCAATGGTGATGGATCTTGTTTTTTAGAAGCCTAAAAAAACAGATCCATCACCCATTGACTTTCAATGTATTTAGTGACGGATGCAGTTTGTCCTGTTTTAATTTCACACAAATGCATCCTAACTGAACAGATGCATACTCATGTGCAATATCAAAACAGATCAGTTTAATTCCGGTTTTGAGATCCTCTGCCGAATCTCTAAACCGGAATTAGCAATGTAAGGCCTAGTTCACATGAACGTTTTTTTTGCGGGTGTACGGGCCGTTTTTTTGTGTTCCGTATACGGTCCGTATATGGAACCATTCATTTCAATGGTTCCGCAAAAAAAACGGAATGTGTTCCGTATGCCTTCCGTTTCCGTTTTTCCGTTCCGTTGAAAGATAGAGCTTGTCCTATATTTGGCCGTAAATCACGGGTCGTGGCTCCATTCAAGTCAATGGATCCGCAAAAAAAACGGAACACATACGGAAATGCATCCGTATGTCTTCCGTTTCCGTTCCGTTTTTTCTGAACCATCTATTGAAAATGTTATGGCCAGCCCAATTTTTCCTATGTAATTACTGTAAACTGTACATGGCATACGGAAAAACGGAACGGAACAACGGAACGGAAACGGAAACACAACGGAACTCAAAAACGGAACAACGGATCCGTGAAAAACGGACCGCAAAAAACTATAAAAGCCATACGTTCGTGTGAACTAGGCCTAAGTGTGAAACAGGCCTAAGATAGCTATAAGCTGAATGCTTGTTCACTGAAAGCTATCACTCCCTGCATGTGTTCTCATTTGGAAGAGGGGAAAGAACCACGGCAAGACTCATGTGGCAGCAGCTAATGATTTGGGCAGTTACAATCCAAAATGCCCAGTCTTTATCTCCTTCAAAATCTACCATTGGTGGAGAATCCAAGACTAGGGATGATCACTGAAGTCCTGTGTTCGGTGTTCAGGTGAAAGAAGATAAAAGACACTGCGGCAGTGCAATCAAGTGGATGAGGTGAGTAGTTGTTTTTGTTTTGTTTTTACCCCTAAATGGCTATATTTCTTTGAAGTCTGTCTTAAGAATGCTATTATTTCCCTATATAACAATGTTATAACGGAAAATAATAAAGTGAAGTTCGGATCTCCATTGACTTGAATGTTTGACCTGAAGTTTGTCCAAACCCGGTGAACCCCAACCCCCATACATTAGATGGTTGGCTAGTAAGAATGTATGGCCATCTAACAAGTTTGGCAAACCTAACCTCTACTCAATAAATAATGACAAAGTGCCCCCAAGATTATTGAGGTTAAGCAACTATAAAAAGCGCAGTGGCAGAACAGCGAGGTGGCACATTCCTCTTTGGGATCCATATGCCACGGGTGAAGGATGTAGGGTCTGCAGAAGTGCTGTAAGTGTTGTGTAGATATGATAATTTATTCACTCTTCCTTGTTACATATTTTTTTTATTCATCATTCATTGATTTCCATGATGTCACATCTACAGATCTGCACATGCTACAGTCTACTAAGATGCCAATGTCAAACGACTGAAAACATAAAGATAATCAAAACAGAAAATCACATTTTGATCATATATAATTCCATTTTATCTATACTTTCCAATGTACAAGTTCAAAGTCACCAGTGCATTAAGGTCAATAGCAATGTTATTTGTCAGAAGAAATCTGTTTTCTGTCAGGCAGATTAACATATAGGAAATCATGTTATGACATTGTCTGGTGTAGTAGCTCAGAGTCTATGTGCATGGTTTCTACAATACATGTCAAACCTTATTATTCACTGTATTAAATGCAGTGAAGCCATGCAACATATTTAAGAAATACGTAGACAATAGTTGTTAAAAAAAAAAACTCCAAGGACAATTTACTGCACTTATTTTGCTTTGCTGCACCATATGTACTTAACATAGTTAACTTTATTGACTTTCGGTAAATTAACTAATATGTAAAATGCTGAAGTAACCAGATTTGCTAAACAGCAAGGTGAACTGAGTTTATACACCAATGATCTGGATGGCAGACTGCCTGAATTGCTAATGTTTTATATATTATTTCTAATTAAGCTTGATTTTTAGCATAAGGAAATTCAGAAAAAGGTTTAAACAAAAATAAAGATAAAAAACTCTACAGTTTACTTTTCAACCTCTTTTGGATATACCGGTAATACCATAAGTTATAAAGTATTTTATGGTTTTTTTTCTGACAGTGTATAATTTAACATGTTTTTTTTTTTTTTTAAAGATACCATTGTAAACATGCCATGACTAGTACGCCCAACTTTCTTTTCTTGCTTTCAATATTACAATTCTGAATCTATAACAGGAGTGTAGCAATAGGTTATACAAATACATCATCACACATTGGGCTCCTTGGGAATTTTTAGTTGACAGTAAACTCAAGGCCCCTTTCACACGAGCGTGACGGATTAGTCCGGATGTGTTCAGGGTGCGTTCAGTGAAACTCGCACTATTTTGCAAGCAAATTCAGTCAGTTATGTCTGCGATTGCGTTCAATTGTTCAGTTTTTTCCGCTCGGGTGCAATGCGTTTTGATGGGTTTTTCACGCGCGTGATAAAAAACTGAAGGTTTACAAACAACATCTCCTAGCAACCATCAGTGAAAAACGCATTGCACCCGCACTTGCTTTTTTTGCACCCGCATTTGCATTGCACCCGCACTTGCTGTTTTTCACGCAGCCCCATTCACTTCTATGAACATGCTGCGATTTTCCGCAACGCAGAACTGATGCGTGAAAAACAACGCTCATGTACACAGACCCATTGAAATGAATGGGTCAGGATTCAGTGCGGGTGCTATGCGTTAACGTCACGCATTGCACACGCGCGGAAAACTCGCTCGTGTGAAAGGGGCCTAACTGTAGCAACCACTGTCAGGCAGCTGCTGCCAAGGCTAATAAAATCATTGGATAAATCAAAAGGGGCATAAGTTGAGCACATATATTAATATATAATAACTTGAACTGGACTACAGTACCCAGAAAGATTATCAAAATAAGAGTTACTTAGTTTAGAAAAAAGATGACTAAGGGGAGAGCTAATAACTATGTATAAATATATCAGGGGACAGTACAGAGATCTCTCCCATCATCTATTTATCCCCAGGACTGTGACTGTGACGAGGGGACATCCTCTGCGTCTGGAGGAAAGAAGGTTTGTACACAAACATAGAAGAGGATTCTTTACGGTAAGAGCAGTGAGACTATGGAACTCTCTGCCTGAGGAAGTAATGAGAATGAACTCACTAAAAAAGTTTAACAGGGGCCTGGATATATTTCTGGAGTGTAATAACATTACATGTTATAGTTACTAGAGATGGGTTGTTGATTCAGGTAGTTATTCTGATTGCCTGATTGGAGTCAGGAAGTATTTATTCCCCTAAAATAAGGAAAATTGGCTTCCACCTTTTTCAGGCGTAGAAAAAGGAAGCAAAGCAAAGAAGCTTTCTTACATTTAGAACTGGTGGAGGATCCGCCGAATTATTGTAGAGGCCTGCACCTCTTCATAACTAATGATCTAATGCCAGTGCACGGCTTTAATAAGACCGACATCTAAAATGACTTAATAAACATGCCCCTAAATATATCCTAATAGCACATAAATATGGGGGTTGCAGTGCAGACATATCTGAATACATAAAAGAGCAAAGAACAGATGTTTTTTTTTTAAGACAAAAAGGGTGAGTAATTTGTTACAGGAATTTCCTAGATTAAGGATGTTGATGACCTATCCGAACATTCTCAATTTGGTGGGGATATGATTCCCCACTTAGTTGTTGATGACCCACTTAGTTGTTTGAAAGGTCTGTGGTGCTTCTGTGAGCATTGCAGACTCTCTGTCTACTTGCACACTGACTAAGTGGTAGTGGCAGTTCAAGGTATTGCAGCTTAGAACAAGTTTGCACTTCAGTTATTTGGTCAGTTATTGGGAGCCAAAACCATGTGTGGGTCAAAAACACAGAACAAGAGCAATTTTTTTTACATTATGCCTTATCTCTGAGTAGGCTTTACTACTAGTTTTGGCTCAAAATAACTGATGAATATAACTGACCAAGAAATTGAACTGCAAACTTGGCCTTAGTGCCATTCACTCAAATAGGAAAAAGCTGCAATATCTTGCACCTTTACTACTAATTAGATGGCATGTAGCTAAGCAACCCCACATAAGTAATAAAGAGCCTGCAGTGCTCCTTCAAGTAATCGGTAGAAAAGTGGATATCTCAGAGACATGCATAGTGCACACTGTAGGAGGGGCTAAAAGGTATAAATTATGTTACATACATACATTAGTTGACACTTCCTTGAAGTCTTCATTCTAGGTAGGATGGGTGTCGGCCATGTGTGATTACATGGCCGACATGGAGGATTCGCCCACTAGGCCAGGGATTATTATTTACTTTTTTTTTATTATTCTGTATCTGATTTGTCTTTGTTATCTTGTATTTAATTACAATCTGTAAATATAGTTATTCATTTAGCCTGTATAAGCATATTCATTCTCAAATCTGTTGAATTAATTTTTTAAAATAAATCCTGAACCTGGAAAACCAGTTTAAAGGGGTATCCCAAACAGGATAGCCTTTCTCCACATGTGCTAACAAGACATCAACTTACCAGTCACAGAGAAACACTTCCAGAAATGTATGGATCTTGTATAGGCAAAATTTCAACAATGCTACATTTTACTGTTAACCATTTGCATTGCCACAGGAGAAATTTGTGATCACACAGATCAAGATGTTTTAAGCAATCCTGAAGCAATAAAATGATACCTAAGCAGTTTTTGTTTTTCAGATGGGAAAATGTATTCCATAAATTTGGTTGTGCACCCATGTCTAATCCTCCTTGATATTGTGACATGCACAAATTGCGTGCTTAGAATACTATGTACACTACTTGCACTCTTTCATTGCAATATAAAATATACACAGTATTAAGAATTTTATTACAAATTGTGGGGACAAAAATGGACAAATAATCAGTGGTTAAAACATAGAATTTGTAAGTGGCAAATTGAAAGAACAAACAGTAATTGGAAAATTCTTTCCTTAAGTGGACCATGAAATTAACTGTGCTATAGAAATAGACCATGACTAATTTTTTAGATTTTCTTTTCCTGTGGTTAACAACACAATAATACTGTATGTATTTTAATAAAATACACATAATTCAGTGCATGCTGCATGTGGTCAATACTTTTTTGACAAACATGAAAAAGTAAGTATAATATAGTTTCTTACTGAAATGTCAGCATTGCTCTTTGCATAATATCAAGCTTGGAACAAATATATAGCAAAACTGAAAATACAATAAGTATTCAAGAATGGTATGTGGCTAAAGTGACTGGATCTAAACTGCCACTTGTTACTTATTTGCAGAAAGTTGAAGTTAAAAATTCATTTGAATATTGAAAGGACAAGACACTTGGCAGGGCTATGACCAGGGCCGGCTCCAGGTTCATGTGGGCCCTTGGGCGATAAATCCCAGTGGGCCCCCATGAGGCATTTTGCTCCCACACGGTATAATGACCCCAAGTGGCCTCTATACAGTATAATGACTACTAGTGGCCCTTCACACAGTATAATGAACCCCCAATTCCCCCCCCCCACTGTATTATGACCACCTGTGGCCCTGCATTCAGAATAATAACCCCCAGTCGCCCCCATTCAGAATAATGACCCCCAGTAGCCCCCACACTGGGGGAATACTGTATGGAGGGGGCTGTGGGGGTCATTATACTGAATGGAGGGTCATTGGTGATCATTATACTAAATGGGGGACACTGGGGGTCATTACACTATGTAAAGGGCCCTCACAGTATAATGACCCCACAGTGACCCTCCATTCAGAATAATGACCCCCAGTCGCCCCCACACTGGGGGTTATACTGTATGGAGGAGGCACGAGGGGTTATTATATTTAATGGGGGCTCTGGTGGTCATTATGCTAAATGGAGGGTCAATGGGGATCATTATACTAAATGGGGGGCACTGGGAGTCATTATACTGTGTAAGGTGCCCTCACAGTGTGATGAATGACCCCCCAGTGGCCCCCTCACATACCTATCATTGCAGGGGAGCTGGCGGTCCTGTCATTCACTAACCGCAGCTCCCTGCGCTCCTTCTCTCCGGCGGCCGCTGCAGCAGTGAGCCAGGCCTGGAGGAGAGAAGGAGATGTGCAGTGATGTAGCTAGAACTGACTGGGCCCCACAGCAAATTTTAGTACGCCCCCCTCCCCCCCAATGTGTGTTCACATCACGTTTTTCCTATCGGTTTGATGTATACAAATGTGCAGCACTCCACGTTTTTGTATCCTGCAGAGTCAAGTAAAAAATGCAGACGTTAACGTATATGTTTTTTTACAATGGAACTGTATGGTGAACGGACGCCACTGTACGGCATCAGTCTGAGGATTGTATGGTGAACGGACGCCACTGTACGGCATCAGTCTGAGGATTGTATGGTGAACGGACGCCACTGTACGGCATCAGTCTGAGGATTGTATGGTGACCAGACGCCACTGTACGGCATCAGTCTGAGGATTGTATGGTGAACGGACGCCACTGTACGGCATCAGTCTGAGGATTGTATGGTGAACGGACGCTGCTGTACGGCATCAGTCTGAGGCATCTGGTAACGCAGACATTTTTGGTATACATTAAATGGATGGCACAAATGGGATGTGAACCTAGCCCTAGTGTCAGAATAAGCACCAGTACACAGCGGAGCAGTGTGGCGGAGAGGGGAGGCCGCCATGTACTGACAGAGCGCTGCCTGGTCCTGGTGGTCAGGGGTGAGGACTGTGCTTCCCAAGGATCATTTTCTACTGGGAAATACAGGGCCCAGTATAATACACTAGAATCTATATAATATAATGATATTAGCCGTACCCCCGAATAATAATACAATTAGGGGGTCTTTTATTATATAGAAATACGTCTATGTTAGGCTACTTTCACACTTGCGTTCGGGGCTCCGCTTGTGAGTTCCGTTTGAAGGGGCTCACAAGCGGCCCCGAACTGATCCGTCCAGCCCTAATGCATTCTGAGTGGATGCGGATCCGCTCAGAATGCATCAGTCTGGCACCATCTGTCCTCCGCTCCGCTCAGCAGGCGGACACCCGAACGCTGCTTGCAGCGTTCGGGGGTGTCCGCCTGGCCATGCGGAGGCAAACGGATCCATCCAGACTTATTATCATGCAAACGTATCCGTTCTGAACGGATGAAAGCGTTTGCATTATAGGTGCGGATCCGTCTGTGCAGATACCAGACGGATCCGCACCTAAACGCAGGTGTGAAAAGGGCCTTAGGCGTATTTATGACACAGATTGTGGCACAAAGGTCCTTAGCACCGCATTCTGTATCTTTTCCCGCTCATGCCAGGTCTAAAAAAGGATGGCGTGGGCAGGGAAGGGGATACAGTTATGGCCATGCAGTTATTGGATACCACCGCAATATAGTGATAACACCGCCATACAATGATAAAACCACCATACAGTGACCGGATAAAAGGGTATAAGAGGGCACAGTACAGGGAATGACTATGGGCACTGCACAGGGTGTGGTAAGAGGGCACAATGCAGGGTATAAGTGGGCACAGTACGGGGTGGGGGGCACAGTCACATGACCCTGTGATGTTAGAAGGTCCTTATGGTGAATGCTGTTCAGATGCCACCATAATGAGAGGCAGAGGAGTGAGACAGGGGCCCTGGATGGACAGGAGGGGTGGACACAGCAAGTAGTTGGAAGGGGCTCTGAGGGGGATTCATACAAGAAGTAGGGGCAGGAGGTCTGTGCAGGGCAGCAATAGGAGATCGGAGGGTGAAACAGGAGCTCTGGATACATGAGGGAGGAAAGGAGACAGCAGGGGCCCCATGAGGATTAGATAGGACAGGATATGGGGGGGGCAGATGTGGGGGGGGGGCAGGTGTCATGGAGACAAACTGCTTAATGAAACAGTAACACAACTAAATAGAATGAAGCAGCCGATCGAAGAGTCTCCCCCCCCTTCTGTCCCACAGACAAGAGACAGACAGAGTGCAGACTCACTCACAGCTCCAGCCCTGCGTTCTCTCTCCTCAGGCAGCATGTGTCCTGTGTAGAGGGGGCGTGTCCTGTGTAGAGGGGGTGTGGTCTGAGTCTCTGCAGCTCAGGGGACGTGTCTGAGTCTCTGCAGTCAGAGGGCCCCATCAAAGGGGTACTGCGTAACTGAAATGACAGCAGTGAGAGCTCCCATCTGTATTGATGGAAGTGCTCATAGCAGCTCAGTGGGCCCCCCCAGGAGCATTGGGCCCCGGCACTTGCCCGGGGATGCCGGGTTATGACGCCGGCCCTGGCTATGACTAGATTGTTAATAGACCACATGATTTTGCAGGTGAAGCAATTGGATCAATGGCTGCATTTTCGTAGAGAAACTATGGTATTGCCAGTATAGTTGTGCTGCCATTAACTATATATTTGGAAACCCTGCCTGCCATTTATTCATGCCATTTTTATTTATTTTTTGGCCACTCGTGAATGCCACTACTTGGAACTGTACCCTTGCAATGTTTTCTTTATTAGCATTTTTTTTTATAAAGCTTCGTTTTCTTTTACTTTTAAACATGTTATTGTCCATTTAACAGGAAACAAAAAAAAAAGTCAACTTGTGGGCTGCCATCATCTAATTATTAGCATTCAGGTCATTTGGCACCTTTAATTGAGACTCAACAAGATTACAATTGTTTGCCAATGTAACTTTTCATTTTAATTTACTTTCACGATGCAATAAAGTAAACCAAGCATATTACACCATATAATAAGTCAATCCTCTAAGAACCAAAACCTGAGAATTTTTTCAAACTTCAATCTTCCATTAGCTGTCCTAAAAATCTATTACTATAAGTCCATGTGGCAGATTTCCAAAGTTCAGATTACAAGGATATGTTGGCCTTTATGCAAGTGCGGTGCAATACTAATTCTCATAATTCAGAACATCTATGATATTTATGCTCCCGCTTATGTAATTTAGTAACAACTTGCAGTGAATTTGAAAAATAAATAATAATAATTTTATGTGGCAACAACAATTTTACACTTAATGGTTTCAATAAAGCTAAAAATAATAGTTGTTTCTTTAAGTATATATTTATGAATACTACTTATAGTCAGGGTTGAAAATGTGGATGTATATATCCCCAAATTTGTAGTTTTGCTAGGTCACATGACACATAAACAACTAGAATCAGGTGTCATTAACTAATCATATTTCATGTTGTCTAAATGTAAATATGGTTAGAAATCTTTAGCTACCAGATATTAAAGTTTTGGTTGGAGAGATGATTCCATAATTGAAATGCTATTTTAGAATAGTTTAAAGCCTGGATGATTGTTTCTATAATGCCTTGTACTGCTTATGCTATATTGCTATACTGACAGTCACCAGCAGACTGCAGCAGAGAGGTATAGCCTGATGGGGATACACTGATGGGGATGGACTGTGCTGCTGCGTTAATTGTCCAGATAAAAAAAAAGGCTGATCTGGGTTGTTTACCCCATAAATGTTGCGGTCAATAGTGACTGCAGCATCTAAGTAGTTTAGAGAGAGGGGGCTTCATCTATCAAGCATCAGCGCCACTGTGAACAAAATTATGGGGTATCATTGGCAGAGTATGACAGCCAGGAACATAATGAAGGACCCCAGGCTTGCATCAAAATTGCACTGGCATTATATTACACAGTATATTGAGTGCAGTGCATTATAGAAGTGATCAGAAGATCACACGTCAAAGTTCGATTGTGGGACTAATAAATTGTAAAAGTAAAAGTCAAATAAAATTGCATTTTAAAAATACACCTTTAAAAAAATGCTTTTCAATTGAAAAAAAAAAGCAAAAATGTAAATCCCCACTACAAATTTCATATTTCTAAGTCGGCAACAAAGTGTACTACACAATTATCATGTAATTTATCCTACATTGTTGTAATAAAAATCCAGAATAGCTATATTTTGCTTATTTGCCACAAAAAATAATAAAAAGTGATCAAAAAGTCCATGTACTATGTACCAAATTGATCTTGCGAGTTATCATGCAAAAATCAAGCCCTCACACTGCCTTCTAGAAAGAAAAATAAAAGTCATGGGTCTTGAGAAACAGCTATGAAAAAAAACATTTCAAGGGGGCTTTATTGTGCAACAGAAGCAAAACATGAAAAACAATGTGTGTATAAATATGTATATTTTGTATAGCTATAATTGTATTGACCGAGAGTTCTTATGTTATTTATGCCAAAGAATTTACATCGCTAAATTAATAGCATAAAAACTGTGGCAGTATTGCTATTTTACTGCTTAATTAGTAAGTTATGCATATAACAAAATAGTGCCATTGAAAACTTCAACTTGTCCCACACAAAATTAGTCCTCCTAAGGCTATATTGACAGAAAAATAAAAAGTTATAGAAATCCACAATAAACTAAGGCCCAAAACAGACTGGTCACTAAGGGGGTTAAAGGAGATATCCAATGAATAATTTCCATGCCAAAGACCTGAAAAGCTGTTAATGGTTGTTTTAACATGATTTTCAGTTTTTCTAGCAGAAAAGTACCTTACTTTGCTTCCAAGTGCCCCTTAGTGTTGCTGCCAATCTGTGATTTTAAGGGTAGACTCTGTATAAGAAAGAGTCTGTTTCCCTTCTGGCAACTGAGAATACAGATGATCAATACACAGAAAAAAAATTGCTGTCCACTAGCATTTAACTCATTAGATGGACATGCAAAAATGTGGGGCCATGCAATTTCAGTAAATCTCATCACTCATGTCTTTTTTTAATCTTTTTTTTTAAATGTATTTATAATTTTGGGTGGGATATTTAATGGAATTAAGTCATTCGCTCGACAACAATATCATATGAGGCAATAAAATAAAAAAAATATTTACAATATTGCATAATAGTAAATTGAGTACAATATCATGGCTACATTTTCATACTATTTAGTTTATAGATGTTTCCCCCTTGATAGACCTCATTTAGTATTTGACAGCAGAGATTGATGCTACATATAATTACTGTCTCTTTACAATCTTTACCTTTCACCTTTCATATTAGTATATCGTCTACAATGTGCATGCTGATGTCAGAAACAGGATACAAGAAGTTAACCCGAAAAACAAATGAAAGCAGACTGCTATTACCTCTGGGAGAAAATATCTCTGTATGGGCTGCCATGTTGCAGAGCTATTCCATAGCCTTTGCTACTAATGCTGTTTCCGATGACAGTCACTGAACATTCATCATCCGTGAGGGCTGCATACTCCACTACTGTCACATCCCATAAGAACGCATAGTTTCCTTTCTTTGCCTGGAAGTAAGAAATAATAGAAAGACAAAGAAAACATACACAAATGTTAAAAATATATTTTTTAGAACAATTGAGAGACAAAAATTAAGAAAACTACACAATGACATATAAACATGAAGAAATTAAAGGGGAAGGAAGTTACTTTAACAATGGGATTTTCCTTTAACAATTGATTGTTTTTCATAGATTTTGGCTCTTTGCCACAGCCAGGCTCATCTATCTGTCCACCCTCTACTCTGATGCTTCTAGCCTATGTCAGTCACTGCACTGATTGCCATCCACCACAGAATATAGTTCAAACTTCTCACCATCACCCTGTCACTAACTTACCTGTCTGGGCTCCAGCAGCGAGATCTCCAGCTTCGGCAGAACCGCATGGGGAGAGACATGCTATGGAGCCATGCCCCCTGGTGACGCGATGGCATCCTTAGCAACAGGATGCAATTCTATGTTTCTCTAACAGCGGGAGTTGTGCTCTAGGAAAACTAGCAGTGCAGTGTCTGACTAATGGAGCACTGAGTCATGGACCTATCAAGTTCTGATCCTGAGACTCGGTGATCTATTTAAATCCCTTGCTGGCAATTCACCCTTGCCAGTTACCGTATTTTTCGCCCTATAAGACACACTTCCCCCCAAAAAAAGTGGGGGGAGGAGTGCACTGCGTCTTATGTGGGCGAATGCTGCAATTTTACACTGATACATCGCTGTCGCACAGCGCGGCCAGTGTGTGCATCTACGGGAGGGAGGAGGGACTAGGGGCCGGCATATTGTTTTGTAACGACAGTGGGGCCCAGTGTAGTAACTGTATTCTACTACACCGGGCCCCGCTCACTGTAGTAATCATATAGGCAATGTTAATTCAACTCCTATCCAGGCTGTAGTATGGTACTTACAACTAACTTCCTTAGCAGGCAGGAGGCCGGGCGAGTGCGCAGGAGCCGGCAGCGTAACTCACTACGTCACGCGCCTGCTTCATCTGCAGCGCCAGGGATTTATCAGTGTAAAATTGCAGCATTCGCCCCATAAGACGCAGTGCTATTTTTCCCCCAGTTTTTTTTTTGGGGGGGGGGGTAGGAAGTGTGTCTTATAGGGCGTAAAATATGGTATAGGTTTACTCCTTTGCTGTGCTCCTGGTTCTGTCTGTGAGTGTTTTGGATTGTTAAGAATATTGACCTTGGCTTGCCTCTGATCTTCCTCTGACTACCTAATCCTCTAAATTTATACTATATTCTCCTCCCGGTTTTGACTTATTTCCGCATGACTCTTCTTTGTGTGGCTGAGTTTCTGTTTCTGTCTTGCACTTAGCAGAACAGTAAACGTTGACTAGTTATGAACTTGCCGCTTAGGGCTTATATTGTAAGTAGGCAGGGAAAGTGAGTTGGGTTTCAATCAGGGCTCACTATGTACTTGTTTCCTACCTACTGTACTTACACACACACACGATGCTCTCTACAGTGCTGCATCTCCATATATCACTTTCTTCATTTCTATCATCCTACTCGTGATCTCCATTCTGCCAGTTATCTAACATTAACATCCTCCATAATTTGTACCTCTCATTCCTGTCTTCAAAATTTCTCTCGAGCTGCACCTATTCTCTGGAATGTTCTGCCATGGAATATCAGGCCAATTCCCAAATTCCCTACCTTCAACGATGCCTTAAAAACAAATCTTTTGAGGCAGGCTAATAACCCCCCCAACTATTATTCTTCAGACCTGAACTCGATCTTCTGATGGCAATCCCCACACCCAAAGCACTAGCAAACAAAGATCGGCCTACAGCACTCCTTTTGGTACAAAGATGGCTGGACCACATCATATATCAATCAACTATTTCTTGTGTCATCCCCACCTTCCTCATAGATTGTGTGTGTGTATATATATATATATATATATATATACACACACACATATATATATATATATATATATATATATATAAATGAATACTGCGCAGGTGTGTGTTTATGATGATGCTTTTAAATGATGCGCATGCTTACTTGAGGATTGAGCACGCTGTGCTCAGCATTCGAGTTGCAACGGGGACTTGTAATTTGCCTTGTTATGTGCCTCTACCCACGCCCACCACCATGTGGTTCTGCCATTCCCCATATGTAATGAATTGCAATTACCATTGTTAACTATTTATTGTTGGGAGCAAGTTTTATTATATTGCATATGCACAATGATTTTGCTTGATTTTTGTATGGACACCCATGATATTGTTATATTGTATTATGGATTAAACTGGCACGCTTTATGATGAATTGTAATATTTTTATGTATTTATAATGTTATCCATGTTGGCATGGGTTAATGCCGGTTTTCATTTGTAAGCACTTTAATTTGATGATGTCACTTCCTTTCACTATATATGTTCACTTTACATTGTGCACATTGCTTGAGAAAGGCTTCATGTTGGAGCCGAAACGTTGCATCATTTTTAAGTGAATAAACACATCCTTTTTTATCTCAACTTTGGAGTGCTGCTCTGCTTTACAGTTTCATAGTTTGTGTAAGCCTTCCTTCAGGAGCTAGCACCCATTTCCAATATTGGTTGGTGCTTCCAAATTTTCACTATATATATATATGTATATATATATATATATATATATATAGAAGGCTGAATACTCAGCCTGCACTTGTGGGAGGGGCGGAAGGTCTTTATATTTTCCTCCCACCTATTCAACTGTGTACATGCAATTCCGGTGCATTGAGCTGAACCTCTGCGCTGCCGCAAGCCTCCAGGAGCTCACTTGGGTAAGTTCCCTACCTCACAACACAGCTGGCCCGCATACAGCACTCCGGTAAGTATGGCTACAACGTGCCGCCAGTTCCTTACACGTGGTGCGGCCCAAACAGCGCGGCCATGCACCACAGTCTGCCCTCTGTTTCAGGATGCCGTCCTGGTCCCTGTCCGCAGGGAAACTTCCCGGAGTCTGGCACAGCATGTCCGGCCCGCCCTGATCCAGTACACAGTAGCAGAAGCTGCCTGTTTTCATGTGATAACTGCAGCTGTCCACAAGGAACGGGGGGCAGGTTTTTTAGGCTGCCACCGTTCCTCTCCTCTAGTAGTGCCAGGCGCCCCTTCCACCGCTGTGTCTCTGCCTGCGTCCCCACATTCCCAGAGCCCGGTACTGCCACTCACCGCTGTGTGCACATGCCAGGGTGAAGCCTCGTCTTATCAACAAGCTCGGTAGAGGCTCTATCGCTACCCAGTGGATGCAGATTGCTTTCCCTCTGTTAAAAAAATATAAAAAAAGGAGCTATATTGCCATCTAGTGGACATGTAGGGGAATGCGTCCCCCAAAAAACCCACATTTAAATAAATCACATTACGGTCACGTTACAGGCTCACCTCGCTCAGTAAAAAAAAATCTTACAGGTTACGTCACCAGTCTCCCGTTTGTTCTAATGCCAATGCCTTGCCGGTCCTGCTTCCAGGCCCACATTGCAAAAAAAAATCATGTCTAGCCGGTCTCGGTTCTAGGCATACGTTTGGTAAATCAATGTTGCAGCCGGGTACGTTCCAGGCTTACGTTATTAAATTAATGTTGCAGCCAGGTATTTCTCCAGGCTTACCTTTTTTTTTAATAATGTTGCAGCCGGTACCCGGCTTACGTTTGTAAAATCAATGTTTCAGCTGGTTACATTTCCAAGCTCACATTTTTTGTCAAAATTAATGTCTGGTCGCTTACGTTTTTCCAGTACCCACATTTGTCATGTCAATGTCTAGCCTGTCACGTTCCAGGCCCACGTTGCTCAAACATACCACCTCCTTCAGCCCGTTTTCTTCACGCAGCCACGTTTGTCATTTCATAGCCTTCCGTCATTTAACTTCACCATCACGTTCCATCCACCTAGTGCCCTTCCTTAGGTACATCATTCACCAAGGTTATGTATGTCGGCTCTTTTTTTGTTCCACGCCTCCTTCTCATTAAAGAAAAATCACAAGCGGTGATGTCATTTAAATTTCGGTCGCCGGGCCCCCATTTTTTTTTTAAAGACTTTTCTCTGGTTCACGACGTTATATTTTTCTCCTTTTATGTACTTCTCAGGCTTCCTCATCATTTACCTATCATCTGACTCGTCCAGACCACATTCATAGTCGTTCAGGCTTATGTTAATGTCCCTTACGGCATCCGTACTTTCAGGTTTAGGCAATCCAGACCCAGGTAAAAAAAAAAACCAAAAAACAGGTGAATGCTTCTTCATACACCATGCCTGCTCGCTGGCACGTCATACCAAATTCACCACCTTTCCATGCTGCCGGCTTGCTGTCTTACGCTGTCAAAAATCACATTTTCCGTTCTTCTCTTCACGTTTCGGTGCTTTGACATTTAGGGTTCTTTTGACAATAATCGCTTGGCTTTGTTCCGCAGTGTAATCATGTCACAACTGTCTGACATAAAAGACGCACTATCGGTCCCAGAAACGGCAGTTTCACAACTCACAAGCAACATGTCTTTAAGGAGCTGGACGATCCCCAAACTGATCGCCAAATTGAACAGAAGAGGGATCCGTCTTCCAGCATCCGCCCGGAATACAGAGTTGTACATGCTTCTGGTTACAGACTCAACCATTCCAGCGGTTGAGCAGGTTCCCATGTCCACAATACAACTTTCTCTGGTGCAGTTGCATTCTGTGATCTCCAGCTCGGTCACCGACATACAGAACAGACTGCTCGCAGTGGAAGCTAGGGCCCCCGCTTCCAGCTGTCCAGCCTCACCAATCCCAGGTCCCTCCGCTTCCCGCTCACTCTCCCCAGATAGGTTCTCTGGGGCCCCAGACATAGCCCCGTCACATTTCGTTCTCGACAACATTAAAAGGGACATCCTGGTGGGCAAGGATGTAAACCTTGCATCCATCCTTATCACCACCCATGACTCGCTAGACAGCAGGACCATCCCCTGCAGTTATGTTTCCATTGTCCTTAAATCCAAGGATGTCTGTCTCAATAAGAAACTCACCATTCCAGAGTTTGTACTGGCATTTAGTCTCTTCAGAGACATCATATGTTCAGCGCAGCCAGGTAGACAGGAGGAACTGGATGCTTATCTATACAGGGTCACAGACCTGGGGCACAAATACGGTGGCCATGCTTTTTACGATTAGTGATGAGCGGCAGGGGTCATATTCGAATTCGCGATATTTCGCGAATATTTTTTAGAATATTCGTTGAATATTCGAAAATTCGCGATTCTTTTCTTGAAAAAAATCGGCAAGGTAATGATTGTGTAATATGCGAATTTTCGGATTCAAATTTTTATTGCGAATTTTTCAACTTGCAACTATTAGACAAAGAAGATTATAGCACTATATTAGCTAAATTGCTCTATATTCAATTTTTTGAATATTCGCTATATTGCTATAACAGTTTTTTCGAATATTTGTAATATATAGCAATATAGCGAATATTCGAAAAAAACGAATATAGAGCAATTTAGCTAATATAGTGCTATAATCTTTTTTTTATAGTTGTAATTTTTTTCCAATCTGAACTTCAGATGAGAAAAAAATTACAACTATTAGACAAAGAAGATTATAGCACTATATTAGCTAAATTGCTCTATATTCGTTTTTTTTTTCGAATATTCGTTATATTGCTATAACTTCGTTTTTTCGAATATTTGTAATATTCTAAAACAAGAATATATAGCAATATAGCGAATATTCGAAAAAAACGAATATAGAGCAATTTAGCTAATATAGTGCTTCTTTCTCTAAAAGTTTAAAAATTCGCAATAAAAATTTGAATCCGAAAATTCGAATTACGAAAATTCGCATATTACACAATCATTACCTTGCCGATTTTTTTCAAGAAAAAAAAATCGGGCATTTTCGAATATGACCCCTGCCGCTCATCACTACTCCTAAAGTCAAGTATATTGCAGCCTTCTTATTGGCCCACAAGCTAGAAGCAGGAAGGGATCATGTGTACTGTTTAAAAAAAAAAATAATCGGAAAAAAAATGAATATTCGCAATTACGAATATATATAACTATATTCGAAATATTCATGAATTTTCGAAGTACCTATATTCGCGATAAAAATTCGAAATTCGAATATTCGTGATCAACACTATTTACGATTACCATCGTTACTTCTCTGCAAAAGCTGCTGCCGCATTGGCCCATTTTCAGCATGTCACCAATTGGGCCACCATGGATATGGAGTTGTTTTGCAGGCATTTCACATGGCTCAAGGCCTCAGCCTGCGCCTCGTGTCAGTCCATACTTCATTCATCCGAATGGTGTCCCAACCTGAGTCCCGCCCCTCAAGATAGGTATTTTCTGGTCCCCCCAGACTGCCTATACCCGTCACAACAGTCTACAAATTAGGCAGACCCATAGTCTCTCTTGGCAAAACCCAGGTATGCAACAACTACAATTTATCGATCTGCAACTACAACAAGTGTAGGGTCCTCCATGTCTGCTCGGTCTGTTTCAGGGCCCATCCTCAATCCACCTGTCCTCAAAGGTCATCTAGGAATACGTGACTAGGCGGGGTCAACGTGGACCTGTTGAAAGTCCTCTTTCAGGACCATCACGATCCCAATTTTGTACAGTTCCTAGTGTCCGGCTTCAGGAAGGGTTTTCATACAGGGTTGGTAGCTCTGCCTCAATCCACCTGGGAGGGCCCCAGCCTCCTTTCAGCACTCAGAGACCGGTCAACACCTTAATCCAATTCGAATTACAAAAGGGCTTCCTTATACTGTAGGTCCTTTTTCCGTGCCCCTTTTGATTTCTGGAGGGTCAGTCCCATCGGGCTCGTAAGGAAAAAAATAATGAATAAAAAATTCTTAATATACGATCTGTCACCGCCTCATTCTTCTGGTAGACCCAGCTTCAACTCCCTCATCCCTTTCGAAGAATTTTCAATGCAATACTCTTCCATAGACGAAGCGATTCAGCTTATCATTAAATTGGGCAGGGGAACCTGGTTGTCTAAAGCTGATATTGCCTATGCCTTCAAGTTGCTACCCATTTACCCACAGCTCTGGAAATTTTATGGAATCAAATGGATGGGTTGCTATTACTTTGCAAATCGTTTAAAATTTGGGTCCAAAAGCATGGCTCTTTTATCAGCTCACCCAGGCCCTCCACTAGATTTTGGTTAATCATGCCGGCTGCTTCATGGTTATCCATTATCTGGACAACTTCTTACTAATAGAACATCCAGACCATAGTCCCGACAAACTCAACAACCTCTTAACAATTTTCTCAGAGCTTAACATTCCCGTAGCACCCTCAAAGGTCGAGGGTCCCTCCACTTTGGTAACCTTTCTGGGCATTGTCTTGGACACCAAGGCAATGCAGGCTAGGCTTCCGGAAGACAAATTAGTTCAAATCAAATAAACTATAGCCAAATCAGCGACTTCCAGAGCACTCAACAAGTTGGAGCTGCAATTATTATTGGGGATGTTAAATTTCTCATCCAAGATCATGCCAAAAGCCAACGCTTTCATAGCTAGGCTACTCCAGCTGCTTCCCACAGCCCCTGCACAGGATTCTCTCATTTACTTAGACAATGAGGCCTTAGCCGATCTACCCATGTGAAATTTCTTCTTGTCCAGTTGGAATGGCGTTTCCCTGTTTGTCCCAACATGGAGCACCACTTCACCCACTCTCTTCACTGATGCAGCTGCATCCGGAGGGTTCGCAGCAATATATGGTAATCAATAGTTTGCAGGTTCGTAACCACCAGAAGTTTTATTAGTCAAAGAATCTTTAAAGTTCTCCCCGTTACTAGAAATGAATCCAATAGTAGCGGCAGATCAGGTCTGGGGTAAGCTTTGGACAAACTCCCCAGTCGCCTTCATCACAGACAACCAAGCAGTAGTTGACATTCTCACCAAAGGCAGGTCAAAGTCTCCACAAATCTTGCCCTTCGTTCGTAATTAGTGTGGCTCTCCTTGCATCATAATTTCCAGTTCTCATGTAGGGACGTTCAGGGGGCGGATGCATTATCACGTTTCAATTTCCCCGCTTTCTTTCAGGCTATGCCAGAGGCGGAACATACAGGACTATCCTCGCCAGCGTTCACAGCATTGATAATGGATTAATTAGTCATATCTCAGCAGCCAAGTCACAAATCCCTATCATTCAACACTGCTAGGAATTACAAAACTGTCTGGAATACATTTATCCAATTCACAAACTGTCATTCCAGGAAAAACGTCAACAGAACCACATACATTATGGCTTTTCTAGCCTACTGTCGTAAAGAACTAGGACTTTCCTGTAACACAATCAGGTTATATTTGGCCGGGGTGCAGCACCAGTACATGCTAAGACACCCAGACAGCAGGTCATTGTTTGTTTCACAGGCAATCAAAGCAACCTTAAGGGGCATACTGAAGAGTTCCAAGAATCCAGGTCCAGGTAGACAACCAGTCTCAGAATAACTATTTAGGAAACTGTCCACCTCCCTAGACGGCAATCCTTTTGGGCCCTATACCAGTACAATTTTTAAAGCAGCAATGTATCTCAGCTTTTGCGGCTTTTTGAGACCCGGGGAGTTCACTCGCACCTCTCCCAGCGTCAAAGGCTTGTCCATTGGTCAATTGGTACGACACAGTAATCATTTCACTTTATACCTACATTCCACAAAAACTTCCCAAGCAGGGCCCCGATAAAAATCTATTAATTTCAGACGTTCAACGAGTGGTCCTTACAAAGTTACTTTCCGTTCTGGGCATCTCCTCACCAGATAGCCCGCTATTGCCTTTTAAAAATCGACCTCTCACTTCAACGCAGTTCATCTCCAACATTCACACCCTGGCCTTGGGTTTAGGTTTCAACTCCAAATTCATGTCTGCACATTCCTTCCGCATTGGAGCTGCATCTTCAGCTTCAAGACATGGGGTTCATTCCCACATTATCCAGAAAATGGGCCACTGGCAGTCATCCTGTTTTGCTCATTATGTTCCGAACCCACAGCCTGGCATTGTAAGTTGCTGTTTCAAATAAATTGCTACATACTAAATGGTTTGTTTTTTGCCCACTTATAAGCATACCCTCGCTCATGGCTAAGAGCACACCACCAGCCATCTTAGGTTCGGTATCGGTAAGTGAGATAGTCAAACTGCCTTGAGTCAGGTTCCTCTTCCCCTGTAGCCTTGACCACAAATAGGGAAGGCTGAATACTCAGCCTGCAATTGTGGGAGGGGTGGAAGGTCTTTATATTCTCCTCCCCCCTATTCACCTGTGCACGTGCAGTTCCGGTGCCCCACCCTCCCTTCCCCTTTCTTCCATAGGTCACTAGGGTATGCCCCCCTATAGGCATACCCTCGCTCATAGCTAAGGGCACACCACCATCCATCTTAGATAGGTTTGGTATCGGTAAGTGAGATAGGCAAACTGCCTCCAGTCGGGTTCCTAGTCCCCTGCAGCCTTAACCATATATATATATATATATATATATATATATATATATATATATATTTAAAATATATTGTGTATTGTCTAACATACTGTTTGCCGAGAGTAATCATGACTTCATTAGAATATTATTTTTTCATATCTATGTGATAAATAATAAGTACAGAGCAACAGATGGCTCAAGATTAAGCACAAAAGAATGTGAATTTACAGGCCCTGGCTTTCTTATCTGTACATTTGCATAAATAATGCATGAACATGAATCCATCACCAATGGCATGAATTATGTGAATGTATAGGCTGCTTTATCAAACAAGGAAAGCTGTTCCAAACAGTAAATGGAAAAAATAAAATAAAAATAATCATTGAATAAAAGAAGGCTTATTCTGTTTAGCACAGTTCTTCTTACTCCATAAAAAAAATTGCCAGGCAACTGACATTAAAAGAAAATTATAGCTAAACCACATAAGATGTAGTTCCTATGAGGAAAAAATTGTATTATAATTTGCATATACACAATGTTTGGTTCTTTCATGCTTTAACAGAATTAATGACTTGTTTGTTTTACAGACTCTTATTAAACACATATTGTGAAGAGGAATAACTTACAATGACCTCCTCTACGGCCCTTTGAAGTCATAACATAAATGCTAACATAATGTTTTTCTCTAAAGCTTGGGTGGATATCATTTGTACAGTTTACAAAATTAGCAATTCCTACGAAAATACATTTAACTGATTCAGATCTGGGGTCTTCAGGACTATGCACATCATAGCTATTTAAGTAGAAGTTTGTTTCACAGTTCAAACTTTTTTAAGTATTTTCTTTAAAATTTTTAGGTTAGCAATTATTTTTGTTTGTATTGTACTTAAAGGGCATCCGCCACCAACCAGGATTGTTTGCAACAGTTGCAATATCTGTATAGCTATCCAAATGTAATTTACAAATATAGTGAAGTCCAGCTAGAGCCTAACCCTAACAAAAATGTAAATGATAAAGTTTAATATTACTTATAACAAACACATTGTCCAATAAATGTCCAGGCCTACACCAGACCATCCAGATACATAAGCTTACGGGGATGTTAAAGAGAACCCTAAGTTATAATCCCTAATACTAGGCCCTGAGCCCAGGGGCGACTCCTGATGGTGGAGGCCCCCTGTCCTCGAACCTAACTAGACACTCCTGATGTGCCCTAACAAGTAAGGTGATTGAGATTAAGGATTAAATGTGGTGGGCTGGTGTAGGCGTGGACAAGGAGGATCAATAACACGCAATGCACAGTGTATACAGCCCTGTTGATGCAAGTGATCAGCAGGTACACGGTACAGTAAACTACACTACAATTAAATGAAGACACCAATTGAATGATAATCAATAATGTCACAGATCTAGTCTGTGTAAAGCCCCGACGCGTTTCCCCCACCGTGTGGGATCATCAGGGGGTGGATACATATAAGATAAACATTCAATAAAGATAATAAGGAAAAAACCATGTCAGACGGGTGGAGACCCAAGCAATGTTGGCATCCCTATAATATAGCCGTCTAGCAGGCGGTGTCAAACAACATACATAGTTAAAAAGTGGACCAGATAGTATTCCTGGGAGGTCTAGAGGGGTAGACACAATATCAAACGTCTTGATAAAGCGGGCATGTGCAACTCGCATATGGCCATCAAACATGGATGTCTGTAGAGAAAAAGATAATACACGCTATATATATATGCGTTCAAGTGTATACAAGTTAAACACCCACTATTGTGAGACGCCTCCACCAACATCTATCAGATTATAGGAGATCACTCACTAGAGTAAGGCAACATATAGAGCGCATACGTGATCATGGTTGATGCCAAGAGATATAGATGACAGTCTTCTAAATAGTGGTGCTTTAGACAACAGATTGTGTTAATGTTGTCCACAGTCTGTTTGACTCACATCCAATATGATGGGATACTAGGAAAATAGTCATAGATGAAATCACAGCGAAATATCTAGTACCCATGTAAAGTAACAACAGATAGATTAATTACCTTTAAAGGTGATCTGGATAGTGTAGTCCGGCCCCTCAAGATCTGGCCGTCCACTAGTTGAAATACACTTAGTGACAAAGGAGTGTATATATGTCAGATATGCCAGAAAGTCATCATCACATGCCTAACTATAGTGAAAATAGGGGTACTTACTTATGATGATGAGTCCCTCAGATCCTAAAAAGCCTCCCAGGGTCCACTGCTTGGTCAAATCCAAATAGCCCTCCATTTATACAGATTCCCTAATTAGACATGCAAAACACCTGTTCAGAGGTGAATCCACTCCGGTATGTGGTTCGCATGCCTGAACAAGTGCCGGCGTGCGTTCCACTGTGGAACGCACGCCGCAGGATATCCGGTTCAGTCGTCCGGATATGACGTCATAAGATCATGCGTTCCAGCGTGGAACGCATAGCGATCTCAGCGTCTACATGACCAGACTGAGCCCTATATTCCAGAATTGAGCGCAAGGGGCCAGATCGATTACAGGGGCATAAAATCCTCCCAATGACATATAGAAACATTGGGTGGAAAGAATGCTTGGCCATAATGTATTATCGATAGTTAAAAGCCACTTTTATAAGCCCATTTTGATGAATGTATAAGGATAAATAATGTTAAAGGAGGCTAAGTAAATAAAAGAAGTAGCTTTGTTATTCTGGATTAATGCTCAGAGGGGTATATATAGATAGAGAAGATATCTAAATGGCAAATAGCTAAATGGAGGGCCATAATGAGGACAAGGGGTTGTTGCAGTAATAGATATGGGATATATAGAAAGACGATAAGCACGACGGTGAAACATTTATTATTCACCGTTTATGATAACAAAAATTTGGGTACTTCACGCACCCGGCTCAGTCACAAGGATACAAAGGTCCATCCGAGCCCATATGCTGCAGGGACAAAAAAAAAAAAGAGGTAGGGAGGGGGCATGGGGAGGGTGGAGGGGAGGGAAAGGAGAGTACGGATATAGCTAGCATAGGCCAAAGGCCAATAGGTAAAACAGGTTATAGGAAGCAGGAAAAGGTCAATCTTTCATTTAAGCCAAGGGGGGACTGGGACCGGAGTCTATGGATCCATTCGCTTTCTTTTTGTAGGATCCTCCTGTCCCAATCCCCTCCGCGTGGCGATGGATGTATCAATTCAAGTGCCGTGAATCGAAGACATCCTGAATCCCCACCGTGATGGTCATTAACATGTATGGCTATCGGAGTAATTTCCTTATTTTTGACATCATTGATGTGCTCCAGAATACGCCTTCTAAACTCTCTAGTAGTTTTCCCGACATAGTCTAGAGGGCATGTGCATTGGCACAAATACACCACCCCCCTAGATCTACAATTGATGAAGTCACGTGCCTGAAACGTCTGGCCAGAGGTGGATCCTACAATAGTTTTGGCCGTATTCAAAAAAGGGCAGGCTTTACAACTACCACACTTATAAATGCCTACTGGTCTACGGTCCAGCCAAGTACCTGCCCTGATAGGTGGTGTAAAGTGACTCGCTACCAACCTGTCTTTGAGACTCCTGCCCCGTCGATAGGACACAGATGGACGTTCCGTAATGATCTGATAAAGGTCGGGGTCCATCTTCAGGATAGGCCAATATTTATTGAGTATTTCTTTGACATCCGGATTGGCGGTGTCAAAGTTTGAAACAATCCTCAACGGTTGAGGGCTATCCATGATTCCTCTTTTTAGGACTTAGTAGATCATTACGTTTATAAGTTGATGCGTGCTTAAAGGCTTCCCTAAGCACCGATTGTGGATACCCCCTTGCTATAAATCTATCCTGGAGAGCCCTTGCCTCATTGAAGAATGCTTCATCACTGGAGCAGTTCCTCCGAACTCGGAGATATTGTCCCCTAGGGATACCCCGTTTCAGGGGGGTAGGGTGGTAACTGCTCCAGTGAAGAAGAGAGTTGGTTGCAGTTGTTTTCCTATGTATGTTCGTAGAAAGTCGGTCCCCCACTATTGTTACCTTAACGTCCAGAAAAGTAATGCTCGACGGATGGTATTCAGAGGTAAAATGGAGTCCGATTTCATTCACATTAAGATCGGACACAAAGCGCTTAAATTGGCAGGCATCGCCCTTCCAGACGACGAAGACGTCGTCTATGTAGCGAGTCCATAGCTGGATGTTCTTGGACCACCAGACATCACGGTCTGGGAAGACATGGGTATCCTCCCACCAGCCCAGGAAGAGGTTTGCATAGGTCGGGGCACAAGGACTGCCCATCGCCGTCCCCCTGAGCTGGTGGTAGAATTTAGAATTAAACAAAAAGAAATTGTGAGTAAGGGTGTACTCAAGTAGCCTGATGATAAAGGCATTATGTAGGTCAAATTGAATGCCCCTGGCACATAGAAAATATTCAATGGCCTTGATCCCATGCTGATGTGGAATGGAGCTGTATAGTGACTCCACGTCAATACTACACAGCATACATTCAGGGTCAAGGGTAAGGGCATCAATTTTGTTGAGGAAGTCCATTGTGTCCCTCGTATATGCTGGGAGGGACACAACGAACTCCCTCAACACCCTATCCAAATATACCCCACAGTTCTGGGTAAGCGAATTTACACCTGACACTATGGGGCGACCTTTAAGTGGATTAGTCCCCTTGTGGACTTTCGGGAGTCCGTAGAAGGTTGCTATCATGGGTTTATCAGGTAAGAGAAATTCGAATTCTGATGTTCCAATCACCTTATTCTCCAAACCGTGCAATAAGATGTCTCTAAGCTCGGTTACAAACATCAGAGTCGGGTTAGACGGTAAGATTCTATACCCCTCCTTGTCCTTTAATAATTCCAGGCACATGTGCATGTAAGCCTCGTTCTCAAGTATCACCAAGTTCCCGCCCTTATCTGAAGATTTTATTACGATACTATGATCTTTCTCCAGGGAACGTAGTGCATTCATCTCTGAGATGGATAGATTAAAAGATTTTGGACCTCGTTGGTCAAGTTCTTCAAGGTCCCTTATCACCATCTGCAGAAAAATGTCTACATATTCGTAATTGGCTGGTGGTGGCATTTTCTTACTTTTTGGTCTCAGTGTTGTGAAGGGGCCTGAACCAACAGTCCGAATGTGGTCCCTATTTAAATCAGTGAGGGTTTGGAGATCGTCAAAGTCTTCCTCACCAAGACCGAGCCTGTTACAGGTGTCTCTATTTGAGACCTTAAAGAACTTGTGCCATCGGAGTCTCCTGCAGAAGAGGTGGAGGTCCTTAGTCCAGGAAAAAAGACTAAAGTTGGATGTGGGCACAAATGACAGGCCTCTTTTAAGGACCTCCACCTCGTCCGGAGTAAGACACCGATTGGACAAATTGATAATTTGGAGGTCTAGCACTGACCCTTGTCCAGGCGACCGCGCAGTGGGTATGGCATTGCATTTTTGTCTAAAAAAGAGGTGGATGAAGGCTGAGGTTGAGTCTGAGTGTGAACTTGGATGTTGGAGTAGCCAGAGGGAGGTGAGGAGGAGGAAGTATTCACGTACCCAGACCCTCGTGAACCCCGTCCCCTTCCCCTGTAGCCCCCTCCCCTCTGCCATCCCCGTCCACCTCGTCGCCTCGTCCCCTGGCGGCCTGTAAGCGAAGAGCTACCGTGAGGCTTTGTGTATGAGTCAGTATCTGATGAGTCGAGTTCAGAGGATGAGGGTTCAACAACCCCTTCAGGTTTCTGTATAATGCTGTAAGCCCTGTTCTCCTTAAATTCACTGAGGTCCCTGACAAATTGTCTATGCTTCCTGTCTTTAATCAGACTCTGAAAGCGTTCAACAGATGTTTGGAGTGATCCCTCTCGTCTTGAAAATTCAGGGTCCTCCTTTAACTTCAGGGCGCTCTCTATCTGTTCTTGTAATTTTTTCGAAGACTGCTCAAAGGTAGATCTCTCCTCCTCGAGCAGTAAGCTCATCAGATTGAGTGAGCTTTGTGTTAGTAGCTCCTCCCACTAATCAAAAGAGAAGGTGAGGAGATTCTCTCAGCTGGTTTTACATGAAGACGTAACCCCCTAGGTACGATTCTATTACCTATATAACTTTCCAGGGATTTAATCTCCCACCACGATTTAATATTTTCTTTATAGCAATTATATAAATCATTAAAAACCTGTTTACTAGTGGCCTGTTGGCCTATACCTGGTACATCCTTATCCGAAAATATATCCCTTGCTTCGATTGCTAGAGCCTCGGTGAACAAAGTCCCTGAGAGGAAACTGGCCATATTAGACAAATGAAATAAACATCCAGCAAATTGAGATAAGTATTATAGTGGTGGGTTAAGTATTCAAAATTAGTGAAGTCCAGCTAGAGCCTAACCCTAACAAAAATGTAAATGATAAAGTTTAATATTACTTATAACAAACACATTGTCCAATAAATGTCCAGGCCTACACCAGACCATCCAGATACATAAGCTTACGGGGATGTTAAAGAGAACCCTAAGTTATAATCCCTAATACTAGGCCCTGAGCCCAGGGGCGACTCCTGATGGTGGAGGCCCCCTGTCCTCGAACCTAACTAGACACTCCTGATGTGCCCTAACAAGTAAGGTGATTGAGAGTAAGGATTAAATGTGGTGGGCTGGTGTAGGCGTGGACAAGGAGGATCAATAACACGCAATGCACAGTGTATACAGCCCTGTTGATGCAAGTGATCAGCAGGTACACGGTACAGTAAACTACACTACAATTAAATGAAGACACCAATTGAATGATAATCAATAATGTCACAGATCTAGTCTGTGTAAAGCCCCGACGCGTTTCCCCCACCGTGTGGGATCATCAGGGGGTGGATACATATAAGATAAACATTCAATAAAGATAATAAGGAAAAAACCATGTCAGACGGGTGGAGACCCAAGCAATGTTGGCATCCCTATAATATAGCCGTCTAGCAGGCGGTGTCAAACAACATACATAGTTAAAAAGTGGACCAGATAGTATTCCTGGGAGGTCTAGAGGGGTAGACACAATATCAAACGTCTTGATAAAGCGGGCATGTGCAACTCGCATATGGCCATCAAACATGGATGTCTGTAGAGAAAAAGATAATACACGCTATATATATATGCGTTCAAGTGTATACAAGTTAAACACCCACTATTGTGAGACGCCTCCACCAACATCTATCAGATTATAGGAGATCACTCACTAGAGTAAGGCAACATATAGAGCGCATACGTGATCATGGTTGATGCCAAGAGATATAGATGACAGTCTTCTAAATAGTGGTGCTTTAGACAACAGATTGTGTTAATGTTGTCCACAGTCTGTTTGACTCACATCCAATATGATGGGATACTAGGAAAATAGTCATAGATGAAATCACAGCGAAATATCTAGTACCCATGTAAAGTAACAACAGATAGATTAATTACCTTTAAAGGTGATCTGGATAGTGTAGTCCGGCCCCTCAAGATCTGGCCGTCCACTAGTTGAAATACACTT
The DNA here is from genome assembly GCF_014858855.1 of Bufo gargarizans. NCBI lineage: Eukaryota > Metazoa > Chordata > Amphibia > Anura > Bufonidae > Bufo > Bufo gargarizans. Next base: position 174,132,532 of record NC_058085.1, read on the forward strand.
AGTGACAAAGGAGTGTATATATGTCAGATATGCCAGAAAGTCATCATCACATGCCTAACTATAGTGAAAATAGGGGTACTTACTTATGATGATGAGTCCCTCAGATCCTAAAAAGCCTCCCAGGGTCCACTGCTTGGTCAAATCCAAATAGCCCTCCATTTATACAGATTCCCTAATTAGACATGCAAAACACCTGTTCAGAGGTGAATCCACTAATTTACAAATATACCTTTATCTTCTTATGAATCTATTCTAGCCTCCGAAAGTGGAGTGGCAGTGGGGCTTTGTTTATATGAACTACAGCACAGATAATTCCACCCCTTAAAGAGGACCTTTTACCGATTAGTACTCTGTGAACTAAGTATACAGACATGTAGAGCGGCTCCCGGGGATCTCACTGCACTTACTATTATCCCTGGGTGCCACTCCGTTCTCCTGCTATACCCTCATGTATCTCCGCTCACTAAGTTATAGTAGGCAGAGTTTGCCCTTGTTCTTCTGTAGTGCTGGCCAATCGCATTGCAGAGCTCACAGCCCGGGAGAAAATAATAATCTCCCAGGCTCTGAGGTTTGTGCTGCGATTGGCCAGCGCTAGAGCAGAACAAGGGCAGACTCCGCCTACCATAACTTAGTGACTGAAATCTCCGCCAACTATAACTTAGTGAGCGGAGATACTGGAGGGCATAGCAGGAGAACGGAGCGGTGCCCGGGGATAATAGTAAGTGCAGTGAGATCCCCGGGCGCCGCTCTACATGTCTGTATACTTAGTTCACATTGTAATAATCGGTGAAAGGTCCTCTTTAGGCTCGTTTCAACTCATTAGGATAATTATTAGTCCATCAAGTTCAACCATATAGTGCTCCTCTAGTTTTAAGGTTTTATAGATAAATTTATCAGCAGGCTCCTGCTACTGGCATTCCAGTGATCAAGTGACCAGTCAAATGACTACCAGGACCAATGGAGGCAGCAGTGAAGAGGTAGTGTCACTGACTGCTAGGTAACTTGCATTAAGCTGCATGGTCATATATATATATATATATATATATATATATATATTTATAGGTGTGGAACGTGTGGGTCCATCCTACAAAATCAGCTGTCAGTTGATGCCCAGAGACCTACTACCCTTGTACCTACTCCTTCTATTATCCATGACTGATCTTCGATTAGTATCTTACAATGTAAAGGGGCTTAGTTCTCCATCCAAAACATCTCAAATTTTCTCCCTTCTCTGGAAGGAAAAATGTTCTGTGATCTTCCTCCAGGAAACCCATTACAAACATGGTAAATACCCAGACCTCTCCTTTTCTAGATTCCTTACCTGGCATCACTGTGGGGCAGATGGTGCAGCCTCAAGGGGAGTCAGTATAGGCTTTCGGAAAGATGTTCCTTTTACTTATTTTGACTCATACCTGAGAATATGAAGGCCGATATATCATCTTGAAGGGTCTCATTTGTCATAAGATGTATGCCTTTGTCAATATTTGTGCACCTAATTCTGACCAGATCTCATGGCTACTATCTGTCCTGACTCTAGTAAAATCTATTTTTTAAAGGTACTCTTGTCTTGGCGGGTGATTTTAATGTGGCTTTGCAACCCCTCATTGATACATCCTCCAAAAAATCCCCCAAGATTATTGAAAAAACTTAACACTATGTTATATGAGATGGGTCCCATTGATATTTGGAGATGTCTAAACGCTTCTTGCATTGACTATTTCTTTTATTCTGCTTCAGGGCACTTCTATTTTAGGATTGACTATATATTTATGTCCAAGGAGCAATTGCTTCTCTGTGTTCACTCAAGGATCGGAAGTATCACTATCTCAGATCATTCCCCTGTCTTTTGCACAATACGGCCCCCATCTGACCCAGGTAGGTCTTCCATCTGGAGGCTTAATGAGTCCATACTGAGTAGTGATGGCCACAGGAAACACGTAACCTCCCTTTTTGAAGAATACTTCTCCATTAAAAATAGCCCAGGAACATCTCCCCAAGTTTTATGGGATGCCCAAAAAGTATTCATCAGAGGCCACTTTATCAGTAATTGTGCTTTTTTAAAGAAACAGGTTGATAAGCGCCTTTCCTCACTGTTAGACCAAATACATGCTCTAGAATCCCTCCATAAAAGATCACTGGCTGCCCATTCCCTATCTGACCTCACCTCTCTTAGGACAGAGCTTAAAAACCTTCTCAATGAGAAATCAGCCAGATATTATCATCTTAACACAAATTCTTTGTGCACGGCAATAAAGCATCTAAATTTATGATGCACCGCATCAAGCGTAGGAAGCTAGCAAGATATGTGGCGTTCATTAAGTCCCCCTCAAAGTCATCAGTTTTTTTCTACTGATGCTATTGCCGAGCAATTTAGGCTTTTTTATGAATCTATGTATAATCCTAGTGGAGATACATCTGCCACTACCTTTTTAGATACTTTAGATCTCCCATTACTGTCTCCTACTCAACGTGAGGCCCTGGAGAAACTATTAAAGTTAGCTGAACTCACCCTAGCTCTTAAACCTCCCCTAAGAGCAAATGTCCCGGACCAGATGGATTCACTACTACCTATTATTCTACTTTCCAAAACTCCTTGCTCCCTAACTTACTTCCCATTTGTAACCTAGCCATGCAAAACCAACCTTTATCAGCTGATATGAATAATGCCCTGATCACCATAATCCCCAAGGAGGGCAAGGACCTTAACTCTTGTGCTAATTATTGTCCTATATATGTATTAAATATAGATTTAAAGCTCCTGGCAAAACTGCTAGCCACTAGACTACAATGCTTCCTCCCTGATTTGATCCACCTCGCACAATAATTTGCTCTTAGTGCTCCTTGGTACCGATGCTGAAAAAGCATTTGACTGAATAGACTGGCCCTTTATCAAACATACCCTATCTAAGTTTCAATTTAAAGCCCCCTATATCAATGCTGTTTTTGCTATGCATGACATTTCCTCTGTTTCGGTCCTAGTAAATAATCTCATCTCTGCCTGATTTTCAATTAAGAATGGGACACGCCAGGGAAGCCCTCTCTTCCCCCTAATTTTTGTCTTGGTGATGGAAACTATTATGCAAGCCTTGAGACTGGAGAAGAATATATTAGGAGTGAAAGTGGGCTCTGAAGAGTTTCAATTAGCAGCTTTTGCTGATGACCTCTTGATTCTTACCACAAATCCTATTAAATCCATGCCCTTAATAATTTCCCAGTATATAATTTTTACAGAGATTCATCTCCCTCTCTAACTTTAAAGTTAATCCACATAAGTCCCAGATTCTTCACATTGGCCTCTCCACTACTCTAATCTTCATTCAATTGGTCCACTCAACATTTAACTTATTTAGGTATTAAATTATCCCCTCACCTACCGGACCTCTTTCATCTTAACTACACTCCCGTCTTGGGGGCCATCATTGCTCAGTTGGACTCACTAGACTACCCATATCTATCCTGGTTTGGTAGAAAAAATATGGTGATGTCAGTGGTGATTCCAAGGCTCACCTACTTACTTCAGGTACTCCGGATTGCAATTTCTAAATTATACTTCCGGACCTTGAACAGCCATATACGTCATTTCATATGGCAAGGAAAGAAACCTAGAATAATCTTCTCTACCTTGACTAAGCCCAAACACTTTGGTGGAATAGGTCTTCCTGATCCTGAACTATATATGAAAGCTAGACACCTTTTTAGAGTGGTAGACTGGCTCAGGTCCTCCCCTCATATATATATATATATATATAAATATTCCTTTCACTCTCAGGACCCTGTTGCTAGCGGACCGACCACTCCCAGCCCCCTCCTCTATTCCTAATCCTATGATATGTTCTAACTTGAAGGTATGTGAGTGGTTCTCTACCACCCATCGGACCCTTGTTCTCTCCCTCCCCTCTTCTCCAAATTAAAGATGTAATTTCTCGCCCCAAAGACTCATGCCCTCTAGGGGTTAGATCTTCTTTCATGCCCATAACTGATTTGTTAGATACAGATGGTTGCACTTTTTCAGATTCTAGGCTTAGGGTGAGTCTGAATATTCCTTGCTCAAATAGTCTACACCTCAACTCTTCAGAAAATAAATCACTCATTGGGCTAAATCTTTGAATACTCAATATCCCCAGGATTAGTTTGAGAGTTTATTGACGAGCTCCCAATACCCTTCTAAACTAATTTCCACACTGGATGTCAAACCGGCTGTAATAGGTCTATGGAAAAAGTATCTGGGGAGACAATTCTCACTGACTGAAATTAATAAACTTTTCAGCACTTCCCATAAGCTTTTGCGATGTGTCCGAGTGCATGAAAATAGATACAAGGTTTTGTCTCTGTGGTATAAAATCCCTGAAAAGACTTCTCTTTTCAATCCTACTATCCCAGACCTATGTTGGAGATGCAGATCTGATAGAGGCACGTTCTTCCATATCTGGTGGAAATGCCCCCTTATAGCTGTTTGGTGAAAAAAGATCTTTCAACTGAGCAACACTATTTGTCAATACAATTTCCCTTGCACTCCCGAAACTGCTCTTCTGTCTTTTGGCATCCATGGAGTGGATGTTCACAAAGCAGCCCTTTTTTCCTATTTAATCTTGGTCGCTGACTTCTAATTCCTACACTCTGGCGTTCCTCTGAGATACCCAGTGTTGACCAGTGGATTAACAAAGTAGACCAGTTTTATGATCTGGGGGAGATCTCACATTGGGAGCTTCAGTCTAAAAATGTTTTCCTTTCCATTTGGAAGTTCTATAGGCACTTTACATAATGTAATCCCTGGTATGTACCCATACATTTCCCACAATAGGCACTTTGGATTGTTGTACTGATATATTTCTATATGTTCACAAAAAATAAAAATAAAAATTGGCATATGATTTTTCAGTTGATGTTGTGTTTATGATCTGACAGTTACCTTGATGTAATCCCTATTCTTTTGACTTTGTATGCCATTACAAAATCAATAGAAATTGCAAAAAAAAAAGCTTCTAGCAATAATAAGATCATAAGTTTTTTCATGGTGTTTTGGACACAATATACTGTACTTCTTTGCTAAGGATTTGTTTTCTTGACTGCTAACGGAAACATAGCTTTCTTGAACTTTAATATGACTTTTTAATTATGACGTTTTGGATTTCTTTCTTTTTTGCCCTTTGTTGAACTTCTCTGATATGTAGTCTGTTCAAATCTTGAATTTATAATATATAATATTTTGAATATATTTAGTCATTGAATGAGGTTTTATGACCATGAGAAAAACTGGAAACTGAAATTTAGCTAAATTACATTTTTTATTTGGCACGTGAATGATCTTTCATTCCCTGCGAGAGCTATATATAAAAATAGCTAACATTTGAGCCATTACTGTAGGGCAGAAAGATACCATTGACAAGTAAGGCACATCTATGAATATGTGTGGTTCAGGGTCCTATAAATGAAAAAAAGAGATGGCCACATATTTTTCAAAAGGAAATTTACTGACTACATGTACAGCCATATGTTGTATATGTATATGGATATGTATATCCATATACATGTTGTATATGGAGAATCAATACAATTTACTAAATATGTGTTACCTACCCCTAGTTTTTCCAAAAACTAAATGTGACAATTCCCAATCTACGCTGGCACTATGATGCACCTGCTTTGTCTTTAGACCACATTATTTGGGTATGCCTCATCATTTCACCTTTTGGTGTCAAGCTAGAGATGTCCTTTCTTCCATGTTTCACAAGGAACTTTCACTAGATTCACTTTTGTCCCTATTGACTGTCTCCCCTCTAGGCTTTCCAAAACCACCAGGTTTCCTACTTTCAGAGGCAATGTGTTTAAATAGCCCTTCATTGGCACTCCAATGCTTACCCTTCTTTACTTGATGTTTACAAATAAGTAAAAGATATTCACTCAGAATAGTTCTTTTGAATAGTTAATTGGATACATTCATTACAATTTGTGAGCCATGAGAAGCATATGGTCCTTGATAGAATCTAGAATTATCACCTATATCCTAACATACCCTGCCCTTTACTTATGTTTGCCAGTATCTCTTATTTGTACCATCTTTCCTTTTATTCTCACTACATTACTCTTGCACTCTTTTCCTTTACCTTTCTTTTTTATCTTCATGCACTTCCTCTAATTTTGTTTTCTTGTCAATACTCTTTGGACTGCAGCTCTGTGCTATCTCCTGGATACTTTCAACTCAAGATACTATTCATATCTGTTATAATATATATTTGCTTATTTATGCTTACACATCAATTTTAATGACAATTATTGCTGTCTCTTCAATCCAAAGGTGTGGCCATTGGACTTGTGGTGTTGTCTTTGTTGAAGTACAGTTGTACATGTGAATTATTGGATTATAGGAGGACATCATATTTAAGACTACATTGTGACCTTGTTCAAAGTACAGTTTGACTAATTCCTAATTACAAATGCCTTTTACAATCTGAAAAATGGTTTTCAAAATATCATCGTATATGTTTTACTGTTCTTATTTATTGTCACAAACCAGTGGGTTTGAGCACACTGTGTCACGTGTCCTACCTCCTCTAAGGGCATTGTCTAAGTAAACTCTTCAATATTCATAGTACCCCTGAAGGTGGGGATAACATTTCCAGAGGGGAACACCAGATTGCTACCTCTTGAGGAGAATTGGCACACTAGGCAGCTGGTCCAGGTGGAACAGGAGACACCTGAGCAAGGTACAAGAGGTACAAGCATTATCAGCAGGCTGAGTCATAACCAGGAGCAACAGTGCAGGACCGAAGGATGAGGCAGAGGTGAAGTCAAACAGGCAATAGGTCAGGGCAGACAGCACAGGTACAGGTCAGGCAATCCGGGTTGGCAACAGGATAGTCAAGGCACGCAGGGATCAAACAGGTAGCAGAGTCCAGGAATACAAGTAGGAGTCAGGAACACAAGCATATATCAGGAACCTTAGAAGGACGCAAGGACCTTGACACTGAGACATCTGGGAAGGGGGCTAAGCCACTTATATATGTGCAGGAGATCTAGGATTGGTCAGCGAGGTCACATGACCTAACCCATAAAGCACAGGAAGTGACGCATGCTTGCCCTTTAAGTAAGTGTTGCAGGGAACAAGCAGAAAGCATGTGGTGGCAAGAGCTGAGAGGAAACTATGGAGCGGATCCCAGAACAACAGTACTTACAGAGACAGAGCCCAGGACTGCAGTGGTGAATGGGAAGCACTGACAGAAAGTCACCACTGAACACCATGCCTGAGACCGTGGCGGTAAGCAGTTACATTTATTGATAATAAAAAACTGTGGTAGGCTATGGGTTAACTGATATCTTTGTATAGCATCTGTCAGAGATATCCTTTAAGGAACACTGTGACAATTATGTATTTGTACATATAATGCTACCGTACCACCAATATTCTAGCAGGGTAATTTGTGTCATGCCATCTAAGTTGTATCCATAAATTTTGAACCTTTACTTTATGGGTTATACATAATAACCTCCGGTTTGAACTCCAGTCCAATGCATGCTTTCCTCTGTAGAAAAGATATCAATCCAATGGCAGACAGGGAACTTGAAGTTACCCTGGAACAAAACTTGGAGCAGGTGGGGTCAGCAAACAATCAGCCATAGCTATGTTGGTGGTTGGTGGGGCCAATACAAAAGTACTCAAGGAGGGCCTGATGGTGGCAGATGAGTCATCAAACAATGTGAACAATCAGCTTTGGCCACATTGGTGGGAGGTGGTGCCAATACAAAATACTGAAGAGTGGAGTTGTGATGTCTTAGCCATTCAAATGCATTGCACCTGCCATCTGCACTTGCACTGTTGGGAGTATAATACAGGTAGAGTGTATTTGAATAAAGGAGACATCACTTGGACGTAGCCTGCTGCATTCTCAACATTCTGCATTCATAAGTGTATCTGAGATATTCAGGAGACTAACTTAACTAACTTAGAGCATGCCCACTGTAGCAGAACTTCAGCTGTGTTTCTGGTGGATACTCAGACACTGTGCTTCAAAACAGGTAAGAAATTTGTTAGACAGGTTCTTGCTATTGTCTGATTGAAAATTAGCATAGGTGGTTAAGGTGTTAAATTTGTTGTTGGGGAAGAGCTTTTCTGGGAGTGTGTGTATATATAGCCACATAGTATGAGCTTGCCTAATTATAGCTTGCTGCATTCTCAAAGTGCTGCATTTATAAGTGCATCTGAGATATTCAGGAGACAAACTTAGACTAACTTAGAGCTTTTCCACTGTAGCAGAACTTCAGCTGTGTTTATGGTGGATACTCAGACACTGTGCTTCAAAACAGGTAAGGAATTTGTTAGACAGGTTCTTGCTATTGTCTGATTGCAAATGAGCATAGGTGATTAAACTGTAAAGAATAAATCAAGGCAACTGGACGTACTGTAGATTTCTTGAAAACGTTTCACTCGTTCTTCCAACGAGCTTTCTCAATTCTGAGTGATTGTACAAAAAATTCTGGGAATAAATATGTAACTGAATCCACATCTGGTAATTAGACCCAGCATTGGGTCAAAGGTGTTGATTCCATTATCCTAATTTGAGTCAGTAGGTGATAAAGACTTCCCAGAAAAAGGTGTCAAGACAGCATTATACGTGGCAGACAATAGATGTCTAACCCCCCCACCTCTATTCAAGCTTGGCTTCTCCATATTTACATAGATGGCCTCCTTCACGCCTCGTTTGTACCAATCGGCCTCCTTATCCAAAACACGTACTTGACTGTCTTCAAAGGTGTGACCTGTTCCTTTTAGATGTAAGTACACGGCTGAATCTTGACCAGAGGTTTTGGCTCTTCTATGCTGGGCCATACGCTGATGTAGTTGTTGTTTTGTTTCGCCGATATACAGTTCTGAGCATTCCTCATTGCACTGGACTGCATACACAATGTTGTCCATCTTGTGTTTAGGCGTTGGGTCTTTGGGGTGAACCAGTTGTTGCCTCAGTGTGTTGCTGGGTTTAAAGCAAACAGGAATGTGATGTTTATTAAAAATCCTTTTGAGTTTCTCAGACACCCCAGCTATATATGGGATAACCATATTCTTGCGTCTGTCATGCTTCTCGCCCTCACTGGTAGTCTTGGTGGTCTTTCTTCTCCTTCCTTCTGTTTTGACAAAGGCCCAAACTGGATACCCACAAGTTTTAAGTGCCCCTCTGAGGTGTTTGAGTTCCTTCGCCTTGGCCTCTGTGGGGATTTTCTCTGCCCGGTGGTGTAGAGTCTGGATGACTCCCAGTTTGTGGTCTAGAGGATGGTGGGAATCAAACAGCAGGTACTGGTCTGTGTGTGTTGGTTTTCGATAGACCTCTATTCCCAGCTTCCTTCCCTCTTCCACTGTTATAAGGCAGTCCAGAAACTGCATATCTTCCCGCGTGAAATTGATTTATGATCCACTGAGTTGAGGTGGTCGGTGAAAGCCTGTAATTCTTGTTTATGAATTTAACCCAAGTGTCATCCACATATCTGAACCAATGACTCGGTGTAATTCCCTTGAAAGTGGTCAGGGCTTTCCTTTCTACTTCCTCCATATACAGGTTCGCTACAATAGGCGAGACTGGCGATCCCATAGCACAGCCATGTTTTTGCTTGTAGAACTTGTCCTTATACTTGAAGTAGGTGGTACTCAGACAAAGGTCCAGTAAGGCACACACTTGGTCTGGGCTAAGTTCTGTTCTGCATCCTAAGGCGTTGTCTAATAGCAACTGTTTCCTGACTGTTTCAATTGCCTCTGTAGTGGCATGCAGGTGAATAGGGATGTAACATCATAGGAGACCATTGTTTCTTCTGTGCCCAATACCAAGTTCTGGATTTTGGTGGTGAAATCTTGAGAGTTCTGTATGTGATGTTGTGTGTTTCCAGCCAAGGGCGCTAGGATTCTGGCTAAGTATTTGGCCACATTGTAGGTCACAGAGTTGATGCTGCTGACAATTGGCCTGAGAGGGGTCCCGTCCTTATGTATCTTAGGAAGTCCATAAATACATGGAGGGGCTTCCCCAGGGTAGAGGCGATGATACATGGCCCGATCAATGATTTTGTCCTTTTCTAGTTGTTGTAGTAGTTCTATAACCTTCTTCTTGTAGCCACTGGTTGGGTCTCGTCTTAGGGCCTCATATGTGTTGTTATCATCCAGGAGTGTTTTCACCTTGGCATCGTATTCAGACGTATTAAGTACAACTGTGCATCTTCCTTTATCCGCAGGCAGGATGATGATGTTTGTGTCTTTCTTCAGGGATGTAACCGCCTTCCTTTCTTCTCTAGTCAAGTTTGAAGGAGGTGGTTTGGCACTGGCCAGAGCTGCAGACACTTTAAGGCGAAGTTGATCAGCCTCACCCTGGGGTACTTTGTTGCTGTGGATTGAGGCTTCAGTGGCTGAAATAATATCAACTATTGGTATGGTTCTTGGTGTGATTGCAAAGTTTAACCCTTTCGCAAGGACATCCATCTCAGGCTGGGTGAGAACCCGGTCTGAAAGATTTTGCACCCATTTCTCTTTGTTTTGCACTGTCCTTGTTTCCTCCTTTCGCCTCCATGTCAGTTCCTCACTGGTATGGCTGTTTGCAGTTCGGGATAACAAAATGCAGAACTTGTTCTTCTGCCTCTCCTTGCTCTTAGTGTGCTGAGCTAGCTGTGCATGTACTGTGAAATCTGCTACTTTCCTCCACATTTCAGCGGGTAGCTGCAAAATCAGGTCCTCTTCCAGGTGTCTGATAGTTTGTTTCAAGGCTTCAACTGTGAAATGGGTCTGTCGTACCTGTTCATTTAGTAGTTGCTTCTGGGCTTTCTGTAGAATCATCTCAGCTCTGTGACCCTTCACCGTGGAGTCCAAACTGATGCTGCATGGTACCAGCCCCTGTTTTCGGCATCTGAGGTTGAAGCGCAGGTGGTTTCTATAGTCTGCCAGTTTTCTTGCTGTCTTTTCATATTCTCATACAAGTTTAAGGGTTTTCCCCCCAAAATGTGTTGCAATATGTCTGTGAAGGTTCTCATTTATCCAGGTCATGGTATATATATGTAAAGAATAAATCAAGGCAACTGGACGTACTGTAGATTTCTTGAAAACATTTCACTCGTTCTTCCAACCAGTGAAACGTTTTCAAGAAATCTACAGTACGTCCAGTTGCCTTGATTTATTCTTTACAGATATATACCATGACCTGGATAAATGAGAACCTTCACAGACATAGGTGATTAAGGTGTTAAATTTGTTGTTGGGGAGGAGCTTTTTCTAGGATTGTGTGTATATATAGCCACATAGTATTAGCTTGCCTAATTATAGCTTGCTGCATTCTCAACGTGCTGCATTTATAAGTGCATCTAAGATATTCAGGAGATACTCAGGAGGTAATCTGGAGGTGGATACAAATCTTTCCCCTCTTTAAAATGGCAGACCTGGTTCAGTGCAGAAATTGTTGTGCTATTTCAGGTTCCACTCTTCGGAGGTTTGGATGCTGTCTGGTCTGTAGACAGCTCTCCGTAATGCAGCAGGAAATTGCATTTTTGAAATCTGAGAAATTAAATTAACTGTTAAACAAACTCAGGCTGGGAATGTTGCAATGTCACTGCCACAGAGGCCCCCTAGAAATGGAAGATGGGTTACTGTAGGTTCTGATAGACTGCAAGTTGTTGATAGAAGACATATCCCACAATCTGTGGCTCTCCATAATTCATTTGCAGCACTTTCAGAGTGCAATAGCAACATGGAGGATGGCTCAGGCACAGTGGGTGAGGAACAATCATCTACCATGCCTAAAGACTGCAGCCAAAGACAAAAAGCATAAGGTGAGGACTGATAGTAAGCAGCTGTTGGTGGGCGATTTTATCATGTTTGTGAAGTTTGAGGAAAATGGTGTTGTGAGATGTCTCCCTGGTGTTACCGCTAGCAGGGATAGACAATGCATGCTTAATATTGTTAGGCATGCAAAGCAGGAAAGGGAGGTGGATGTTATTGTCCATCTTGGGATAAATTATTTGGCTTGCAATGAGGTTTCAAAAGTGAAGGAAGCTTTTCACACACTTGGAAATGATATACAGGAGGTTGCATCAACTGTTTCATTCTCTGCTGTTTTAACTGTGCATAACCTTCAGCATGACAGGAAGATGCACGTTAAGGAATTCGATGTATGGCTAGGTGAATGGTGTCTGAACCAAGGGTTTGGCTTTGTGTCGCATGTTAGCTCTCGTTGGAATGGAAAAAACCTGTACAAGAAAGATGGTTTGCATCTTTCTCTCAAGGGAACAAATGTTCTCAGTGAACAGTTCAAAGTATTTGCTAAGGAGCATTTAAACTAGGAGAGGGGGGCAAAAGACTGATGGTGGAGGCGCAGTAGACATTGCTTATCTAGACTTTAGTAAGGCTTTTGATACTGTCCCACATAGAAGGCTTATCAATAAATTGCAGTCTTTGTGCGTGGACTCCTATATTGCTGAATGGATTAGGCACTGGCTGAGGGACAGACAACAGAGAGTTGTAGTCAATGGAGTATATTCAGACCATGGTCTTGTTACCAGTGGAATACCTCAGGGATCTGTTCTGGGACACATATTGTTTAATATCTTTATCAGCAAAATTGCAGAAGGCCTCGATGGTAAGGTGTGTCTTTTTGCTGATGACACAAAGATTTGTAACAGGGTTGATGTTCCTGGAGGGATACACCAAATGGAAAAGGATTTAGGAAAACTAGAGGAATGGTCAAAAATCTGGCAACTAAAATTTAATGTTGATAAGTGCAAGATAATGCACCTGGGGCGTAAAAACCCAAGAGCAGAATATAAAATCAGTGATACAGTCCTAACCTCAGTATCTGAGGAAAGGGATTTAGGGGTCATTATTTCAGAAGACTTAAAGGTAGGCAGACAATGTCACAGAGCAGCAGGAAATGCTATCAGAATGCTTGGGTGTATAGGGAGAGACATTACCAGTAGAAAGATGGAGGTGCTCATGCCGCTCTACAGAGCACTGAGACCTAATTTGGAGTATTGTGCTCAGTACTGGAGACCATATCTCCAGAAGGATATTGATACTTTGGAGAGAGTTCAGAGAAGAGCTACTAAACTAGTACATGGATTGCAGGATAAAACTTACCAGGAAAGATTAAAGGACCTTAACATGTATAGCTTGGAAGAAAGACGAGACAGAGGGGATATGATAGAAACTTTTAAATACATAAAGGGAATCAACAGGGTAAAAGAGGAGAGAATATTTAAAAGAGGAAAAACTGCTACAAGAGGACATGGTTTTAATTTACAGGGGCAAAGGTTTAAAAGTAATATCGGGTGGGGGATGGGTGGCCAGCAGCAGAGCGGCGAGGACGTCTTTCTCCTGCGCTTCTGTGCTCCAGCCTAAAACTTGCTGAATTTGGTCCACATTGACCCAGCGGAATCCCCAGCTGCACCTGGGATACATCCCGGACCCGTTTGCTACCATCTGCCTCGGTTCCTGTTCCGAGGCATACTGGTTAAAGCGTCACTTACAGTACCTGCGACCTAGCAGGCGAACTGAGGCCTCGATTTTGCCTAGAAGCGCAGCTGCAGCTCACGGAGCCGTCCTGTGCGACGGGATCGCCATCTGAAAAGACTGCACTGGCTGGCGTGGAGGCTCTGTCGCTTTCTCTCGTGCGGCAATCCTAGCTTAGCCGCCGTTTGGACCACCGCTTGGATTACCTGAGGAGGCGCCATCTTTCCTTCTTCAGAGGTGCCATACACGGCCCTTCTCCTGGCCACATACAACCCTTGATTGGTGGGTACACAGATCTGGTCACAGTGAGTAACTGAGACGTTCCCCCCAGTGTGCTCTTGAAGATCTTGGGCACTTCCTCACCTCTTGGTAGGAGGTTTGTGACCAGATCCCAACCTGATCTTCTCCTCACACCCTGCATTACAATTTGAGGTCATTGGCCTAATTTGATCATGTTTGCGTCATCCTCTGTAGGAGGTGGAAGCTATTCCTGGCTAGAGAGACGCAACAGCTTAACATTGTTATATTCAGCTGCTCCTGAGGTAGTGGAGCACATTTATGGCGTGAGATACCTTCTGCAAGGCTCCCCACTGTCCCCTCGTCTGTATTCTCTTGCAAGAGATGTTCCAAGATACGGGGCTCATGATGGTCAGAAAAGGGAGAACCTCATCTACACCAGCACCTATGGAACGGGGCATGGGATCCTTCTCCCGATTCTTTGCTCCTGCTAACAAACAAGTGGACTCTGATACAGACAACACTGACTATGTGAAATCAAAAGAGACTGTCATGGCGCATAGTCTGACGCATCTACAGCTTGCTGGTAATCAACCAAGAGTTCAGGGTAATGCGACCCCTCCAAGCTCATACTGTATGCGGAAGCAGCGGCCAGCCCTTTGTCAGAGGCAAATTCATTGCCTGATTCATCTAGATTTGCATCTAAGTCACCTGGACCTTCTCCCAACCACGGAGACCAGCGGATGCCGACCCCTAACTCATCTATGGGGATCCCTTCTAGACATAGTGACAATGATTGGGACTGGAAAACCCACTTGAAAATGCTACCAATGAAAGTGGAAGTAGATGCGCTTTTCACCAGAATGGAGACCTCTCACAAACAAGATATAGCAGCTCTCCAACAAGATCTCAAACATGTAGGCCAAAGAGTGGTGGAAATAGAAGTATCCCAAGAACAAGTTGTTTCAGCTCTGGAAGCTCATCGCCAGATCATACAAGTGCACTCCGACCAGATTCATGACATCATGAATCACCTCGATGATATTGAAAATAGAAATCGTTGGAACAGCCTGCGCATTAGAGAGCTTTCCGAATCTATCCTCCCACAAGACCTAGACCAATGGGCACAAGATTTCTTCAGTAAATTACTAAACAGAGGTCCAGCTCCGCTGATTGAAATTGGTAGAATTTGTCTTGCGCTTGGGCCTAAACCGAGTGATCCCACGTTCTCTTTAAGATCCATTTCTACAAAGAGAAAGAAGCTATTCTCAAAGCAGCAAGAAATATGGACTCTCAAACATCTGATGTCCCTGATGTTCAGATCCTACCAGATCTTGCAAGACAGACCTTACTGTTATGGAAAGCGGTGAAACCCCTTCTCACTCTACTGAGGGACAATGATATAATATACAGATGGGGATATCCCTTCCAATTGTTTGCCAGGAAAAATGGGAAATCCGCTACGTTCAAAAAGCTGGCTGACCTGCCGAACCTCCTCGACACCTTTCGCCTCCCATCAGTGGCCCTACCAGATTGGCCACATCCATTTACACTTCGCATCTTTACCGTTTCATGAGGGATGGCTAGAACAAGCATACAAGAACCATAGATCACCCATAGGACTGATATTCCCATATGTATCACCGATATTATGTTTAACATTTGTCTCTCTCCTTGCTTCATAGGCTCTTTAACATAGGAATATTGTACTTGAAGCATTATACTTAAAGTCTCTGCCTTGTTCTCAGTTGCATGTTTCTAGCACATTATACTGTTTTCACTTTTTCTGATTTGGAGATAGTTGGGGAGCCACTTAACCACAGTTTCTCATCCCCCCAATTAGGGATTACAGTACTTAGTACTGTCTGTGACTGAAGTCACCTTATAGTTAGCAATTAAGCCGCTATCGGCTTTGTTTCTGCTTCTCTCTCGCTTTTTCTTTCTTTTCAACTTCCTTAGTCGCATTTTCCTCTATTCCCCCCCCCCCCTTTTTCCCTTTTGCCCTCTTTTGTCTCGTCTTTTACCCTACCCCTGGTGTTATTCCCCCTTCTGTAAACCCCTACTCTAGCCTGGTTAGTTTCACCCATTAGTAGGGTGTCAGGGCCATTTCCATTCTGTACTTTTAATGCCAGAGGGCTTAACAAACCCGAGAAGCATAGTCAGATTCTGTACCACTTCCACAGGAAAAGGGTAATGCTTGTTTCAGGAAACACATTTTAAGTCTTCAGCCATACCCAAATGTGAAAGTAGGTACTATACTACATGGTTTCATAGCCCACATCCCTCCAAGAAGGCTGGAGGTGTCTCTATAGCATTTCATAAATCTTTTCGCCCTCAAGTTCTGCCTGCGGACATAGATCCCAAAGGCAGATTTGTTTTCCTCAGGCTCTCTGTTGATCAATCCATCTATACAATAGCTAACGTTTATTTTCCCAACAAGGGCCAGACTTCTTTTGGTGCCAAACTCCTGAGACGCCTCTCCAGATTTGCAGAAGGCTCAACAATCAGTATGGGAGGGGATTTCAATCTAGTAATGAATCCTGCCTTTAATTCATTGGTGGGTAAGTCCTCAGTATCTCCATAGAAACATAGAAACATAGAATGTGTCGGCAGATAAGAACCATTTGGCCCATCTAGTCTGCCCAATATACTAAATACTATGGATAGCCCCTGGCCCTATCTTATATGAAGGATGGCCTTATGCCTATCCCATGCATGCTTAAACTCCTTCACTGTATTTGCAGCTGCCACTTCTGCAGGAAGGCTATTCCATGCATCCACTACTCTCTCAGTAAAGTAACACTTCCTGATATTACTTTTAAACCTTTGCCCCTCTAATTTAAAACTATGTCCTCTTGTAGCAGTTTTTCTTATTTTAAATATTCTTTCCTCTTTTACCTTGTTGATTCCCTTTATGTATTTAAAAGTTTCTATCATATCCCCTCTGTCTCGTCTTTCTTCCAAGCTATACATGTTAAGTTCCTTTAATCTTTCCTGGTAAGTTTTATCCTGCAATCCATGTACCAGTTTAGTAGCTCTTCTCTGAACTCTCTCCAAAGTATCAATATCCTTCTGGAGATATGGTCTCCAGTACTGAGCACAATACTCCAAATGAGGTCTCACTAGTGCTCTGTAGAGCGGCATGAGCACCTCCCTCTTTCTACTGGTAATTCCTCTTGCTATACACCCAAGCATTCTGCTAGCATTTCCTGCTGCTCTGTGACATTGTCTGCCTACCTTTAAGTCTTCTGCAATAATGATCCCTAAATTCCTTTCCTCAGATACTGAGGTTAGGACTGTATCACTGATTTTATATTCTGCTCTTGGGTTTTTACGTCCCAGGTGCATTATCTTGCACTTATCAACATTAAATTTTAGTTGCCAGATTTTTGACCATTCCTCTAGTTTTCCTAAATCCTTTTCCATTTGGTGTATTCCTCCAGGAACATCAACCCTGTTACAAATCTTTGTATCATCAGCAAAAAGACACACCTTACCATTGAGGCCTTCTGCAATTTCGCTGATAAAGATATTAAACAATATGGGTCCCAGAACAGATCCCTGAGGTACCCCACTGGTAACAAGACCTTGGTCTGAATATACTCCATTGACTACAACCCTCTGTTGTTTGTCCCTCAGCCACTGCCTAATCCATTCAACAATATGGGAGTCCAAGCCCAATGACTGCACTTTATTGATAAGCCTTCTATGTGGGACAGTATCAAAAGCCTTACTAAAGTCTAGATAAGCGATGTCTACTGCACCTCCTCCATCTATTATTTTAGTCACCAATCAAAAAAATCAATAAGATTAGTTTGACATGATATCCCTAAAGTAAACCCATGCTGTTTTTCATCTTTCAAACCATGGGATTTTAGATTGTCCACAATCCTCTCCTTAAGTATGGTTTCCATTAATTTCCCCACTATTGATGTCACGCTTACTGGCCTATAGTTCGCCCGATTCCTCCTTACTACCTTTCTTGTGAATGGGCACAACATTTGCTATCTTCTGGGACGACTCCTGTTGCCAGTGATTGGTTAAATAAATCTGTTAATGGTTTTGCTAGTTCACCGCTGAGCTCTTTTAATAGCTTTGGGTGTATCCCATCAGGCCCCTGTGACTTATTTGTATTAATTTTAGACAGTTGACTTAGAACCTCTTCCTCTGTAAAGACACATGCGTCAAAAGATTCATTAGTCTTCTTTCCTAACTGAGGTCCTTCTCCTTCATTTTCCTTTGTAAAAACTGAACAGAAGTATTTATTGAGGCAGTCAGCTAGTTCTTTATCTTCTTCCATATACCTTCCTTCTTTAGTTTTTAATTTGGTAATTCCTTGTTTTAGTTTCCTTTTTTCATTTATGTATCTGAAGAATGCCTTATCGCCTTTTTTCCCTGACTGAGCTAATTTCTCTTCTGCCTGTGCTTTAGAAGCTCTTATAACTTGTTTGGCCTCTCTCTGCCTAATCTTATAAATTTGTCTGTCATCCTCATTTAGTTTTTTTTTATAATTCCTAAATGCTATCTTTTTGTTTTTAATGATTTTGGCCACTTCTGCTGAGTACCACAGTGGTCTCTTCCTTTGTTTGCTTTTACTGACAAGCCTAATGCAATTTTCTGTTGCCTTCAATAGTGCCACTTTTAAGTAGTCCCATTTCTCCTGGACTCCAATGAAACTGTTCCAGCCTAATAGGGACTCGTGTACCACTAATCTAATTTTAGAAAAGTCAGTTTTTCTAAAATCTAAAACTTTTGTTTTTGTGTGGGGTCACTGTACTTATAGTAAACCACACTGACTGGTGATCACTAGATCCCAAGCTTTCCCCTACAGTAATATCAGATACCAAATTCCCATTTGTGAATACTAAATCTAAGATGGCCTCCTTCGGCCCTCTATTGTGTGCTATGGGGTATCTTCATATCTCATGGAGCTAGATTAAAGAAAGAACGTACCCACAAACTTACCACGCTTTTCAATGACCTTAATAAGAAAGATGTTTTAAATAAGAGCTTCCCCTCTGACCTGTTAAAATCGGAGATTTCCCTGATACGTCAACAAATTCTCCAGATATTATTAGACCAGAAATCCCTCTGCATTAGTGACAAAATTAGACATGGCTTTTATGAATATGGGAATAAATGTGGAAAGTGGTTAGCTAGGGCCCTTCACCCACAAAACACGCTAACTCATGTTGCGGCGATGAACACTTTGTCTAGTGGTTTAGTTCAATCCCCCTCTGAGATTGCTCAAGAGTTTCAATCCTATTACTCGGGTTTATATAACCTAAACCAGACTCCGCTTCCCCCCTAATTCTTCCGATTTGGTTACTGATATACAGGATTATGTGTCACAACACAGGCCCAAACAATTATCAACTATTATCTCCAATGGAGTCCGATTTCGCATCACCTGAGCTCTTGGCCGTAATTGGAGATCTTAAAAATGGGAAAAGCCCCAATCCAGACAGCCTTACCCCTCGTTTCTATTAATTTTCTGGTGAGGTGCTTGCCCCAGTTGTCTTAAAGGCATTCAATGCAATTGGGGAGGAGTGTCCTTTCCCATACCAAGCCTTACAAGCTCACATAACATTAATTTCTGAACCCAGAAAGGACGCCTCTTTATGTGTTAACTATAGACCAATCTCCTTACTGAATGTAGACCTAAAGATCTTTGCAAAACTTTTAGCCCTTAGGCTTCACCCTCATATCTCGGGCTCTGTCCATAGAGACCAAGTGGGTTTTGTCCTTGGTAGATAAGCCAGTGACAATACTCTAAAATCCATTGGTTTGATGGCCAGGGCGCACCTGTCAAAGACCCCTCTGTGTCTTCTTTCAGTGGATGCAGAGAAGGCCATTGATAGGGTTAATTGGCAATACCTTAAGGCTACCAAGATGATCCAGAGAATTATGGACCTATATTCTACTCCATCAGCAAAAGTATGTGTCAATGGTATTCTATCAGATCCCTTCCCTATTGATAATGGCACACACCAGGGATGTCCCCTATCACCGTTTTTATATATTCTAGTCATAGAATCCTTGGTGAATGCTTTGCGAGCTAATCAATCCATTCAAGGCATGGTTATAGGTGATTCTGAACACAAATTGTCCCTGTTCGCTGATGATCTCCTTATATATCTATCCTCTCCCAAAGTCAGTCTTCCTTTAGTTTTGAAATAATTTAAGATATTTGGCCATCTCAGTAACTTCAAGGTAAACACTCATAAATCAGAAATTCTAAATGTCACTCTTCCCATTAGATTAACTACTTATCTGAAGGATTCCTTTCAGTTCATTTGGACACCACAATATGTCAATTACTTGGGAATTTACCTACCTGCCAATACTGATCATGTCTTTAAGCTTAATTTTCTCCCGTTGATCAAAAATATTGAATCCAGCCTCCATAAATGGGATTCCCTACAGTTATCTTGGTTTGGAAGAATCAATATCTTAAAAATGGATATTCTTCCTAGACTCTTGTATCTATTTCAAACACTCCCATGTCAGATTCCTGTTTCATTTTTTGCCCGTCTTAGAAAAATCACCACACAATTTGTTTGGAAGGGCATGAGACCAAGACTTAGTTATGATCTACTGACACGCGGAGCAGGCATACCAAATTTCCTCACTTACTATATGGCGTCTATCAGAAACTGTGTTCTTGATCTAGTTCATAGCTCTGCCTCGAAACTCTGGGTGGAAATTGAAAGAAATATGTCTCCTCGTTTACTACCTGGACTCTTTTGGCTCCCGACAGATATGCGTAACCAGATCCCACATTTACATTCATCTCCTTTACTGTCATTCTTTAGCTTCACTGTGGGATAGATTTGCTCCCAAGCTAAAATTGGTCTCCAGACCGGGCTAAAAATGGTCCACACGCTGCTGTATTTTATCTCTGCATGACGGATGACTTGCGAGACTTCACCACCAGCTAGGGTTCAAGCCACAATGTTTTAGTGCACTTTCTGCCTGCAACAATACCTAATTCTTCAGGCATGTGTACATGCCTAATTTTTCTGGCCTCTGGTGCTGCACTGTGGATGCAAAAAAAAAAAAGGAAAAAAGGAACATAAAAGTGTCAATTCCCCTTCGTGATCATTACCTTGTTGTGGTGAAGGGGCTTGCGTATCACAATGAAGCGATCACCTCTATGAGTGTGTTGGCAATGGCAATGTTGGCACACCCCAGATGATAAG
Organism: Bufo gargarizans; assembly: GCF_014858855.1. NCBI lineage: Eukaryota > Metazoa > Chordata > Amphibia > Anura > Bufonidae > Bufo > Bufo gargarizans. Next base: position 174,153,436 of record NC_058085.1, read on the forward strand.
GTCGTTGCTTCATTGTGAACAGACCAAAAGCGATCGGCAGGATAATTTTACACAGAAAAAACATTACATTTTCTTTGTGATCATTTAAGGTGATCATTAAGGCCAACAATGGGCCCACACTGCAGAATCATTGTTTTCTGGGTCACTTAACTGTCACTGAACTACCTCAGCACGACCATAGGCTTTGAAAAACTGCCATCGCCTGCAATCTCCCAAACGTGCGCACGAGCACAGTCATCACTACACCAAGATTGAAGCATAGAAGAATAAAATGTATGTCTTGAGTGTGTCAACTATTGACAACTTTTTGCGGCTGTCTAAAATCTATTTGATACATGTCCCCTGATAAGGGACGTAACAGGGATTAAACTGATAAGAATAGTACTACTCAACAGACCACCCATATAGGGTGGCACAGAACATTGCACGGTGCACCCGCAGTGCCCCACATTGGAGGTAGGAGGACCAACCAAGCATCTTTTTCCATCTCCCGGTTCCTAAAATCGATTCCATACACCGGCCCCTGATGGGGGACGTAACAGGGATTAAACTGATAGGAATAGTACTACTTAACATACCACTCAGATCGGGTAGCTCAGTACATTGCACGGCACACACGCAGTGCCCCAAATTGGAAGTAAGAGGACTGACCAAGCATCTTTTTCCAACTCCCGGTTCCTAAAATCTATTCCATACACCGGCCCCTGATAGGGGACATAACAGGGGTTAAACTGATAGGAATAGTACTACTTAACATACCACTCAGATTGGGTAGCACAGTACATTGCATAGCGCACGCGCAGTGCCCCAACTTGGAAGTAAGAGGACCGACCAAGCATCTTTTTCCATCTCCCCGTTCCTAAAATCTATTCCATACACTGGCCCCTGATAGGGGACATAACAGGGATTAAACTGATAGGACTAGTACTACTTAACATACCCCTTAGATCGGGTAGCACAGTACATTGCACGGCGCACGCGCCGTGCCCCAAATTGGAAGTAAGAGGACCGACCAAGCATCTTTTTCCATCTCCCAGTTCCTAAAATCTATTCCATACACCGGCCCCTGATAGGGGACGTAACAGGGATTAAACTGATAGGAATAGTACTACTTAACATACCACTCAGATCGGGTAGCTCAGTACATTGCACGGCACACACGCAGTGCCCCACATTGGAAGTAAGAGGACTGACCAAGCATCTTTTTCCAACTCCCGGTTCCTAAAATCTATTCCATACACCGACCCCTGATAGGGGACATAACAGGGGTTAAACTGATAGGAATAGTACTACTTAACATACCACTCAGATTGGGTAGCACAGTACATTGCATAGCGCACGCGCAGTGCCCCAAATTGAAAGTAAGAGGACCGACCAAGCATCTTTTTCCATCTCCCCATTCCTAAAATCTATTCCATACACCGGCCCCTGATAGGGGACGTAACAGGGATTAAACTGATAGGACTAGTACTACTTAACATACCCCATAGATCGGGTAGCACAGTACATTGCACGGCGCACACGTAGTGCCCCAAATTGGAAGTAAGAGGACCGACCAAGCATCTTTTTCCATCTCCCGGTTCCTAAAATCTATTCCATTCACTGGCCCCTGATAGGGGACGTAACAGGGATTAAACTGGTAAGAACTGATTTTGTTAATAAAAAAAAAGAGAGGAAAGCCTCTGCGGAGCTGAGTATTTTTTTGGTTGCGTTACTGAATGCTCATGCACAATGTCTGTAGGCTCATGCATCCTTTTGTGGAGGTGACAATCCTGGTCATTCAAACCCAAGGCAACATCATCGATTTCATCCCATATGCGTTTTTTCTGGAGAGTGCCCTGCGAAGAGTGCTGGATCAGGCCGTAGATGAGCATGAAGAGGAAGATTTGTGGTCACCATCACCACCAGAAGCAGCCTTGTTGTCGTCGATTGCTGGACCTGCGGCAACGCAGAGAGAGGAGTCTGAAGAAGAGGAGTCAGAGGAGGAAGGTGGCTTTGAGGAGGTGGAAGACCAACCACAACAGGTGTCCCAGGGGGCTTGTTGTCACATTTCGGGGACCCTTGGTGTTGTACGTGGCTGGGTGGAGGAAGAGACCTTCAATGACGTCAGTGAGGACAAGGAACGGGAGATGGCTAGCTTGGTATCCAACATTGTGCAAATGGGGAGTTTGCGGTTGTGCAAATGGACTGTTTGCGGTTTTTTGCGGTGCATTAAACGGGGAGTTTGGTCTGTCATTGTGAAGTGGGTGTAACCCTTACACTACCTGATCAATACAACATCATACCTGATGTTTTAAAGCACGTTATTCCAAACAATTTAGGAATGTTAAGTGATTTATGCTCTTTATGGATTAAAACCCGACTCTGCGTCAACTACGTAATTTTCCATGGGAGTTTTGGAATGGACCCCCCTTCGGCATGCCATAGTCCAGGTGTTAGTCCCATTGAAACAACTTTTCCATCACTATTGTGGCCAGAAAGAGTCCCTGTGGGTTTTAAAATTTGCCTGCCTATTGAAGTCTATGGCAGTTCATCCGGTTCACCCGTTTGTGAACATCCACGGAAATTCACGTTCGCCGTTCGCGAACAGAAAATTTTATGTTTGCGACATCTGTAGTCTTAGTTATGAGGAACAGATTAATAGAATTACATTCATTTAGTCTTGAGAAGAGCCGTCTAAATTATACAAATATATAAATGGCCAGTAGAAGAAATGTGGTGAAAAACTGATCCATTTAAAAATTCTGCTGAGGAAAAGTTCAATCTCCAGAGGTGAATCTGTGAAACAGCCCTCGGAATGTGCTAATAGCAGGAACAATGAATGTTTTTTTAGAAAAGTTTGGATAAATCCTTCTGAAAATTTGTTAATTTCTGGCTTTCCCCTTCTTTATTTCACACCCCCTTCTTGAACATCATGGATTCATGTATTTTTTCAACCATACTGTGAAACCATGTAAGACAACCCATAGATGGCAAATCAACTAAAATTTAAACAGTTACAGTATACATAGCCTCAATATATTTTTTTAAAATATTAGACTAGCCTGAAGTGTATATGTTTTGCTGGGGTGCTTTTTTAACCATGTGAGTTGGAGCTTTTCAATAGCATTTTATAACACATTTGATAAAATAATTGCTTTTATAGAATATAGGTAACAGATGCCACTGTTAAGCCACTGTTAGGCTTTGGTTATAGCCTCCATTTAATGCATTACAAACTTTTCTGAGTGCATACACAAAAATAAAAATAATCAAAACTAAATATATAAGTGATCTAACCTGTACTTGAGATTTCTAAAGATTAAAGGGGTTGACCACTTTGTGGTCATTGTTGACCAATGTGTATATAAGATAATTATATCACACTTACTAATATAGCCTTTATTGAAATTCTGCACCATTTGCTGTATTTTATAAGGTACACAACATCTTTTCTACAGTCCAAACAGAGGTCTTGTCCATAAAATGGCTGCTGGTGTAAGGTCATGTGACCAGGCAAAATACCTCAAAGTGATGTCTCCTCCATTCAAAAACATTGCACCTGCACTAAATTTCAAATAGAACAAGTGTAGCTGGCAGACTCAGTGTGTTTGAATGGAGGAGACATCCCATTGGCATGATTTGCCTGGTCACATGATCTTCCCTCAGCAGCCATTTCATGGACAATACCTCTGTATGAACAGTTCAATAGACTTTGTCTACCTTATGAAATATAGAAAATGGTGCAGAATTTCAACAAAGCCTATATTAGTAAATTGTCATAGAATCATCTAATTTACACTTTGATCAACAATCGCTAGAAAGTGGTCAACCCCTTTAATTTGTTTGGTTTTCTTGTTAGGGAAAGCAAAGCTCAATGTGCTTAAACTGAACATGGTAAAATTATCAGCTATTGTTTTGATAGCTGCCTTACATTGAATTTAGTCACCAAGGCACCGTCAGGTTGAATAGAAGCAAAATAACTGTGGATTAATTGACAGAGTGCCCAGTCATTACTTCTTCCACTGGACTAATGAAACTTATAAGAACTGCGCAAACATAACCTTGCTGATCTGATAATGAGGCAGGGGCTATATGGTGACTTTGGCCATGGCGTATATTATGCAACCAAAGTCTGCTTTGCAAGTAATGAAAGTGAACAGAGTTACATTGTGACCCCCAGTTATTGCAGAATAAAAGTTGCATAAAATCCAGTAGATTTTTATTTATTTTTTACTGTCAGGTCATGGATGAGGCAATGTCTGGGCTGCTATATGAACTAATTTGCTTATATTGCTTCCAATATAAGCAGTGCTACACCAAGATATTTGGTCACTGACAAAGTTACCCTGTGGTCTTAGCAAAAAAGAGATAATATGTTCTAGTGGTGATAGTGGGAGTAAACATTAATGTTGATTGAGCACCAAAGTGCTCGTATGCTCTGGCTGAACATGTTGGTATGCTCGAGTGCTCTACCGAGCACCCGAGCATAATGGACTTAATGGGAGAACCCCAGACACCCCCTGCTCAGCAGATGAGAGGATGCCTGGTTCACAAAAAAGGCTAGAAATTGATGGGAACCCCATAAAAATGGTTTGAAAACAGCATTAAGAGGATGGCTGGATGCGTGTTGAACTCCTATTGTCTATGACACACAATAGACAACCACACAAAAGCTATATGCCAAAAGCCAGGTATGTGGAAGCCAACAATCTATCCATGAGACAGATAACAATCAGCATACCTTACAATGGCAGTCTTGTGCACTATGAGACATTCCAAACCAGCTCTCATCTGACTTAGAGCCAGTAAGCCTCAAAGTTGCTTTGCATCTGTTGGATGTCTCATAGTGCACAAGGCTGCCATTGTAAGGTATGCTGACTGTTATCTGTCTCATGGATAAATTGTTGGCTTCCACATACCTGGCTTTTGGCATCTAGCCGTTGTGTGGTTGTCTATTGTAATGTCATAGATAATAGGAGTCCAAGACACATCCAGCTATCCTCTTAATGACAATTTCCAACCCATTTTGATGGGGGTTTCCATCAATGTCTAACCTCTTTTTGTGAACCAGACACCCTCTCTTCTTCAGAGCAGGGGGTGCCTGGTTTGATGCACGAGTCTCCCATTGAATTTCATTGTATTAAATTCTACTCGAGCACCCGCAGTATTTGGCCGAGCACTGCAATGTGCTGAGCATAGTGATGCTCAAGCCGAACAGCAGTTCGGCCAAGCATGCTCTCTCAACACTAGTAAACATCTTTTGGACTTCTTACTTGGAATCACAGTGGCAATACAGACAGCCTCTCATCAGTCAGATAGAGAAATATATTATATGTAACACAAAGTTAGGTGAAATCCATATGCTCCAGATTTGTTACAGAAATGTATGTAACTAAATGTGAAGTTCATATTTTTGGGAGTCAAACATACGGTATATAAGCTTTATTCAAATCAATAGTACAGTCTCAGCAATTCTGCCAAATGTGAATTCACCCGAAAGGCGACAATTATTATAAGCTTTAGTAAGCCATAGACATGTAATTACTTTTATCACCAACTTCTCCATTAACAAATTATTGTTTTCATAGATCAGGGGAAATGAGCGACTTCCAGATTGCTGTTGTCAAGACCAATTATTAGCAGATGATATTGAAATCAGTGGATTGGAACATAAAAATAACATCAAATATGACATCTATGGTGTTGATCATTAGTGTTACTTTAAATAGCACTTCTAATAGACTTTAACAAACATTTATCTTTAAGCTAATCATGAAAGCTGGGCTTCAGAGCTTTAATATCTGTTGGCTTTTGATGAAACCCTGAAATAGGTGGAATAATAAAGCAATTCGTCCCACATCAATATTCCCTATCTGATTTTTCAGAGCTATATATTAAAAGGTAGATGTTCCAAGGAAATTATGATGTTGTGAAGAATTGATAATCCAATTCTTTGTAATTAATATCTGGTCAATAATTAGATACAATGATATGCTTAATATTTGTCTCACACTGCATCCAAAATAGAACTTAGCGAGATAATAAAAATGAAGTGTCTCATTCAAAGTCCAAATAAAAAACAATATTTGTATAGTGAATAGACTCCTTCTGCTTATTCTTAATAATGGAGTGAACCTCTGTCTTTAACCTCTTCTACCTTGGGCGAGTTTTTGCCCTATTGCCCACGTTTTCTTTACAAATCTGACATGTGTAACTTTATGTAGTATTATCTTTGGAACACTTTTATTTATCCAAACCATTCTAGATTGTTTTCTCGTGACACATTGCACTTCATGATAATCATAAATTTGAGTCAATATACTTCACTTTTATTTAGGAAAAATCCCAAATTTACCCAAAATTTCTAATATTAGCATTTTTCCAAATTTCTATTTCTCTGCTTTTAAAACAGAATGTGATACCTCATAAAATATTTATTACTAGTGTTGATCGAGCACCCAAGTGCTCGGGTGATCAGGTGCTTGGGTCGAATATCTCGGGATGCTCGGGTGTTCTACCGAGCACCCGAGCACAAAGGAAGTCAATGGGTGAACCCGAGCATTAAACCAGGCTCCCCCTGCTCTGAAGAGGGGAGGGTGTCTGGTTCATAGAAAAAGGTCAGAAATTGATGGAAACACCACCAAAATGGTTCAGGAACCGCATGGGGAGGATGTCTGGATGCATCTTGGACTCCCAGGTTGCTGCTGGGAATGATGTTGTCCGAGTAGTATGCCACTTTACAGACTAATAATGATACGCACAAAAATGAAAATAAAATCGATTTTAGAGAAAAAACATTGTTAGGAAACATTATTTCCCGTTACATAAAGTGCAAGTGCTGCCAAAAATTACAAGGTAGAGGCACTCAAATACATCCTATAAAGCACATAATGGAGGGCCTTATTCACATTGTGGTACAATTGTTAAAGTAGTGGGACTCCTGCACTCATAAAGCCTATGCACTAAGTGAAAGGGATTCCAAAAATTACAATGAATTACAAGACATGTCAATACACCCTTTATTACACATAAAGGAGGGCATCATACACCCTTGAAAAATCATGATTGATGGCCTGCTGGTGACCCTCAAAAACATTAGGAGCAAGGGCCTGCTGGTGACCCTCTAAAACATTACAGGTGAGGGCCTGCTGCTGAGCTGACCATCTAAAACATTAGGGGTGTGGGTCTGCTGCAGAGTTGACCCTCTAAACATTAGGGGCGAGTGCCTGCTGCTGAGATGACCATTGAAAAAAATTATAGGCGAGTGCCTGTTGCTTAGCTAACCATTGAAAAAATTATGGATGAGGGCCTGCTGGAGAGCTGACTGTAAAACATTATGGTTGAGGGCCTGCTGGTGAGCTGACCCTCAAAAACATTATATGTAAGGGCCTGCTGGTGAGATTACCCTCTAAAAGATTGTAAGTGAGGGCCTGCTGGTGAGCTGACCCTCTAAAACATTATATGCGAGGGCCTGCAGGTGAGCTGACCCTCTACAACATTCGGAGCGAGGGCAGACTAAGAAGCATGTTGATATGATGGAAGAGGAGGATGACGAGAAAAGAAAGATTGAACCATATACCCTTTTTTGTGGTGGAAGGGGTGCATGGTATTACAGTGTATTCAGTACAGTTAATTATCATTAATACATGACTGAATCAAAATGAAAATTAAAGAGTTACAAATTAAAAAATAACAAATTAAAGAAATGGGCATCACTTCTGGAGTGAGTATTAATCATCAGGTCCACAATCAATTTGAATTCCATTTCAATTTATGTTCATAATACATAGTATGCAAGAAAATAGGAGATATTACAAAACATGATTTCAAGGAATATTATAACATTTGCTTCCAATGAAATAATAAACACAATGTGGTGTCTGTCCCGTCCATTCTCAGGATGTGGTAACTGTCATATTGGTAACCGTTAACTACATGTACGGTAGAAAAATTGTTAAGGAGTCTTACATCAACTCAACACCGATTTATGCATGGGACTATAAGGAAATAGACACTTCATATTGGGATCATTGCAGTCAGTGATAGAGGTGAAATAATCCACTGATAGTAATATCTGCTTCTGGGTAAAAAATTCTAAGTATAATGGTCATGATCCCCATTGTGAGACTTACCTATGCCATAGTCGGTAGCCTGGATAGAAGGAGGTGTGCACACCTCCTTCTATCCAGGCTACCGACTGGGGCATAGGTAAGTCTCACAATGGGGATCATGACCAAGATACTTCGATTTTTTTTCCCAGAAGCAGATATTACTATCAGTGGATTATTTCACCTCTATCACTGACTGCAATGATCCCAATATGAAGTGTGTATTTCCTTATAGTCCCATGCATAAATCGGTGTTGAGTTGATGCAAGACTCCTTAACAATTTTTCTACCATACATGTAGATAACGGTTACCAATATGACAGTTACCACATCCTGAGAATGGACGGGACAGACACCACATTGTGTTTATTATTTCATTGGAAGCATATGTTATAATATTCCTTGAAATCATGTTTTGTAATATCTCCTATTTTCTTGCATACTATGTATTATGAACATAAATTGAAATGGAATTGGAATTGATTGTGGACCTGATGATTAATACTCACTCCAGAAGTGATGGCCATTTTTTAATTTGTTATTTTTTAATTTGTAACTCTTAAATTTTAATTTTGATTCAGTCATGTATTAATGATACTACGCATTTCCGTTTTCTGGAATCTTTGATGTAATTTGTTCTATCACACTTGCAGTGTCTGATGAAGGCCTATGTGCCGAAAATGTTCACACACGAAATTGCCACATATCTATCTGATTGATGCAAAAATAAAAGCATTTCAACCGAAGCTCTATTTCTGTGATCTTTAAATCAACTGTAACTGGGGTGGGAACCCTTTACACAGCTAGACCAATACGGAGTACAACAAAACTCCTATAAAGAAAGTGTATTCAGTACATTATAAAAAACACATTTAAAGAGCCTTTATGTTTAGCCGCTTTCCTCTGGTGGAGTAGAGAAGTCAGGGGCAATCCAGGCCGTGTTAATTTTTAAAAGAGTCAACCTGTCAGCAATTTCTGTTGACAGGCGGATGGACTTATCAGTTATTATGCCCCTAGCAGCACTAAATACCCGCTCTGACAAAATGCTGGTGGCAGGCAGGCCAGCACCTCCAAGGCGCAGAGCGCTAGGTTAATGTTGCGTAGTTGTAAGGCACAGAGGTATCATTGAGGACACTGACACGGTCTGCTACATACTCCTTTACCATCTTCCAAAATGTTTCCCTTCCTTGTGACACTAGGCAGCGCATTAGGGTGAGGGTGCTGGCGGGGTGTCATGAAACTGTCCCAGACTTTGGAGAGTGTTGCCCTGCCTCTGTTGGAACTGCTCTGTGTTCCCCTCGTCTCCCCTCCTCGGTTGCCCAAGGAAACTACGTACTCTGCCGCCAGCATTGTCAGATGGAAATTTTTGGAGCAATTTTTCAACAAGGATCTTCTGGTATTGCACCAATTGTCCAGTCATTTTCCACCACAGGAATGAGAGATAAGAAGGTCTCTTTGTAGCGGGGGTCGAAAAGGGATAACAGACAGTAATCGGTGTTGGCTTAAATGCGTATAAGGTGAGGGTCAAGGGAAAGCCAGCATAGCATAAAGTCAGCCATGCGTGCCAGAGTCCCAACAGACAAGACTTTGCTGTCCTCATCAGTAGGATAACTCTAAATCTCCTCATTCTTGTTCTCCTCTTCTGCCCATCCATGCTGAAAAGATGGAATAAACCTGATACGGGTACTACCGTCTGTAGCAGAGGCAACCATCTCCTCCTCATCATCATCACCATCATTCAATTTGCGCTGAGAAGATGCATTGAGGGTGGTCTGGCTATCACCCTGTGTACTGTCTTCCCCCATTTCCAGCTCTTACACATGCAAAGTGTCCACCTTCATTGTGAGCAACAAGCATTTCAGTAGTGGGATGGTTAAGTTGATAATAGCGGCATCACCGCTCATCATCTGTGTTGATTCCTTAAAGTTGCGTAAAACCTCAACTTGTCGCTTGTGAAGAGCGGAAGTTGACTAAGTTGAAGATGTTGGCTAGGCATGGGATGTCAGTGAGCTTGACGATGCTCCAAAGCCACCACCAAATCACGGCCAATATCAGGCAAAACCATGCCTGGTACTAGGTTGAGTGGCGAGAGCCACAGCTCAGTCTGGTCTCTTATCCCCTGCCACAGCTCTGTGGCAGTGTGCTGTTTGTCACCTACGCAGATCAGCTTGAGCACGGCCTGTTGACGCTTCCCTACTACAGTGCTACACTACCGACTGATGGCTGACTGGTGCTAAAAGAGGATAATTCTAAGGTGGAAGTGGAGGAGGAGGTAGAGAAGGAGAAGTGGTGGTTGCAGCCAATAAAGTAGGTAGTGGCGGAAACCCTGATGGAATTAGGGCCCGCAATCCTTGACGTCGGTAGGATCTGTGCCATCCCAGTGTATGACATGCTCCCAGCCTCCACAAAATTCACCAAGTGTGCTGTCAGGGAAATATAGCGTACCTGGCCGAAATCACTTGTCCATGTGTCAGTGGTTAAGGGGACATTCCCAGTAACTGCATTGGTCAGGGCATGGGTGATGTTACAGGAAACATGTTGGTATAAGGCTGGCACGGTACACCATGAAAAATAGTAGCGGCTGGGGAAAGCCTCAAGCCCACAAGCCTAAATGGAAACAATTCCAGGGGCAGCAATTTGGAAAGGTACGCATTTAGTGCTATGGCCTGTGGGTGGGTGGCTGGGTATTTGTGCTTTTGTTCATATGCCTGGGGTAAGGACATTTGTACACTGTGCTGGGACACAGAAGTGGATGTGGTTGCTGATAGTACTTGTGAAGGTCCAGGGGCAGGGCAGGAGGCATCCGGACCTGCCCCTTTGACAGGGGATTGGCCAGCAAGTAACATAATGGAAAAGGAGGCAGTGGTGTGACCCAGATTGTGGACCCAGGTGTATGCGCAAAAAAATAAAAAAAAGGTATTTGGGATGTGGAAACATCACACAGGAGATATACTGCAGATAATATCGCTGATGTCAGCAGTGGCTAATATAAAATTAAAGATAATGTCACAGGTATTTGGGATGTGAAAACATTAAACAGGAGAAATACTGCAGATAATGTCGCTGATGTCAGCAGTGGCTAATATAAAATTAAAGAGAATGTCACAGGTATTTAGGATGTGGAAACATTACACAGGAGAAATACCACAGATAATGTCGCTAATGTCACCAACGGCTAATAAAAAAATTATAGGGAATGTCACAGGTATTTGGGATGTGCAAACGTCACACAGGAGATATACCGCAGATAATGTCAATGCTGTCACCAGCGGCTAATAAAAAATTATAGGGAATATCACATGTATTTGGGATGTGGAAACATTACACAGGAGTAATACCACAGATAATGTTGCTGATGTCAGCAGCGGCTAATATAAAATTACAGAGAATATCATAGGTATTTGGGATGTGGAAAACGTTACACAGGAGAAATACCGCAGATAATGTCACTGAAGTCCCCAGTGGCTAATAAATAATTACAGGGAATGTCACAGGTATTTGGGATGTTGAAAAGTTGCATGGGAGAAATACCCCAGGTCATGTCACTGTCCACAGAGGACACCGTCTACTGAAAAAGTACACTGGATGTCACAGATATTTTTTGGATGTGCACACGTTACACAGGAGATGTAGCGCATCTAATGTCACTATCTGCAGTGGACACCGTCTACGGAAAAAGTACACTGAATGTCACAGATATTTATGGGATTCGCACATGTTACACAGGGGATGTAGCGCAGATAATGTTGCTGTCTGCAGCGGCCTAATTATTGCACAATGCACTAAAAATAGATATTGCTGCCACACACACAATAGTCCTTAAAAGGACTTTTGGGTCTGTAAAGTTTTAGCAATTTAGCGCAAGTTCCGCTAAAAATATAGATTGCGGCTGCCAAACACAACAATAGTCCATAAGTGGACTTTTTGATCTCTGACAAGTTTTTCAACTTAAAAGAAAAAATTCACTCCCTACACTATCTTTCCCTTCTTCCGCACAGCTCTCCCTGACTAACACTGAGCCAAACACGTGTCATCGGGTGCTATACAGCACCAGATGACGTGTTCTGTCCAGCCAATCACTGTAATGCCAGTAAACAACAAGGCTACGGCACTTACCTGCAAACTTGCGGGGAGGAGACTCGAGCATTGCGCTGGAGCACATACGGTATTCGGCCGAACACCGCCATGTGCCGAGCATCAAGATGCTCAAGCCGAACTGGTGTTCGGCCAAGCATGCTTGATAAACACTGTTTATTACTTAACATTTCCTATATGTCTACTTTATGTTGGCTTCATTTTGTAAATGTCATTTGATTTTTTTAGGACGTTAGAAAGCTTAGAATTTTAGAAGCAATCCTTGAAATTTTTAAGAACATTTCCAAAACCCACTTTTTAAGGACCAGTTCAGGTCTGAAGTTACTTTGTGGGGCTTACATAGTGGAACCCCCCCCCCCCCCATAAATTACCCCATTTTAGAACACACACCCCTCAAGTTACTTAAAACTGATTTCACAAACTTTTTAAAGTCTTTAGGTGTTTCACAATAATTCAAGGAAAATAGCACATTTTCCTTTTTAATCAATTTTTTTCTTTTACACATTGAGAGTTAACAGCCAAGCAAAACTCAATATTTATTACCCTGATTCTGCGGTTTACACAAACACCCAACATGTGGTCGCAAACTTATGCAAGGGCACACGGCATGGCGCAGAAGAAAAGAAACGCTGTATGTTTTTTGAAGACAGATTTTTCTGGACTGGTTTTTAGATGCTATGTCCCATTTGAAGCCCCCCTGATGCACCCTCATAGTAGAAACTCCTATAGTAATGAGTTAACTGGATGGAGTGGCTCACTGTTGCTAGTGGGTGGCACGGTGCTACAAACTAATGATTAAGGACGCCCTGCCTTAATATAATAAATGTAATAGAAGTAATGAAGCGAGCACTCGCTCTATGGCAATACTCAGATTTAATGGTTTAAAATGCCAATTGTTTGCACTTCAAAATGATAATACAATAATAAAACACAATATTTAAGATACTAAATACTTAAAACACTATATAATAGGTCGACCATATATATAACACTGATAAAATTCACAGTAGTTGCATGGGAGGCTTAATCAAGCATATGGAAAACTTGCTGAAGCATGAACAATTCTCCAGTGGTGTCCAAGTACATCGGTGATAAGAACAATAAGTAAGAAATAGGGGTGATAAATTATTCTTAATAACAGAATAGTGATTTAAATAATATCCATAATAGTGATAAAATGTGAAATACGTGGTGAAGGAGGGCACCTGATGGAGCGCTGCGTGTTAATACACACTCATATATTTGTGTTGCTTCCTATAGCAACCAAAAAGCGTCCGAGTCACTATGTATGCACTAGACCGCAACAGACACTGTGATCCGTTGGCTGTATTCCGCTGTTCAAACTTTTAACACAGTCTATGTTATCCGCTGAAGTCTTACCTCTGTCCAGAGGGTAGTCTTTCCTAAGATGTAAATAATCTTACCTCATGAAAAGAGGTTACTTGCTTTGAACGCTGGAGGAAAAACTGCTAAAGGAAAACTGCTAGACTTGCCGCTGCGTCTTAACGGCAGGAACTAACAGTCCAGCCCGATCTCGCGATTGTACGAGTGGGACTTGCGTCCGATCTCAGTACTCACTCAGGTGGTTAGAGCTGTTCAGTTGATCATCAAGTAGCAGTTCTTAGGTAAATTTTTCTCTTTATTGCATGGCCATGCAAAGTACTTTGTAGAGAGGTATAGGCTATCAGACACTCCGCCTATACCTCTCTACAAAGTACTTTGCATGGCCATGCAATAAAGAGAAAATTTACCTAAGAACTGCTACTTGATGATCAACTGAACAGCTCTAACCACCTGCGTGAGTACTGAGATCGGACGCAAGTCCCACTCGTACAATCGCGAGATCGGGCTGGACTGTTAGTTCCTGCAAGCCGTGAAGACGCAGCGGCGAGTCTAGCAGTTTTCCTTTAGCAGTTTTTCCTCCAGCGTTCAAAGCAAGTAACCTCTTTTCATGAGGTAAGATTATTTACATCTTAGGAAAGACTACCCTCTGGACAGAGGTAAGACTTCAGCGGATAACATAGACTGTGTTAAAAGTTTGAACAGCGGAATACAGCCAACGGATCACAGTGTCTGTTGCGGTCTAGTGCATACATAGTGACTCGGACGCTTTTTGGTTGCTATAGGAAGCAACACAAATATATGAGTGTGTATTAACACGCAGCGCTCCATCAGGTGCCCTCCTTCACCACGTATTTCACATTTTATCACTATTATGGATATTATTAAATCACTATTCTGTTATTAAGAATAATTTATCACCCCTATTTCTTACTTATTGTTCTTATCACCGATGTACTTGGACACCACTGGAGAATTGTTCATGCTTCAGCAAGTTTTCCATATGCTTGATTAAGCCTCCCATGCAACTACTGTGAATTTTATCAGTGTTATATATATGGTCGACCTATTATATAGTGTTTTAAGTATTTAGTATCTTAAATATTGTGTTTTATTATTGTATTATCATTTTGAAGTGCAAACAATTGGCATTTTAAACCATTAAATCTGAGTATTGCCATAGAGCGAGTGCTCGCTTCATTACTTCTATTCCTATAGTAATGACCCCATTTTGAAAACTAGGGATTAAGGTGCTAGTATTATTGGTACTATTTTGGGGTATATATGATTTTTAATTGCTCTATATTAAGTTTTTTGTGAGGCAAGGTAAGCTTTAGCACCGATTTTAGATCATGTGCATTTTTTATAGTGCAAGTTGTTACGGACGCAATGATATCCAATGTTTTTTTGAAAAAAAATATGTTTTTGTGTATCCATTTTCTGAACACCTTTTATTTTTCTGCCGATCATCTTGTGCAAGGGCTCGTTTTTTGCATGAAGAATTGGCGTTTTTATGGGCACCATTTTTGGGTACATATGATATTTTGACCATTTATTATTACACTTTATGGGGCAAGGTGACCCGAAAATTGGTTGTATTTATTTTTACAGCGTACACTTGAGAGGTTAAGTCATGTGACATTTTTATAGAGCAGATCATTACGGACGTGACCATACCTAATATGTATACTTTTTCTTATTTATTTAAGTTTTACACAATAATAGCATTTTTGAAACAAAAAAATGTCTCCATAGTATGATAGGCATAGCTTTTATTTTTAATTTTTGGCCAATTGTCTTAGGTAGGGTCTAATTTTTTGCTGGATGAGGTGACAGTTTGATTTGTACTATTTTGGGGGGCATATGCCTTTTTAATCTCTTGGGGTTCCACTTTATGTAATGTTAGGTGACAAAAAATGACTTTTTTTGCACAGTTTATTTTTTTATTTTTTTTACGGTGTTCATCTGAGTGGTTAGGTCATGTGATATTTTTATAGAGCAGTTTAGAGCAGGCAATATCTAATATATAAAAAAATATATATATTATTTCACTTTGACAAAATAATAGCAGTTTTGAAGAAAGAAAAAAACTAATTTTAGTGTCTCCATTGTCTGAGGTCATAGTTTTTTTTGACTGATTGTCTTAGGTATAGACGAGGTGACAGTTTGATTGGTACTATTTTGGGGGCCATACACCTTTTTGATCTCTTGGTGTTGCAATTTTTGTGATGTAAGGTGACAAAAATGGTTTTTATTTAATTTTTTACTGTGTTCAGCTGAGGGATTAGTTCATGTGATATTTTCATAGATCTGGTTGTTACGGAAGCGTCAATACCTAATATGTATATTTTTTTATTTATTTCACTTTTACACAATAATAGCATATTTGAAACAAAAAAAAATGTTTTAAGTGTCTCATGTTCTGAGAGCTATAGTTTTTTTGTTTTTTGAGCAATTTTCTTTTGTAGGGGCTCATTTTTTGTGGTATGAGGTGACGGCTTTATTGGTACCATTTTGTGGGACATGCGCCTTTTTGATCACTTGGTGTTGCACTTTTTGTTATGTAAGGTGACAATGTATTTTTTTTTACAGTGTTTTTTATTTTTATGGTGTTTATCGGACGGGGTGGATCATGCGATATATTTATAGAGGCAGTTGTCATGGAAGTGGTAATACCTAATATGTGTGTTTTTTCCTGTGTTTTTCCAATTTTTTTATCATAAAATCAAGGGAAAGGGGCGTTTTTTTTCCCCTTTTTTTGTTGAAACTTAATTTATTAAAACACATTTTTTTTGTTTTTGTAAAACTTTATTTCTGTCCCACTCTGGGACGACAACTTTTGAGGATCTGATCCCCTCTGCAATGCATTACAATACATCTGTATTTTAATGCATTGCCTGTTAGTGCATTACACAAAGTAATACACTATCAGGTTGCCTAGGAATCCCAGCCTGGGGCTTGATATCCTCTGCCCATGTAGAAGGCAGGTCCCAATGCCGTGCAAGCCCGATGGGCTTCCTCACCTGTCACAAACCCCTTCTATGCCGCAGTCAGTGTTGACTGTGGCATAGAAGGGGTTAATCCACCAGCATTGGCTTTTATAGCGATGTCAGACGATATAGCAGGGGCCCGGCTATCAGGGACTGCTGTGCCCCTGCAGTGATCGGACGGACACTGCTCCGGTGCCCCCCCGATCGCCATGACGTAACAGTACGTCAAAATGCGGCAAGTCACTTGCCGCCATGACATACTATTACGTTATATGTCGGGAAGGGGTTAATGAGGAAGATAAATGGAACATGTCACCCTTTTCCTTGCTTCTTAAAGATGACACCCACAGGCATTCTTGAAGCTGCCTGCCCTTACATTACAAACATCATTATGACTGATTATCATAATCATAATAGTTTTTAAGTTAAAATATTCTCTCCTCACTTTTTTTAAATCCAACCTTGAAATGTTCTTATAGAAAGCACGTTCTAATGTCAGGATGCTCTATTAGAGTCTATGTTTAGCAAACGGCAGCCTTTTATCTATAGAGATATCTAGACAAGATAATTGTAATAATACCATCAGCACAAAATGAAAGCTTTATGAAGATTATATTCTAGATAAAAGATGCTTATTTATTTAAATAGTAATGTCGCCTGTGACTACTGCAGTCTGTCCTAACCAGCCTCTTTATTAATTGATGGAACTAGCTTGTATATTTAAAAAGTCTATTAATCTGCTCACACTCGCGGTCTTATCACATTTGTAAATAGAAGTCAGGAAACACTGTCTTGTTGCCATTTTCTTTCAGTGTGCAGCATGCTCTTTATTTGTAGGCATATAGCAATGAGGTCTATGGTGCTTCGGAGATATAATAAAACCCCAAGCACACAAAATAAATTATTTTAGTCTCATTTAAATAAAAATCCTATTAACAATATGACTTTTAGTACATGATAATAATGAAAATAATGGATCCTCATAAAATAACTTTCATTTTTATTATTATTTGCACACTCAGTCAAACAATGTTTATGGAAGTCCACATCTCTTCCCACCACCTAACCAAGAAATCCACCAACTCCAAAGGATGGAGTCGCTGATAGTTGGCACTACAGCTTCCTACCTACTTTAATAGAGAGATTTTCTCCATAGCCATAAATAGTAGATTAACTTTGGATGAACTCACTAATATCTATGGGAATGGTCAACAATTTAATACTGTTGGGGGTGTTGCAACTCTCACTTGATAGCAGATGTCAGAAACTGAACAATCAGACATGTTGAATTTTCCAATACTTTGTCTTTATAGTGGATAAGCTAAGAGTCTTAAGGTCCTATTACACCTACAAATTAAGCAGGCAATTTTTGGAGTGATCTCTTCCACAGTATGGATACAAGTGATCACTAAAGCCATAGTTTGTCTCATACTAAATCATTGTTTGCCGGCAACAGAGTGCTGATTACACGGCACAACCTGCCAACGGCAAATGATTATTTTTAAACATGTTGAAAGACTCTGATTACCTGGTAAATGAGAGTTTGCTTATTCATTGGGTAATTGGTGGCAACGAATATTCATTAGCGATGATCTTATTGATTATTTGCCAGTGTCACAGGGCCGTTATTCCTTTCCTTTTCTTTATTTAGAATGTATACGAACACGTCTAAGCGTGAATGTGGACAATAGCGTTAGGATGAATAGATATCAGATAAACAAGCATTCAGCCAAAAGACTTCTAGGATGTATGTACCTTTACTTACAAAAATGTTTGTGTTTCCTCTGCCCTTGTTGTCTGTGGAATCAATTGTATAAAGTTTCATGTACACTGTCATCTTTCCATGTATGCCTCTGTTTTTCTTGTTTTTTAGCGCATGGATGTAAGTATACTTTGTAGTTAAGATGAAATTAAATAGCAAAGTAAAAATCTCCTATTGTTAGAATCATAACAAGTAATTATGGGGATCCATATCAAAACTCTGAAAGGGGCCTATGAATGGGGAACCTTTTTTTCCCCTGCTCCATTACTTGACCATTCAATGCTGTAAAATGTAATTCCCCAAGCCATCTCCTTATCCTTTCACCTCTGAGGCAGTAGCAAAACCTACTGCATTCAAAGTTACTCCTATCCCTGGTCTTATAGGAAGACCCAGAAGCAGAAGATATCCACATAAGAGCAACCTACAAATGAAGTGGTTTGTCTCTAATTAAACATAAAGGTGACACGAAGTTGTAGGTATATTAACTTGACCGAGACTTGGAAAAGTAAAAGTAAATGACTCAGGATAGACTGTGATGACTGCACAAGGTATATTTTAAATGGTTAAAGCCATGCTATGATTAATGTAGAAAATGAAAATCAGACATCCTATAGTACATTACATCCTTTGTCTAACAATGTCGGAACTAGCCCTGTACTTCACAATGATATAAAGCTCCCCCCACATACACATTCAATTCCAATTGATTTGCTAGATTTATTTCAAACTGCCAGCTCAGGGGGCATATCCTAGTTTTTCATCCTGAGCTATGTTAAAATTGCAATTCCTTTAAGTTTTATTACTTTTGGTTTTATTACTCTTGTCATCTGAACCCTTTTCATAAGCTCACATTTAAAAAAAATAAACACATTTCACCAAAATTCACCAAAACTTTGAAATTATCAAGCAATAAAAGATGTAAAAAATATTACTATCCTATTCTTGTTAATTACATGAACTACTACATCCATAAATATGAAAGATACAGGCTTAAATTATAACTGTTGTATTTTATTTATTTTTGGGAGTATTGGATTGTGGTGATTAATATCTCCTTGGTGGCCCTATTTCAACTTTTCACTGTGTATTCAATTACCCCTTAATTCCACATTGTTGTTCCCTGTACTGCCTACTTTTACCTATGCTTAAAATAGGGTTGCTAGGCATGTTCCGTCTATCTGTTGAAGGACTGTAAGTAAATGATTAAAGCCAGGTCCTCCCCAGCAGCTGATAACAGTGCCTGGGCTGTGTGCACTTCTCCCTGTCCCTGCGCTTGGCAGACGCTCCCTCACTCAGCAGAGCTGGAGAAGTAGAGTTGAAGCAGCGCAGACCAGGGAAGGGAGATTTGCCATCTGCTTGGTGTATACATGAAAGCAACATGTGATAAGAGGACCCCTTTGTGCTGCAGGAGATTAACCCTTTAGGGGGGAGGGCTCTGGTTACTGACACTTTTGGGGGGCTATTGTTACTGGCTAGTGAGGGCAGGTGGGATTAGCCTCAGGGTGAGGGCAGTGGCGGCCATCATAACTGAATAGTGAAATTGCAATTTTATGCAGACTGGTTGCTAAGGGCTGAATCTTATTAATTATGGGGTAAGTCAGTCTAATAGTAACTGATTTTGGAATATCATGTTATTAGTAACTACATATATGAAAATTGAAATTAGGGTCTAAGTGTGACAGTTATCCTTTAAGGCCCCCATGCATCGGGCAGATCATCTCTTAGAAGCATTCATAAGAATGATCACTAACCATGGTCTGCTGGTTTAAAGGTGTAAAGGTGCCGCAGAACACTCAAGGAATAAGCAAAATGCTCATTCATTGGGTAATTAGATATCTTTCATACGATCACTTAAGTCATTGTTTTCCAGCAGCAGCTCATGCCATCTAAACAGCCTCTGCTTCTGGCAAACAATGAATCTGTATGAGGATGAGTGATGGCATTAGCAATCGCTCCTTCCCAAATTGTGGAGGAGATCAATGCATGTAAATGCAACCATCTTCACTCATGAAAAAGCTATTGCTAGGAAGGATTGTTTTCTTCCCAACAGTCATCTGATCAATTGAGCAGTTTAAAGAAGCCTTTAAATGGCATAGTTGTGATAGTTTTGAATGAAGACACATTTCTTACCTTTCTAATTCCTTCTGAAGGGTTGGATACGCAATTATCAGCTCCATTGTTTTTGCTAATCGTTCTCCACAGCTCTGCAAATGTGCTATCTTGTTCCAAAGTGTTAGTTCCTTTTGCTTTAAAATATTCATATACTGCTGAATCTTTTACTGTCCCATAAGATAAATCCATTTGTTTGGCCAAGTCTTGAAATGTTCTACAACAGAAATAATAGATAATGTAATGTAACAACGTTTAATTATAAAAATGAAAATATAGTTATAATAGAAACCATAAAAAATAAATCAAACATATTACAAATTATATATTATATATTAAAAAGTGAATTCTCAAAAACTGCTATATAAATAAACAAAAGTGACAGACCTCTAAGATCAGCATTAAAGATGAGCGAATCAAAGCTGGCAAAGTGGAAATTGTTTAGAATTTCAGGAAAAATTTGATTCGCAACGACTGTGAATTTCCTCGTGCTTCGTGGAAACAAATCACAATTTTCCTAAAATGGTGGTTAAATATGTGAGGATTGAGGACATGGGGCATGGAACTCTGGGAAGGCGGGATCACACAGATTTACATGCCTGAATACAGCCAATCAGCATCCAGCCATCCCTGTGATATCACAGCCCTATAAATATGGCAACCATTTTAGATTCTGCCATTTTCCAGCATTCAGAGTGCAGGGACAGACGTGTGAAGGTGCTATGGACAGCAATTTAAAAAAACCTCCTTGTGGGGGAAAAAAGAGAAAAAAAATATTTATAAGTGCAGGGAAAGGATGGAGAGGAATCATTTCAAAGCATCTTAGTGCAGGGAGAGATGACAGAATGCACTAGGAACATTGATAGGAAAGTGATTTACAAATGCAGGGAACGATTATTTGGGGATTCAAATAGTCATTAGACAGCTCTGTCAATCCAGCTTTTTGTTATTGGGCTGCAAGTGTTATGTTGAAAAGCCATTAGAGGTTTGTATCTTAGTATCTTATTCAGTACTACAAGAAAAATATATACGCATTTCACTTCTGCAGTTATTTCTGGTGAAAGCATATAGGGGTGTATTTCAGTAAAAAAAAATATATATATACGCACTGCACTGTTGCAGTTATTTCTGGTGAAAGCAGATAGGGGCGTATTTCAGTACAACAAGAAATATATATACAGTGCTGCCCATAATTATTCAAACCCCTGGCAAATTTTTACTTAAAGTAACTTTTATTCAACCAGCAAGTGATTTTTTAATGGGAAATGACAAAAAATAATAAGACGATGTACAAGAGGCATTATTGTGGAAAAAAAAACATTTCTCAGCTTTTATTTACATTTGAGCAAAAAGTGTCCAGTCCAAAATTATTCATACCCTTCTCAATAATCAATAGAAAAGCCTTTATTGTCTATTACAGCAATGAAATGCTTCCTATAATTGCAGACCAGCTTTTTGCATGTCTCCACAGGTATTTTCGCCCATTCATCTTTAGCAATGAGCTCCAAATCTTTCAGGTTAGAGGGTTTTCTTGCCATCAACCTGATCTTTAGCTCCCTCCACAGAGTCTCAATTGGATTCAAGTCTGGACTCTGGCTGGGCCACTCCAAAAAATAATGTTGTCTGCTAACCATTTCTTCACCATTTTTGCTGTGTGTTTTGGGTCAATGTCATGCTAAAATGTCCACTGGTGCCCAAGGCCAAGTTTCTCTGCAGACTGCCTGATGTTGTCATTGAGAATCCTCATGTATTGCTCTTTTTTCATGGTGCCGTTTACTGTCATTAGATTTCCTGGTCCATTGGCTGAAAAACACCCCCAAAGCATTAGGTTCCCACCACTATGTTTGACAGTGGTGATGGTGTTCTTTGGGTTTAAGGCTTCTCCTTCTTTACGTCAAAAGAAGGAAACATCATTGTGACCAAACAATTCAATTTTTGTTTCATCTGACCATAACACAGAAGACCAGAAGTCTTCTTCGTTGTTCAGATGAGCTTTTACAAAGGCCAAGAGAGCTTTTGTGTGCCTTATCTGGAAAAGTGGAACCCAGCAGTGTACAGTGTCCGTTGGATTGTCTGCCTTGAGACATTGCCACCAGCAGAGCCCAGATTCACCAGGATGGCCTTGGTGGTGATCCTTGGATTCTTTTTCTCCTCTCTAACTATCCTCCTAGCCAGCAGAAGTGTCACTTTTGGCTTCCGACTACATCCTCTGAGATTTTCCACAGTGCGGAATATGTAAATAAAAGCTGAGAAATGTTTTTTTATTTTTCCACAATAATGCCTCTTGTACATCATCTTATCTTTTGGGAGACACCTATGTCATTTCCCATCAAAAAATTACTTGCTGGTTTAAAAAAAGTAACTTTAAGTCAAAATTTGCCTGGGGTATGAATAATTATGGGCAGCACTGTACGTACTGCACTGTTGCAGTTACAGACGTGGACAAAATTGTTGGTACCCTTTGGTCAATGAAAGAAAAAGTCACAATGGTCACAGAAATAACTTTAATCTGACAAAAGTAATAATAAATTAAAATTCTATAAATGTTAACCAATGAAAGTCAGACATTGTTTTTCAACCATGCTTCAACAGAATTATGTAAAAAAATAAACTCATGAAACAGGCATGGACAAAAATGATGGTACCCCTAGAAAACACAGAACATAATGTGACCAAAGGGACATGTTAATTCAAGGTGTGTCCACTAATTAGCATCACAGGTGTCTACAACCTTGTAATCAGCCATTGGGCCTATATATATGGCTCCAGGTAATCACTGTGTTGTTTGGTGATATGGTGTGTACCACACTCGACATGGACCAGAGGAAGCAAAGGAAAGAGCTGTCTCAAGAGATCAGAAAGAAAATTATAGACAAGCATGTTAAAGGTAAAGGCTATAAGACCATCTCCAAGCAACTAGATGTTCCTGTGAGTACAGTTGCACATATTATTCATAAGTTTAAGATCCATGGGACTGTAGCCAACCTCCCTGGACGTGGCCGCAGGAGGAAAATTGATGACAAATCTAAGAGACGGATAATCCGAATGGTAACAAAAGAGCCTAGAAAGACTTCTAAAGAGATTCAAGGTGAACTTCATGCTCAAGGAACATCAGTGTCAGATCGCACCATCCGTCGTTGTTTGAGCCAAAGTGGACTACATGGGAGACGACCAAGGAGGACACCATTGTTGAAAACGAATCATAAAAAAGCAAGACTGGAATATGCCAAACTACATGTTGACAAGCCACAAAGCTTCTGGGAGAATGTCCTGTGGACAGATGAGACAAAAATCGAAGTTTTTGCCAAGGCACATCAGCTGTATGTTCACAGACGAAAAAATGAAGCATATCAAGAAAAGAACACTGTCCCTACTGTGAAACATGGAGGAGGCTCTGTTATGTTCTGGGGCTGCTTTGCTGCGTCTGGCACAGGGTGTCTTGAATCTGTGCAGGGTACAATGAAATCTCAAGACTATCAAGGAATTCTAGAGAGAAATGTACTAGCCAGTGTCAGAAAGCTTGGTCTCAGTCGCAGGTCATGGGTCTTGCAACAGGACAATGACCCAAAACACACCGCTAAAAACACCCAAGAATGGCTAAGAGGAAAAAATTGGACTATTCTAAAGTGGCCTTCTATGAGCCCTGACCTCAATCCTATTGAGCATCTTTGGAAGGAGCTGAAACATGCAGTCTGGAAAAGGCACCCTTCAAACCGGACACAACTAAAGCAGTTTGCTCATGAGGAGTGGGCCAAAATACCTGCTGAGAGGTGCAGATGTCTCATTGACAGTTACAGGAAGCGTTTGATTGCAGTGATTGCCTCAAAAGGTTGCGCAACAAAATATTAAGTTAGGGGTACCATCATTTTTGTCCATGCCTGTTTCATGAGTTTATTTTTTTACATAATTCTGTTGAAGCATGGTTGAAAAACAATGTCTGACTTTCATTGGTTAACATTTATAGAATTTTAATTTATTATTACTTTTGTCAGATTAAAGTTATTTCTGTGACCATTGTGACTTTTTCTTTCATTGACCAAAGGGTACCAACAATTTTGTCCACGTCTGTATTTCAGGTAAAAGCATATAGGGGCATATTTCCATACGACAAAACTCTTTATTTATTTTTTGTCAAATTGTATAGTGGCCTATTTCATTCCACCAAGAAATATATATTCTCAGGTCACTTCTGCAGTTATTTCTGTTAAAAGCGTATAGAGGCGTATTTCAGGAAAAAAAATATAAATATATACGCACGGCACTGTTGCAGTTATTACTTGTGAAAGCGTATAGGGGCGTATTTCAGTACTGCAAGAAATATATATACGCACTTCACAAATTTTTTTCTGGTCAAAGCATATAGTGGCCAATTTCAGAAAATATATTCTCAGGTCACTTCTGCAGTTATTTCTGGTTAAAGCGCATAGGGGAGTATTTCAATACTACAAGAAAAATATATTCTCACTTCACTGTTGCAGTAATATCTGGTAAAGCCTTTACTGGCATATTGCAGCAGAAAAATATACATTTGCCATTTGCTGGTGCACTTACATGTAGAAAAACCTTTATTGCGTTTGTATGTGTATTTCGCCATAGGAATGTGCACCTGCATACAGAGTTGTGCTGACTGAACCCCCCACATTCTTTATTGAAGCATATCATTAGAAAAATAAATATACATTCGCTATTCGTTCCTGCACTTACAGACGTGGACAAAATTGTTGGTACCCTTTGGTCAATGAAAGAAAAAGTCACAATGGTCACAGAAATAACTTTAATCTGACAAAAGTAATAATAAATTAAAATTCTATAAATGTTAACCAATGAAAGTCAGACATTGTTTTTCAACCATGCTTCAACAGAATTATGTAAAAAAATAAACTCATGAAACAGGCATGGACAAAAATGATGGTACCCCTAACTTAATATTTTGTTGCGCAACCTTTTGAGGCAATCACTGCAATCAAACGCTTCCTGTAACTGTCAATGAGACATCTGCACCTCTCAGCAGGTATTTTGGCCCACTCCTCATGAGCAAACTGCTCCAGTTGTGTCCGGTTTGAAGGGTGCCTTTTCCAGACTGCATGTTTCAGCTCCTTCCAAAGATGCTCAATAGGATTGAGGTCAGGGCTCATAGAAGGCCACTTTAGAATAGTCCAATTTTTTCCTCTTAGCCATTCTTGGGTGTTTTTAGCGGTGTGTTTTGGGTCATTGTCCTGTTGCAAGACCCATGACCTGCGACTGAGACCAAGCTTTCTGACACTGGCTAGTACATTTCTCTCTAGAATTCCTTGATAGTCTTGAGATTTCATTGTACCCTGCACAGATTCAAGACACCCTGTGCCAGACGCAGCAAAGCAGCCCCAGAACATAACAGAGCCTCCTCCATGTTTCACAGTAGGGACAGTGTTCTTTTCTTGATATGCTTCATTTTTTCGTCTGTGAACATACAGCTGATGTGCCTTGGCAAAAACTTCGATTTTTGTCTCATCTGTCCACAGGACATTCTCCCAGAAGCTTTGTGGCTTGTCAACATGTAGTTTGGCATATTCCAGTCTTGCTTTTTTATGATTCGTTTTCAACAATGGTGTCCTCCTTGGTCGTCTCCCATGTAGTCCACTTTGGCTCAAACAACGACGGATGGTGCGATCTGACACTGATGTTCCTTGAGCATGAAGTTCACCTTGAATCTCTTTAGAAGTCTTTCTAGGCTCTTTTGTTACCATTCGGATTATCCGTCTCTTAGATTTGTCATCAATTTTCCTCCTGCGGCCACGTCCAGGGAGGTTGGCTACAGTCCCATGGATCTTAAACTTATGAATAATATGTGCAACTGTACTCACAGGAACATCTAGTTGCTTGGAGATGGTCTTATAGCCTTTACCTTTAACATGCTTGTCTATAATTTTCTTTCTGATCTCTTGAGACAGCTCTTTCCTTTGCTTCCTCTGGTCCATGTCGAGTGTGGTACACACCATATCACCAAACAACACAGTGATTACCTGGAGCCATATATATAGGCCCAATGGCTGATTACAAGGTTGTAGACACCTGTGATGCTAATTAGTGGACACACCTTGAATTAACATGTCCCTTTGGTCACATTATGTTCTGTGTTTTCTAGGGGTACCATCATTTTTGTCCATGCCTGTTTCATGAGTTTATTTTTTTACATAATTCTGTTGAAGCATGGTTGAAAAACAATGTCTGACTTTCATTGGTTAACATTTATAGAATTTTAATTTATTATTACTTTTGTCAGATTAAAGTTATTTCTGTGACCATTGTGACTTTTTCTTTCATTGACCAAAGGGTACCAACAATTTTGTCCACGTCTGTATATCTTGAAAAACCTTTAGTGACATATATCAGTAGAAAAAGAAATATACATTCGCCATTCGCTACTGCACTTATATCTTGAAAAACCTTTATTGACGTATATCAGTAGAAAATAAAAATATATTTAGCATTCACAGTTATATGTGGTAAAGCCTTTAGTGGCGTATTTCAGTAGAAAAATAAAATAAAATAAAAAATATATTCAGCATTAAGCCCTGCAGTTATATGTGGACTGCAGTTATATGTTGAAAAGTCCTTTTTGTGGTATGAACCGAATTACGTTGTGGTGAAATTTTGCATTTTCGTTTACACACTGCGTGCTTACATGACGACGTCTATAAGAGCGGTGCACCAATTCAAGTGAATACAGTGGGGCAAAAAAGTATTTAGTTAGCCACCGATTGTGCAAGTTCTCCCACTTAAAAAGATGAGAGAGGCCTGTAATTTTCATCATAGGTACACCTCAACTATGAGAGACTGAATGGGGGGGGGGGGGGGAAGAATACAGGAAATCTCATTGTATGATTTCTAATTAATTAATTGGTAAATTCCTCGGTAAAATAAGTATTTGGTCACCTACAAACAAGCAAGATTTATGGCTCTCACAGACCTGTAACTTCTTCTTTAAGAGGCTCCTCTATCCTCCACTCGCACTCGTTACCTGTATTAATGGCACGTGTTTGAACTTGTTATCAGTACAAAAGACACCTGTCCACAACCTCAAACAGTCACACTCCAAACTCCACTATAGCCAAGACCAAAGATCTGTTGAAAGACACCATAAACAAAATTGTAGACCTACACCAGGCTGGGAAGACTGAATCTGCAATAGGCAAGCATATTGGTGTGAAGAAATAAACTGTGGGAGCAATTATTAGAAAATGGAAGACATACAAGACTACTGATAATCTTCCTTGATCTGGGGCTCCACGCAAGATCTCACCCCGTGGGGTCAAAATCATCATAAGAACAGTGAGCAAAAATCCCAGAACCACATGGGGTGACCTAGTGAATGACCTGCAGAGAGCTGGGACCAAAAAAACAAAGGCTAGACACTATGCTGCCAGGGACTCAAATCCTACAGTGCCAGACGTGTCCCCCTGCTTAAGCCAGTACATGTCCGGGCCCATCTGAAGTTTGCTCGAGAGCATTTGGATGATCCAGAAAAGGAACGGGAGAATGTCATATGGTCAGATGAAACCAAAGTAGAACTTTTTGGTAAAAACTCAACTTGTCGTGTTTGGAGGAGAAAGAATACGGAGTTGCATCCAAAGAACACCATACCTACTGTGAAGCATGGGGTGGAAACATCATGCTTTGGGACTGTTTTTCTGCAAAGGGACCAGGCCATGAATAAAGCTATGTATGGTGAGATTTTGAGTGAAAACCTCCTTCCATCAGCAAGGACATTGAAGATGAAACGAGGCTGGGTCTTTCAGCATGACAATGATCCCAAACACACCGCCCGAGCAACAGAGGAGTGGCTTCGTAAGAAGCATTTCAAGGTCCTGGAGAGGCCTAGCCACTAGCCAGTCTTCAGATTTCAACCCCATAGAAAACCTTTGGAGGGGGTTGAAAGTCTGTGTTGCTCAGTGACAGCCCCAAAACATCACTGCTCTAGAGGAGATCTCCATGTAGGAATGGGCCAATGTACCAGCAACAGTGTGTGAAAACCTTGTGAAGACTTACAGAAAACGTTTGACCTCTGTCATTGCCAACAAAGGGTATAAAACAAAGTATTGAGATTAACTTTTGTGTTTGTGTTATTGACCAAATACTTATTTTACACCATAATATGCAAATAAATTCTTTAAAAATAAGACAATGTCATTTTCTGGATTTTTTTTTCTCATTATGTCTCTCATAGTTGAGGTATACCTATGATGAAAATTACAGGTCTCTCTCATCTTTTTAAGTGGGAGAACTTGCACAATTGGTGGCTGACTAAATACTTTTTTGCCCCACTGTACACTATGCACTAAACTTGCACAAAAATGCTAATTCACACCAGTACGCATCTATCTGTGGTATTGCTTACTGGACACTACGGGCACTTCTCTGCAGCACAGAAACCGCACTAGGACAGTGTCTCACTCTTCCAGAATGGACCTACTTCCTCCGCTACATCCCGTTCACTTCAGATCACTCCACCTCAGGCGCCATTGTTTTTTTTTAAACTGACAACCTATAACCCTCTGTTGAAAAGCCTTTAGTGGCGTATATATGGGAAAAAATAAAAATATACTCGGCGTCCACAGTTCCAGCTATATGTGGTAAAGCCTTTAGTGGCATATATTAGTAGAAAAAAGAAAAAGATATTCGGCGTTCAGCGCGGCAGTTATATGCGGTAAAATCTTTTGGGACTTATTTTGGTGGAAAAAAAAATTGTACTCAGGCTTACTTCGATTTACCGGACGAGCAAGGGGCAGACTACTAAAAGGTCAAAGGTGAGATCCTAGTGAGACTGGGGTGAATGTGTTGGTCCGGGCCCAACAGATGCATCAGTGGGAGTTTAACCCAGCTGAGCCAGCGAGGCCCCAGTATTATAAACTGACGTACTGAGTCCCACTGTTATGCTAGACCGTATTGTAGCTGACAAATTCTGGAGGGCATTGCCACCACCCCTCCAGCGCTGGGTTGGCCAGACATCTCCAAATAGTGCCCTGGGGTAGCTATGACCTTGCGGTTCGCCTGGCAGTCGTTTTGCGGCAAACTTTGTTCTTTCGCGGTTCGTCGAACATGCAAACATATGGCGATGTCCCCTGGGCCATATTCTTTTGCATTGTGTCGAACATTGACTTATGAAACATCCATCAGGTGGGACAGGGCACCCAATTGAGACGTTTCAGCACATGGACACACCCCCTTCCCTATAAATAAACCCACTCTTGATGCCATTTTACATTCAGTCTTTTGCCAGTGTAGGGAGAGGTTGCTGTGTGAAGCAGGGACTGACTGTTAGAGACTAGCTAATAGGGCAACAAAAGTCTGTCTAAGAACTGGTATAGGTGTGCTATCGATAGGTGTTACATACTGAGGGGTGTGATATACTTATAATACAATTTCTAACATAGAAAGTATATTATAGTATATTTGTATTGTGAAGCAGTTGTGTGTGGTTCTGCCACGATACTTCAGCCATACAGAGGGACAAACGCTATTGGAACAACTAATTGCAACTGATGAGATATATCAGTTGCCTTAAAAAATAAACTAAATGAGGCAGGGGTGTGATATACCTATGAAATACTTCCTATATAGTGCATTTGTATTGTGCAGCATTTGTGTGCAGTTCTGCTGAGATACCGCAGCTATACAGAGAGACAAGCTATTGGAACAACTAATTGACACTGGTGTAATATACCAGTTGCCCCCCAAAAAAACTGATTGAGGCAGGGGTGTTATATACCTATAATATAATTCTATATTGTGCATTTGTATTGTGCAACATTTGTGTGCGGTTCTGCTAAGATACCGCAGCAATACAGAGGGACAAACGCAATTGGAAAAAATAATTGCAACTGGTGTGATATACCAGTTGCCCCACGAAAAAATCGGATTAAGACAGGTGTGTGATATACCTATAATATACTTTCTATATAGTGCATTTGTATTGTGCAGTATTTGTGTGCAGTTCTGCTAAGATACCACAGCTATAGAGAGGGACAAACGCTATTGGAACAACTATTTACAACTGGTGTGATATATCAGTTGCCCACAACCCACAAAAAAATAAATGATTGAGGCAGGGTGGGGATATACCTATAATAAACTTCCTATATAGTGCATTTGTATTGTGCAGCATTTGTGTGCGGTTCTGCTGAGATACCACAGCTATATAGAGGGACAAATGCTATTGGAGCAACTAATTGCAAATGGTGTGATATACCAGTTGCTTCCCCCCCCCCCCAAAAAAAAAATGATTGAGGCAGGGGTGTGATATACCTATAATATAATTTCTATATAGTCCATTTGTATTGTGCAGCATCTGTGTAATGATTCTGCTGAGATACTGTAATACAGTTATACAGAGGGACAAATGCTATTGGAACAACTAACTGTGATATAGCAGTTGCCCCCCAAAAAAAAATAATTAGGCAGGGTTGTGATATACCTATAATATACTTTTTATATAGTGCTTTTGTATTGTGCAGCATTAATTTCTAACATAGAAAGTATATTATAGTGCATTTGTATAGTGCAGCAGTTGTGTGCGGTTCTGCTGCGATACTTCAGCCATACAGAGGGACAAATGCTATTGGAACAACTAATTGCAACTGATGTGATATACCAGTTGCCTTAAAAAAAACTGAATGAGGAAGGGGTGTGATATACCTATGAAATACTTCCTATATAGTGCATTTGTATTGTGCAGTATTTGTGTGCAGTTCTGCTGAGATACTGCAGCTATACAGAGGGACAAACACAATTGTAATAACTAATTTCAAATGGTGTGAAATAACTGTTGCACCATAATAAACTGATTAAGGGGTTTGATATACCTGCTGCCAGCAAATATTTATTAAAGGGAACCTGTCCCCGGGATTTGGGGTATAGAGCTGAGGACATGGGTTGCTAAATGTCCACCAGCACATCCGCAATATGCAGTCCCCATAGCTCTGTGTGCTTTTATTGTGTAAAAAAATGATTTATGCAAATACACATGCAAATTACCCTGAGATGTGTCCTGTATGTGAGATAAGTCAGGGACAGGACTCATCTCAGGTTAATTTGCATATGTATATATATATTTTTTTTTTACATTTTTACATAAATAAAAGCACACAGAGCTATGGGGACTGGGTATTGTGGATGTGCTAGCGGCCATCTAGCAACCCATGTCCTCAGCTCTATACGCAAAATCCTGGTGACAGGTTACCTTTAAGGGGTTTTATATACCTGCTTCCACAAATACTGCTCTTCTATAGGGACTTTGTCACAGGGTCATTTTAAAAATGACAGGCAAGGGAAGAGGCAGGCCATTCCACAAGAGTGGTAGGGGTCGGGAGGTGCACCATGCCGGAGTCTAAGTGGTAAGTTGGAGAAAGTGCGTGCAATTACGACAAAGGACGCACCAGAGTTGGTTGAGTGGCTCACTCAGACTTCCGCTTCTGCACCCTCCTCATCCTCTGTATCAGCACCCTCCTCACTCTCTGCTGTGTGCACCCCCAAAGACACCACCACCACCACCACCATAGTCCCTCCACTCGAGTCAGTGGAATTATTTTCCATCCATTCCCAGACGTTACCGATGCTCAGCCATTCTTGGCATTGGATCAGAAAGAGGAGGTAGCAACGGCCGCCACCCAGCGGTCTGACGACAGTACCAAGATTAGCCCAAGGAGAGTGGTCCCCGCTGTTGCTGCCTACTCCGAGATCTCAAATGTCAGTGGTGAAAAAAGGTGATGATGTGTCGATGGTCGTCACATGGGTGCCCACAAGAGAGGAAGAGGAGGGGAGTTCAGAGGGAGAGCTGGAGCAGCAGATAGGGAGGAGAAGCAGGCAGAACTCGCAGTGCACAGGAGGCAAAAAGCAGACTGCAAGTGTACCATGCATAGTAACATCTGGCGCTCCGAGGATGCCAGCACATGGTTCCGCAGTGTAGGCTTTTTTTTAACGTGTCAGCTGCTGACAATAGTGTTGCCATCTGCAGCCTGTGCTGTCAACGCATAAGCTGCGGTAAGCCCAACACTCACCTAGCGATGACCGCCTTAAGAAGGCCACTGGCCTCCCATCACCGAGTCCAGTGGGATCAACACCATCAGAACCCACAAAACCACACTCCTGGTGCTCCACGTCCTGCCTCTTCTCCCATATGTCCTCCACTCCACCTTCCACTGGGCTGTTGTCGCGTTCATCTTGCAAAAGGCAGGCTTCCGTGTCCCAAATGTTCCAACGTAAAAAGTTGATAATGCTGGACAACCCTATTGCCCAACGGCTGACCGCCGGCTTGTCGGAACTGCTACTAGCTACTAGTGGCTAGCTACTGCCACATAAACTGGTGGACTCGGAGGCCTCAGAACATTTGTGGCCATTGGCACAGCGCAATGGAAGATCCCCGGAAAGAAATATATCTCCCACAAGGGCATCCCAGAGCTATATGGCCATGTTCAGCGGCAAGTAAATGTATCTCTGGCACACAGTGTCAGTGCCAAAATACATCTGACCACAGACACGTGGTATAACAAACATGGGCAGGGATGGTACATAACTTTAAGTGCCCACTGGGTGAACCTTCTGAGGGCTGTCAAGCAAGCAACCCATTGCACCTGTGTGGATTTGGTGTTACCGCCATGAATTGCATGCAGGCCTGCCTCTTCTTCTCCTCCTCCTACTCCATCCTCCGTCTCCTCCTCAGCTGACTCCTCCTTTTCCACTGCTACCTCCTCTTCCGTTGCACCCCCCCAGACCCCCAGAACCTATTTGACGTGCCAGGTGAGACATTGCCATGCTGTGCTGGGGCTGTTGTGCCTGAAAGCCAAGAGCCACACCGGTCCTTCACTGCTTTAAGCTATGCGGTCACAGGCCGATCAGTGGCTAACCCCGCTCAATTTGACAGTTGATAAAGTGGTGTGCGAAAACGGTGCCAATCTGCTGAGCGCGCTGAAACACGGCAAAATGACACACCTGCCGTGCATTGCACATGTCCTGAACTTAGTCATGCAGTGATTCAATGCCAAATACCCCGGGGTCCAGGACATCTTGCGGCAGGCCAGAAAAATTGTGGTCTATTTTAGAAGATCTTACACCGCCATGGCTCGCCTTGACATTCAGTGTCGACACCATTTGCCTGTCATACGTCTGATTTGTGACTTCCCGACGCACTGGAACTCCACCTTGTATATGCTTGATAGGCTGCTCCAGCAAAAACATGCCATTAACGACTACCTGTACGAACTTTGCGGCAGGATAGGTTCTGGGGAGCTTGTTTTTTTTCCACTGCGCCAGTGGCTGCTTATGCGTGATGCATGCCGAATTCAACGGCCATTTGATAGGATCACCAAAGTGGTCAGTGGTAGCCAGGGAGCCATCAGTGACATCGTACCTTACACCTTCTTTGTGGAGCGTGCATTGCATCGTGTCATTGATGAAGCCGCCGAGGAGCAGGAGCAGGAAGATGAGGAAATCGCATTGCTGAATGAATTCCCGAGGGGGGGGGGGGCAACGTACTTAAACCCCCGGTACAAACACAAAATGGCGGACATGTTACCAGCATCTCAGAGGGCTGTCAGAATGCTGCATTTCCAGGCCTTGCTGGATTCTGCTGTTGCGGAAGCTGACAGTTGAATTTCCACTCACAGTGAAACAGTTGTGAGTACTAATCCTACAGCACTTGCAAGAAGAGGGTGGTTTGAAAATGTGTTGGTCACTTCGGATATAATATCATTCTTTCAACATACCCATCGACAGCCGCGCTCCGGATCCAGCCTGAGGGAACGCCTAGACCTACAGGTGTCCGACAACATGGGGTTAACGGCCGATGTGGATGCTCTGAGAAGCGAGGAACCCTTTGAGTGTGCAGGCTTGACCTGTGGCCAGAGCTGGCACAATTTACCATGGAACTCTTGGCTTGGCCCTCGTCGAGTGTCCTGTCCGAAAGGATGTTTAGTGCAGCAGAGGGTATCATGACCAATAAGTGCACTTGCCTAGTTCATGACTGTGTGGACTACCTCACTTTTCTAAAAATTTATGAGGCATGGATCTCGGAGGAATTCAACGCCTGTGACGCCCACGTTTAATTGAATTTTCTCATGCCAGGCCACACATGTTCGCCACCACCCAGAACAAAGAATGGTCCCTGTCTTTTGTAAATACAGTGGCATAAAAGGCCTTTTCTGTCCGGTGAATGCCTAATGTTTGGGACCTCGGAATAATTCAACACCTGTGACGACTATGTGTTATCGAATTTCAACTATTATCATTTGGGGTTTGTTCAAGCGGGGGGATTTCGTTTAAACATATGTATTTGACATTTATTTGTACTGGCCTACATTAAAATTGATCTCCAATGACTATCTAATATACCTCCAGCCACTTAATCACTTGATATTTTCTGTCCGGTGAATGCCTAATGTTTGGGGCCTGTATTCCCGTGGTCTAAAATTAATTTTTTCTAGGTTCCAGCAGGCCACATTTTTTACAGTTTCCCTATAAGATGCTTAATAATGGCCCCTGATTTAAATACATATTTTTTGTGAGAATTTTTACCTTTGATCCCCTCTGGTATGTCACTGTCCATGTTGTGGGACAATTTGTGTACTTCTTATAAGTATTTGGTGGCTGCGATAATGACCTGATGGTTTTTCAGGTTTGCCTGCCATTAAAGTGAATGGGGCCCGCCGTAAACTTGCAGTTCGCGAATATTTGATCGCGTTCACGTGATTGCATTCGCGAATCGTCCCGGCCAATGTTCGTCCATCACTACCCTGGAGATGGTGGACCTAATCGAACGGTATGGGTCTACTGATGAGCTACAGGGGGAAACTCTGGGGAAGGGTGTAACAAAATCTAGAAAATCCCCGCCCCAGACCCGGTGGCCAGAGCTGATAAAGACTGCACGGGATGTGTCCTTTGGGAATCGGAACGAGATAATCTGCTAGCGGTGTTATGAGCCCAGCCATGCACGGGCAGACTGTCTCAACCTGGTCCAGCCTATGGATGTAAACTTTGGGTATCGACAGTCATGGTATGCCAGAAGGGTTGGTGCTCTACCATGACTCTTCAGAAACTCTCAAAAATTAACCTTTGTGTCAGGTGGAGGTAGGAGTCACTCCCACAGTGGCTCTGCTGGACTCAGGATGTCGGGTGACCCTTGTGAAGGTTTCCCTGGTGCAACCCACCGAGTTTATGGGCCGGAAAGTTGGGGTGCTCAGCGTACATGGAGATTTAAAAGAGTACCCCACTGCTCTAGTGTCCGTAAGCACGTGTGTCGGCAGGCGAATCCATGAGGTGGCCCTAACCATGAGCATGCACTATGATTTCATATTAGGAAGAGACTTTCCGTTGTTCCCAGCCCTGTGGCCGGCCGTTGTAGATACTGATCCCTGAGAGATAGGGAAAGCTCCAGTAGCAAGGCCTGGCCTAGTTGAGGTGTTAGAACACAGGAAACCCAAGGCGGAGGGGCCCATGGTAGGTCCAGTGGATGAGGGGAGACAACCCCACGGAATAGGATAGGTAGAGAGCATAGGAGGATAGCTCAGCAAGCCCAGAGTCAGACCTATAATCGAGCATCTGGGGTCAGTTACTTTAGCCTTGAATATCCGGTTTTGGTTTGTGGGCCGCCTATGGACAGTAAGTTCTGTGCTAGGTGGAAGCAGCCCTATGATGTACTCAGGAAAATTGGAGCTATAAACTACAAGGTACATCAGCCAGGGAGGTGAAAGCTGGGGCAGGTTCACCATGTTAATTTACTCAAACCTTGGAAAGATAGGGAAACCTATACTGAAGACAGACCGTGGCTGGGTTTTCTAGGGGAGGAGGCTCTGGCCCCTCTGTCTGATGCAAGGGAAGCAGTTGCCAGAGTAAAAATTGCTGACAGCCTCTCCTTTAAACAGGATCAGGAGGCCAGGGAGTTTGTTAGTCGGAACACAGATGTGTTCTCGGACCTCCTTTGATGCACTTCCACAATTTGGCATGACATTGTCATTGAGCGTCAGGCTAAAGTCCGGCTAAAACCATATTGGGCTACCTGAGGCTCAGCGACAAGCCATAGTAGAACAAAGGGCAGGTTGGTTGCATGGAAATGTGGATGCCCTGTCCCGGGTGCACTGCTTGGCATGTGTTCACCCCCTCAGGGTTGAACAAAGGGGGGTATGTGACACAGTGAAGGGTATGGGAAAACCGGTATTTTCCTAACAGTGTGTGTGCGCGTCAGCTTACCCTGCCTACCAGAGTGAATCTCTACAGCGTTAAAATCTTTTTTGAATTATTTTGGTGGGCAAAAAATCTTGTATTTTGCATTTAGCGCTGCACTTATATGCGTTACAATTTTTTTTTATTATTATTTGGGTGGACAAAAATCTTGTATTCTGCATTAAGCGCTGCACTTATATGCGTTAAAATATTTTTAAAATTATTTGGGTGGACAAGAAATCTTGCATTCTGCATTAAGCGCTGCAATAATATGTGTTAAAATATTTTTTTTAATCATTTTGGTGGAAATACAAATTTCCACCTCCTCCATTAACTTCCTCATCTCTTCATTAGCATTGGACACACTAACTTTACACCCCCCAGCTATATACAGTACAGACCAAAAGTTTGGACATACCTTCTCATTCAAAGAGTTTTCTTTATTTTCATGACTATGAAAATTGTAGATTCACACTGAAGGCATCAAAACTATGAATTAACACATGTGAAATTATATACATAACAAAAAAGTGTGAAACAACTGAAAATATGTCATATTCTAGGTTCTTCAAATTAGCCACCTTTTGCTTTGATTACTGCTTTGCACACTCTTGGCATTCTCTTGATGAGCTTCAAGAGGTAGTCACCTGAAATAGTTTTCACTTCATAGGTGTGCCCTGTCAGGTTTAATAAGTGGGATTT
Source organism: Bufo gargarizans (assembly GCF_014858855.1). Lineage (NCBI taxonomy): Eukaryota > Metazoa > Chordata > Amphibia > Anura > Bufonidae > Bufo > Bufo gargarizans. The sequence goes on from NC_058085.1 coordinate 174,190,716, forward strand.
CTTGCCTTATAAATGGGGTTGGGACCATCAGTTGCATTGTGGAGAAGTCGGGTGGATACACAGCTGATAGTCCTACTGAATAGACTGTTAGAGTTTGTATTATGGCAAGAAAAAAGCAGCTAAGTAAAGAAAAACGAGTGGCCATCATTACTTTAAGAAATAAAGATCAGTCAGTCTGAAAAATTGAGAAAACTTTGAAAGTGTCCCCAAGTGCAGTCACAAAAACCATCAAGCGCTACAAAGAAACTGGCTCACATGCAGACCGCCCCAGGAAAGGAAGACTAGGAGTCACCTCTGCTGCAGAGGATAAGTTCATCCGAGTCACCAGCCTCAGAAATCGCAGGTTAACAGCAGCTCAGATTAGAGACCAGGTCAATGCCACACAGAGTTCTAGCAGCAGACACATCTCTAGAACAATTGTTAAGAGGAGACTGTGTGAATCAAGCCTTCATGGTAGAATATCTGCTAGGAAACCACTGCTAAGGACAGGCAACAAGCAGAAGAGACTTGTTTGGGCTAAAGAACACAAGGAATGGACATTAGACCAGTGGACAAATGTGCTTTGGTCTGATGAGTCCAAATTTGAGATCTTTGGTTCCAACCATCGTTTTTTTGTGCGATGCAGAAAAGGTGAACGAATGGACTCTACATGCCTGGTTTCCACCATGAAGCATGGAGGAGGAGGTGTGATGGTGTGGAGGTGCTTTGCTGGTGACACTGTTGGGGATTTATTCAAAATTGAAGGCATACTGGACCAGCATGGCTACCACAGCATCTTGCAGCGGCATGCTATTCCATCCGGTTTGCATTTAGTTGGACCATCATTTATTTTTCAACAGGACAATGACCCCAAACACACCTCCAGGCTGTGTAAGGGCTATTTGACCATGAAGGAGAGTGATGGGGTGCTGCGCCAGATGACCTGGCCTCCACAGTCACCGGACTTGAACCCAATCAAGATGGTTTGGGGTGAGCTGGACCGCAAAGTGAAGGCAAAAGGGCCAACAAGTGCTAAGCATCTCTGGGAACTCCTTCAAGACTGTTGGAAGACCAGTTCAGGTGACTAACTCTTGAAGCTCATCAAGAGAATGCCAAGAGTGTGCAAAGCAGAAATCAAAGCAAAAGGTGGCTACTTTGACGAACCTAGAATTTGACATATTTTCAGTTGTTTCACACTTTTTTTGTTATGTATATAATTCCACATGTGTTAATTCATAGTTTTGATGCCTTCAGTGTGAATCTACAATTTTCATAGTCATGAAAATAAAGAAAACTCTTTGAATGAGAAGGTGTGTCCAAACTTTTGGTCTGTACTGTATATATATATATATATATATATATATATATATGTAAGTGGTGCAAGCACCACCTAGGGGCGAATAAAGGCAAATGACACTGGCAGCCTGTTAAAGGGAATTACAGCATGATACCACAATACATTTGATATGACATTTAGCAAGAGTTTAAAGTGCCCACATATAGGACATAGTGGGACACTGCATCAAGATGATTCAGACGTGAATCAGACAGAATTTTCACACACCAATGCCTGATGCATCAGACTAGATCATCCAAGTTGCCACACCAACAAATTGACAAAAGAGACCGGTTTCTTCTAGCTAACTGCCTCAGTTACTATTCTGATGTCGTTACCCGCCTGAAGACACATATCTGATGCCAATCTTCAGCGGGTACTGGCATTGCCACCCACCTCCACATTATGTCACCTTGCCACTCTGTGGCCTCCTGATGCTGCCGCCACCTCCAGACTCTGTCATTGTGCTGCCCTGTTGTCTCCTCATGCTACTGCCTCCTCCAGACCCTTTATTTTATTTACATATGTGTATATACATTTTTTCTCATACACTTGACATCCCTATAAACATTACTATACCGTCCCCACTTCTACAAACAAAACGCGAACGGAAAGCTATTACACACTTAAGCAGCCCAACATAAATCCACCATTCCCAACATCCACCACTATTGGCGCCCACAAGGGTTTATCATTAAAAAAGAGGCGAGATTTGGAGGGTATCCCTACCCTCCAGTCCACCTTTTTTTTGGCTCACTACCTCATCCTATACAGGCAGACTTCCTTGTCGACCTGACTAAACCCGGAGCAGCCTCTAGCACCAATTACCCAACTTTCTCTCCACCCCGCTCCTATCCACCCGAGGCGCCTCAAGTCTTTCAGATCTAGTGGAAACCCATTCCAAGAGATCCATTTGACCCTCATACTTTCTCTCTCTCTCTCTTATACCTCCTCCAGACCCTGCCATTGGGCCACTCTGGTCTACTCATGCTGCTTTCACCTCTCCACTATGTCATAGGTCCATTCTGTGGACTTCTCATGCTGTTCCCACCATCTCCACTTCATGACTGGTCCACTATTTTGGCTTTCGGCTTGGCTGACATCATCATTTATTTGACACTCCTTCTGATCTATCAGAAGGAAGGAAAAACAAGATCCTGTCTGTGTAGCAGCTTTAAGGTCTTTATGGACTCATCAGTATTGGCTTATAATTTGGTAGCCAAAAGCAGGAGTGGGTAGAAAACACAGAAGACATGCACATATTCCATTCACGTGTCATCTCTGTTTTAGATCCACTCAGTTTTTTTTGCCTTTAGCAATACTGATGGATTATTGAGCTAATGCTGACCGAGTGATAGGTGTATGCTTCACAGACAGAATCCGTTTTTTTTTGGGTAATTGTTCTGACAGATCAGAGGATGGGGAAAATGAATCAGTGTCGTCAACATAAACTTACTGCTGACACCCTCTCCACTCTGTAGGGGGGCTCTACTTGTATAAGCGTTTAATAGAACAGGTTCTGTAGACATCTATTTGGAATCAGCTGACGAGGGTGTAAAACGAGTGTGCTTCTTCTTGATGCTAACATCTACCTGTGAGTTGATACTTAAGTTATTTGGTCAGTTTTAGCCTGTAACTGTCCAAAAAAGTGAAGTGTGCAGGGATTTTATGAGCGACACCTCATCTGACTGTCATACTGACTCACAGTATTGTTTTACTACCACAGCAGACTCCCTATGCTTGTTACTGCAAGGCACAGTAATCTACACCACTATAAAGGCTCTCTGCAGCCAGGAAATATTTTTTTTAACACGATTTGCCACAAATAAATTTTGATGGAACTAAATTTCTTTGAACAATTCGACGAACCTGCAGAATCAATTTTTTTTAGAAATTTGCTCATCTCTAATTATGATTCATTCTAGGCTTTAACTTTGACAAAAACTCCCTAAAAACATCCTGATGAATCAGTTACATTTGTAAACCAGATATTGATGAAGGCAGAGAAAGTACTGTTTAGGTAATGATCAATTAATCATTTCAAATTTGTCTCTCTACTAACTGGGTGGCTCAACTCACTTCTCAAAAAATTCTCAACATATTGGTAGAAACATAATGATCCAAAGATGTTTTATTACCTCAAGATCTTGACATTGTCATTATTGAAGGAACAAATATTCATTTTTTGTGTCAAAAAGTTGAATGTACAGTCATTCAACCAGAAATCATCATGCTGCAAATTCAGTAAAATAAATTACAAAGGTATGCCTGAATAAAAATAAAAGGACGAGTAGAATGAATGATATGCAGTTTGAATAATATTAACCCTTAAGCTTCTGAAAAGGTATTTAAAGGGTCTCAACTGATAATCCTAGTCCAACTTTCCTCCTGAACAACTGGTTATTTCCTTCAGTCATCTAGAGACTGCTACCCATGAAAATTCTATCTCACCTCAGTCATGCAAGTGAGGAGGACAGAAAAACTTAATACTCCAATTCTACTGATCTGTTAGTGTCACATTTGTCCTTTAAATGCACTTCATGGGAAAACTTCTTTAATTATTTGAAAAATTGCTTATGTTTTCTTCTAATATTGTGTTCTTCTTGAAAATCAGCAACCATTCAGTTTCAAAAACACAGTGGCACTGACAGCATTCAGTAAAGAAGGGACACAATGATTTTTATCACCACAGTAGATTGTGATGATTAGTATTTCTTCCTCCAATATTTCATCAAGAATTGTCCATGCTTCCCTACAATTTATCTAACAAAAGCAATGTCCCAAATCCATGATATCTGCTGCTACTTAACCAGACAAATCAATTGTTTAAAGGATGCTCTGTTAACCTTCTTATTGACTGCTTTTGATCTCAGAGCTAAACAAGGAATGTACTTAAGTATTATTAAACCTAAACTCAGTGGAGCATCATCTTAAAATTGTTCTTATTTTATCCATGAGCACTGTATAGACATTGATGGATTTGTCACACTGACATTGATTATGTGTAGTGGAGCAGTAACAAGATCTTCACATTAACCATTTCATTTAAACCATTGAAGAAGGGTCAATTCAAAATAATAATGTTTACTTTGGGATTTTAAGAGTACAAAAAGACACCTTAAATAATAGAATCCCCATTAAAATATATTTTACTAAAGATAAATTAATTTCACAAAATTTAAAGCGTTTTCTTTTATATTAATATTTTACACACATTTTAGTGTGGATATCTTTTCTTATTGTAATATATTTTGTCAAAGTGATTAACCCCTTCCTAACCAGCGCCATTCTAGTACGGTGCTGGCAGGGTCTTTAAAGATGGAGCCCGCTCCCGAGTGGAACAGGCTCCTTAGCCGTGGGGTGCATGTTATTTCTTATAACAGACACCCACGGCTAATGTTCGCAACTGGCAGTGGACATTTTACACTTCAGATGCCGTTGTCAATCCTGACCAAGGCATCTGAGCATGACAAACACCGGAAGTGCATGCTTTCGGTGATGCTCCAGCTCCCCTGTGCGGCAATCGGAGGAGCCAGAGTTTGTGAGCAGCATCCCCTGTCAAGAGGTTGCTGTATAGTATTTCCTATAGAGCCGTTGCCTGTAATAGGGCTCCATAGGAAAGTAGTAATTTTCTAATAGACTACAATGCTAATGCATTGGGGTCTATTATAATAGCAATCTAATGATTGCTTGTTATAGGTTCCTATGGGAACTATAAAAAAGTGTAAAAAAATAGTTTTTAAAAATAAAAATATAAAAAAACATAAAAGTTCAAATCCCCAAAATAAAACATCTAAAAAATACAAAATACACATGTGTTTTTTGCCATGTGTGAAAACACCCATGGTATAAAAATATTAAAATATATTTCACATATGGCAAAAAAGTGTCAAAATGGCTGATTCACTTCTCTTGGTCGCTTTATTTTCTACAAAAAAATGTAATAAAAAGTGATCAAAAAGTCATACACAACTCAGAATGATATCAATGAAAAGTATAGATTGCCCCAGAAAAAATTAGCACCCAAACAGCTCCATACACATAATTACAAAAAAATTATAGGGATCAAAATATGGTGACATAAAAATAAAACTGATTTTTTTCCCCAACATTTTTATTATTTTGTCACTATCAAAATGCAAGTAAAACTATACATATAAGGTATTGCCAGATTTGCACTGACCTGTAGAATGAAAGTAACTGCTCGGTTTTATTGCACATTGAATGTCGTAAATAAAAAGATTAAAAACCTAAAACCGTGGCCTAATTGCTTTTTTTGGCAATTTAACACCATTTGGAATTTTTCCCAATTCCAACTAGAGAAACACATTTGTTGTAACATATTTTTTATTCTCTTTAACTGTGAGAGACATAATAACAAAAAATCCAGAAAATCACATTGTATGATTTCCAAATAATTAATGAGCATTTTATTGCATGAAATAAGTACTTCATACAATAGAAAAAACAGAACTTAATATTTGGTACAGAAACCAGACCAAGCTTGCACACAATGCAGCAGGGATTTTGTCCCTCTCATCCATACAGATCTTCTCTAGATCTTTCGGGTTACGGGTCTGTCACTGAGCTATATTGAGTTTCAGCTCCCTCCAAAGATTTTCGATTGGGTTCAGGTCTGGAGACTGGCTAGGGCACTCCAGGACCTTGAAATGCTTCTTATGAAGCCACTCTTTAGTTGCCCTGGCTGTGCGTTTTGAGTTATTGTTATGCTGGAAGACCCACAACCCATCTTCAATGCTCTTACTGAGGGAAGGAGGTTGTTGGCCATAATCTCATGATACATGGCCCCATCGATCCTTCCTTCAATACGGTGCAGTCGTCCTGTCCCCTTTGCAGGAAATTACCTCCATAGTATGAAGTTTCTACCCCCATGTTTCATGGTTGGGATGGTGTTTTTGGGGTTGTACCCACCCTTCTTCTTCTTCCAAACACAGCGAGTGGAGTAAATACCAAAAAGTTATATTTTGGTCTCATTTGACCACAAGACCTTCTCTCATGCCTCCTTTGGATCATGCAGATGGTCATTGGTGAGCTTCAAACGGGCCTGGACATGTGCTGGCATGAGCATGGGGACCTTGCTTGCTCTGCAGGATTTTAATCCATGACGGTGTTGTGGGTTACTAATGGTAATCTTTGAGACTGTGGTCCCAGCTCTCTTCAGGTCATTGACCAGGTCTTCCTGTGTAGTTCTTCTCTTTGGTCTTGGCCATGATGGAGAGGTTGGAGTGTGATTGATTGTGTGGACAGATGTCTTTTATACAGATAACAAGTTCAAACAGGTGCAATTAATACAGATAATTAGTGCAGAGTTGGAGGGCTTCATAAAGAAAAACAAACAGATCTGTGAGATCCAGAATTCTTGCTGGTTGGCAGGTGATCAAGTATTTATTTGCAATAAAATAAAAATTAAGTATTTACAAATTATACAATTTGATTTTCGGGATTTTTTTTTAGATTATATCTCTAAAGTGTACCAACGATAACAATTACAGACCTATCCATTCTTTGTAGGAGGGAAAACTTACAAAATCGCCAGTGTATCAAATACTTATTTTCCCCACTGTATACTCACATACACATATAAATATACAGTATATATATAGTATATGTACTACATGACCACCTGTTTAGCTGAACAGGAACTTTATACCACCCAATTTTATAACAGAATTGTGCCACATTTCTGGTGCAAAATAGGATAGCTTAAGCCAGGCGTCTTTACCATAAAATAACATCTCTGTCCCAGGAAGCTATGTCCCTTCTAAGTCTAGGCACAGATCATTTCTCTAGACCTAGATGCACCACATTGAGTGAAATTGTGCCGTATTTTGGTAAAATTTATGCCTAAATCTAGTTGTACTCACATTAGTAAATGTGAACCAATGTATTAGAAAATCATGGAGTGGTTGTACTGTATTTACTTAAGCAAGAAAACTCATTGGGGGACATACTGTATATTAAACTCTGAACGCCAGTTTTACTTTGGCACATGCCCCATTTATGACATTTTGGGTTAGAAAAAGCAGATGGGGCATGGGTGGAGCAGTGCATGGGCATGGACAGTGTGGATCCTACGCATCCCAGCATATTTAGTATAATTCACATTGGAAAACTGGCATAAATTATACCTGAAATCTACACAATCTACTAGGTGTGGATTATAGCTCCAGCACATGGATAGCCTGAAATGTGCCATAATTATTAAGAGGAATGCATCTCATAATTGTCGTGCCAGTGGCTTGCACAAATAAAATAAGTACAACATTCATATATTCATATCAAAACTACAGCATTACGTGCAAATTAATTTAAATTTATATATATATTTTTTTATATTATTATTAGTATTATTATTATTATTATAAAGGAATCCTTCTAATTTAATTTTTGTTTAAGCCACAAAATTATTTTCATGCTATTCCAGGCATAGAGCTTTTTGGCAGTGTAAATCTCACCAGAGGTTAATGTGTCAGTGTGGCTAAGGCATTTAAATCCTAGCTTTATTAATTAAAGCAAAACCTGCAGATGGTGTTTAATAACAGGATGGTCCCAGCAGCAGTTTTCAGTCACTTTACCTAAATCAAACTTCTCATAAAGTTGCCATGGAAATCATATCATCTGAATCAAACACATCTGGTGAGTGACGCTTTTAGTCACCTATCTAGTAATAAAAATAACAAACTACTGCAATTTCTTATGCATATGTGTAGCCTTTTTACTTTAGCAAAAAGCAATAGCAAAAACAATTTCCATGCACTGTACTTATAGGTGACATTGACTGTAGAATTACTTTACGTTGCAGTAAACCAATACATAACATGGGTAGGTATTTAATGAATTAATAGTCACTTTATCTAAAATGGGGGCTAGAGCTGTCTTATTAAGAACAGAAAAAAATATCTAAATCACCACATGACCATGCTGGTAGCAAGTGGGGAAGTCATTGTGCTCAGTGTAGATCCTTTGCCAGGACTTTTCCACTCAAGAGAGGAGCAGACTACCTTTGTGCGAGCAAGTAGATGAGACGAGTGAATTTTGTTTTAAACACAAAAGGCATATTGCACCATATTACCATTTTTATTGGTCATTAGGTAGGTGGACTTCTAAGAGGCTGGCAAAAATGGTTCCATTGATTAATACTGTAGGCTGAATAGAGTTTTAACATTAATGTTGAATTAATTTGTAACAAATCAAATTTCTTGTCAAACCTTGGCAAAGCTGCAGAATCAAATTTTTCAAAACTTAGTTCATCTCTAATCTTCATGACAAACAAGTGTCCAGGAATTGGCGAGACAGTCAAGCATTCCTGGAACAGTCATTTATCTTAGATCACTTGTGCTCAATTGACTCTAGTCTCACTGTATACATTGGCACATGAGGGGCTGCTAGTTGGTTTCTCAAGTGTAAGTTCCTCAAGTTCTCAAATGTGGAGTCGAGAGAAGCGTTTGACTTTATAGATTCTTTTCACAGATGTCTTCAGCTGTCAACTGCTCATATACCAGGTTAGTCAGCTTTTTAGGTACAAAGAGACTGTAACCATTAAGCCTTTTTGCCTGTTAAAAATAACGTAGCACATAATGGCACTCAGGAACATGCAAACATTTCTATTTCTTTATTGCTCCATCCAGATCATTAATAAAACTTGGACAACATTTCAGTTGTGTTCTAGGATCTTATTCACAGCAACAGGACCTTGTCTATGTTACAGCTGCGTCAATTTGATTCCTCCTGCCATTCTAACATTGGAAACCCTCCCATTAGCCAATTTCTATAGATCTCCAGCTTTGTCCCTGGACAGTCTGATATTATCCAATTAGTGCTGTCCGTTCATCTATGAAGAGGGTATATTTTTTGTATTCTAAATACCCATAACTAAGTGCCAGTCAAATGGTTATACAGTGGGATGCGAAAGTTTGGGCAACCTTGTTAATCGTCATGATTTTCCTGTATAAATCGTTGGTTGTTACGATAAAAAATGTCAGTTAAATATATCATATAGGAGACACACACAGTGATATTTGAGAAGTCAAATGAAGTTTATTGGATTTGCAGAAAGTGTGCTATAATTGTTTAAACAAAATTAGGGAGGTGCATAAATTTGGGCACCACAAAAAAGAAATGAAATCAATAGTTAGTAGATCCTCCTTTTTCAGAAATTACAGCCTCTAAACGCTTCCTGTAGGTTCCAATGAGAGTCTGGATTCTGGTTGAAGGTATTTTGGACCATTCCTCTTTACAAAACATCTTTAGTTCATTCAGGTTTGATGGCTTCCGAGCATGGACAGCTTTCTTTAGGTCACACCACAGATTTTCAATTATATTCAGGTCTGGGGACTGAGATGGCCATTCCAGAACGTTGTATTTGTTCCTCTGCATAAATGCCTTAGTGCAGGGGTGTCAAACTCAAATTAATCGGGGGCCGCATCAGCAGTTTGGTCACCCTCAAAGGGCCGGGGGCCAGCATCTGCTTTTATAATGAGAGCAGGGACCGTGCAGTGACTGTATTCTACTACACGGGCCCCGCTCACTGTATAATCGTATCTCTAATAGTTAATGGTTACTGTATGTATATAATCGCATAAGGAGCGCTGTGTATTACCGGTACTTACAACTACAAGGAGGGAGGAGGCAGGAGGCAAGCTGGGAGGACAGGCGCTGGCAGCGTGAGTCATACGTCATGCGCCCACGCCGCCTGCTTCATTCATATAGTGGGCGGCGCAGGCGCGTGATGTATGACTCACACTCCCAGCCTGCCTCCTCCCTCCTCTCGGCGAGCGCTTGTAGTTGTAAGTACCCGTAATACACAGCGCTCCTTATGCGATTTATTATCACTTCCTATCACTTTATCATATGCAAATTACCTGTCTACCAGCGACGCCCCCTCCTGTCATGGAGACGCCCCCTCCTCATGTTGATTGACAGGGCAGCGAACGCGCTTGTTCTCTGGCTTGCCCTGTCTGCATCAAAATCTGGCGCCTGCGCCGTACCTGTCATCAGTCTGGCGCAGGCACACTGAGAGGAGGACGCTCGCTCGGCTGCTCCATCCTCAATGCGCCTGTGCCGATGACGTCACATCTACACCCGGCGCCTGCGCCGACTGAAGACAGGTACGGCGCAGGTGCCAGATTTTCAATGCAGACAGGGCGAGCCAGAGAACATGAGCGCTCGCTGCCCTGTCAATCAATATGAGGAGGGGGCGTCTATATGACAGGAGGATGCGGCTGCTACCAGCAAGTAACCGCCCTGCTCGCTGGTAGACAGGTCATTTGCATATGATAAAAGTACGTTTTTAGGAGAATCTACTGAACCAAAATGATATTATAACATTATGTATAGTTAAACTGCAGTATAGGGATTATAAGTAGCCAAAAAAATAAAAGACTTTAGTGGGGTGACAGAAGCCCTTTAAACACTGTTACATTACACTTCAAATGTTTTATATTTATACCTTTTTAGAAGTGATTATCTGGTGTCAGGACTGTCTTGGTCAGGTTTAAAAACCACTGCTGCACTGTCTGCAGGCAGGGCACAGTGGGCACTGGGCTGGGCACTACTTGGGCGCTGGAGCTGGACTGGAGAGGAGAAGAAGAATGATTTCAATCCTCCCTCCCTGCCTCTTTCTCTGATGTCACTTCCTATATGGACTTGACTTCCTTATCAGAGAGAAGGAGGGAAGGACTAGTCTGGGAGGCAGGGGAGGAGCGAGGAGGAGCAAGGAGGAGCAAGGAGGAGCAAGGAGGAGCAAGGAGGAGCAAGGAGGAGCAAGGAGGAGCAAAGACTGGAGACCGGAGACTGATTGAACACAGTGAGTGAGCAGCTGCGCTGCCTGGCATCATTCACTGTTACACTGTAGTGACTGTGTAGACTAGAGGAGGGAGGGAGGGGAGGGACTCGGGGAGGCTCGGGAGGAGCGCTGGCTGCCTCAGCTGATCACCCGGCCCCGGCTGCCGCAGTGAGTGACAGCAGCTAAGCTTATGTGATCGGAGTCTGTCTCACAGCACTCTTGGTCGGACATCCACACTGCAGTTTGTCAATCCCGGACGGGTGGCAACCCTAGGCTACACGGGCCACATGACGAGGTCTGGCGGGCCGGATTCGGCCCGCGGGCCTTGAGTTTGACACCCGTGCCTTAGTGGATTTTGAGCAGTGTTTAGGGTCGTTGTTTTGTTGAAAGATCCAGCCCCGGCGCAGCTTCAGCTTTGTCACCGATTCCTGAACATTGGTCTCCAGAATCTGCTGATACTGAGTGGAATCCATGCGTCCCTCAACTTTGACAAGATTCCCAGTCCCTGCACTGGCCACACAGCCCCACAGCATGATGGAACCACCACCATATTTTACTGTAGGTAGCAGGTGTTTTTCTTGGAATGCTGTGTTCTTTTTCCTCCATGCATAACGCCCCTTGTTATGGCCAAATAACTCAATTTTAGTTTCATCAGTCCGCAGCACCTTATTCCAAAATGAAGCTGGCTTGTCCAAATGTTCTTTAGCCCACCTCAAGAGGCACTTTTGTGCTGTGGGTGGAAAAAAAGCTTCCTCTGCATCACTCTCGCATACAGCATCTCCTTGTGTAAAGTGTGCCGAATGCTTGAACGATGCACAGTGACTCCATCTGCAGCAAGATGATGTTGTAGGTCTTTGGTGCTGGTCTGTGGGTTGACTCTGACTGTTCTCACCGTTCGTCGCTTCTGTCTATCCGAGATTTTTCTTGGTCTGCCACTTCGAGCCTTAACTTGAACTGAGCCTGTGGTCTTCGATTTCCTCAATATGTTCCTAACTGTGGAAACAGACAGCTGAAATCTCTGAGACAGCTTTTTGTATCCTTCCCCTAAACCATGATGGTGAACAATCTTTGTCTTCAGGTCATTTGAGAGTTGTTTTGAGACCCCCATGTTGCTACTCTTCAGAGAAAATTAAAAGAGGAGGGAAACTTACAATTGACCCCCTTAAATACTCTTTCTCTTAATTGGATTCACCTGTGTATGTAGGTCAGGGGTCACTGAGCTTACCAAGCTAATTTGCGTTCCAATAATTAGTTCTAAAGGTTTTGGAATCAATAAAATGACAACAGTGCCCAAATTTATGCACCTGCCTAATTTTGTTTATACAATTATAGCACACTTTCTGTAAATCCAATAAACTTCATTTCACTTCTCAAATATCACTGTGTGTGTCTCCTATATGATATATTTAACAGACATTTTTTATCATAACAACCAACGATTTATACAGGAAAATCATGACGATTAACAAGGTTGCCCAAACTTTCGCATCCCACTGTATGTAGTACACCATGCTGGCTAACAACTTATTGGTCATAATCATAAAATTAGATTAGACTGTCTAATAACATGGGCAATGACATGTAACCTTGCGACTGACATTTTATTTCTATTTGCTTTATCAACCAAGTATTTACAGTATATGTAGTGAATGGAAAGAGTGAAGAAAGCTGCTAATAAAACCTCTGGCAGCAGCTTGTCTTCTGAGAACAAAAGGATCAGGCTGTTGAAATCAAAAGGATCAGGCTGTTAGTTTTCTTGCAAGGTTACATTATGTGCATATAATATGACTAAATATGTTCACCTTTATAATCCTAAATTCTGAAAAACATGTTACGCTTACTGTGTATGATATCATATTGTCAGAGATAAACACATTTCTCAAAAAAGTTTGGGGGTAAATTCAGGTGAATGTGCCAACAAATTCAATTTGGTACTAATAAATTCATTCTCAATTGATAGTGCCCCAATTATCCTTAAAAGCTGTGTAGGACACTCTAAGGCCTCGTTCACACGACATATGGCTTTTTTAGTGTTTTGCGGTCCATTTTTCACGGATCTGTTGTGTTTCCATTTTGTTTTTACATTCCGTTTTTCCGTATGGCATATACAGTATACAGTAATTACATAGAAAAAATTTGGCTGGGCATAAAATTTTCAATAGATAGTTCTGCGAAAACGGAACGGATACGAAAGACATACGAATGCGGACTATTGCACAATATTCAAATTTTTCGAGTTTCACCTGTATGGTGTAAGCCTAGTAGTGGAAGATATAATGGTGAACTCACTAAAAGAGTTCATGCTGTGGCCTAAAACTCACTTTGCCTTATCTATATCTCCATGCATCATTAATCCGAAGTTTTTAAGCGAATAGACTTTGGATGTAGGATCCAAAACTCGCTTTGCTCATCACTAATAAATAATATTATATGTTATGGTTACTAGAATTCTAGAGAAGTGCCGTTGATTCAAGGAATTATTTTGACAGCCTGATTAGAGTCGGAAAGGAATTTGCTTCCCTAAGGCCTCTTTTACACGACCGTATGGCTTTTTCAGTATTTTGCGGTCCGTTTTTCACAGATCCGTTGTTCTGTTTTTTGTTTCCGTTGTGTTCCCATTTCCCCGTTCCATTTTTCCGTACGGCATATACAGTATACAGTAATTACATAGAATAAATTGGGCTGGGCATAAAATTTTCAAAGGATGGTTCCACAAAAAGGGGAGTACATTCCGTTTTTTTTTTGCAGAACCATTGAAATCAATGGTTCCGTATATGGACCGTATACAGAATGCAAAAGATGGCCCGTAAACAGAAAAAAAAAAACGGTCGTGTGAAAGAGGCCTAAGGTATACTTGGTCTGTATCCAACCTCTTTCACTAAGAATGCATTAGTAATTTCAAAGTGACAACAACATACAGGTCATTCTCAAAAAATTAGCATATTGTGATAAAGTTCATTATTTTCTGTAATGTACTGATAAACATTAGACTTTCATATATGTTAGATTCATTACACACCAACTGAAGTAATTCAAGCCTTTTATTGATTTAATATTGATGATTTTGGCATACAGCTCATGAAAACCCAAAATTCCTATCTCAAAAAATTAGCATATCATGAAAAGGTTCTCTAAACAAGCTATTAACCTAATCATCTGAATCAAATAATTAACTCTAAACACCTGCAAAAGATTCCTGAGGCTTTTAAAAACTCCCAGCCTGGTTCATTACTCAAAACCGCAATCATGGGTAAGACTGCCGACCTGACTGCTGTCCAGAAAGCCATCATTGACACCCTCAAGCAAGAGGGTAAGACACAGAAAAAAAATTCTGAACGAATAGGCTGTTCCCAGAGTGCTGTATCAAGGCACCTCAGTGGGAAGTCTGTGGGAAGGAAAAAGTGTGGCAGAAAACGCTGCACAACGAGAAGAGGTGACCGGACCCTGAGGAAGATTGTGGAGAAGGACCGATTCCAGACCTTGGGGGACCTGCGGAAGCAGTGGACTGAGTCTGGAGTAGAAACATCCAGAGCCACCGTGTACAGGCGTGTGCAGGAAATGGGCTACAGGTGCCGCATTCCCCAGGTCAAGACACTTTTGAACCAGAAACAGCGGCAGAAGCGCCTGACCTGGGCTACAGAGAAGCAGCACTGGACTGTTGCATGTCATTCGGAAATCAAGGTGCCAGAGTCTGGAGGAAGACTGGTGAGAGGGAAATGCCAAAATGCCTGAAGTCCAGTGTCAAGTCCCCACAGTCAGTGATGGCCTGGGGTGCCATGTCAGCTGCTGGTGTTGGTCCACTGTGTTTTATCAAGGGCAGGGTCAATGCAGCTAGCTATCAGGAGATTTTGGAGCACTTCATGCTTCCATCTGCTGAAAAGCTTTATGGAGATGAAGATTTCATTTTTCAGAACGACCTGGCACCTGCTCACAGTGCCAAAACCACTGGTAAATGGTTTACTGACCATGGTATTACTGTGCTCAATTGGCCTGTCAACTCTCCTAACTTGAACCCCATAGAGAATCTGTGGGATGTTGGGAAGAGAAAGTTGAGAGACGCAAGACCCAACACTCTGGATGAGCTTAAGGCCGCTATCGAAGCATCCTGGGCCTCCATAACACCTCAGCAGTGCCACAGGCTGATTGCCTCCATGCCACGCCGCATTGAAGCAGTAATTTCTGCAAAAGGATTCCCGACCAAGTATTGAGTGCATAACTGAACATAATTATTTGAAGGTTGACTTTTTTTGTATTAAAAACACTTTTCTTTTATTGGTCGGATTAAATATGCTAATTTTTTTAGATAGGAAATTTGGGTTTTCATGAGCTGTATGCCAAAATCATCAATAGTAAAACAATAAAAGGCTTGAACTACTTCAGTTGGTGTGTAATGAATCTAAAATATATGAAAGTCTAATGTTTATCAGTACATTACAGAAAATAATGAACTTTATCACAATATGCTAATTTTTTTAGAAGGACCTGTATATGACTATGGGCAAACAGATGGTAGTGGATAGTAACAAAGCGCCTGTTTAACCCTTTCATGACCAGGCCCAAAAAAAGGCCTGAATGTCCAGACAACTTTTCGTGATGTTGTGCAATCGGTGGTTTAGTGACCGAAGCTTTTTTTTTTTTTTTTTTTTTTTTTTTTTACAAAATAATTTTAATTTAGGTTTAAGGTTTAATTTGGAGGAAAACTGCAAATTATTATGTATTTTTTTTATTATAGCTTTTTATTTCTTAAATATTAAAACTGACACAAATTATTGCAATAGGTTCCCTATTTTGATGATCGTTTTCATATATAGCAAGTATAGGTTTGAGAGAACGGGGCGACTATGCTGATCGTTTCTGTTAGCAACTGCATCTTAAATTTATTTTTTTACATTTTTTTATTTGTATTTTTTATTATTTTTTATTATTTTTTTACTTATATTTTAATTTATTTTTGGCACATAATATTTCCCCCAGGAGGTCATTAAAATACTTTTTTTTCCACAGGAGCTCCAGTTCCAGGGGCATGACACCCAGGCAGAGCTGACTGCAGCTCTGCTCCTGCTCCAGACACCCCCGGCAATCACATGACCACCAGGACTAACAGAGGAAGCGGCTCTGCCGCTTCCTGCTTCCTCCACTATGCGATAGTTCAGCGCTCTCCTGCTGACACAAGAGAAGGCAGAAGCGGTAATAAACTGCTCCTGTCTTCTCCTCAGGCTCTCTGCTATGTCTGTCAGCCGAGACCCAACCTGCTACTGCTAGATTGCAGGAGCAGAAGCATTAATCCCAGCGCTGATCAGCACTAGGTTTAAAGCTCTGCCTGCACGTGTATATACGTGCTATCTGCACAGGGCATGTGCAGATAGGACATATATACACAGAGAGCAGTCAGGAAGGGGCTAATAACATTTTGTGTTACTGAAGTTGGTGTGGATCTGATAACTTTAAAGGTATTATCCTGGCAATCCCCTGGGATCTATACTTCACTGCAGGGAAGCCACTAAGCCACTACCTCCTTCGATAGTCCAGGTGTGGTTTTCTGCTGACCCACGGGGATTAAAGACACCAGTATAAAGCACTGAGGAGTCAGGCAATAAGTGTAGTCTGAATATGGACCAAAGTCAGGGCAGCAGAATATTAGCAGAGCCAAAAGACAGATATGAGGTATGGCAAGCAGCTTAAAAGAAGATTCTGGGTTTAAGCATATATACTCTAAATCCATAGGATAGGTCACCACTATCTGATCAAAGGAGGTATGACACCCTGCACCTCTGACAGTCAGTTGGAGGAAGAAATGCACAGCTCCCTCCACTGTGTAGTAGATGGAGCTATATACTACATTGCTGCTCCCATTCACTTCAGTAGAGGCAGCTCTACAGTAACTAGGTCTGTAAATTTTGTTTGTGCGATCAATAAAAGATTGATCCAATGCTTTATTTTTGGGGAAAAAGAATTAGTAGAATAACTTCCTCATACTGAAGTTATGAATCAAGCTTACACATACAAGACAATAGGAAAAAACTGCCATTTAAAACATTGTAGAAGCATACCCTACAATATGGTAATCTAAATATCATATAAGAAATAAATCAGAAACAGCTTAGAGTATTGTTATAAATAATCTGTCATACACGTGATCAGTGCCGTTTTGTTTATATTTTTATAGATATGCAGAAAAATGTTTACTGGAACCCATCTGCAACCCATGTGACTACAAAGTAGCCACCTGTTCTATGCTTAGATGTCCATGTAATTTGATGGTCAGCTCACTAGGAGAAGAAATATATGCTTTTGGCTAGTAACTGATTTGGGAACACATATTACATTTCTATGTTGAAAGGTTGTTGTTGTTGTTTTTTTTTTTAGTTGAGTTGAGTTGAGTCAGGTTTGAGTAACTTTGTGAAAGTGTGATTTCTGGGCAAATTTAACTTTAGCCAGTTAAGTCATTGTTTAAATAAGTCAATTAGTTTCACCCTAAATATGACCAAGTGAGTTTATGTGATGAGATAATTTAGGCTACAACATTTGTACGTCTCAAACATCAAAATAACCAATATGTCATTGTACCAGTCAACCAAGGAAATACGTTCCTGGATTGACAGTCAAGAAATTCTAACACAGCCGACCACTAGCTATGGCAGTGATTCACCTTAGCCAGTAATCAGCTGAGATTGAATTTTCTTGTGTTTTTGTAAAGTTTAGCTGGGACCAGTAAGTGAAGAGCAGTGGGGATCAGACCAGCATCAGAACAGCTGCAGCAGGGTACTATGGCAGTGAGTAGAGTTTATTTTTCATTTGTAACCATGGCCAATTTTTTATCCTTTAACAGGATAAGAAAATGTTTCTAAAGGCAAATATAATTTTATCTGTTTAACAAATGGTAGTGACAGAACATAACAAACAGATAATGACTTTTCTTGCAGTCTCAAGGGCCAATAAATCATCATAGGGATGAAAAAGGTGCTTTTAAATGGGATATTACAACATAAATGGGATATGGAACATAGCATATAAGGAAAATAACAAAAATGAGCACCTTATGCCACTAAGAAAAATATTTTAATTCCAAAAATATTCCAATTAATTTGATAGAATGTCTCTTGAAATATCTAAATGATATAAGCATCCATGCATTAAACTGATAAATTGTTTGGGTAGTGCAATGCAATATGTTAAAAAATGTAAGCAAGATTGGCACATTACTTGCTACTAATATTTCAGTAAGGATTGTGATAAATACAATTCAGGAGTTCAAAAAGAGATTATATTCCAAATGCTTCTTATAAAACACAACCCCAGGGCATGAAATATATAATAGCTATTTATTGTCAAGTGCAACAAATAAACTGTAGCTCTATAGTTTTGCTAGATGCATTTGTAACATAATGTATAGGCAGCTGAAACTGAATTGGTGGCTCAAGCAGGCAACCTTTAGATTAAAACATGCGGTTAAAATCTTGTCATTGATTGATTTAGGAGGTATGACTGCTTGAAATAAATGCCCCTCAGGAATCATGAGCTAAGGAAAGGATACTTCAGAAAGTACATTACATGTAGTAATTGAATGACGCCATGTAGTTTGCCTGGTGCCTTAACTCCACCCATTGAGTAGACCACACTTAAAGATGTTCTGTCACCAGAGTTTACAATGCAAGCAGCATACGTTACTAAATATAGCTCTTAGGTCTGATAAGGCTGGTGCACTCACTTTGCAAGTCCAATTTAGAATGACCGTATAAACCTAGCTAAAAATGAACACAGCTCTTGAGTCTAGTGCAGTGATGGTGAACCTTTTAGAGACTGAGTGCCCAAACTGCAACCCAAAACCCACTTTTTTATCGCAAAGTGCCAACATGGCAATGTAACTATATGAATGAATTATATCGTCCATGTACTTCATCACTATAATAGCCACCTAATTCAGTGCGCTGCCTGTGCTGTTCATAGTACCCCTGCAATGATTAATGGTAGCAAAAGTCTAAGGCATATTGGTACACCATAGACTTTTTCCAGGGTGCCCACAGAGAGGGCTCTGAGTGCCGCCTCTGGCACCCGTGCCATAGGTTCGCCATCACTGGTCTAGTGTATTCATAAGCTAAATTCAATCTCTGCTTATCTAGCCTAGCTGACAAGATCCGTTCAGTGAACCTCCTTCCCTTCCACTTACTGCAAGATGCAGTAAGTATTTCCACTTCTGCAATAAATGAAAGCAAGAGATAGATGCTAGAATTCCACACAAACTGCTGCTTTAAGAAGGATTCTCACGACAGATCCAGGGATACTATAGCTTGCACTCGACAGTACTGTGAAATCACAGCAGCAACAGAAGAGGAAGTACAATGATTAGAGCTTATCAATTAAGTAAAGACTGAGTTCAACTCCTGAAAGCACATATGGGGTAATTTATTATAGAGAACATGTCACCTTTCCTGACATGCCCGTTTTAATAGCTATAGTACATGCATTCCCCATATAATAACAATTCTGGAGCATCTATTCATATGACTCTATGTTATGTTGATCTTTTATTAATTCTACTAGAAGTTATGAACTAATTGCTTGCAGTCTGCAGTAAGGGTACAGAGGGAAGGTAACAAGTTGGCGGTATGTACCTGCATAGACTGACTCTATCCAATCAGTGCTGCCATTTTCAGACTGTGCAGGGACACGCCCCCAACTTGTCACCTCCCCTCTGTACCCTTACTGCAGACTGCTAGCTAATGATTCATAACTTCTACTAGAAATAATAAAGGAATGACACAACATAAGAATAGAAGCTCCAGAATTGTTATTACATGGGGAATGCATGAAGCTATTAAAACAGGCAACGCCAATACTTTGGTCCATATTAATTAGACAAAGGGGGGCAACCGAGTGAGTTAAACATTGCAATATAGCTCCCAACAGCTTCTGCTCTGTAATATGTACTGGTATTTCTTCATGATCAAGTTAATGCAGATACATTTAAGTTGGTAAAATTATAATAGGAATGTAAAATTGCATTTCTGAAAAGAGTATTCTCACAGAATACATCCAAAGGTCAAATAATACAAATTCCTACCTGTAATAATTTAACTGTAATCTATCTTCTTCCACATGACAAAAAAACACTTTCAGTCCTACAACTATTGGCAGAAAAAGTGTTTTATTTTCATTTTATTAGTATGGCTGTTTACCGTCAGGGTTTACCCACGCAAAGGCAACATAATCAAGTACTGAATCTCATAATAACATAGAAACATGGTGCAAAGTCTATGTCAATCCCTGAAAAAACCCTCAGACAATAGCGTATAATATACAGTAAAATGGAAGACTTCCTAGAAAATAACCCATTTTCTCGGTTACTGCTCTGACTCATTCAATATATAACAAAGTGTGATTTCAACCATTACCTTTTAGAAGCTATTAAATGGAATTCACAGGAAATTATGATTGGTTTACAGCACCTAAACTGCTGAGACTATTCTTGTTCTTGCCTGAACCCTTGTTGAAAAAGAAGCTTTATTAAAAGAATGTAATAGCCAGCCACTTGCAAACTGTGAGATTTGTATTGAGCGTGCAATGTATATATTATGCCCTAATTTCCTAAATTAACAGTATGAGCTAACAATCCATATGTGCAGATAATAATAATGCTACCACTGTCTATTGGTCTTTATACTTAAATACATATCTGTCAGCTACATAGTAAAGAAGCCTTATCAAGTTGAGAGATGGGAACATTATTTCTCTAGACAGATGGAGGGATGTATTGTATTTTGAAGAGATTTTTTGTTCCATAATAAATCCCCTCAAAAATCAAGAGACACTGCTTCCATCCAGAAAAAAAAAACATGTTTTATCTCCAGAGGTGAGGTTATCATGAGAGCTGTGAATCTGTGAAATCAGGACATAGCCATGGCAGGAACGGTTGATAGCTTTAAAACAGGCTTAGATGCTTCCTTAGAACAGAATCACATTAACACTTATGGAAATAAATGGAATTCTTGTTTTGAATGTTGATTCAGTCTGGTCAGCACTTGGGGAAGAAAAACTTTTACTTTCTAGAACTGACTGTTTCATTCATTAGGGGTTTCCTACCTTTCACTGGATCAACATGGGATACCCATTTTTTAAGGTATTTTTTCAGACAGCCATAGAATTTTAAAATGAGCTGAGCTTCTGAATACAATATTCAGTTTCATGTGTGAGACTTTCGGCCTGATTCAAGTTACAATATTACCCTAATTCCTGCCTGTAGTTTTGTACACAATTCTCAGTGTCACTGTAGTGATCAACAACAGCACTGTCACTGTCATCTGCTCTCACTGTCCCCTATCCAGTTCTCTGAGATCTTGATTCTCTGTGCTGAGTGAGAGTTTCCTGCCTCATATTCATATTATATGTAGCCCTATAGTTGGGCTTGGTTCATCAAACATCTTACATGGTTCTCAATTAGTAGGTAGGGCAGAGCTTGTAAGGAGTCCATTACTGTTCTCCTTTACAGTACCCCATAAGCCAGTTCCTCTGTTCTACAGTACATACAGTATGGCTCATATGAAGGACATGGGTTGATATGAGCACATGAATAATTAAAGTGTGCCTGTGCTTTAAATAAAAAAAATAATAATATATATAGTATCTTTGTAAAGTATTTTTCTTAAAAGCTCAGGTGTTTGTGCTACAGGCATCACCTTCCTCCTGATTCACTAACAGGTAATTGTTACCATTGGCTACCATGCTACAAACATAGTACAGCTGCAGTCCGGTCATGGTCACTGGTTCAATAATCCTTTAACTCAAATTACTGTTGGAATTGCTCACTGCTCACCTCTGCCCTGTTAGTACATTGTTGTACTCATCCCCTTTCATAAGCAGAAGGCGACTGTATGCCTAAGTCAGTGCTGAATGTGCTGCAATAACAAAATAATTAGCTACCAAGTTTCCTCTACTGCCCTACAGTAGCTATTGATGTTTCAGAGATATAAATCACTCTTGATTCACTCTGTGGTGTCTATTATTATTTTTTTGTGCCTAGGAACTTCACATGACACCTTTTCTCTCTGATTACATAAGATTTAGTTGTGTTATTACTATCTATCTCTCTATCTGCACCTGTAAACAGGACTTTAGCAGGGAAGAAATAAAGGGCTGCAGACTAGTTCAAATCCATCTGATTTGCTCTAAATTGAAATAAATTGTATATGCAGCCAAAAAGCTACTTCACAGCATAATAATTCTAGTTTACTTATTAAGGTTTAAGTAGATCATTGGAAGAGCCATTTAACTATTAGAACCCATGTGCTTTTCTCATGAGGATGCAGTAAAATATTTTAAGCATATCAATCATTTGTTTCTGACTTTATGTGATATCTTATTTAACATAGTTTAAAAACATTTTTTATTACGGAGTATAGATCGTTCAAGTATATATATATTTTTTTTTCTTCTTGTTTTCGTAAAAGAATAATACTTTTCCTTAAAAGGTCAGATGTGCAATAATGATTTTACAGAAAATGAAGAATCAGGATAATGAATAATCACATATAATGCGGAGAGTAAACATTAGGCAAACAATGGGGAAAAGGGGGGGGGGGGTAGGATTTACAGCTTCTTAAGTCAAGTCTGGAATACAAACCAACTGGAGATTTCAGTCTACTATAGGGATTTGTGTAGTGTTACTGGATAGCTTCTAAATGACACCCAAGGGTACCAGGTCTTCTGAAAAGCTTGAGTGGATCTTGTTTCCCAACCAGCTATCTGCTCCATTCTATAGATATCATTACATTTATTAAACCACATAGCTAATGTGGGAGGTGTGTCACATCTCCATTTAGAGGTGATAAGTATCCTAGCAGAGGCCAGCAAGGAGGTTTTCAGTTTCTTTGGATGTCTAGGGAGTGGTATCGGATCCAACAGGTTAAGTAGGCATAGTTGTGGTGTTGGTTGAACTTTGGCTTTACATATCTCACTAATCGAAGAAGATATAGTATTCCAAAAGGAAGCTTTATGGCTACATTGCCACCATATGTGAATAAATGTACCAGAGTCCTGTTTACAACGCCAGCATAGGTGGCTGACGTCTGGGAATATTTTGTGAAGGATCTCCGGGGTGTAGTACCAGCGTGTGAGTATCTTATAATAGTTCTCCTGTAAGCGGACGCATGAGGAGATCTTCGGAGTGAGTGCTAAACACTTATCTTGTGACAGTGTATTTTGTAGGTTTTTTTCCCATTTTATCATAAATGATAAGGTTTCAGGTTTGTTATATTGAAGTAACACAGCATATATAGTAGTTATCTTTTTAGTTGTTTTTTTCAATTGTAATACCTTTGACTCAAATTGAGTCGGATTTGTATATTTTGCTGGAAGTAATGCTTTCATAAAGCTTTTGACATGTGTCAAATGGAGATAGGACAGAGAGGGTACTTGGAAGGGTTGTTCCCAGTTTTCTAGTAAATAACCCTGCAAATCTAGCAGGTCTATGATTGGGGCGGTGAGGTCGTCTGAGGGAACTCGGAAGGGTCTGGAGGAATTGAGGTGGCACATCCCATAGTATATCTCTTATTTGTAGTAAAGGAGATATAGAGGCAGAAATTGGCAAGTGTTTTAGGTGGTGGTTACATATACTAACTGTGTTTTTTGTTAGGAGGCTAAAAAGCTTTGTATGGGACAAAAATGTGTCTGATAATAGGAAAGATCTGAGTGAGATGCGGTTAATTGCTTGTTCAGCTTGTATGTCCAGTAGGGACTCTGTGTGGCGGAGCCAGTCTAGACACCTTACCCCTTGTATAGCTATATAATAACTACGTATATCCAGTACTCCCATCCCGCCCTGAAGAGAAGGTAACATGGTGTAATGTTTTTTAATTCTAGGTTTTTTCTTATGCCACAGGAAATTGGAGAGAATGGTCTGAATTTGCGTAAAGAAAGATCTAGGAAGGGGTATTTGTAAGGTCTGTAGATAATATAGTATCTTAGGCAATAATATCATTTTGATTAAAGAGCGTCTACCAAACCAGGATGAGAATTGGATGTCCCAAGTATTAATGGTTTGGCTTAAAGCTTTGGGGAGGTCCTGAAAGTTTGTTTTGTATAAATATTTTGGGTCAGCTGTTAACCAAATTCCCAGGAATTTTAGGGAGATATTGGACCATTGGTAAGGTGTGATTAATTGTAATCTGTTTTGGGTTTGTAAGTCTAAGGTCACGTTGAGAACTTGGGATTTGGCTGGGTTTATCAGGAAAATAGATATTTTCCCAAAAAGGTCAAATATATTCTGTATAGCGGGGAATGCTGAGTCTGGATTTGTTATTATTACCAAAAGGTCATCCGTAAATGCGGCAAGGTGGTTCTGTATCCCCTGCAGATCAATACCCTTTATTCTATTGTCTTGTCTAATTGCCTGAAACAAGCATTCTACTGTGAGAACAAATAGTAGAGGCGACAAGGGACATCCTACATTGCCATGATGGTAGAGATAAATTGAATTGCATATCCAATCAATACGGTCAAACGTATTTTCTGTGTGAGTGCCTAATAACACTAATGGCACCCGACTGCTACTAGCGTAGTGTATGATATGGATCCGTCTAGTTGCATTCATTCTGCCCTCCCTCCCAGCCACAAATCCAACCTGTTCACCATGGATGAGAAGGGGTAGAATCGGTTTTAGCTGAAGGGCTATGAGTTTGGCAAACATTTTGAGATCGGCATTAAGGAGTGATATAGGTCTATAGTTGGCACAGAGAGAGTTGTCCTTGCTCTCTATAGGTATGATTGTGATATTTGTCATAAACATCTGGGACGGCAAAGGCTCTCCTTTTAGTGCCCCGTTGCATAGGTCAAGAAACCTAGGCAATAGGACAGTACGGGAAGTACGATAGTATAACAGCGATAAACCATCTGGACCCGGACTCTTATGGCGGGGGGTGTTTTTTAGCACTTCATTTAATTTGTGGATTGTGAATGGTTTAAGTAAAAGCCTGGACTGTTCTGCAGATAGAGAGGGCAGACTGAGGGTAGCCAACCAGTTATCTATTGCCGTAACCTTATCTTCTACGTTTGTCAATGAAGTAGGAGGGGTGATGTTGTATAGACTTTCATAAAAGTCTTTGAACCGGGAAGCTATCTCATCAGTGTTTCTCAAAGGATGTGAAGAGGGTGACCGGATCATATGGATATAGGATTTGGTTTTCCGTTTTTTATTCTGTGCTAGCATAAACTTTGAGGCTTTGTCGCCATGTGCATAGTACTTATTTTAGCTGATAAAAATAGTTTAGCTGTATGGGCGTTTAGGATGTTCTTGAGGGTAGATCTTAACAATGTGAGTTGGCTTAGGGTCTCATCAGATATATATTTCTTATGCATATTTTCAAGTTTCTGGATTTGTCTAGACAGGCCCAGTATTTGTTGGATCTTACATTAAAAACAAAAGGAACAAGTCCTATAAGGTGACCCCTAACTACTGTTTTGTGAGCTTCCCAAATAGATCCGTATTTCACATCAGGGGTGTAATTGAGCTTAAAGTATTCCTCAAGCAGCTCGGTTATTTTCATATTATGATCTGGAGAATCGAGCAGCCGCCAGTTGGACATGGGATTACCTCCAAAAACACTGGTGCGTGATCTGAAAGCAGTAGGGAACCTATCTGTGCTTTTTTGCAAGAGGATAGTAACTGAATGGATAAGAACAGGTAATCTAGGCGCTGATACGAGCGATGGGCCACTGAGTAAAAAGTGTAATCTTTAGTGTTGGGGTGTAAAGCTCTCCAGCAGTCAATCAGCCCGTGCGATTCTAAAATGGATCTGACTTTCGCTAAAGCTGTTCTGGATGTGGAAGATAAACTGGTTGAAGAGTCTAGTTGTGGAAATAGTGACAAGTTTAAGTCACCACCTAAGATAACCGCTCCTTCTGCGAAGTTTCTTAGATATTCTAAAGTGCTACAAATCCATTTGGATTGAGCAGTGTTCGGGGCATATATATTCCCAAATGTAAATGTTTGATTACCTAGTGTACCCTTGATAAAAATGTATCTTCCCTCCGGATCAATCAAGGAGGAGAGAACATTTAGTCTAAAGTTTTTGTGGATCGCGATAGGCACTCCCTTGGATGCAGAGGAAGGCGATACACTGTGGAACCACTGATTAAAGCCGAGATGGTTCAGGCGCGGTGTATGGTCTTTCTTAAAGTGAGTTTCTTGTAGCTTGGCTTCACTCACCTGTTGCTTGCGTAACAAATTAATTATCTGACTTTGTTTAGCGAAGTTTGGCGAGTTAAGGCCTCTAACGTTGAAAGAGCAGATCTTCAGAGTGGCCATTTAGTTGAGGTGCAGATGTGTGATCTATCAATGAAGCGATTCCAGACTTGCTCTGTGAATCTCATGTGCTGTAGGACTAGGAGGGGGAGGGGAAGGTCATGATGGAGAAAAAAAAATTGAACAGTCAATACAAACATTAGTATATAGGTTAATAACTATTTTTAAGTACAGCAATTTTTGAGGGTATGCTGAATTAGAGAAATAAAGGGAACCACCCAAACGGGGTGGAAGAGTGGGAGGTAGAGAAATGGACAGCAATAGGCAGCATGGCGATGCTAGCAAGTAGGGAGATAAAAGCTATAGGCTTGTAGATGAGCCCCAATTGGAGGACACCATATAGGGAGTCTAGTGGACCTAAGAACGGCTGGTCATAGTGGGGATAAAAGTGTGAAGCCATATGAAAGCACATTATTATTATTATTTTTTTAATCAAGAAGACCTAGAAGAAGGTAATAAGATATAAGGAAGGAAAGGGAAGGGGGGGGGGGGAGGGGGCGTGGGGGGATGAGGTATGGAGGGGGAAAGAGGAGGGGGGAGAGGGTAGATTAGAGGATAGGCCTATTTTGAGAAAAAATAATTCAGGGAAGTGGAGATAGAGATAAGAAATAAAACTCTGGATAGTCCCAGAGTTCAGAAAATGAGATCAAAGTAAGTGAGAAAGGGATAAACTTAGTATCAACTATGACTTTAGCTAGTAAGAACGGTTATTAATCTTTAGAATAATCCCTTGATCCTATGGAGACTTCAGGTGAAGGACTACTTGCGGACCAGGAATGGAGGTTCTCTCATGTGATAGAGGAGCAGGAATCGGATAATCTTCCTGTGGAGAGTCAATCCGGGTCTAGGGAAATCCTTCTTGGGGTCGTCTTCATCATCCTTCTCTTTAAGCGCTGGGATAATCTTCCTATGGAGAGTCAATCCGGGTCTAGGGAAATCCTTCTTGGGGTCGTCTTCATCATCCTTCTCTTTAAGCGCTGGGATCTGGAGGAAGCACTCGGGGTCCAAGGTTCCAACACGGGTATAGCTGGTAAGTCCGTTAGGTTTTTAACGATGTACCAATCCGGTATATCCAGCTGCTCTATCTCCAGGGTGTTATATACCTGGGGAAGGTCAGAGAGAGATCTCTTAGATCACTAGCTTCCCCCCCCCGGGTTATTAATCAATAAACCAAACAGATGGAGCCAATGATAGGTGATAGATTTCTGCTGCAATACTCCCAGAAGAGGTTTTAGCGCTCTCTTTTCTGCAATGTCATTGGTGATATAGATCTTGGAATAAAGAAACAGTGGTACTGAAGCAGGCAAGTGGGTGTTTTTCTCTCGCCGCTTTAAGCAATTTTTCTTTGGTGCTAAAGCTGACCAGTTTGCATATTATGTCTTGTGGGGGTTCTTGTGGCTTAGGAGGTGGGCGAAGCGCCCTGTGAGCTCGATCCATAGTGAGGTCGTCTGCGGCCCCGGGGCCTAGTAGCTTTTGGAACAGCTCTTTCAATGCCGACATGCTAGAATCAGGCAATACAGTCTCTGGAATGCCCTTAATACGGAGGTTGTGTCTCCGTTCCCTGTTTTCTTGGTCTTCGACCAGGCTGTACAGGTGGTTAATGTGACCTTGTGCATGCTTAAAGCTGTGGGATGCTGCGGTGTTAAAAGCCATTGATTCCTCGTGACTGGCCTCGAGCACCTCCACGCGAGTTGTTTCTGGTCGCTCTTTATATCTTGTAAGTCCTGTTTTAAAGGAGCTAATGCAGCTCCTAAAGCCTCTCTTATAAAAGATCTGGAGACCAGGAGATTTTCCCCAGTGTGAAGGGATTCTGCTTCGCTTTCCCTACCTCCGTCCGAGTCTGCAGATGAGTCTGCCTGCTCGTCTCTCACTGCTGACTCTCTCTCCCACGCCATCTTGGATTCTGCGTGGGGTCTCTGAGCGCTTTTCTTGAAGAATTTATCCATCTCTCCATGGACTGGGTTTGATCCCCGTGATCCAGGGGTATCTCTGGACTTGTCTCGTCTGATTTTCCCCATTATCTCCGCTCTTAGTGTACTGATTAAGCTCGCTTGCACCATGTCTGCAGCAGAGCTCACACAAGCATGTGTGTCTCGCTCTGTGGCCAAGCTCTGCCCCCCATATCTTATTTAACATATACACTCCTCTACATCAACAAAATACAACAGCGAGGAAGACAAGCCATAAGGTTGTGCAAATTAAGGAAGTAGCAGGTGTCACTAAAATCTGAAAATGATCACATTTTCAAACACCTAGCTCCAATTTATGGCATGTGAGAGGACATAAAGCCAGATTTAATGCAAGGTTTTTTGATTAATGAAATCTCAAAAATTGGAGCAAGTCCTGTGGGATGATTTTATGATTCATCTTGTTCATTGACATACTAGTTTTCCCCACTTGTTACAAACTGAGAAGGACATAATACTTAAACTGGGAGACCTTGGTTTGTTACTTTGGCAGATCGCTAGGAACCTAGTATGAGATGTCAGCACTATTCAACGCTGTGTGTCCCTGTGGTTGGGAGAATAACAATGAAATAGAATGACAGTAAAAGGTGCACATAGGCAAAACTCTGCATGGAAATATAATCTGATTAGAAGAATGGCAAAGAATGGACAGATCATCTGATTAGAAGAATGGTCAATTCACATCCCAAGCCTAGGGAGGCAAACAGTATTTACACAGACCATCAAAGTTTGAGACCAAGTGGGCAATGCCATGAAGAAGCCTTCACAAGGGAACAATGTATTGGTCCTGCTCCCAGGATCATGGTGTGGGGTGGCATAATGTACAGTAGCTGGACCCTTTTAGTCTTCATTTAAAGGTACTCTAACATCTCGGTGTTATATTGATTTGGTCCTAAAACCAATGGTATGGCTATTTCTTCAATGTGTCTCAGAAGACAGGACAAAGAGAGGCCACATGTTGCTTTTACTACTGTGAGCAGTCTGCATGGCATAAATGTCCTACTATGGTATGAAGCTCCTCCTGACATGTCTAACTTCAAGTAAATATGGGACATCAACATTCAATGTGGCTGAACATTAATTATGTAATTGACAGCATGCCTAGATGTGTAGTACTGCGTGTGGTGCTCATTCTTGATAGTGAATAAATCAAGATCTTTTGAATATTATTTTTTCTCCATTATTTACCATTTATATATCATTAACATATCTTTAGATACTGTGATTTGCATAATTATATAGCTTTTCCTTCTTGATTTTGCAATTTCAATTTGAGAAGTGTAGCTAGCAAATCTTTGACAGGTATTTGTCATGGCGACACTTCATGCCCTCTGTCATCTGGGGAGAGCACAGGTGTTGCATTACTCACTAAGATTCTGTCTGAGGCTGATTGCCAGACTCCTATGTCTCATGCTGCAAGCTGCATTATAGTTATTTGTGTATTAGTATCTACTCACTGAATCTGCTGCACTGCAAAGGTTAATTCCCCTATTGGTCTGTGTTCAACTATTTGACTAATGAGCTCATCAGCTCTCCTATATATATATATATATATAGATATAGATATATATAGATATAGATATATATGCTGAGATGTTTATTCCACCCCTTCATTGAGCAATAGATTGTGGTTAAAAACACACTGTGCCATTGCATGTGTTATGCTTTTTTTTATATAAGGCTCCTTTCACACCTCACGAGCGGCCCTGAACGCAGCCGTCTGGCCCTAATGCATTCTCAGTGGAGGCGGATCCACTGAGAATGCATCCGTCTGCCAGCGCTCAGCCTCCGCTTCGCTCAGTGAGCGGACACCTGAGCGGACACCTGTTCGGGTGTCCGCCTGGCCGTGCGGAGTCGAGCGGATCCGTCCAGACTTATAATAGAAGTCAATGGGGACGGATCCGCTTGAAGATGACACCATATGGCTCAATCTTCAAGCGGATCCGTCCCCCATTGACTTTCAATGTAAAGTCGGAACGGATCCGCTCAGGCTACTTTCAGACGTAGAAAATTTTTCTAAGTTCTAATGCAGACGGATCCGTTCTGAACGGAGCCACCGTCTGCATTAATATGAGCGGATCCGTTCAGAACGGATTCGATCGAACGCAGGTGTGAAAGTAGCCTTAGAAAGCTTAAAAAAGTGTGCCTCATTGGGGCAAATGGTGTTTAAACACACAAAGAGATATGGAGGAAAAACAGTGGCTTGTTGGTTTACCAAGCATCTAAAAATGATGCCTTAACAGGGGCAGAATGCCTGCCACACATATGTGCTACTGGTCAGAAGAAATAGTGGCCTTTTGGGACCAAGCATCCACAAATTATGCATTAATTGGGGCAGAATGCTTTCTGAACGAGTCTAGAAATATTCTCCCTTTTAATTGGGAGCAGAAGCAGTATAGTGTGAATGTGGAAAGGGTAGGATAATTATGGCAAGTGGCCACAACGGTAGCAGTAGAAGTTGCAGAATAACATAGAACAGACAAGGCAGTAGATTGGCTGTTTAGAGGTAGTAGTAGTAAGTGGTGGCTGTGTAGTATTAATAGCGGTGTTAGTGGGGGATTAGCAGCAAGAAGCAGCAGTGGCAGTGTCGATAGCTGCAGCCATATAGCAGGCAGACAGCGGCATGATGGCAGCAGTGGCATGATGGTGGCAGCAGTAGCCATACTGTATGGAACATGATGGTAGGAAGGAAGACAGCAACAATGGCATTACGGCAGTGGCAGCAGCCATATGATATGGAACATGATGGTAGGCAGGAAACAGGATGGAAGGCAGGTGGACAGCAGCAAAGGCAAGAGGGGGCATCTTCAGCAAGGCCAGTGAAAATCCTCCCCAACCTAGCCTTGGCTCATCTTTACAAAACAGAGGACAACTTAGTCAGTTTGGCATTTACTACCCTCCCCCCCCCCCTGCCATTCCCCCCCCATTCCCCCCCCCCCAAAAAAAAAAAAAAAAAAACTTCTCTGAGATTACACTGAAGGCTGTGAAAAAAAAAAAAAACAGATAGAACATACTGTGCCAGTTTGGGCCACTATTGTATTCTGCCTGCCCAGAAGTCCATGGGGTCAAGGAATAGAGTCTGTACAGGTAGAACTGAACCGGGTCATTGAGTGGGAAGGGTGCTTTTCACACATTTTGGGGCAGGTATCTTCTCACCAACTGTTACCTGGTAATAAAGTATCTTGTTCTTCCTTTTGGCAGGAGGAAAACATTCCTACATTTTGCTTTGATAGAAAAGGATTAAATGAATGGTTATCAAAAACTTATTAGACTGTTGATATGAATGATAAGTAAGCCAGCAAGCATACAGCTGGCCATTGTAGTTAGCTTACATACGTAATATTATAGCGCAATTATTCCCTCTCCCAACCACCACCACAAATAAAACAATGCAGCAAAATGTTGTATTGCACACAATGCTTTGCTAAAAAAGATAATAAAATAAAAAATATAAATGCAGCAAAGGCCAGTAATATTTTTGTCTACTGTGTAATTTACTGCGTACTGTAATTTACGTTTTAAAATACTGGGTCAAAAAGAGATTTGTGTACTGTAAAACACATGTTGCAAACTTGTAATACAATAATGTTCCTTCCTACCGCCAATATAATGATGCAGGAAAGACAAAATATTTCTGTCTACAGTGTAATTTACATTTAATTTCACTAGTATATAAATGGCATGTTTGTCATAAAATGCTTTTGCCAAAACACATTTATTATGTACTGAAAAAATTATGCGCATGCTCAGCATTTGCAAAAGAAGCAGAAGGCTATTATTATTATAAATTATTTTTTCGGGAACGGAAATGCGGACCCGGAAGTGCGGGTTTGTATTTCCGGATCCGGGCAGTACATCGTGCGGACCCATAGAAATGAATGGGTGCGCAATTCCGTTCCGCAAAATGCGGAACAGAATTATGGACGTGTGAATGGACCCTTACTTCTATTCTTTCCCTACATTGTCCCTGTTTGACTGATGTGCCTTGGTATACTGTGTAATATTGTTTTCTGTCAGACACTGCATAGACCCATCCACCCTCAACAACAGCTCAACACAGAAGGATGTTTGCTTGTTCTGCACAGAAATCTCTCTGCCTGATGCCACCACTGAATGGTTAATGAGCCTGTTTTTTCAGCCTTTGAGCCAATCAGGGCCAGACCTCCACCCAGTTCCTCTCAAGGTCAAGTTGACATCCTTTTTATTCTTCCCTCATTATCCTACTAACGTGCAGTTTTACTGGATTCATCCGAAACAAAGTGGAAAAGCTTCAGGTTCATTTGGCAGACACATTTATCAGACATTAATAACACACTTGGTTCGTTACGAATCAATTCGCTCATTGAATCTTTTTCTGCAGACTGTATACTAAGGTCTCTTTCACACTGGCGTGTGCGGCCCGTTGTGCGGGCCGAAAAATGCGGGCCGCAATACACGGGCGCTGTTCAGTGGGCATTCCGCATCACGGATGCGGACCTATTCACTTGAATGGGTCTGCAAATCCGGAGATGCGGAATGGTGCGGAACGGAAGACCGGAACGAAACCCTATTGAAGCACTACGGAGTGCTTCCGTGGGGTTTTGTCCCGTACTTTCATTCCGCGAAAAGATGTCCTATCTTTTTGCGCGACGGCCAAAGTGAATGGGTCCGCGATCCGCTGCGGCTGCCCCACGGACTGTGCTTGTGCATTTTGAGGGCCGCAGCACGACCACAGGCTGCACACGCCAGTGTGAAAGAGGCCTAAAGAGTAAACATAAATTAAAACAAAGACAACAAATTAAGTAAACATATCAAATTGTACCCTTAGTCACTCAAAGACTTCAATGACGTCGTAGCTTCAGTAGTAGCTTCAAATAAATCTGATTTAATAGGATGATTTCAAAGTAGCTAAATACAGTGATATGTGCACCTTTCTTTTCAATCAGATTAACTAAAGAAAAGTGCATGGCTTTATGCTTCATTTTAACAGCTTGCCAGCGAAAATGAAGTAAAAAAAGATGTAGTATTTGGGAGTGAAATCTGTGCCATGTGTGAACTATAATTTTGCTTATTATGTGTTGATTTTCCAATCAGGCTGGGTTTACATATTTCAATGTAGTGCTTTAAGCCAAAGCCAGGAACAGATCATAAATGAAGGATACATATAAAGGAGAGGTTGACTCATTCATTATTTTTTTATCAACTCCTGGCCTTTAAAAAACAAACAAAAAATAACTGTATCCTGCAAACTGAACATATAAACCCAGCCCCAGTAATGAACATAAAACAATTCAAGATTGAAGTTAGAGTAAAATAAGGCTGGGTGATTAATCAATTCAGCAGTTCAATCATGCTTGATTCTGATTTTCATCAGAATAATTAAAACCATATTAGTTCCACCCCTGTGAGGCTAATATCGGGTTGAGGCGTACATTATCAATAGGCTTGTATTAAGCTTCCTTGACATACAGGTATAGTTATGTCATGGTTAATGATGAGCGAAATATAAAAAAAAATTGATTCGCTGTTTCGCCAAATAAAAAAAATAAAATCTAATGACTTTGTCACAAAGCGCATTTCTTTGTAAGTAGTGGGTGAAATGACAGAGAGTGGCGATTGTGCCACCCCTATCATTGTACCCCTCAGATGCCGAGTTCATACGTGATTGCGGCATCTGATATTTGTTCATGATGGGCCAGGCGCCACCATCTTGCTTGAAGGTCTGAAATCTCATGTGACCTGAGATGACATGATCATGCCAGCTGGCGTGGTGACGTCATATGTCACCTCAGATGAAATCTTCAAGCAAGATGGCCAGCTCGTCACATGCAAATGGATAAGGCAAGTATTTTATTTTTATTTATTTTAGCGAAACATGAGGAAATTCAGCTTTGCAGCGAATCAAATTTATTCTGACTTTGATTCGCTCATCACTAGGCATGGTGATCATGCGTATACAGAAGCTGTGCCTGCACCATCACCTTGGGAGCTTGGCTCTGACTGAAAACCAGAAACAGATATGATTCTGATCCTAGCTATTAGATGCCTTAGTACAGTGATAGGCAAACTGTGGCTCTCCAGCTGTTGCAGAACTACAACTCCTAGCATGCAAAGACTGCCTACAGCTTTCAGCCTACAGTAGAGCATGGTGGGAGTTGTAGTTTTGCAACAGCTGGAGAGCCGCAGTTTGCCTATCACTGCCTTAGTAAATAGGAACCACATGATCTAGGCAGTTAGAGGATAGGACTTCCATTGTCCCCACAGCCAACATGGTGCTGATATAATAAAAGTCAAATATTAGTTATGCCATACAATATACAGCACAAAATGTAATTCACAATATCAAACACAGAATTTTTTTTTCTCTTTTCCATGCACCCAGAAAGAGTTAATCAAAATATGTACCCCATTTAACCAGTGCCATTTAAAAATAAATCTCATTCCATAAAAAAACAATGTAAATGTCAATGGAAAAATAACATTTATTGTTACAGAGCAGCCTGTGTCTTCCACTGCTCTGCTCTCCTGGGTCATTGTCCCTCACCAGCCTACTGCTGTCTCCTTCCCGGGGGGGGGGGGGGGAGGGGTACTTCTTCTGCCGCTCCACACAGCCATCTTCTGCCCCAGCAAGGCCTCCCCTCCTCTGCCGGTAGGACATGCACTCTCTCTCTCTCTCAATCCCTCCAGCTCTTAAAGGGCCAGTGCACACTTTAATATTCACTAGCCAAGGTCTGGCAACCCTATGGTACTTTATGCAACTTCCCCTGTGGGGAACAAAACTATAATATAATTATTATATATATTTATTATTGTCACAATAGTGTCACAACCTTTTAATACCAAAATAGGCTTACTACATTAGAGGTAAAAGTTATCCCCTATCCACAGTATAACTGCTCAGTGGGAGTCTAGCAGCTGGTAGCCCAGAGATTCAGAGAATGGTAGTCCTGGGCCTTGTCCTAATGGAGAGGCAGGTTGTGCATGTGCTCTGCCACCCTGTCATTCTCCGTGGTTCTTATAGTGCTGATAACAGCATACAGTGTATTAAAGTGGTTTCTGGGAATAATTACTTTTTATCCAATTCCTCTAATTATATGCTCTGCTGAAGCCAATGATTGGCTTCAGTGATGATGTGCCTTCAGTTATTAGCTGCAGCAGAACATCTGACCATACTCATGCAGCGTCGGATATAAACATTGCAGGCCATAGATATACATTTTCTGTTTACAGAGGAAGGCATTAGATAAAAAAAATATTAAGAAAATATTGTGCATTTCCTTTATGTATTAGCATTCTTTTAGCTTATTTACAAAATATATATATATCTATATCTATATATATATATAGATATATATATATATATATATATATATATATATATATATAGATATATATATATCTATATATATATAGATATATATGAGAAAATCGAGAAAGAGGAAGAAATAAAATCAAGATTAAAATCAAGAATAACTTTTAATAGGAACAAATCAATATTTTAATTTTAGGCAATTTCACCTAGCCCTAAAATAGGTTCATTAACTTTTTTTGTTACTTTATTCCTTTCCATCAACTTTTTCTATTTCATTTATAACTATGTTAAATGTCCCACAAATCTTCAGTGAACATTGTCTTTTTAAATATTTACAATGCTATTCATAAAGAGCTTTCTACTGCTCACTAAGCCAGAGCTAACATAATATACCAATATACTGTCAAAGACCATGGCTATCAAGGTCCAGTGACAAAGCCAAGTAGTTTGGCTCACAATACATCACATAACCAGTTGGGTGTGTAGTTTGATCCTGATGCCCAGTGCTGTGTCCCTGCCAGTGTCCTCGTAAGGGTAGATTTGAAAACAGTATTTGCTTTTTTGTATATTGAATTGATTGTACATGCCTCTCTGGTGGAGAATGAATAAATACTTCCACAAAGGGTCTGCCGTTGTAGATACAGTACATACATTGGCAAGTGCAAATTTGGTCTGTCTGTCTGCTTATCTGTAATGCACAAAGACCAAGTACAAAGCTTTAATCCGCTAAGACTTTCATTTATACATCAAGGAAACTTCTGAAATGACTTCTCATCTGTGTCTATGTCACTTAATTAATACAGAGAATGATCTTACAACCTTGGCTCCATAAACTGCTTCAGATCATAAAGTTGTATGTTCCATATCCAGAAGCTAGAAAATGTTCAGTTTAGCCACTTGACCTTAGATGAAAATGGTCTCGTGCTGCAATTTACTCTGTGATATCAAGTTGTAATTGCCGGGAGCTAAGTAATTGGCCGTTTATACAAGCATATCAATAACTAGAAAATTTTAAAGAGTTCATCTAAAACCTGTTCATATGATAGTATTAAAACCCAAACTGATTTTTTTTTTCTTGTAAGCCCCCAACCAACTCAGTTCTAGGCTCTTAGCTGGTAGACTAAAATGGTCACATTTTCTGTTAGCTAGTCAATTTAAAATGATTGTCTGGTTTAGAAAACTCTGAGTTTAAGGGCTCATTCACACGACTGTGGTTTGGTTCTGCTTCCGAGCCGCATTTTTTTGTGGCTTGGATACGGACCAATTCACTTCAAAGGGGCCACAAAAAATGCGGATAGCACTCCGTGTGCTGTCCGCATCCATTGCTCCATTCTGTGGCCCCACAAAAATGATAAGTCATGTCCTATTCTTGCCTGTTTTGCAGACAAGAATAGGCGTTTCTATAAAAGGCCATCCATGCCATTCCGCAAATTGCGGAAGGCACACGGGCAGCATCCATGTTTTGCGGATCCGCAATTTGCGGACCGCAAGACATGCCACGGTCAGGTGAACAAGCCCTTAAGATGAGGGATCTATTAACCGGATATGGGAATGGCTACATGGCCATCTTATTACAGGTGCATCTCAATAAATTAGAATATCAGTGAAATGTTTATTTATTTCAGTAATTAAATTTAAACTCATAGATTCATTGCACACAGATTGATCTATTTCAAGTGTTTATTACAGAAATAAACTAACTTTTCAATCATTTTTTTTAATTTATTGAGATACACCTGTAGTTTCCATGAGAATTATCCAATGCTTTATTTCCTACACCACATGTTCAGCTTATTGCCCGAGATGTGAGAGACATTGGGGGGATTTTATCTTGAGGAGAATATTTGAAGTCAGTTTTGCTTGAGTCTACATTGGAGAACTTTGTGCGACATTTATAAAATGTCACAGGTTGTTTGATAAATTTGGTTTGTCCTTAAACCTAAATCTTTTGTCTAGAGAAGATACTCCAGTTGTCCTAATCCACCCTACTCCTGGAGTGATATTGCTACGTATATGCGACTTTTAAAAAAAAGTTGCAATGATAAATCTGGAGTAAGGCCTCTTGCACACAACCATATGGCTTTTTCAGTATTTTGTGGTCCGCAAAAAACGTATCTGCAAAAAATACAGATGATATTTTTGTGGAACGGAACAGCTGGCCCCTGATAGAACTGTACTATCCTTGTCCGTTATGCGGACAATCATAGGACATGTTCTATCTTTGAATGGAAAAAATGGAAATACGGAAACAGAAGGCATACGGAGTACCTTCCTTTATTTTGCGGATCTGTTGAAATG
Source organism: Bufo gargarizans (assembly GCF_014858855.1). NCBI lineage: Eukaryota > Metazoa > Chordata > Amphibia > Anura > Bufonidae > Bufo > Bufo gargarizans. The sequence continues at coordinate 174,228,687 of NC_058085.1, forward strand.
AATGGTTTCGTATAAGGTCTGTATATCGAATGAAAAAACGGAACAAAAAAATATTACAAAACCGGAGTGAGTAATGTAAAAATGCAAAAGGCTCTATTTTGCGACTTTTTAATGCCAGAATTCTGGAGTAAAGGTATGATAAATCTGGGCCATTACCTTTAATTTAGAAAGGTCAATTATATCTATACTAACATAGTAACATAGGGGCACATTTATTAAAGGGGTTATCCCATGACTAATGTAAACAATGAAAATTAGAGATCATAGGGCTGGCCAAACTGTGGCTCCCAGCATGCCCAGCCTGCCTACAACTATCAGCCTACAGCAGGGCATGGTGAGAGTTGTAGTTTTACAACAGCAGGAGAGCCGCAGGCTGGCCAGCTCTGATATGGTACATGACAGCCTCTTTCTAAGGGCTCATGCACACGACCGTTGTTGTTTTGTGGTCCATTTTTCATGGATCCGTTGTTCCGTATCTGAGTTTTTTTTTTTTTCTCTGATTTAAGTCCTCTTCTGTTCCATTATTCCGCAAAACATATCCGTATGGTTTCCATATGCGATTAGTTTTTTGTGGATCGGAAATGGAAACAGTAACTGCAATATGGGCTGGGCATAGCATTTCTACAGTATGGTTCCGCAAAATTCTGATGAAATACAGATGGCATATGGATGTGTTCCATGTGCGCTCTGTATTTTTTGCGGACCCATTGACTTGAATGGGGCATCGGACTGTGATTTGCAGACAATAATAGGACATGCACTACTTTTTTGTGGAAAGGAAATACGGAAACGGAATGCACACTGAGTACCTTCCGTGGTTTTTGCGGACCCATTGAAGTGAATGGTTCCGATATGGTCCGCAAAAAAAACTGAATGGAAGCAGAAAGAAAATATGTTTGTGAGCATGAGCCCTAACAAACATAGAGCCATTCCTGTACCTCACATGGATCCAGAGATCTCCCCATTCATTGCTCTGCTAGATTTATATCAAGCTGAATGCTCAAGGGGAGTGTCTTTCCTGTTTTAGCTAAGGGTGTGTGTCCCAGATCCCCCTATCACAGCGCAGAACGTGTGTCTTTTCTGCTGGAGCTCTCTCCCTCCACAGCTCCGGAGGCAGTTGAAGGATGAAATAACAAAAAAAAAAATATTTTTAGTCACATGCAATTGCAAAAGTATTCAGATGCAAATGTTGGTTTGAAAACTGTATTATATTTTTTGTGAGACAACCCCTTTAAGACCAGTATTTTAGATGCCGGTCTTAATAAACCCCATTACTGGTGGAGGAGCCGCCAAAAATATAAAGAGGTGCAGGTCTCTCCATAACTTTGGCACATCCAGCGGCAGTTCTTCTTAGCTGTCTTACAGTTACACAATTTTCTATGCCTAAACCAGGTGTAGAAAATGCCCACAATTTTAGACCTGGCATGAGCGGGGTAAAGTTGGAGATAGCAACGCAACTAAACTGCAATTTAGGCGTATTTCAGCTTAGTAAATGACCCCATAGTCAGGATGATTTTTTTTTTTATATGCCATACAGTTCAGTCTGTTATCTTGCAAGGTTGCTCCAGAGAAAGGAAAAATACTCTCATGAGGTAGAAGCCAATTTTACTCATCTTAGGCCCCTTTCACACAGCCGGGTTTTTTTTTTCCTTTTGCAAGCCGTTTTTTGCATTCTGTATACGGTCCGTTCAATGGTTCCGCAAAAAAAAAAAGAAGCAGAATGTACTCCGTAAGCATTCTGTTTCTGTATTTCCGTATTTACATTCTGTTAAAAGATATAACATGTCCTATTATTGCCCGCATTCACGTTCAGTGGCTCCATTCAAGTCAATGGGTACACAAAAAAACGGAACCCATATGGAATGTATTCCTTATGTCTTCCATTTCCGTTCCATTTTTGAGGAACCATCCTTTAAAAATGTTATGCCCAGCCCAATTTATTCTATGCAATTACTGTATATGCCATACGGAAAAACTAAACAGGGAAACGGAAACAAAAAACAGAACAACGGATCCTTGAAAAACGGACCGCAAAATACTGAAAAAGCCATACGGTCGAGGCCTTAGGGAAGCAAATTCCTTTCCTACTCCAATCAGGCTGTTAAAATAATTCCCTGAATCAACGGCACTTCTCTAGAATTCTAGTAACCATAAAATATAAAATTATTATTAGTGATAAGTGAAGCGACCTTTTGGTCCTACATCCAAAGTCTCTTCACTCAAAACTTCAGATTAATGCTGTATGGAGATATAGATGAGGTGAAGTGAGTTTTAGGCAACAACATGAACACTTTTACTGAGTTCACCATTATATCTTCCACTACGGGGCTTACACCATATCTGTACATGACATGCTCAGATTTATGCCAGAGGACTAAGTACTTCCTCAAAACATAAAACCAAAGTATAGGTATTTTTTTTTTTTTTTACAAGAGCCAAATATTGGGACAATTATTGCGAACAAATATTCGTATGAATGCTCATTCTTGATAATTGCTCTGTATACATTATGCTGCTGGTAACCTATCAAATGAGCAAATGCTCATTCATCAGTGATCACATCTTTTATATGGCACATATTACTTGCTAGCAGGATATTGTTCTGTGCAAACAGGAACCTGTTGCAAGCAGACAAGGAATCTGCATACGGGCACATAATAGCATTAGCAATTGTTTGTCTCTATAAAGAGGAGACCAATGCTTCATATAAATAGGTCCACCATCAATTATTTCAAGTCACCGTAATATCAAACTGCTGGACTCTACTCATTTACAATTTTCCATCTATCTGCACGTTATAGAGTTAATCCCAATATTAATGTTTTAGAAAAATTGTCTACAGGTTTGCTAGTTTTAATACAGGACAACTAATAGACTGGGTTCACACGGGCGTTGCGGGTGCGTTGCGGGAAAAGATGCGGGTGCGTTGCAGGAAAATGTGCCATTTTTCAGCGCGAGTGCAAAGTGTTTTAATGGGTTTTGCACTCGCGTGATAAAAATCGGCATGTTTGGTACCCAGATGGACCATGTGATGAGCGCAGTGACGTCACCAAAGGTCCTTTTTCTCCCAGGTCCTCAATGAAAAAGAAAGAAGATGAGCAAGGCTGCGCGAACAAGTGGATGAGGTGAGTTTAATTATTTTTTTATAATAATTTACATAGCATTCTGTATTAAGAATTCTATTATTTTACCTTATAACCATGTTATAAGGGAAAATAATAAAGATTGGGTCCCCATCCCGATCATCACCTAGCAACCATGCGTGGAAATCGCACCGCATCTGCACTTGCTTGCGATTTTCACACAGCCCCATTCACTTCTGTGGGGCCTGCAATGCATGAAAAACGCACAATATAGAGCATGCTGTGATTTTCACACAACTCACAAGTGATGCGTGAAAATAGCCACTCATTTGTACAGCCCCATTGAATGGGTCTGGATTTAGTGCGGGTACTATGCGTTGACCTCACACATTGCACCCACACGGAATTCTCACCCGTGTGAAAGGGGCCTTAGGGAGTCAAAATTTCCTCAACTGCTCTAATTTCTAGGTAGTCCCACTGTCTGATTTTGCAGAGGGAAGCTGCAGTCCTGCAGATATGCATTATTAACTGGTGGCCATCCATATGAACATCTATCTATGTAATACAAGGACAGTTTTTGTCAATAAGGAGGTAAATTGTTAATAAATTGGCATTTTTAAATATCCATCTCCCTTGCCACATGCTGGAAGTGTGAAGCCTTCTTTCTAGCACCTTGATGCTTAGTTCTGTTTCTGTGGGTCTATGGTGTTCAGTACCTTTTGGTCCCAGCATGTAAACTTTTAGCATGGAAGGATTCCCATTTCCTCTCATCAAGTCAGTTACAAAAAAATGGAAATGAGAAAAATAGAATTAGATAAAATATACATATTAGGTATTGCTATGTCCATAGTGACTGGCTGTATAGAAAATCACATGATCTACTCTGTCAGGTGAACAGTGCAAAAAAAAAAATGGTGCCAGAACAGCCATTTTTTGGTCACCTTTGAGCAATCAAAAAGGACTAAATGCTACCAATAAAAATATTATCTCATCCTGCGAAATATAGTTCTCAGAAAATTAGGACACAAAATGATAAAAAATGCACAAATGAAGTAAAGCGAAAAATTTTTTTTATAAACATATTAGGTATGTCTGTGTCAATAATGACCTGCTCTGACATGCCGTGATCTGTCCTATCAGGTGAATGATATAAAAAAACAAAAACAAAGGTCAACTTCCCTTACAAAAATCTGAATATTGAGATACAGTATATTGATAAAAAATTTATATCTAGCCAAAATGAAAACGTCACCTCATCCTACAAAAAAAAACTGTCACAAAACTATTATTACATAATTTTCAAAGAAGCTTTATTGTGTAAAACTGAACAAACCTGAAAAATACACATATTTGTTATTGCTGCTTCTGTAACGACTTGCTCTATAACAATATCACATGATTTATCACATCAGGTGAATGCTATAAGAAAATAGATTTAAAAAAACTATATGCAAATTGTAGATTCACACTGAAGGCATCACAACTATGAATTAACACATGTGGAATTATATACATAACAAAAAAGTGTGAAACAACTGAAAATATGTCATATTCTAGGTTCTTCAAAGTAGCCACCTTTTGCTATGATTACTGCTTTGCACACTCTTGGCATTCTCTTGATGAGCTTCAAGAGGTAGTCACCTGAAATGGTCTTCACTTCACAGGTGTGCCCTGTCAGGTTTAATAAGTGGGATTGCTTGCCTTTTAAATGGGGTTGGGACCATCAGTTGCATTGTGGAGAAGTCAGGTGGATACACAGCTGATAGTCCTACTGAATAGACTGTTAGAATTTGTATTATGGCAAGAAAAAAGCAGCTAAGTAAAGAAAAACGAGTGGCCATCGTTACTTAAAGAAATGAAGGTCAGTCAGTCAGAAAAAATGGGAAAACTTTGAAAGTTTCCCCAAGTGCAGTCACAAAAACCATCAAGCGCTACAAAGAAACTGGCTCACTATGCGGACCGCCCCAGGAAAGGAAGACCAAGAGTCACCTCTGCTGCGGAGGATAAGTTCATCCGAGTCACCAGCTTCAGAAATCGCAGGTTAACAGCAGCTCAGATTAGAGACTAGGTCAATGCCACACAGAGTTCTAGCAGCAGACACATCTCTAGAACAACTCTTAAGAGGAGACTGTGTGAATCAGGCCTTCATGGTAGAATATCTGCTAGGAAACCACTGCTAAGGACAGGCAACAAGCAGAGGAGACTTGTTTGGGCTAAAAAACACAAGGAATGGACATTAGACCAGTGGAAATCTGTGCTTTGGTCTGATGAGTCCAAATTTGACATCTTTGGTTCCAACCACCGTGTCTTTGTGTGACGCAGAAAAGGTGAACAGATGGACTCTACATGCCTGGTTCCCACCGTGAAGCATGGAGGAGGAGGTGTGATGGTTTGGGGGTGCTTTGCTGGTGACACTGTTGGGGATTTATTCAAAATTGAAGGCATACTGAACCAGCATGGCTACCACAGCATCTTGCAGCGGCATGCTATTCCATGTGGTTTGCGTTTAGTTGGACCATCATTTATTTTACAACAGAACAATGACCCCAAACACACCTCCAGGCTGTATAAGGGCTATTTGACCATGAAGGAGAGGGATGGGGTGCTGCGCCAGATGACCTGGCCTCCACTGTCACCGGACCTGAACCCAATCGAGATGGTTTGGGGTGAGCTGGACCGCAGAGTGAAGGAAAAAGGGCTAACAAGTGCCAAGCATCTCTGGGAACTCCTTCAAGACTGTTCGAAGACCATTTCAGGTGACTGCCTCTTGAAGCTCATCAAGAGAATGCCAAGAGTGTGCAAAGCAGTAATCAAAGCAAAAGGTGGCTACTTTGAAGAACCTAGAATATGACATATTTTCAGTTGTTTCTCACTTTTTTGTTATGTATATAATTCCACATGTGTTAATTCATAGTTTTGATGCCTTCAGTGTGAATCTACAATTTTCATAGTCATGAAAATAAAGAAAACTCTTTGAATGAGAAGGTGTGTCCAAACTTTTGGTCTGTACTGTATATATATATATATATATTATAGTATTAGTATTGTTGTAATCGTACTGATCAGCAGAATAGAGTTATAACATGTCATTTTCCTCACACAGTACATGCCACAATAACAAAACTCAAAAATTTGTCGGACTTGCTGATATTTCTTTATCCAGTTTATTGAAAAGCAAAATAAAAAGTGATCAAAAAGCAAAAAAAAAAAACTCTTAGGCCTCTTTCACACGGGCGTTTCAGACTTTCTCCGGATGCGTCGCTTGTGCATTGCGGGAAACCCGCTCGAGTAGGCACGTAATTGCAGTAAGTTTTGACTGCGATTGCGTTCTGATGATCAGTTTTTTCCACGTGAGTGCAATGCATTTTGCACGCGTGTGAGAAAAAACTGAAAGTGGTACCCAGATCCGAACCCGGACTTCACTGAAGTTCGGGTTTGGATTCTGAAGTTCGGGTTTGGATTAGGTGTTCTATTCATTATATTATTTTATTTTATTTTATAGCATGGTTATAAAGGAAAATAATAGCATTCTAAATACAGAATGCTTACTAAAATGTGACTTAAGGGGTTAAATTTTTTTTTTTAAAAGTTAACTCACCTAATCCTCTTATTCGCGCAGTCTTCTTACTTCTTCGTTCAGGACCTGCCAAAATGACCTTTGATAACGTAATTGCACTCACCACGTGAAGTGAACTGAGAATATATTTTTGTACTGAAATAGGCCAGTTCACTTCTGCAGTTATATATGTTGAAAGCATTTAGTTGTCTATTTCAGTACAAAAAGAAAAATATGTGCGCACTTCACTGGTGCATTTAGTTCTGCTAAAAGCATTTACTGGCCAATTTCAGTACAAAGAAATATAGATATTTTCAGTGTACTTCTGCAGTTATATGTGTTGAAAGTGTTTAGTGGCCTATTTCAGTACAGAAAGAAAAATATTTACACACTACCATGGTCAAGTTATATGTGGTAAAAGCGTTTGCTGGCCTATTTCAGTACTCAAAGAAAAAAAACATACACTTCACTGGTGCATTTATTTCTGCTAAAATTGTTTACAGGCCTATTTCAGTACAAAAATAAAAATATATTCTCATTTCACTTCTGCAGTTATATGTGTTGAAAGCAAGTTATTTGTGGCAAAAGTGTTTAGTGGCCTATTTTAGTACAGAAAGAAAAAATATCTTCTCAGTTCACTTCTGCAGTTATATGTGTTGAAATCATTTAGTGTTCTATTTTAGTACAGAAAAAAAAAATACACACACTTCACTTGTGCAGTTATTTGTAGCAAAAGCGTTTAGTGGCCTATTTCAGTACAGGAAGAGAAATATATATGAACTTCACTGGCCTATTTCAGTACAAAAAATATATATATTTTCAGTTTACTTCTGCAGTTATATGTGTTGAAAGCGTTTAGTGGCCTTTTTCAGAACAGAAAGAAAAATAAATACTCTCTCCACTTGTAACTGGGCGCCGAAGGTGCACTCAGTCTCCGATCAACTACAGACCTGCTGCTTAGCTTCGGGAGCGAGGATCTGTGTTCAGCCTTGTTCCCAGGGCGGCTAACTGGGAGGCTCACTTCTCTTAGGTCTGCCTTGAGCACCGCGCTGATCACTCAGTGCTCGACTTATTTGTCCGTCGGCCATATGACGCTGGCCACGTCACATGACCCTCACTCCCCACTATAAATAAAGGCAACCTGATGGTCCCTTAGGCTGTGTATTATTATTGTTATTTAGCTTACCTTTGGATTTGACCCTTGATCTGCTTCCTGAACCCTCTTCTGCCTGTTCCCTGAACCTTGACGCTACCTCTCGGATTTTGACCTCAGCTTGCTTTTGGATTTTGTCTTTGCCTCGTCTGTTGTACTGACATGACCTCCTGGACTGACTCTGGCTAGTTGACCTTCCTCGCCCTTCCGTTTTTGGTACCCAGCTTGTTCCACCTCTCTGTCCGCTCTAGTGCTACCTCTCATTGGCTGTCCGCTTCCCTGCTGTCTCTATCTCTCTGATTGCACTTACTCAGGTCAGGGACTGTTGCCCAGTTGTGCCCCGTCACCTAGGGCGGGTGGTGCAAGTGGGCAGGGACAGGGGACTGGGTGGCAGCTCAGGGGGTGCATCTCCGCTCTATCTTTATATCCGCGACTCTACCCCATGACATCACTGGTGTATTTATTTCTGCTAAAAGCATTTACTGGCCAATTTCAGTAAAATATGAAAAATATATTCTCAGTTCACTTCTGCAGTTATATGTGTTGAAAGCCTTTAGTGGCCTATTTCAGTGCAAAAAAAATAAATATATATATATATATATATATATATATATATATATATATACGCACCTCACTGGTTCACATATTTGTGTTAAAAGCATTTACTGGGTTATTTCAGTAAAGAAAGAAAAATATATATGCACTTAACTGGTGCAGTTATTTCTGCCAAGAGCGTTTAATAGCCTATTTCAGTACAAAAGGAAAAATATATTCTCAGTTCACTTCTTCAGTTATATGTGTTGAAAACATTTAGTGGCCTATTTCATTACAGAAAGAAAAAAAATATATGCACTTTACTGGTGCAGTTATTTGTTGCAAAAGTGTTTAGTGGCTTATTTCAGTACAGAAAGAAAAATATATTCTCAGTTTACTTCTGTATTTATATGTGTTGAAAGCTTGTTAGTGGCCTATTTAAGTAAAGAAAGAAAAAAAATGCATTTCACTGGTGCATTTATTTCTGCTAAAAGCTTTTACTGGCCTATTTCAGTACAAAAAGAAAAATATATTCTCAGTTCACTTCTGCAATTATATGTGTTGAAAGTGTTCAGTGGCCTATTTCAGTACAAAAAGAAAAATATATACACACTTCAACTGGTGCAGTTATTTTTGTGGTAAAAGTGTTTACTGGCTTATTTCAGTAAAGAAAGAAAAATATATACGAACTTCACTGATGCATTTATTTCTGCTAAAAGCGTTTACTGTCATATTTCAGTACAAGAAGACAAATATATTCTTTGTTCACTTCTGCGGTTATATGTGTTGAAAGCATTTAATGGCCTATTTCTGTACCAAAAAGAAAATTATATACGTGCTTCAACTGGTGCAGTTGTTTTTGTGGTAAAAGTGTTTACCGGCTTATTTCAGTATAGAAAGAAAAATATATACGAACTTCACTGGTGCATTTATTTCAGCTAAAAGCGTTTAATGGCCTATTTTAGTACAAAAAGAAAAATATATTCTCAGTTCACTTCTGCAGTTATATGTGTTGAAAGCATTTAGTGGCCTATTTCATTACAGAAAGAAAAAAATATATGCACTTCACTGGTGCAGTTATTTGTTGCAAAAGTGTTTAGTGGCCCATTCCAGTGCAGAAATAAAAATATAAATGCACTTCACTGGTGCATTAATTTGTGGCAACAACTTTTAGTGGCCAATTTTAGTACAGAAAGAACAATGTATAAGCATTTCACTGGTGCATTTATTTTTGCTAAAAGTGTTTACAGGCCTATTTCAGTACAAAAAGAAAAATATATTCTCAGTTCAATTCTGCAGTTATATGTGTTGAAAGCATTTAGTGGCCTATTTCATTACAAAAAGAAGAAAATATACGCACTTCACTGGTGCAGTTATTTTTGGCAAAAGCATGAAGTAGCCTATTTTAGTACAGAAAGAAAAATATATACGCACTTCACTGGTGCATTTATTTCTCTTAAAAGTGTTTAATGGCCTAATGCAGTAAAAAGTGAAAATATATTTTTAGTTTATTTCTGCAGTTATATATGTTGAAAAAGTTTAGTGGCCTATTTCAGTACAGAAAGAAAAAAATTACACACTTCACTGGTGCATTTATTTCTGCTAAAAGTGTTTACTGGCCTATTTTAGTACAAATTTAAATATATTCTCAGTTGACTTCTGTAGTTATATGTGTTTAATGCTTTTTATTGGCCTATTTCAGTACAGAAAGAAAAATAAATATGCACTTCACTGGTGCATTTATTTCTGCTAAAAGCATTTACTGGTCTATTTCAGTACAAAAAGAAAAAAATATTCTCAGTCTACTTCTGCAGTTATATATGTTGAAAGCATTTAGTGGCCTATTTCAGTACAGAAAGAACATATATACGCACTTCAAGTAGTGTAGTTATTTGTGGTGAAAGTGTTTACTGGCTTATTTCTGTAAAGAAAGAGAAATATATATGTACTTTACTGGTGCATTTATTTCTGCTAAAAGCGTTTATTGGCCTATTTCAGTACAAGGAGAAAAATATATTCTTTGTTCACTTCTGCAGTTATATGTGTTAAAAGCATTTAGTGGCCTATTTTAGTACCAAAAGAAAAATATATACACACTTCACTGATGCATTTATTTCTGCTAAAAGCATTGATTGGCCTATTTCAGTACAAGGAGAAAAATATATTCTTTGTTCACTTCTGCAGTTATATGTGTTGAAAGCATTTAGTAGCCTATTTCATTACAGAAAGAAAAACACATATATGCACTTCACTGGTGCAGTTATTTGTTGCAAAAGTGTTTAGTGGCCTATTTCAGTACAGAAATAAAAATATATATGCACTTCACTGGTGCAGCAGAGTAAGGGGACGTGGCAGCAGGCGTCTCAGTGAGAGGTCTGAGCTCTTGATGTCATCTAACGGTCATGTCTTGACCAGCATCCTACCAGTTCTTGATTGGTTAACTCATTCATCCACTTCATCCCAAGTGACATCAGACACCCCCAGCCTACAGTCGGTGGGTTTGTCAGATACAAACCTTAGTTGGCATGGGCCGGGAGCAGGCCCTGTGCCCTCACCTGTCCTTAACTTGCCTTTGACCTTTTCTGTTCCCTCAGCCACAGAAGAATTGTATGTTGTTTGCTCAGCTCCACTATACAGCAAGGATGAGCATCTAGAGGACAGTCAGCAGATCATGCCCAGCCAAGTTCTAGGCTAGGCAGGCAAATAATGAGTGGCGTGGGAGGTGGTGTTTGGAATGGTCATGATCCTGACCTAGAGACCGTTGTGGAGGACATCAGTAACGTCTAGACACTACTCGATGAAGCCGATCGTACTTGAAAGCCGGGTGTAGAAGGGGCTTCATCATCATCACGAGAAGAAGATGGCAGCTTTTCTGTAAGCCAGCGGCAGAGCCAGCAAGTAGATAGGGTGCCAGGCAGTCAGCAGGGTGGCAGCAGTGGGAGGTCAGGAGCTAATTGTGTCTAGAGTAGACCACCTGCTTCGCAGTAGCCTACCTGCCTGGGAAGTAGTGTTGCAGGTGTTCACGGAGGCAGCAGCAGTAGCAGTTAGTCAATGCAGATTGTTGGGGGAAAATCACCTACTCTGCACTGTGGCAGTTTTTTGTTAAGCCGCCAGAGGAGGTGAACTTGGCCATATGTATTTGGCCTCTTCTCGGGTTATGAAGTGACTTGGCAGAAGTCAGCCTTGCTCCCACTAAATAAAACTCCCCCAGCTACTGTAGAAGAGGTTAGATGCCTAAGGTTAACAGATTCATTGGAGTACCTGGGGGTCTGGATCAGCACTATGGTGAAGGAGTATACCAAATTGAACATTATCCCATTGATAGAAAAAGTTAAAAATAAAATATATGTGTGGCAAAAGTTGGGACAGGCCGACAGAATTGCTTTAATCAAAATGGTTCTCCTCCCAGAGATATTATATCAATTGATTCCCTGCCCGATTTGGATTGAAGACATACACTTTAAAGCTCTAGAGAGACTATTTAACAAACTAATTTGGGGCAGGAAAAGAGTACGTATTAAGCAGAGCTATTTGTGGTTGGCAGAGGAGAGTGGCGGTCTATCCCTCCCTTGCCTACGGGGCTATTACTTAGCCTCTCAACTGCACTGGTATATCTCTGCACCTCCTCACACCTTCTCCAAACTTACTGCAAACTATAGAGGGCCCCAGCAGGACATATTTAGTATAGTAGAAACTGGATACATGGGACGGGGGGGGGGGGGGGGGAGATGTATTATATCACAATCTATTCAACGTATATGGGATTCACTTAAAGCTAATATTTAAATGTACCCCTATATGGTATAATGTGCACTTTATGGAATTTAATAAGATGGAGAATATTGAATTTTGGGAAAGGAAAGGAATAACTAGGGTTGAGCAATTGATATACAATGGCAATATTAGGACATTAGTGGATATATTTAGGCACAGAGATATTAAAATACTGGAGAAGTATAAATACTTTCAGGTTAAGCACGCATATACGAGCACAAAAGATAAAGAGGTGTTTCTGGTTAAATCACAAAAAAGCTATGATTGGTGTTACAACCTATATCAGAAGAGTACATCCCTCTCACTAATCTACAGTAAATGGAGAATGGAAGTGGCCAAACTGAACAAATTTAGAAATGAGGAGAAGTGGGGTCAATATATCAGAAATAATAAAATAATAAAATGGGAATTAATCTATAGGAATGTTCAGAAAAATTCCATATCCGGGAACCACAGATAAATACAGTTTAGGATCCTACATCGATTATACTACACATCTAGCTATCTCTCTCGGTTTTATAAGGATGTGTTAGATAGATGCCACAGGTCCCAGGCCCAATGTGCAGATTTCTTACATCTGGTTTGGTCCTACCCTACGGTGCAAATTTTTTGGAGTGATGTTCGCTTTCAGCTTTGTAGGTGCTCTTCTTCTGATTCTCAAATAGACATAACTACGGCAGTTTTAGGCTCCTCTGCATTTGATGAGCGGGGAAGGGAAAACCTGCTCTGGATCACTTATGCTGGCCAGGGTAATAATTGCTAAGAACTGGGGTGCAAGGATCCCTTTGCTGGTATCTGAATGGCACCATCTGGTAGATAAAGTGAGGAGATATGAAAAACTGACTATTCACAACAAAGGTCAAAAACCCAGATGGGTTAGAACTTGGCAGACTTTGTCGTAAGGTCTAGCTCTTGTTGTGGATGTGCACCCCAGACAACGACAAAGAGGGGGTGGGGGGAAGAGGGGGGGGGAGAATGGGGAATAAATATGTTTTTACTTGGTATTCATGATAGAAGAATCCAGCCAAGCTATGTTTATTGTTTATTGTATTTCTGGTATATCATGATGTTAAATGTGTTAATGTTTTTCGATGGAAAATAAAAATTAATTAATAATAAATAAATACAAATAATGTATGTGGGCAGAAGGTGAAGAGTGGCCAGGGTGCCAATGTTGGCACTTTGGCCCTGCGTCAACATATGCAGCATCGCCATACAGTGGCCTGGGAGAACCGTGGCTCCGATGTGGTGGTCCAACCTGCCGAAGTACACCCTGTGGAACGCACCTGGTTTCAGACAGTCAAGGCTCCACCACCTCAGCCGAAGGGAGCTGTCTGTCATTCCCATCTTCTGCTGGTCCAGATGCTCCTGCTCCTCTTCCTCCTACTCCTAGTCAGTCATTCCTTTAGCAATCGATCACCGAAGCGATTGCCAAGAGACAGCAGTATGCGTGCATGCATCCAACGGCGCAGAAGCTAAACATGCTTCTGTCCAAGTTGCTGGTGCTGCAGTCACTCCCTCTCAAAGTGGTGGACTCTGCACCTTTCAGAGAACTGATGGTTTGTGCTGAGCCGAGGTGGAGAGTCCCAAGCAGTCATTTATTTTTGAAAAAGGCAGTACCAGCCCTGCACAAATATGTAGAAAAGAAGATGGGCCAGTCCTTGAGCCTGTCGGTGTCTGCCAAAGTGCATGGCAGTGCCGATGTGTGGTGCTGTAACTACGGTCAGGGACAGTTCATGTCCTTTATGGCCCACTGGGTGAATGTGGCTCCTTCACAGCCAAACCAGCATCATGTCACGCGGCTGTTGCCTCCCCATCCTCCACCATGTCTTCAGCATCAACTGCAGGGACAAGTCACAGTGCCCCTCCAGCATAGCACATGTGCAGGTCACCACAGTGTCATGCTGTTCTGCACCTAGTTTGCCTTCAGCGAACGGAGTCACACAGGTGCGGAACTGCTCTGTGTGATTCATCAAAAAATGTAATCCTGGCTTTCTCCGCAACAACTGAAGATCGGAACCATGGTGATCAACAATGGAAAGAAACTAGTGTTGGCACTGCATCAAGGAAGGCTGAGCCATGCTCTCTGCCCGGCACATGTGTTCAATCTGGTTGTAAAGAGGGTCCTGAAGTCTTCCACCCATCTGCAAAAGATCCTAAAAATGGGCAGGAAACTTTGCATGTACTTCAGCCACTCGTACACCGCAAAGCACACCCTCCTTGAGCTTCAGCAGCAGAACAGCATCCCCCAACATAGGCTGATATGTAACGTTTCCACCGGTTGGAATTCCACCCTTCATCTGTTGGACCGGCTATACAAACAGAGAAAAACCATCAATTATGTCTTGATGATGCAAGAGGATAGGTGTTTCCTGTGTTGCGGTTAGCCAGTGGCAGCTCATGTGTGACACCTGCTGTTTGCTCAGACCTTTTGACACAATCCTACGGGATGAACTACGTCATTCCACTGCTTCATATCCTGGTACAGATGGTGGTAACAATGGCTGGTCAGGGCACTGGAGACATAGCACCTAGATCTCACGGACACATGAGCCCCGTGGGCGCTGAACTGGAAGAGTAGGGGGAGGAGGACCCTGTAGCACAGGCAATGTGTAGCGAGATGGGTGGTTTTTCTACTCAGGTGACAGGTGACAAATGGCCCAATGGATGCTCACTTGCTTGCGTAGTGACAGCCAAATTATCACCATTCGGCAGAGGGATGACTTCTGACTCTCAACCTTGTTGGACCTTCGCTACCGGTCCAGAATGGGGGCCTTTTTTGCACCCACTGAGAGTGAGGACAAACTGAACTACTACAGAGACATCCTATGTAGTCAGTTGTCCGCTGCCTATCTGCACCATTATCCATCATCTTGCAGGTCAGACCAGGGGGGCCCTCTGCACTCATGTTCCACTGCCATGGCTGCTGGGGAGGTGTGGCAGGAGCAGTGCCAGCTCCATCAGCAGCAGCCTGAGTCTACAGTCGCTGATGAGTAGCTTTCTTCACCCACATAGTGAAGAAGCTACTCACCAGCAGCAGCAGGTAGACCTGGAGCAGGAACTGAACCAGCAGGTGGTGGCATACTTGGACAGCACCCTGACAGCCTACATTGAAGATCTGCTGGACTAATGGGCTGCCAAAATGGATTTTTGGCCACAACTAGCAGAGTTTGCCCTGGAAAAGCTGTCCTGCCAGTAGTATGGTATTAGAGTGGGCGTTTAGGGGCGGAGCCTGGCCGTTGGCGTGGATGGCTGTGTGAAAGACCTGCTCCTCCACGTCCCAGCATCTACAGCCTTATAAACAGCGGTGACCAGAGCAGAAATGGTCAAGTACGGCAGAGATAGGGGCCTAGATCCCCCTGACACCCCTTGTTCCCACAAGGGCCAGCAGGACATGCAAAAATTCCTGAAAAAAAGAAGCTCTCACTCGCCGGGAGCTGGCGCCAAGATGGTGACGGCGCGCATGAAGGAGGCGGAGGCTGAGGACTCGGGAGATGACAGCGAGCACTGCGCCACGACTGAAGAGCCAGACCCGGCTCCAGTTTCAAAGTCTTTTCTCACCAAGGTCCTCGGCCAAGCACTAGAAAAAGCGCTACGACCGGTCCTGACTGAGCTGGCGGACATCAAGACTGAAATCTTCCAAGTGGGACACAGAGTGGAAGCCCTAGAGCAGGCGACGCAAGACCTCAATTCGCATGCTAATGGAGTGGCTGAATGTCTCAGCGGCCACGCTGAAGAACTTAACAGAGCCTTCTCGCTACTAGAAGATCAGGAAAACCGTATCAGACGGCGTAACATCCGCATAAAGGGCCTCCCCGAGTCTTGGGCAGCTGAATCGTTGCGCAAAGTGGCCATAGAGATATTTACCGACATACTGGATTCGGACTCGGCCGCCTCAATAATAATTGAGCGCATACACAGGGTGCTTAGGCCTCAACCGAAACCAAACGAAAGGCCGAGAGATGTGGTCTGCGGCCTGCTGTCCTTCGTGGACACAGCGAGGGTAATGGACGCAGCCCGCACCAAAGGGCGGATCACATACGGAGACGCTGAAATTGCTCTGTACCAGGACATTGCCCCATCGACACTAGCGAAAAGGCGCATACTAAAGCCCTTGCTAGATTTGCTGAGATCAAGGAAGATTCCATATACGTGGATGTACCCTTTTGGCCTCTCCATCAACAAGAACGGGAAACGTATCATCATCCACACCCCGGAGGACTTGGACAAGGCGTGGGAATTGATCGGAATTCCACCTATTGATATACCTACCTGGCTCCCGGTGAATTACCCGACGATGCTCCCGAAACTGCCACTCCTGGAACCCTGGAGGAAAGTACATCGTGCCAAGTCTGGGAAGGCGATTAAGCATCAGACGGAAGCCATGGACCTTCCACCATGAGGACATTCGCATCAAAATGGGGTTCAGTATCACTGGGACATGGGGGGGTTATGAAGATGATCTCGCCATGTCGATTTATTTACTGCTCTGTGTTTCATCCGCACGGTTAGTTGAGAGTAGGCACAGAGTGGAATTCCTGGCCCTTGATCGCCAGATTTGGGGCGCATAATCAAATTGTATTTCATGCCCTTATTACATACGATTATTACTGTTATGTTTTAATGTTAAGATACTCTTGCTCCAAGTTGACTTTGAGCCCACAGTTAATGGCCGCTCATTGATGTTTTAGAATATTTGCTTGGGAGCGGTGCTGCGCTTGTGGAAGATGGACGCGCGTGAGCCCATGTTAACCCCACTCCGCAATCCTGGAGAGTGTGGTTTAAACTCTGGTTGGTCCTACATCTTGTCTGGACTCCGCGAGCGCAGCATACGAACCATTCAGATTGTTAGCGGCATAAAGTGTATGGATACAGACGAGTATAGTGAACTTGATGCGCATATCTGTACCCTGTTAATACGGGGCGATAAGTATTGTTACCAGTAGTATCGCAGCTAACTTAGCAATATGAAAGTGATACCCCTCAGACACTTACGACTCCCGCTCCTTGTTCTTTGTGTGCCTCTGGGGAGGCTGAAATGAGCAAAAATCTTCCATACTAGGCACCCAAGAGTTGAATTAGTAGGTTTTCGATGACTCATTCCACGGTTCAAATATCAGATTAGCCCATCAAAGGTTGAAACCTAAATACCCATCTAAGACTAGGTATGCACACGCCTGAGATTAGCTCTCATTCTCAAGATACCTGGATTGCCTACCATAAGATTCATAGAAGCATGAGCCTCCATCCCCCCCCCCCCCCCTCCACTCCATCACCCTCTCCACTTATTCCTATACTTCAGACCCCACCTTGCTCTAGCAAGTCCAAGAAAAAGTTCAAAATACATAAGTCACCATACTTTACACTTTGCGCATAGGCTGTGTTGCTTGGGAAACACGTCCAGGCTAACTATATAATTACGTTCACCCCCTAGCTATCTAACTGTTGACGGATAGCTTCTGTTACGATAGCTTACCTACTGGTTTTGAATCCAGTATTTGTTTGATTTGCTGACTGTTACTTCTTTTTACTTCTTCTCTTCTCTCCCCCTTTTCTTTCCCTCTTCTCTTCTTTCCATTATTTCTCTGTCTCAACCTCTCCAACCAGCCCTCTGCCTGACTCTACCCCCTCTTGACACCCACGCCAGATCCATAAAGAGTCTTATAAACAGCTCAAACAGCATTTAACTTTAACCTAGAAACGAACAACACACACCCAAAGATGACAGACATAAAGGTCGCAACATTCAACGTTAAAGGTCTGAATTCACCTCAGAAACGCAGCCAAGTTATGCTTGCTCTTAGGAAGATGGGTTCCCAAATAGTATTTCTGCAGGAAACTCACCTGCGCCAAAAGAAAATGCCAAGGATGCCAAAACGTCCGTTTTCACATTGGTTCCACAGTGTCCAACCTGCTTCTGCTTCCAAAGGAGTAGCTATTGCGATCCATCAATCTATTCCCTTTACCATGATACAGCAACACGCAGATGCAGATGGTTGCCTCTTATTAGTCAAAGGCTTACTAGCAGATCAAAAATTCACCCTAGCTAACTTTTATGTCCCAATCAAGTCCCCTGTACAATGGCTCCTACAAGCCTTAGACACTCTTAAACTCTTTGCTGAAGGGCAGGTTATCTTAGGGGCTGATTTAAACCTAGTGCTAGATCCAGCCATCGACTCATCCTCAACTAAATCCCGAGTGGCACAAAGGCTTCTTAGTAGACTTCACAAGAAACTCCAGGATTTGCGCTTAATTGGTGTCTGGCGAAGTCTTCATCCCACAGATAGGGACTTCTCCTTCTACTCGATTCCACATGGGACATACCAACGTCTGGACCATATACTAACTTCTTCATCTCTTCTTCCCTATTTCAGAGCAGCAGACATTGGTAATATCACCATATCTGATCATGCTCCATGCTTGGCGTCCTTCACCCTCACTTCCCTACCGAAAAGAGACTGGTGCTGGAAGCTAAATGAATCTCTCCTATTCAACCAACTCCATGCGGACCAGGTCAGAACTCAACTAATTGAGTACTTTGCACTTAACTCCTCCACGCACAGCTCGCAACCCATTGTATGGGAGGCCTACAAAGCGTTCATCAGAGGCTGTTTTATCTCCCTAGGCACTAAAGTGAAAAGGGAACAGCAAAAAGAGGTGGATACACTTCTAGCAGATATAGCAACAATTGAGAGGAAGCATAAAGCCTCACTACGAAAGGAACACCAAAACACGTTAATAGAGCTCAGAATTAAACTCCGAAATCTCCTTTGTCAGAGAGTAGCTAAACAAATGATAAATTTCCAGCATAGGGTCTATGCGCATGGTGATAAAGGAGGAAAGTTGATGTCATCCTTACTTAAGAAAGTTAAGAATGTCACGCACATCTCCTCAATTAAGCAGCCGAGCGGCAACCTGACCAAATATACCTCAGAAATAGCTAAAGCCTTTAAAGAGTTCTATTCAACACTATACAATTCACACTAGAAAGGTTCTATTGATGAGGAACTCCAAAGAGAGAACCGCATCAGAAACTTCCTAAACTCCCTTCATCTCCCGACTATCACACCAGAGGACTCAAATTGCCTCGTCAGCCCGATATCAGCTGAGGAGGTAATTAGTACACTCAAAACCTTCCCCCCCGGAAAAAGCCTGGGTCCAGACGGTCTCCCCCTACTTTACTATAAAAAATTTCAGGACATTCTCATTCCTAGGTTTACCGAATTGTGCAATACACTCATGCAGGGGAACTCTCTGCCTAAACAGACGCTCGAATCTCATGTCACTCTGATACCCAAAGAGGGTAAGGACCCCTTGAATTGTGGCAGCTATCGTCCGATTTCCCTCCTGAACCTGGATTTAAAACTATGGGCCAAGATTTTGGCCGGAAGACTAAGTAAGTTCCTGCCAGCTTTGATTGGCAATGAACAATCTGGCTTTATCCAGGGTCGGGAGGGAAAAGATAACTCTCACAGGATATTCCATGCTATACACATGGCACGCAGAAAGAAGCTTCCATTAGCCTTACTAAGCATCGATGCCGAAAAGGCATTTGATAGAGTCAATTGGCTGTTCATGAAATTAACTCTCCAACGCTTTGCCTTCCCAGATGCAGTTATTAGAGCAATATTTACTCTCTATCAAAACCCATATGCCAGGTTGAAAGTGAATGGCACGCTCTCACCATCCTTTGATATAACGAACGGAACTAGGCAGGGATGTCCCTTGTCCCCCTCATTGTTTATCTTAGTAGTGGAGTCGCTCCTGCAATTCGTTAGACAGACCCCAGAAATCTCAGGTGTTAAATATGGTGACAGGGAACTGAAATGCACTGCATTCGCTGATGACTTACTGTTCCTGATAATGGACCCAGAGAAAGGGTTAGATCCATTAGTTGGGAAAATAGCCGAGTACAGCTCCCTATCAGACTTTAAAGTCAATCATTCTAAATCAGAGATACTGAATATCTCCCTTCCCGAATCCAAAACCACTTCCTTGCGGGCCAGGCTCCCGTTTCATTGGACCAAAGGACCAATTAAATATTTAGGGATACTAATCCCCAGGAACATCAACGACCTATACCAACAAAGTTACACCCCTCTCTTAGGGGACATACAGCGTCTGTTACAATCATACAATCTCCCTTATCTCTCTTGGATGGGGAGAAAGAATGTCCTGAAGGCATATGTTATGCCAAAAGTCCTTTATACCATGCAGCTGGTCCCGATATGGCTTCCCAAATCATTCTTTCAGAATATGAAAAGTCTGTTCTCTAAATTTCTATGGAACGGCAGGAAACCCAGGATATCACATGAAATTCTAGTCAGAAGCAAAGAAAAGGGAGGACTAGGCCTGCCAGATGTTGCTTAGTACTATAAAGCGGTACAGCTTAATAGATGGATTGAAATGGCAGAGCCAAAAAGACGTCCAGATGTTCAAGCCATTTGCAGACACAGCGTAGGGAAGGATTTTCAAAAACATCTCTGGCTCCCAGAAAGGAGCATCCTGAATGACAAGAATTTAGACCCATTGTTTAAGGGTCTTTGTGGAGTGTGGAGAGAAACAAAGGGACAACTGACCCATCACCTCTACTACCACTGAGCCTCTTACCAGACTTGTTATACCAGGGCAACTTAGATAAATCGCATATATGGAACCTTACGTCGGTAAAATTAGGAGACATTGCCCCGAATTTTGAAGACTCCATACTGAAAAAGCTACCGAGCTCGGCCACTGAATCCCCAGGTTTCTTCATAGTCAAGCCACATATTAAAGCTGTGTGTGGGGAGTTGACAGCAAAGTACCCTCTCCAAAGGTCCTTGACTGAATTCGAAAAAAGTATCTTGTCACCAGTCTCTGCGGTTAGGAAAGTGTCAAATCTCTACCCGGTGGAGGGAAGTGAGGGTGAAGCTCTGAAGCCGGGTTACATCAGGGAGTGGGAAAAAGAGTTAGATAAGGTTCTGACGACTTCTGAAACAAAACAGATATTAAGAGGTTCTCATGGTTTCTCTAGATGTACACGTTTACAGGAGAACCATTTCAAACTCCTATCAAGGTGGTATAAAACCCCTGACTTTCTGTACAAAAGAGGCCTATCGCCCAACAGGGAATGCTGGAGATGTGGAGAAGGCATAGGGTCTCTGTCGCACATCTGGTGGAACTGCACACTGATCCAGCCCTATTGGAGAGATGTAGAGGCTCTGATTAGGAAACTCGCAACTCCTGAATTTAAGCTCACTTTGGAATCAGTAGTACTTGCGCTCCCAACGCCGCAATACTCCCCCTCAAAAAAGAACTTAGTCTCACATATCATAGCAGCAGCTAAAACATTAATTCCCCTTCATTGGCTGGATACCAACCCTCCATCCGTACATGAAATGTCAGCTAAGGTGACTCAAATTTGCAGATTTGAGGAAATTTCTAGCTGGATCAATAGGACGCATAATAAACTTGCACGAACATGGAGCCCTTGGAGATCTTTGGCGCAGGTGGGCTCTAACAATTCAGACATAACAGGCTGAGGCCCTTGGTATAGACATTGAAAGGCCTCTCCCTTCCCCCCCCCCTCCAGTCCCTCCCTTCCTCCCCCCCCTCCTCTCTCTTTTCTTTACTTCACTTCTATTCTTTTTCCTTATTCCTCTTTCAATCCTATCTCTTTTGTTCGTCCAAACATTATTTGTCGTTATTGTTCATGGCTGGACTGAGAATAACATTAGAACACCGGAGAAAACAAGAAAAGAATATATACCCTCTCCTCCTCTGGACTTAAAATCTCATTCGCCAAGTTTTTTAAGTTATACGTTCGGTCGCATGTATGTAATCTATGTAACTCCAATTACCTGCTATTATACGATACATGTACATGTGCCTTAACTGCTTATAGTGTTATGTCAATCCAATGCAACTTGACTAATTGAATATTTGAAAAAATGAAAATAAAGAATTGATAAAAAAAAAAGAGTGGGCGTTTAGTGCGTCGGGGGCCATAGTTACCCCAAGAAGAGCTCATCTGTCCACCCAAAATGTGGAGAGACTGTTCTTTGTCAAGATGAATCAGGCGTGGATCTGACAGGATTTCCAACCACTATTTCCTGATGCATCAGACTAGATCATCCATTGTGCCACACCAACACTTTTACAAAAGAGACCGCTTAATTCTGGCTACGAGCTAAGTTCATACTTGAGTTATTTGGTCAGTTGCGGCGCCGTGAAGTGTGCAGTGATTCACCTGTCATCTGCATGTCATATGGACTCACAGTATTATTGCACTACCATAAGCAGACTCCCTATGCCTGTTACTGCAAGGCACAGTGTTCTACACCACTATAAAGGCTCTCAGCAGCCAGGCAATAGCAGTTTTTTTTTTACGTAATTCGCCCCAAATATATTCAGATCGAAAAAAAAAAAATTGTACCGGCGATTTTTTTTTTTTTTAAACTAATCTCATCTCTAGTTAATAAGCCCTTGTTAGGTCCCATTTAGTAGTTCCTGAGACCACATGGAAGGTGAGCTTTTAAAATCTGTTCACATGCTGTGGTGCTGCATGGCAGCTGTTGTGGCTGTGGTGCTGTGCCTGTGGGTTGCTGCTGCCCAGTCCCATTTCGGCTTAGTCTTACAGCAGGCGTGGTGTTGCAGTGATGGCAGTCGCCATGTGGTGCTACACGATTTTCAAATATGTGCCCACTCATAGAGGCAACCTTGGCTTGGAGAGTGGACCTATGCATTTTGATCCCTCGTGTGTGCAATGTAGATTATGGCTTGGTATACTATTATTTACACTGAGCTGCTTTTTTCTCTTTTTTAAAATTTCATCTGATGAGAATAATTTGCTGAAATTAGATGTGCTCCCTGGTAAAAGGGAATGCTCCCGAAACAGTGTAGCAGCACAATCTGTGCTTTTTCTACCTCCGTGAGTTTTGTTTTTTTTTTAAATATATTTTTATTATTTTTGATTCAATCAAGATAAAATGATTGCATACAATCGGTGTGAGACATATCAAAGTGTCACACCTTTCATCTTATAATCACAGACGTGACAAATACATCACAAAGAATCAACAGAAACATGAACGTAAACATGTGGACGGCTACGTTTTACATCATCTAAATCCACTGCAAGTAGGTTGTGAGTCAATCAACTAATCCATAGATCACAAGATACACTATCATGCATGAAGCGATCCAGGGCTTCCATAACAATATAAAATTGCGGTAGGATCTGTTCTCCCACGCCGACATCTCTTCAAACCTGCAAATGGAGTCAATTTTGTTAAACCAATGCTCGGTAGTGGGGAGATCATGTGACAGCCAATATCTAGGTAGCAGTAGTCGGGCTGCAGAAAGTAGCTTTTTGAACAACTGCAGTGGTAAAGAACCAGGCATTTGGGTATGTAGGCCCAGGAGAGCCAGTTTAGGGCAGAGAGTGAAGGAAGAGTTACATATTAGATTACAGTTTCTAAATGTGTTGGACCACCATTCCGTGATTAGTGGACATGTCCACCAAATATTGGATTTTGTACCAGTTTTCCTGTATTCTGACGCACCTGGAAGAAGAGTGGGGCTCAATAAATATGCGAGAACGGTCTTCTGCCGTAAATGGGGAACCTAGGTCTTTCTCCCAAGAGCCTATGAAGGATGGATTGGGCATATTAACAGGGAGCATAAGTTTCCTATAGATGAGAGAGATAAGTTTACGGGGTGGTGGGTTGATACTGATGAGGCTCTCAAACCACGACAGAGGCCTGAGCAAATCACTAAACCTAATATGTTTAGATATAAAGGAGCGAAGAAATGCTATGATGGACATGGGGGGGGATGGTAATGTTAAGAAGGTTTATGACATCATGTTGGTCTTTCAAGTTGCCATCGTCCTTAAAGAGGGACCTCACTAGGATTGTGGAGTTTCTAAGCGAGAGTGGGATACTTTGTACGAGTTCTTTCGGAGCCATTCCGAAAAGGTCTCTCACTTGTATAAGGGGAGAGGGTAAGGGAACGGCTAGGTTCGATTCTTGTAATTTTTTCCAAGCGTTTAGTGTAGCTGTAATGACTAGGTCTTGTCGAACCTGAGATAAATGTGGCCTGACGGGGAGAATTAGAAGGACCCTAAATGAGGATAGGAAAGTGGAAGACTCCATTCCTACCCAGGATTTAGACGAAGGCTCTCTAAACCAGTCTACCTGTTCTAGTCAGTAAGCAGGCCATATTATACATCTCTGGGTCTGGAAGATTTATACCCCCCGCAATTTTAGGTCTCTGAAGGACATTATAGCTAATACGAGGTTTCCTCTTGTTCCAGATAAAACTGCGTATATGTTTATTGAAGGATTGGAAGTAGGTGCCGGCGATGGGAATTGGGAGGACCTGTTGGAGGTAATTGAGCCTTGGCATAACCAATGAGGTGAATAGGTTCTTGCGGCCAAACCAAGAGAGTGTTGGAAGATATAAGTTATCATTTGAATTTGCATAGAGTGTAGGAGAGGGGTATAATTAAGATTGAATAAGTTGGAGGGATCTGGGCTAATTTTGACCCCTAAATATGTGATGGTAGGTGAATTCCAATTAAAAGGGGATATTGATGCCAGTTTGTTCTTAGTAAGCGTAGACAGGCCTATTGCTAATACATGTGACTTATTTCTATTGATTTTAAGGTTGGACAGTGGGCTAAAAGTTTCCAAATGAGCGTAAATGCGGGGTAAGGAGGTAGCTGGATTGGTTGCCATGATTAAAAGGTCATCGGCAAAGGCGGCTACTTTGTGGTTGTGGCCACCCAAATCCAAGCCTTTTATCAGAGGGTCTTGTCGGAGGGATTGTAAGAGGGGTTCCATAGTTAGGACAAAGATCAGGGGAGAGAGAGGGCAGCCCTGTCGCGTGCCGTTTCAGATAGGGAAGGGGGTGGAAAAAGTGTCATTCACCAGCACCGATGCCGAGGCTTTTTGATACATAGAAAAAATTGACTGGATAAATGGTCCGGGGACCCCGAAATGCTGTAGAGCTAACCTCATAAAGTCCCAGTTGACTCTATCAAATGCTTTTTCGGCATCGGTGCTGACAAGGACTAAGGGACGGGCATTTCTTTTTGCATATGAGATGGCGTTTATTACTCGCACTGAGTTATCCTTCCCCTCTCTCCCGACAATAAAGCCGGTCTGATCCTTATGTATTAGAGAAGGGAGGAGTGGGGAAAGACGGATGGCAAGGATTTTAGCCATTAATTTGAGGTCCAGGTTTAGCAATGATATGGGGCGATAGTTCCCACAATGAACTGGGTCTTTGTCTGCTTTGTGAATGATTGTGATGTGTGCTTTCGTCATGTCTTGGGACATGGGAATGCCCTTAAGGGATTGGTTAAAGAGTGAAAGTAGGTGAGGAGCGAGGAGATCTTTAAATGTGCGATAGTAGATCGCCGTCAAACCATCAGGACCTGGGGCTTTGTTTTTTGGCAGCTTATTTATAGATTCCAATACCTCTTGAAGCGTAAATGGGGCTTCTAAAAGAGCACTTTGGGATTCACTTAGTTTGGGGAGGGATAAGGAGTGAAGAAGTTTCTGGGTTGCCTCAGTGTGGGCAGAGGGTTGCATGTTCGGGGAGTCCAAGTGGATGTTGTATAGCTTATGATAAAATTTCTGGAATTGGGATGCTATTTCTTCAGTTGTATAGGCAAAGTCTCCATTTCCAATAGAGATTTTATCAATGCGGTTATGGGATTTCCTCTGTTTAATCCTGTTCATCATAAACCTAGAGGCCTTGTCTCCGTGGGCGAAAAATTTAAACTGGGAATTTAGGAAGAATTTGGCTGAAGTGGTGTTTAGGAGGTTTTTTAAATCGGAGCGTAATTTTGTGAGTTCATTTAAATGCACGTCAGACAAGGTGTTTTTATGTTGGGCCTCTAGTTTCCCAATCTGTTTAAGTAGGGTGTCAATTTGGATTGATCGTAGTTTTTTAGCATAGGAGCCTAGACTGATAAATTGACCTCTTATGAAGGCTTTATGAGTGTCCCAAAGTAGGTTGGGAGAGGTGTCAGGGAGAGCATTTATGGAGAAAAAATCTTTCAGGGCTTTGCTCAATTTTGAGATATACTCCGGGTTTGAGAGGAGTTGCTCATTGAGCCTCCATCTAAATGTTTTAGGAGGTGGGTCTATAAGGGAAATGGAAATGAAGATCGGTGCGTGGTCTGACATATGAATGGAGTCGATACAAGGGTCTTTGCATTTTAGGATAAGGTCTTTGGGTACTAGTAAGTAATCTAGTCTCTGATACGACCCGTGTAGGTTCGAATAAAAGGAGTAATCTCTTTCTGTAGGGTTTAGCAATCTCCAAACGTCGACCAAGTTAAGCTCCGCTGATGAGTTAGCAATTAATCTTAATGCTCGTTTAGAGAGGGCGGATTTATTTGATGAGGAATCTAGGAGCGGGTTCAGGGCAACATTAAAGTCTCCGCCAAGGATCAGTACTCCCTCCTGAAAGGCTAGTACTTTCGGCATAAGATCTTTAAACCAGGAGGCTTGATCGACGTTTGGGGCATATATATTTATGAATGTAAACATACATTTATCAATATATCCCTTCAGGAACAGAAATCTACCATCTGTATCCTGCTGATGAGAGCAGTACTGGAAATTGACATTTTTGTTAAAGCCTATACTAACCCCTCTGGATGCAGAGGAATTAGAACCGCAGTGAAACCATAAAGGGTAGTTAGAGCGAGATAGGTCGGGATACTTGTTGAATTTAAAATGGGTTTCTTGTAATAGTAAAACCTGTCATGGTCTTACCTCCTTGCTGTTCCCTTCGTTTGACATGTGCTGGCGGCCATCTTGGTTTCTGGGTTTTCTTGTAGCCTCCCACCCTGCGGCTCCTCCTTCCCACTGGGAGGAGCTGGATGCCCAGCTCATATATATAGGAGGTCTGTGGCTTCAGTTCCTTGCTTGGTCCGCCTGTGTTCACATGCTTCCAAGACTGCTGCTGCTTCTGGTTCCTGATCCTGGCCTCGTCTGACTACCCCGTTGGTTCCTGATTCCGGCTTCGTCTGACTACCCCGTTGGTTCCTGATTCCGGCTTCGTCTGACTACCCCGTTGGTTCCTGATTCCGGCTTCGTCTGACTACCCCGTTGGTTCCTGTTCCTGGCTTCGTCTGACTACCCTTCTGGTTCCTGACCTCTGTCTCCGCAAGACCCTGCTTCGGTTTAGCCATCCGTTCGGACTTTGCTTACGGCTTGCTCTTCAATAAAACCTTCTTATTTTCCACTTATCTCTTGTTGTACGTCTGGTTCATGGTTCCATGACATTAGGACCAAGCCATGAATTCTGACGGTACAGGGCCACCCTCGCTACCTACGCTGGTTGCCAGACTTGATCAGCAGGATCACCTGTTGGGTCGGTTCGCTGTGGCGTTGCAAACCCTGCTTGAACGCACGGCTCATTTAGCTTCCGTTGCCGATGGGTCGGTTGTCGCTCCTGGGCCCGCTCCTACTGCCGCTCCGGTTGTTGCGCCAGAGTCTACCCTGACACCTGTTGCTGCGCCTGTGGTGTTTCAGGGTATGACCGGTTCTGCCCCCCTTCCACAGCGCTTTGGGGGAGAGCCAACTCAGTGCCGAGGTTTCCTTAACCAGGTGGGCATTTACTTCGAGTTGCTGCCACATGCCTTTCCTACTGAGAGATCAAGGGTGGGCTTCTTGATCTCGCTGCTCTCGGACAAGGCCTTGGCCTGGGCCAGCCCTTTATGGGAGAACAACAATCCGGTGGTTGCCGAGTTTTCCGGTTTTGTTGCTTCTCTTCGGAAGGTATTCGATGTGCCGGCTCGTGCTGCCTCTGCTGCGAAGCTCCTTATGTCCATCAGACAGGGTTCACGATCCGTAGCTGAATACGCCATTGAGTTTCGTACCCTGGCAGCAGAGGTGGGCTGGAATAATGAGGCTCTGGTCGCTGCTTTCTCTCATGGTCTCTCGGATGCCTTGAAGGATGAGGTTGCAGCTAAGGACCTACCAGTGGAGCTCGAGTCTCTTATTTCTTTCCTGATTTTGATTGACACCAGACTCAGGGAGAGACCTTCCTTTAAGGAGAGCCTGCGGAGGCCTCCTAACAGATTGGCGCCTACGTTTGCTGTCCCACCCGTGCCTCCCTCTCCTCCCACGCCTCCTGGGGATGACTTGTCTGGGGGTGAACCCATGCAGCGGGGGTTTGCTCGCCTGTCTGAGGGGGAGAGGGTACTCCGGAGACGCGAGGGCCGATGCATGTACTGTGGTCTCGGTGGGCATTTTTGGTTGGCATGTCCGAACCGTCCGGGAGAACGCTCGCACCTGAGGTCCTGTCGGGGGCAGATCTTGGGTGGAGTCTCCTCGTCCCCGGTTTCCCGTGTTGACAAACCACTGATCACGGTTGTCCTCTCCTGGGTCGGGGGCTCGGTGACGACCCAGGCGTTGGTGGACTCTGGTGCTGGTGGTTTGTTCATTGATAGAGTGTTCGTTGCCGCCAATTCCATTCCTCTGCAGCCTCGAGGTTCCCCACTGGCTCTTGAGGCGATAGACGGCAGACCCCTTCTGCCGCCACACGTGACTCATGAGCCGCTTTCAGTGGGGCTAGCCATTGGTGCCGTTCACAGAGAGTCGGTCTGTCTCCAGGTTATTTCGTCTCCACACTACTCGGTGGTCTTGGGGTACCCCTGGCTCCAGAAGCATAATCCGACTTTCGATTGGAGATCGGTCGAGATCCTCTCGTGGTCACCACAGTGTGGGGCTAGTTGCATCCATGGGCCTGTCAAGTTGCTGTGTACTTCCTCGGACTCTCTGTTGCCTCCTGAATACGAAGAGTACCGGGATGTATTCGATAAGGTGCGCGCGGTTGCCCTACCTCCGCACCGCCCATACGATTGTGCCATAGAGTTACAATCCGGTGCCGTTCCTCCTCGTGGCAAAGTCTATCCACTGTCGGTAGCGGAGAATGAGGCCATGGAGGAGTACGTGAAGGGAGGCGCTTTCACGCGGACACATTCGCAAATCCTCGTCCCCGGCAGGGGCTGGATTTTTCTTTGTGAAAAAGAAGGGCGGCGAGTTGAGGCCTTGCATCGATTACAGGGGTCTCAATCGCATCACGATCAAGAACGCTTACCCGATACCCTTGATTTCCGAGCTGTTCGATCGCCTCAAAGGGGCCACGGTCTTTACCAAACTCGACCTGAGGGCGGCATATAACCTGGTAAGGATCAAGGCGGGCGATGAGTGGAAGACCGCGTTTAACACCAGGACCGGTCATTATGAATCCTTGGTTATGCCCTTTGGGTTGTGCAATGCGCCCGCAGTCTTCCAGGAATTCATCAACGATGTTTTCCGTGACCTGTTGCAGCAGTGTGTGGTGGTCTATTTGGATGACATCTTGGTATATTCTGCATCCATGGAGGCCCACATTCTGGATGTCAGACGAGTGTTGCAACGCTTACGAGAGAACAAGCTGTTCGGTAAGCTTGAGAAATGCGAATTTCACCGATCCCAGGTAACCTTCTTAGGTTACATCATTTCCGCTGAGGGGTTCTCCATGGATCCTGAGAAGGTTTCGGCTGTCTTACAGTGGCCCCAGCCCAGTGGGCTTCGTGCCCTGCAGCGCTTTTTGGGCTTCGCCAATTATTATCGGAAGTTCATCAGGGACTTTTCCATGCTAGCCAAGCCTCTCACGGATCTGACCAGGAAGGGCAGTAATCCTCAGGTCTGGCCGCTCGAGGCCATCCGAGCTTTTGAGGCTCTAAAGTCCGCCTTTGTGTCGGCTCCGATTCTGTCGCATCCCAACCCTGGGTTGCCTTTTGTCCTCGAGGTGGACGCGTCTGAGACGGGAGTAGGCGCCCTCCTGTCTCAGCGTAGAACACCAGAGGGTCCTCTGCTTCCTTGTGGGTTTTACTCCCGGAAACTGTCTTCCGCGGAGTGCAACTATCAGATTGGTGACAGGGAGTTATTGGCCATCGTGCAGGCCCTTAAAGAATGGAGGCACTTGCTCGAGGGCTCGGTGGTTCCGGTTCTCATCCTGACGGACCACAAGAATCTGACCTACCTCTCTGAGGCCAAGAGATTGACACCACGTCAGGCCAGATGGGCTCTGTTCTTGTCACGTTTTAATTACGTGGTCTCCTACCTACCCGGCTCCAAGAACATCAGAGCGGATGCCTTATCACGGCAGTACTCCGAGCTGTCCGGGGAGGAGTCGATTCCGACTACGGTCATACCCCCGAATCAGATCCTGGCCGCTATTCGCACCAGCCTGACTTCTCCTCTGGGTGAGCAGATTTTGGCGGCTCAATCTGGTGCTCCCTCTGGGAGACCCAACGGCAGATGTTTTGTGCCTGAGGAGTTGCGCACTCGGTTGTTGCGAACCTACCATAACTCCAAGGCCGCGGGGCACCCTGGAAAGAATCAGCTGTCCTGGGCAGTTTCACGTCTGTTCTGGTGGCCTTCTCTACGTTCCGACATCGCCGCATATGTAGCGGCATGCTCCGTTTGTGCCCAGAGTAAGTCCCCTCGGCACCTTCCGTTGGGCCTTTTGCAACCCATAGCCACCGGGGAGCGTCCATGGTCACACCTGGGGATGGATTTCATTGTGGACCTCCCTGCATCCCGAGGCCATACGGTCATTCTCATGATTGTGGATCGGTTTTCCAAAATGTGCCACTGTGTTCCTCTCAAGAAGTTACCCTCTGCACAAGAGTTGGCCTCGATTTTTGCCAGGGAGGTCTTCCGGTTGCACGGTTTGCCCAAGGAGATTGTGTCGGATCGGGGGAGTCAGTTTGTGTCCAGGTTCTGGCGCGCCTTTTGCTCCCAGTTGGGGATTCATCTCTCTTTCTCCTCGGCCTACCACCCTCAGTCCAATGGGGCCGCAGAACGATCCAATCAGGCCTTGGAGCAATTCCTTCGTTGCTATGTCTCCGATCACCAAGACAATTGGGTTGACCTCCTGCCTTGGGCTGAGTTTGCCAGGAACACGGCGGTGAACTCTTCCTCTGGGACGTCTCCCTTCATGGCCAATTATGGGTTCCAACCTGCCGTGTTACCGGAGGTATTCTCTCCCCAGGATATTCCGGCTGTGGAGGATCACCTTTCCGTCCTACGTGCTTCTTGGGTACAGATCCAGAGGTCCCTTGAGGTCTCTGCGCAGCGCCAGAAACTCCAGGCTGATCGCAGACGAGCGCCCGCTCCTTCCTACCAGGTCGGAGACCGCGTATGGTTGTCCACCCACAACCTCAACCTTCGAGTGGCCACTCCCAAGCTGGCGCCTCGCTTTGTTGGTCCCTTCCGAGTGCTTCGCAGGGTAAACCCGGTAGCCTATGCCCTTGCGCTTCCTCCTGGCATGCGGATCTCCAACGTGTTTCATGTCTCCCTGTTGAAGCCACTGGTGTGTAATCGTTTCACTTCCTCGATTCCTCGGCCTCGTCCGGTCCAAGTGGGCAATCGTGAGGAGTATGAGGTGAGCAATATCCTGGACTCACGCCTGGTCCGCGGTCGGGTGCAGTTTTTGGTCCATTGGCGTGGTTATGGTCCAGAGGAGCGTTCCTGGGTTCCCTCCGCAGATGTCCATGCTCCTGCTTTGCTCCGAGCCTTCCACGCACGCTTCCCTCAGAAACCGTTCCTTACTCCGCGGAGGAGGGGCCCTTGAGGGGGAGGTACTGTCATGGTCTTACCTCCTTGCTGTTCCCTTCGTTTGACATGTGCTGGCGGCCATCTTGGTTTCTGGGTTTTCTTGTAGCCTCCCACCCTGCGGCTCCTCCTTCCCACTGGGAGGAGCTGGATGCCCAGCTCATATATATAGGAGGTCTGTGGCTTCAGTTCCTTGCTTGGTCCGCCTGTGTTCACATGCTTCCAAGACTGCTGCTGCTTCTGGTTCCTGATCCTGGCCTCGTCTGACTACCCCGTTGGTTCCTGATTCCGGCTTCGTCTGACTACCCCGTTGGTTCCTGATTCCGGCTTCGTCTGACTACCCCGTTGGTTCCTGATTCCGGCTTCGTCTGACTACCCCGTTGGTTCCTGTTCCTGGCTTCGTCTGACTACCCTTCTGGTTCCTGACCTCTGTCTCCGCAAGACCCTGCTTCGGTTTAGCCATCCGTTCGGACTTTGCTTACGGCTTGCTCTTCAATAAAACCTTCTTATTTTCCACTTATCTCTTGTTGTACGTCTGGTTCATGGTTCCATGACAAAACCGAGGCCTGTTTCTTCTTCATAAAAGAGAAAATTTGGCATCTCTTAGAGGGCGAATTAAAGCCTTTCACGTTATACGATGCAACTTTTAGATTAGCCATTTCTCAGAAAAGAGGAGCATCCCGATCGATCTGGCCACAGATATCTGATAACCCCAGCCATTCACAGTACAGTATTGAAACATCTGGCAGTGAGGTCGACCTACATGAGAAAATGCAGCATATCCACAAAAACAGGGAAACATAAGGGGTAATAACCTAATAACAGTGGCCTGAAGCCAGTATAGTAAAAACTGGTGCGCGCATGCGCAGTACGACCAGAGGTCAATTGTAGGGGTAGTGAGTTCTATGATAGCCGCCCTGTAGAAGAAAACAACGAGTAAATCTTCGGGTCGGTGACGCTTCCTGGGATAATCGGTAAGTCGTCAGTACTTATATCATGGTTAGATCATTTAAACCAGAGGGAGAGAGAGAGACATTAGATATTGAAGAGAAGGATAGCGGAGGGGACAGTGATCGGGACGGAGAGCATATAGAGACAAGAGGATGGGGAGAGAATGTAAGATCAGCTGAGGGGGGATAGCGAGAGCACATAAGGGATTTAAACAAGCCAGAGAAGTCCATGGATACTTAGTTATCCATAGTTAGGCGTCTCGGAGTGGAGAAGGAGGCATCTCTTCTTTGCTTGTTAGGTTTGGGGGTGCGTTGTTTCTCCCATCTGTCCATCACTGGAAGAATCGGGAGGGAGGAGAGATCCCGCACTGTCTCCCAGTTTTGGATCGCAAGTGGATCGATGTTTAGATGAGCATACACTTGGTCCAGGTCTTCATAAGAAGTAACGGACAGCCGACGTCCCTCATAGAAGAAGGAAATGCCGAACGGGAAGGACCATCTATACTGGACTCTATGGGCTCTAAGCCAGTCGGTGAATGGTTTCAGCAATCTCCTTTTTTGGAGAGTTGTTTGGGCTAAATCTTGGAAGATAGTTACTGCATAACCGTCCCATATGAGTTCACTGGTCTGCCAAGCTTTGCTGAGGATAGCTTCTTTAACCGGGAAAGCTAGGAACTTGCAGATTACGTCTCTCGGAGGGGCATTAGTGGCTGGTTTAGGTCTCAGGGCTCTATGAGCTCTTTCCAGGATGACCTCGTGTGCCGATTCCGGTCCCAAGAGGGATAAGCAGATCTGTATAACGGTATTTGGGACGTCATCGGGTGAGACCGATTCTGGTATTCCACGGAATCGCAGATTGTTTCGTCTGCTCCTATTTTCCTGGTCTTCCAGGCCACAGTATAGAGCATTAAGATTCGTCTGTATGACTTGCAAGTGCTGTGAGACCGCTTGCTGATGATTTATAATTGCGGCTTGAGAGTCCTCCAGGGCTTCTACCCTCCTCCCGATCTGCTTGATGTCCTGCTTAATTGTGGAGAGATCTGAGCTGATGGGGTCAAGAGCTTCAGATAGGGTAGATCTGAGCGTGTCTTTAAAGTAGGATCTGGATAAGGGGAGGACATTTAAGTCCTCTTCTCCCTCTGCAGCGGCCTCAGGTTGTTCATTTTGTGTTCTGCTGCTTGAGCGCGGGGAGACAGGCGCCATCTTGCCTTCTCTGGCCACATACGCCGAGGCAGCCTTCTTGATAAATTTATCCATTTCTCCTTTAGTGGCTGCAGCCTTTTGTTGCTCAGATCCTTCTTGAGGTTTAGATCCACCGATTTTGACCATGATGGCTTCTGAAAGCTGTAAATCCAAGCTGTTAGGGCGATTCCTCACACGGAGCTAAGCACTCACACAGCCATTCACTGCCGACGCTGGATCCGCCCCCTACCTCCGTGAGTTTTGTCCATTATGGACTTGGTGTTACTGACTTGGATTTCTATTGGTTATGTCAGTTTTTTACTTGTATGTAAAATCCAAAGTTAAATGAATTTATCAACATCTTTGTCATACAGTATGTTGTTTCTAAAATGGGGTCATGTTTTGGGGGGTTCAAACTGTCAGACAGTGCTATATAAATAACCAAACCAGGCCTCAAATGCACATAGTGTTCTTTCTCTTTTGAACCTGACAGTGTTCCCATATAGGATTTTCTGATCACATATGACGTATTGCTAGATTCTGGAGAAAATGGGTAAGACATTGAGTATATGTGTATTCTTTCTCCCTTTACTCGTGAAAATAAAAAATCTAGGGCTAAGGCAACATTTTATTGGAATACATTTAATTTTAATTTTGACATCCAGATGTTTCTAAATTCTGTGAAAAGCATATGGGATCAAATCACTAATTACACCCATTAATAATTTCACGGTGAGTGACGTGATGACGTAGAGGACGTCGCGCTCTCCGCCTCCCCACGGCTCAGCTGTCCCGCTGCTTTGAACATGCTGGCATTCTCGTGCCGAACCTTCCCCGCACCCTCTCTATGACCGTGTGTTAAGCGCTATCGCGCTACAGCGCTACTGCCTCTCGTCTACAGCCTACTACGCTACTGCCACCGACTGCTGAGCTCGGACGTGGGGGCCTGCTTTTAGCTTATTGCCGATCCTGCCGCTCCTGCCGCTTCCTCCTCTCCTACCCTCCGTGCCGTCGTGAACAGTTCGCTATGTGGAGTTCTTCCGTGGAGTGCGTCTCCGGTCCCTGTTGATCTGCTGCTCCCCTCCTGGTGTCAGTGTGAGTAACACCTCTGTGTTTCCCTTACCCGATGGTTTGTTGGACAAGCTGACAAGTTGAAGAATCATACCTAGGACTGCTGCCGATTCTCCTTGCTCTCTCCTCATGTTATTGTACATGACCTGGCCCTCTCCTCGTGTTTTCAGCTTTTCCCGATTTGTTCCCTCTCCTCTTTGATGTCGTGGTGACTAACCTCCCTATGATTGTTGACTTTAACTAACCCTGAGTGGAGATCGATAAGTTACTGGAGGACTCTTCAGGGGGCTTGTATGAAGTCCATGATATATTTAACCCCGTTTTGTGCCTTTAGATTTTGTCCAGATTTTGTCCAGTATTTTTGATTATTATTTTCCCCTTTTTTCCTCTATACTGCTGGGACTAATTCTATTGACCCTACTCTGACAGGCTGCTGGTGTCAATATTTTTGGGGAAAAAAAAAAAAAAAAGTGAGGTGCCTATGATTATAAAAGAAGTGAACTATAGAATATAAAGCATAAGGTGGAAAAGGGGAAAAAAAAAAAAAAAAAGGAGGAGAAAGACTATAAAGAAGAGTGGACAAAAAAAAAAAAAGGAGGGGGAGAGGGAGAGAGAGTGAAAGAAAAAAAAAAAAGGGAAGAAGGGAAAAAAAAAAAAAGGAAAGAAAGGGGAAAAAGAGGAAAAGAAAACAAGAACAAACAAGAAGGGAGTGAAAAAAAAAAAAAGGGGGGAAAAAAAAAAAGAAGGAAAAGAGAAGGGAAAGAAGGAGAGCGAAGAAGAAGAGATATATACTCAAAAGGAGAGAAAGAGGCGGAACAAGGGGAAAGAAAGAAAAAAGAGGGGAAAAAAAAAAAAAAAAAAAAAAAAAAAAAAGCAGGAATAAGTTATGGCTCCAAAAGCTAGTAGGCGCTCGACTGATCTCTCAAGTCAGAAACACGGGTCTAAAACTGTAGAAGCAACAAAAATAGACCAGTTCCTGAGGTCTCCGAGGGTTAATACGAGGGGCGGACAAAAGGAACTTGTCACAAAAAAAAATGATGACTCAGAGATGACTGAGTTAGAAACACAAAAAGCTGCTAGATACCCCGAAGAAGAAGACGGTATAATGGGGGAAGTTATCCCTAATGACAATTCCTCTCCGCTAGAAGAAATACTCCTAGCGGTTAAACAGAACGGGGATTTAATACAGGCGGTCACAACCCAACTTGGGTTTATTCAAGTTGATGTGGGACTAATAAAAGATGATTTGTCAAAAATGCGAGACAGAGTCAACATCCTTGAGAGTTCCGTCACCCTTATACAGAATGAATCCAAAAAAATAAATACGGAAGTCTCCACATTTAAATCAGAATATAACCTTTTGAAGAAAAAGGTAGCGGACCCTGAGGATAGGTCACGAAGATACAATGTGAGAATAATAGGGATTCCAGAGGGTGTGGAAGAGAAAAATCCAACCCAATTCATACAGAAGTTAATCCTTGAGAACTTTGGGAAAGAGTCATTTTCTTCTCTTTTTAAGATTGAAAGAGCTCATCGGGTCCCAGGGGGAAAACCAATTCCAGGGAGACAACCTCGGACATTCCTTGCTAAGCTATTGACTACCGGGGACAGAGATATCCTCCTGAGAAGGGCGAGGGAATCCCCACCGGTTGTATATAACGGGATTAGACTGGCCTTTTTTCCCGATTTTTCTAAAGATATACAAGAAAAGAGACGCACATTTATGATTGTTAAAAAGAGGCTAAGAGAAAGGGATATTAAATATTCTCTCATATTCCCAGCCAAACTGCGGATTGTTTTCAATGATAAAACTCTTTTTTTTGACACCTCAGAAGAAGCCGCGGACTGGCTTGATCGAAATAATCGATAATTCAATTGGGTTATGATCTGGCGGGAATAATCAGTACTATAAGGGGCTTACACCCCTAAATGTATTTTCCTTTGCTTCCTAATGGGGGTGGCTGAGTGGGGGGAGTGTGGGAGGGATGGTCATAGGAAAGAAATCTACTACAATATGTGGTGGATTGCCTGTAGGAGGGGGGTGAGGGGAGGGGGGGTGGGGTTGGGCTGTGGTGCGTCAAAGTAGGTGTGGTTTCCCTTCTTTTAGTCTATTTATTTTTTTTTTTTATGTTTTCCTCTCTCCTGTTTCTCCATTTAACCATTGTTGATGATGCTGACTAGAATTATTGCTTGGAATATACGTGGTTTGGGGGATAGAGGTAAGAGACAAGCGGTTTTTGACTTGACTCAGGCCCATTTACCAGCAATAGTATGCCTGTTAGAGACCCACCTCACTGAGGAGACCACTAGAGTGGTCGACAGGGGATGGGCTTCGCACACGTATCATTCTACCCTCTCCAATTACTCGAGAGGTGTTACGGTGTTGATACATAGACTTATTGATTTCGTTTGTGAGGCATCCTCTGTCGACCAACAGGGGAGATTTATTTTTTTATATTGTAGGTTAGGGGGGAAGATATGTATTTTGGCCTTTGTCTATATCCCACCGCCATTCTCCTTTTCGGTTCTTAATTCTCTTTTATTATTCATGGATAAATGGCCAGAATGTCCAACATTGATTATTGGCGACTTTAACTGTGTCATCGATCCTCTACGTGACAGGGTTTCTACGAGTGCCAGGAGTGACAGTCCGGTCCAGGGGTCTCCCCTGGCACGGTTTTGCCTGGAGGCTGGATTTGAGGATGCTTGGGAACATCTGGGACAGGGGAAAAGGGTTTTTTCATGCTTTAGTAAAGCAGGTAGATCGTTGTCCAGAATAGATCTTGTATTGATAAATAGTAAACATGTGAAACTGATAAAGCGAATGAAATATGAAACAAGGTCAATATCTGATCACTCTCCGCTATTACTTGAATTATGCTTATCTCAGGAAAGATATACACCAAAACCTCCCTTTAGACTAAATCCTTATTGGCTATCAGTTATAAAGACACATGAAATAATTCGAAATGAAATAGGCCGATTCTGGGATATTAACTATGGCTCAGCAAAAATTCAAGTGGTATGGGATACCTTTAAGGCGTATATGAGGGGATTGATGGTTAGTAATATCGCGAACATTAGAAGGGAATATGGAAAAAAACAGAAAAATCTAGAAGAACATGTAGTGTTGGCGACAGAATCCTTTCACATGAACAAGACGGAGAAGAACAGGGAAAATATGCAAAGAGCCACACAAATATATGCTAAGTTTTTATTGGATAAGGCCCAACAGAACCTTTTCTTTAAAGGGCAAAAATATTTTACAGAGTCAGGGCGACCTGGTAAACTCCTCTCCAGAGTAATCTCCAATCAACAACCCAAAAAACATATAGATAAGGTTCGATTGAGTGATGGTAGGATAGTCACCAGACAGGGCCCGGTGGAGAAGGCCTTTCTTGATTACTTCCTTGATCTGTATAAAGCTGACTCCAACATTACAGATGATAAGATAGATTTCTATCTAGATAGGATCAATTTTCCAACTATTACTGAGACGCAAAAGAAAGCACTAGAATTGGAGGTCTCAATTCAGGAACTTGAGGGAGCTATTAAACTATGTTCAGTTAACTCCACTCCTGGTTCAGACGGGCTTCCATATGAATTTTATAGTAAATATGGGGACTGTATTCTTCCCAGACTGTTGGAGGTCTTTGCTGAATCAATGGAGGATGGGATGCTGCCAGACTCAATGATGGAGGCTACAATAATATTAATTCCAAAAAAAGGCAAGGACCCTTTAGATTTAGAATCTTATAGACCAATTTCACTGCTCAATGCAGATGTAAAGCTTCTTGCGAGGGTCCTGGCTACAAGGCTTTCTA
The DNA here is from genome assembly GCF_014858855.1 of Bufo gargarizans. Taxonomy (NCBI): domain Eukaryota; kingdom Metazoa; phylum Chordata; class Amphibia; order Anura; family Bufonidae; genus Bufo; species Bufo gargarizans. Next base: position 174,267,424 of record NC_058085.1, read on the forward strand.
GGGTCATTTCCTCCATTGTCCATCCGGATCAGAGCGGTTTTATCCAAAATAAGGGTACACATCATAATTTACATCGGCTCTTTTCTAATATTCAGGCCCCTGGGGGGACCGCCCGCTCCATCCTGTCATTGGATGCCTCTAAGGCCTTTGACAGGGTGGAGTGGCGTTTCCTCTGGAAGGTTCTTGCCAGGATGGGCTTTGGAGAAAGGTTTATACGTACTCTTAAGCTACTGTATAGATCTCCAAGGGCAAAACTGAGTCTTAATGGAATCCTGAGTAGTAGTATTGACTTAAACAGAGGCACCCGGCAGGGCTGCCCATTATCTCCCTTGTTATTCGATATTTATATCGAACCCCTTGCGATGGCCATCAGGCAGGATGATCAGGTTAAAGGATTCGGTACGTTAGGAACACAAGACCGTATCTCATTATATGCAGATGATGTTCTGTTTTTTATAGACCATACGGAAATTACTCTTCCTAGGATTATTCAAATGGTTAAAGTATTTGGTGAGGTGTCTGGTCTTCTTATAAACTGGGCCAAGACCAGTCTGCTTCCAATAGACCCCCTGCCACAGAAAGAGGTTCCTGTCACACAGTTAGATATTGTTGATACTTTTCAATACTTGGGTTTGATTATATCGCCTCGGGTTGAAAATTTTGTACAACTTAATTTGATCCCCATAATGGTAAAGATTAGAGCTAAAATAGGAATCTGGCTGAAACTTCCCCTATCCAGAGCTGATCGAGTTTCACTAGTTAAAATGGTGATATTACCACAATTTCTTTATGTGCTCAGGAATACACCTATTTGGATACAAGACAAACATTTTAAACTTATGGAAAGAATAATTAATGATTTAATATGGGGAAGAAAGCGAGTTCGAATTAAGCTGGAATATTTGTATAAATCAGTGGAGTGTGGGGGTTTAAATCTCCCTTACTTTAAAGGGTACTTTATTGCAGCCCAGTTATTGATGTGCTATGAATCAGAGAACAGCGCACTCCTGGGGAAGCTGGTAACTAGCCATGCCCACAATAATATTTTTACCCTGCTGGAATCTGGCCTATTGAAGAGTTATGAGCAAGGCTACAGAGAGACTATAAAACTACTCCTGAAAGTGTGGGCTACAACTAGGACATGGTTGAAGGTTAAGGGTTCACTTACATTTACGCCCCTCTGGCATAATTTGTATTTACAAAGGCTAGATGATATTGCAGCTGACACATTTTGGCAGAAGAATAAAATTTTATATATTTCACAGGTAGTTAAAGATAGCGAAATTAAATCTTTTATAGAAATGACACATAATATAAGAAACCTTTCATGGTTTAGGTATTTTCAATTGCGATCTGTACTATCCAGTTTGGATGATAAGCGGCTGTTGGATATAGATAATTTATCTTTTTTGAATGATTGGGTAGGGGGTACACCTTCTAGAACAAAAATTTCAAATATATATAAGTTATTACTTAAGACACGGTTTAGTGATACACACTCACCAGGACAAAAAGCGTGGGAGGCGGATTGTCCGAATTTACAAATAGAAGGGTGGGAGAATATTTTTGGGAATTTGGTTTCACTATCCCAGAACTTCAACCATGTTCTAATACAATTCTATATTTGCCACAGATTATATATTACTCCCCTATGGATGAATAAATGCGGGTTAAGAGACACGTCCAACTGCCCCAAATGTGACACTGCAGGAGCGGACTTTCTCCATATGATATGGACTTGTCCAGAACTTATAAACTACTGGAATAATATTAATAATTGTATTATGTATAAACTAAAAATTCGAATTCCTTTTGAACCACAAGTATTTGTGCTTAATGATCTTTCCAAACTAAAAAATCACAAGTATCAAAAGATCTTCCTGAGCAGAATACTGATGTTGGCTAGAGTTTTGATCAGTCGGACCTGGTTTGCCCGATCCACTCCAGACATAAATACATGGATAAATTTAACTGATAAGGTAAAAAACTATGAGAAAATTATATATAAACGGAGGGAAGTTGAGGACCAGTGGAATAGGATATGGGGTGGTTGGAGGATTGACTAGCTGAGGTCAAGTTGTTTCATTTATAAGGGTCCTGCTTTGACGCACCACAGACTAGGGGGGAGGGAGGGGAGGGTTTTCTAAATGTAACGAAAAGATGAGTTGAATATATTTATATCTATATATAATTAGTCGGGTCACTAAGAATTGAGAGATTGTAAAAATTTCTACTGTAAATGTTTTGTAGTTTTCCCAATAAATTTTTGAAATGCAAAAAAAAAAAAAAAAAAAAATTTCCATGAGGGTTGTAGTTTCCAAAATTGGGTCACTTTTTGGCATTGTACACTGTAGGGATATCTCAGGGTCTCTTCAAATGAAAGTTTGCACCCAAAAACCATTATAGAAAAGTCTGCCCTCCAAAAGCCAATTGCTGTCTTTCTCATTTGAGCGCTGTAGTGGTCCCACAAAACAGCTGTTTTGTTGTTAACCCTGCAGTGTTACAGGGGAAAATGAATTAAAATTGAAAATCTACAAAAAAAAGTTATATTTTGAAATTTGTTAAATATTTTACAGTGGCTCGGACCTCCTGTACCGCCTGGGTGCGGTGCACAACCCTTGCAGCCTACCCCTGGTCGCAATAGGAGAAAATATGTGATAAATAAGTATAGGGGGCACTCGACTATCTGGAAACAAATGGACACAAATAGATGCTAGATGTGGTATATAACTATTTGCTAAATGTATTAATAATATCAATTACCATACAATATTAAACATATAATATCACACATAAAAGGCACCAAGGTAATATGACAATACTCAATCGTTAAAAAGACCTGATAGCAATCAAATCTAACACAGGTCACTAATTGATGCAGCGTTGTCAGCTAGCCAGCTGACTACGTAATGATAACTATCGCTACCACCTCATTGTGATGGCACAGATCGCCTCGGAATAGACAATATGAAGGAATAGCCGATTGGACTCCAGTCCACACTAACACATAGATTATATGCGTGTATACCACTTCACAATGTCAATTCAGCGTTCCAGGCAGAGGCCAACAACTGCTAGGTGGCTAACAGGATAGTGTTCAATCGCCACAAATGCGTTGTTTGCGGCCTGCTATTATATATCGCTGCAACGTACTGTCCGGTACAAATAGATTCCGTACTAATACGGCCAGTAAGTGTCCAGTCAGGGCATATGTAGATGAATTGATATTAATGCTCTTTACATTACCCCTCCAGACGACCGATGTAGTAATGTAGTTTCCGTAGAATGGACCGAGTCTGCGTGCGGTCCATGGCGTCCTAGTGGATGTGTAGGACCTTCCTGCTTTCTCATATTTTGAAATTTCATCAATTTAAATTTTTGTTTAACACCTAAACGGTTAACTAAGTTTGTAAAAATCTGTTTTGAATAAATTGAGATGTGGGATTATTAAAGTAAAGGGTTTCTATTATGTAAGCCCCTCAAAGTGTCTTTATAATTGAATTGGTCTAAAATTCTAAGCCTACTAACATTATAAAAAAAAAATATATATATATATATATATATATAACAAAATGATGCCAACATATAGTATGGCCAACATATAGACCCACTTTGTACACCATGATTCCAGTGAGGATCAAACAGGAATCCACTCCATATATTTGGCATAACGCAGAGTGTCAAAATTGAACCATACCTTGGAGGGTATTTAAACTGACCGCATTCATGAGAAAGATGACCACTGAGGAAGGAGTTGTAGTTAACTCCGAAACGCATATGGTAAAGATTTCTCATGAAATAAACAAGCAGCTTCATCAAATAAAAGCTAGAAAACTGGAGTAATATCCAGAAAATCAATGGGGAGAGGGATTAGTGACTCTACAGACACGTGGAACGCCAAGAGATACTATACTCAGTGTGGTCTGGTTCTGTGCAAAATTGATTGAATTTCCAAGATCGTTCCCAGTGACCCACTGCATTGGCACATCCACCCACCGAAGATCCCCAAACCCAATACAGGACATACTCACTGAAGAGATCACGGGGGCCCAGACTACCGCTTGCAAATCGGCAACACGTGGGATGCCACAGTATACGCAGCAGGTTTGGTAAATCCAGCAAAACAGTAAGTAAACCAAAAGCTCAACACAAATACAGATAGTGACAGTGGAACGATCACACTAGCGATATATACCGCATAATTTTAGTCACTATATAGACTATCTGAGATTAATGTGATTACCTGACAATAATCTAAAAACCTGTGTATTAAATCCAGGGAAGAGTTACAACATCAATTCAACAGTGCCTCCACTATAAATATACTTTTTCCAACAGTATATCCAATACAATGCAAAAGAGAAGTTGGGTATCAAAAGACTACACTCACCTAAAGAATTATTAGGAACACCATACTAATACGGTGTTGGACCCCCTTTTGCTTTCAGAACTGCCTTAATTCTACGTGGCATTGATTCAACAAGGTGCTGATAGCATTCTTTAGAAATGTTGGACCATATTGATAGGATAGCATCTTGCAGTTGATGGAGATTTGAGGGATGCACATCCAAAGCACGAAGCTCCCGTTCCACCACATCCCAAAGATGCTATATTGGGTTGAGATCTGGTGACTGTGGGGGCCATTTTATTACAGTGAACTCATTGTCATGTTCAAGAAACCAATTTGAAATTATTCGAGCTTTGTGACATGGTGGATTATCCTGCTGGAAGTAGCCATCAGAGGATGGGTATATGGTCTCATTCTGTTTACGCCAAATTTCGGACTCTACCATTTGAATCTCTCAACAGAAATCGAGACTCATCAGACCAGGCAACATTTTTCCAGTCTTCAACAGTCCAATTTTGGTGAGCTTATGCAAATTGTAGCCTCTTTTTCCTATTTGTAGTGGAGATGAGTGGTACCCGGTGGGGTCTTCTGCTGTTGTAGCCCATCCACCTCAAGGTTGTGCGTGTTGTGGCTTCACAAATGCTTTGCTGCATACCTCGGTTGTAACGAGTGGTTATTTCAGTCAACGTTGCTCTTCTATCAGCTTGAATCAGTCGGCCCATTCTCCTCTGACCTCTAGCATCAACAAAGCATCTTCGCCCACAGGACTGCCGCATACTGGATGTTTTTCCCTTTTCACACCATTCTTTGTAAACCCTAGAAATGGTTGTGCGTGAATCCCAGTAACTGAGCAGATTAAGAAATACTCAGACCGGCCTGCCTGGCACCAACAACCATGCCACGCTCAAAATTGCTTAAATCACCTTTCTTTCCCATTCTGACATTCAGTTTGGAGTTCAGGAGATTGTCTTGACTAGGACCACAACCCTACATGCATTGAAGCAACTGCCATGTGATTGGTTGACTAGATAATCACATTAATGAGAAATAGAACAGGTGTTCCTAATAATTCTTTAGGTGAGTGTATTTCATACAAGGAAATTGTACATTTATTGTGATTATTATATCACACCCTTACACAAGCAAGGTTGGTGACTTCACTTTATAATATTATTGCTGCTGACACAAAGTCATTTATATTACAAATCAGGACTGCAGCTTGTATGCAATATCACAAAAAGGATTTTTAGAGGTTTTATGTTTTTATGTTTTACTATAGAGTTTTATAGAGTGTTTTATATGTGATATATTCAAATAAATTTACATTGTCAATCCAGTCGGTCTCCATGTGTAGCCAAATGTAGGTGTGCCCTACTACCATTTATAACTTCTACTGCGATACTTGAGAAGATTGGGTGGATATTTTCAGTAGGTGCACCCATTCCATAGTATTGGCGAGTAGGTGAGCCATCTCTAGAACATTGATAGCTATGGAGTATGATGTGTTATGAGAAATCTCAGAATTGCTTGGATAAATAAAAGTATTCAAAAGCTATTATCACATAAAATGACATGTCAGATTTGCAAAAGTAGGGCTACTTTCACACTTATTTTTTTCTATAAAAAATATCAATTCTGGGTAAGAGATATTGTAGAAGCAAAGAATGATACTTTTGTCATGTTTTCTATCTTGAGTCATTTTCTATTTAACCTCTGATACAGAGTGTCGTTTTCCCAGCAATAAATGGTTATGTCACTTACTGGTTTATATTTTATGGTTATTGAGTCACACCTAAATGAGTAGAGCAATAAAATTTTAACTGCTCTTATACTTCAATCGCTCAAATAGAAAGGTAATGTCGCTTGATTTTGCAAGTGCTTGAAATTAAATGCATGTTAAGGAGGTGAAATTTAAATCTGTATTTATGGACTCTATGCTCATATGTGTTATATACAGTGGAATCATTTATATATACAGTAGATGATTTTCAACTCAAGGTAAAAAAAAAACTATGTGTAGTACAGTAGTCTGATAAACCATTGTGGAATGCTATACACAGGGTAAAACTATTAATTAATTTGAATGCTGTCATAACAGATGATATTTAGATTATTATTATTATTATTATTATTATTATTATTATTATTATATATTATTATAATTATATATCCTATGTTATACAACTTTAGCATTTATTTTATATATTTATTTGTTCACTGCTTGAAAAAGGTTCCATTGAGAGACTGAAACGTTGCATCTGGTGAAATAAAATAAGAATGTTTTTGTTGGAAGTGCCGTGGAATCTAGTTGGTGGATCGCTTCTACAGCCGCGAACACCCCATTTTCCTACCTTTTCTGCAGTGCTGCCCAGTGTCATATTTTTCTCTCTCTCTCTATATATAAATATATATATATATATATATATATATATAGAGAGAGAAAAATTTATGAGCAGCACACAAACCCAAAAAGCGGTGCAATTCCTTGAAGCAGATCACGGACTTGATCCTACTAGATATTTGTAAGAAAAGGCCAAGGCAGCACACAAATATTCGTGAAAAAAGGGGTATTTTATTCACCCATGTGTAGACAGCAACGTTTCAGCTCACTCCATTGACAAAGGCTCCATGGAGTGAGCTAAAACATTGCTGTCTACACATGGGTGAATAAAATGACCCATTTTTTTTCATGGATATTTGTGTGAATGGGTGAATAAAATGCCCCATTTTTGTCATGGATATTTGTGTGCTGCCTTGGCCTTTTCATATATATATATATATATATATATATATATACTGTATATATATATATATATATATATATATATTATAATTATATAATAAAGCCTATTTTATAGACTTCTATAAAGCCTCGTTGTATGCCTGATTTCATATGAAGGGCTACAGAAACAAAAACATCAAAATCATGCATTTATTATTGTATCATATTTTAGCTTCTCAGAATTATCAGTATGTATTTTTACTGTAAAAATGCAGTTTGTCTGCTAGTGTTGAGTGAACCCAATTTGTTTCGAAACTTTGTTTATAATATTCGCTCCATACCGCAGTAAAATGCATGGGCTATTTTTTCTTCTAGCCACAAGTAACACAAGACTTGCTAAGTGATGTTACAGTTTGGTTCTGCACTTACATTACTGTTTCAAAATCCCAAGCCGAACTTGCGTTTATGCCTCATTAATAATGTTGGATGAGTGTATGCAGTATCTGACAGCAAATGATCTTAAACAGTATACAGAATTTCATTGGAAAAACAAATTGTATTCAGCGTTCAGCGCTGCAGAGTCACAAGAAAGCATCTATTCTAGTGTAAAAAGGACAGTTTTGGGAAAAAAATACAAAGAAAAAAAATGTGTGGAATACTAGGGACATTGATCAGAGAAAGCAGTATTCATTGTGGTTGTAGAAGGGGAAGAACATTTAATTGCACCTCTACGAGTTACAGAAAGTGTGCTTGCAATTTTGCTATAAACATTTGATATTTTGTGGCACTGTGTAACAAACCTGTGTTTTTTCATTTAGGAAAATTGTAAGTTTATATTAGGCCTCATAATGAAATGTCAGAAATATGGATGGATTATAAACAAAAGACCCAAAGTTAGAACATGGGTACTATTAGCACCAGATATCCGGGCAGAAGTAGTAGTAGTAGTAGCAGTAGGTCATAGTTGTCCCTGTTGGCGAGAAAGGAGGAGAAAGTGTATGAGATTGTTCACTTCTCCTCTTCTGAGTCTGACACCATGACTTGGAGCCAGAGGTCACAGCATTCATCCTCCTTGTAGCCCCAGAGAAGCCTTTCAGTAGCATCCTCTCTGTCTTCACTGCCCTCTCCTTGTGGGGTGCCTTATTTTTTCCAAAGAAGAGGCAACGAAACCCTACTCCGGCATATAGTCAAAAGAGTCTTCCTGATGGGGACTTGTGTGAGAACAGTCAGCATTTGGATTGAGATAAGTAGGAGGTCCCTGGGGAGATATGAGATGTACAGTTGTGGCGGTAGTGGTGGTGATGACACTTCTGGCCATGGTGGTTGCAGTCGAGGCAGTGGTAGTAACAGTGAAATACAGAGCAGGACTCCTTGAGGGGCAGCAGGAGTCCAACATGAAGCAGGAGTCCAACTTGGGGCAGCATGAGTCAGTATGATAAGCACATGACAGGTGTCGCTCTTAGATTCACTGCATACGTCACTTATATGGGCAGGCACAGGTCAAAACTGACCAAATAACTCAAGTATCAACTCAGTCTTAAAGGTAGATGTTGGCATCAAGAAGAAGCGCACTCCTTTTACACCATCATCAGCTGATTCCACATAGCTGTCTACAGAACCTGTTCTATTAAACGCTTATATAAGTAGAGCCCCCCCGGACAGAGTGGAGAGGGTGTCAGCAGTAAGTTTGTGTTGACATCACTGATTATTTTTCCCTTCCGCTGATCCGTCTGAACAATAACCCACAAAAAATGGATCCTGTCAGTTGAGCATTTGCCTTCACTCGGTCGGCATTTAGTCATTAATCCATCAGTATTGCTAATGCCAAAAAAAAAAAAAAAAAACAGGAGTGGATCTAAAACAGAGATGACACGTGAACCAAATATTTGTATGTTTTCTGTGTTTTCTATGGACTCCTGCTTTTGGCTACCAAATCATAAGCCAATTTTGATGGGACCATACAGGCCTTACAACTGCTGCACAGACAGGATCTGTTGTGCAACTAATTTTACCTTCCTTCTGACACATCAGAAAAAAGGTCAAATAATTGATGATGTCAGCCAGGCCGAAAGGCAAAATAGTGGCCCAGTCATGAAGTAGGGAGGGTGGGAACAGCATGAGAAGTCCATAGAGTGGACCTATGACGTAGTGGTGAGGTGGAAGCAGCATGAGCAGACAACAGAGTGGCCCAATGACAGGGTCTGGAGGTGAAAGCAGCAGGAGTAGGCCACAAAGAGGCACAATGACAGAGTCTGGAGGTGGCAGCAGCATGTGGAAGCCACAGAATGGCACAACAACAGAGTCTGGAGGTGGTAGCAGCATGAGTAGGCCATAAAGTCAGGAGGTGGCAGCAGCAGCAGCATCATCAGGAGGAGGTCACAGAGTGGCACAATGACAGAGTCTGGAGGCGGCAGCAGCATGTGGAATCCTCAGAATGGCACAACAACAGAGTCTGGAGGTAGCAGCAGCATGCGGAAGCCACATAATTGTACAATGACAGAATCTGGAGGTGGCAGCAGCATGAGGAAGCCACAGAATGGCACAATGACAGAGTGCAATACATCAGTAAAGATTTTACCACATATAACAGCAGAGCTGAATGCTGAGTAAATTTTTATTTTCGACCGAAATATATCACAAAAGATTTTACCACATATAACAGCTGCGCTGAACGCTGAATACATTTTTCTTTTCAACCAAAATACGTCATAAAAGATTTTACCACATATAACTGCAGCGCTGAACGCTGATTACAATTAGTTTCACCACTGAAATAGGTCACAATTTTTTTTACCGCATATAATGTAACACTGGGATGGAGAGGTTCTTTGGATACTCCCCGCAGTATACGGACGTCTCGGAAATGAACCGCTGCTTCCGACAACAGCTCCTGGGAAGGTCATGGAGAGTCCCTGTCATGCGGCATCTATTCGCTCTGCTGAAGGATTAGTTTGAAAGTGTGTAGAAGCAACAAGGGGCCCCCACGCTGCAGATTTATCATGGCGACATCATGGAGATTTTACCGCATATAACAGCAGCGCTGAATGCTGAATAAAATGAGTTTTTTGACCAAAATTTGTCAATACAATTTTTACCACATATAACTGCAGTGCTGAACACTGAATACAATTTGTTTTTCTACCGTAATACATCACAAAGGATTTTACCACATATAAGAGCACAGAGATGGATAGGGTGTTCGGATTCCCCGAACTCTATGGACGTCTCAGAAATGAACCGCTGCTTCCGACAGCAGCTCCTGGGAAGGTCATGGAGTATCCTGGGCATCCGACATCTATTCGCCCCATTGAAGGATTATTTTGAAAGTGTGTAGAAGCCACAAGGGGCCCCCACACGGCAGATTTATCATGGAGACATCATGGAGATTTTACTGCATATAACTGCAGCGCTGACCGCTGTATAAAAGGTGTTTTTCGACTGAAATACTTCAATAAAGATTTTACCGCATATAACTGCAGCGCTGAACGCTGATTAAAATTAGTTTTTCCACCGAAATACGTCAATAAAGATTTTACCACAAATATTACTGCAGCGCTGAACGCTGAATATATATATTTTTTTACCAAAATCCGTAACTGAAGGTTTTACAACATATAACTGTAAAAGTGTACGCTGAATATATTTAGTTTTTGCACTGAAATAATAATAATTGCAGAAGTGAAATGTGCATATACTTTTCTTTTTGCACTGAATATGGCAAGTAATAGCTTTTAGCAGAAATAAATGCACCAGAGAAGAGTGTATGTTTTTTTATTTTTTTCGTTTTGTACTGAAATAGGACACTGAACTCTTTCACCACATATAACTGCAGAAGTGAAATGCGTATATATGTTTCCTGTTTGGACTGAAATAGGCCACTAAACGCGTTCAAAACATATAACCGCCACCGACGTGAACTGAGAATATATTTTTCTTGTTGGACTGAAATAGGCCACTAAATGCTTTCAACACAAATAACTGCCGAAGTGAACTAAAAATATATTTTTCTTTTTGTACTGAAATACCAAATAATACATATAACCGCCGCACTGACTGACTGCTACCGCTGCTACTTCCGTCAACCCTTGCCGGCATTATACTGAAGCTGTTAGGATGTACGGTACTAATAGGAGTGAGAGGGCATGTGTAATCACTTTTAATTGAATAAGACATTTTATATTTGTGCAGCACTGGAGCGGCGGGGCGGGGCTATAGTACAGTGACTGCACCACCCTGCCACAATTGCCGGCCCCCAGTTCCTCCTCCCAGTCCCTCCCCGCTCTCGCATACATCGCAGCCAGCGATGTTAAACTGTCAGCATTCCACCCATAAGACGCAGGGGCATTCCCCCCCATATTTTGGGGGGGGAAAAGTGCGTCTTATGGGGCGAAAAATACGGTATATTCTTTGACCAGGAAAAACTTAAAGTGGAGTGTGTATAAAAAAAAATTGAGGTACTGAATTACGCCCAAATACGCTTCCAACAGAAATAACTGCAACAGTGCATTGCTTATATATTTTTCTTTTTTTTTTTTTTTTTTACTGAAGTTGGCCACTATACGCTTTCAACAGAAATAACTGCAGAACTGAACTAAGAATATCTTTTTCTTGTGGGACTGAAATAGGCTAGTATACGCTTTGACCAGAAAAAACATAAAGAGTGAAGCGCATATATATTTTTCATGTAGTACTGAAATACACCCATATACACTTTCACCACATAATTATTTTTCTTGTAGTAGATATAAGATACTAAGATATAAGCTTTCCTATCAATGTCCCTAGCACCTTCTGATGTCTCTCCCTGCACTAAGATGCTGTGAAATTATTCCTTCCTATCCTTTTCCTGCACTTATAAAAAGTTTTTTTCTATCTTTTTTTTCCCACAATCAAGTGTTTCCAATTGCTATCCCTAGCGCCTTCACATATCTGTCCCTGCACTCTGAACGCCGGAAAATGTCTGACTGTAAGATGGCCGCCATATTTATAGGGCTGTGACATCACAGGGCTGGATCACTAGGTGATCCCGACTTCCCAGAGTACCTTGCCCCATAGCCTCAGTCCTCACATGTGTAGCTGCCATTTTTGGAAAAATAAGTTTTATTATCACGAAGCACAAGGAAATTAGCATTCATTGTGCATTACATTTTCCTGAAATTCGGATCGAATTCCAGTTTGTCAGCTTCGATTCGCTCATCTCTAATAATTGTGTAGTGGACAGGACCTGGAGTTGGATTGGGGTGTTAAGAAGGAGGAGAAGGATAGTGACTGTGGCACCAACATAGAGTAGTGGCAATGTGTGGCAAAAAAAAACCCCCAAAGAACAGACAGCGACAGATCTGTTTCTATTGTGGTCAGCTTGGGAATTAGCAATGTTACTGATACATGGGCACAGGCTCAAATAACCCCAGAACTAGGCCAAGCTCTGCTGCCTCTGCTCTGAGCGATCAACTCCTGTATGACGTTTTTCTCCTTAAGGCTCAAACAAAAAAACAGCCAGTTGCAAGATCTGCTGAATGAGCCATGGACATTTAAACACAAAAAGAGGTACCAGGACTAGGTTGCAGCACATGAGGGTGCATCACTGGATCCTGTGGAAAAATAGAACTGGACAGCATTTTCAGTCAGAGCTAGTCTGGCCTCCTCCTAGTCTTCTTTGTGGCAGCCAACCCACATACCCAAGCAGTACAGTGTCATTGTCATTATTATCAACTGTTTCTTCTCCTGCTCCAAATCATCCTCCTCCTTGTCCACTGCTCCATCGTTAGACATCCATAATAGAATATGTGTCCATTAGTGATGGATGAACATCTGCCGGGAAATGTTCGCAAACCGCAAGTTTGCGGCGGGTCCTATTTATTTTAATTGCAGGCGAAACTGAAAAACCTTCAGCTCATATTTGCAGCCAATAAATAATTACTAGAAGTGCACAAATGGTCCCACAACATGGACAGTGACATACCAGATGTATTATTTGAATTTGCGATCTCCATTCATATTTTTTTTCAATGCTAAATATTGGCAATATAATTTTTGCGAATGCTCATGCTCAAATGCACTACACAGTACCCAAATGCACTGTAAAGAAAGTATATTGGTATATAACACCCAACTTCAATCAGTTTTTTGGGGGTAAGACTAGTATATCACACCAGTAGAAATTATTTGTTCCAATAACGCTTGTCCCTCTATATACCTGCAGTATCACAGCAGAACCGCACACAAATGCCGCACAATACAAATGCACTATAATATACTTTCTAACATAGAAAGTATATTATAACATTGTACAAGGAAGGCAATCCATTAGAATATACATAAAGATAAAACACAACCTTTAATAATGTTACTATGAGTGTCCATTCACACGTCCGTAAGTGTTTTGCGGATCCGCAAAACACGGACACTGGCAATGTGCATTCCGCAATTTGTTGACCGCACATCGCCGGCACTATAATAGAAAATGCCTAATCTTGTCTGCAATTGCGTACAAGAATAGGACATGTTCTATTTTTTTTTGCAGAAACAGAAGCACAGATGCGGAAAGTGCGGATACGCAAATGTGGATGTGGATCCGCAAATGCGGATGCGGACAGCACATTCCGGACCCATTGAAAATGAATGGGTCTGCACCCGTTCCGCAAAATTGCGGAACAGATGCAGACCCATTTTGCGGACGTGTGAATGGAAAAGATATCCCTCAAAATGAAAATAAATTAAATTATTAAAGTTAAGCAAAAAGCATAGATGCTGTAGGCAATAACAAGTGCTTGGCGGCACTAAATCAGGTGCTCAGCGGCACCAAATCAGAAACCATATGTCCTACCACAATCCGGGGGGTTCCAGTGCACATGAATCCAGGAGGGAAAGCAAAAAAAACATCCATTCCTGGGCTATATGATGATGTGGTATTGAAGGACAGGGTGGGCAAAGAACTGTCCCTGATATTGCCCTACAGGGGGATGATATTCTGGCCCTGATAGCCTAACCACAGACCACCTGTCCTGATAAGAACGACCCGATCCGAAACCTTACCCTATATAAAAATGGCCCTAGTAAGCCCCTAGCCCCTAGGCCCCTGACTTCTAGATGATCACTACATACTGTAGATCTATGTGTTTTTGAATCATTATAAAAGTATATTATAAGTATATCGCACTATTAGGTAGCGATTGGTGTCCCTAACAGCCTGTCTCTGCTCCAAACAGCAACCTCTCCCTACACTGGCAAAACACTGAATGTAAAATGTCGGCCAGATCAGGTTTATTTATTAGGTAGGGGGTATGTCCATGTGCTGAAACGTCTCAATTGGCTGTCCTGTACCACCTGATGGATGTGTCATGGGTCAAAGTTCTTCACAATGTAAAAGAATATGGTGGGCGCGAATTTCTCCATATGTTCGCATGTTCGGCGAATTGCGAACACGCAAAGTTCACCACTAAAACAACCGCAGGGCGAACCGCAAGGCCATCTCTAGTGACCATGAGAAAACTATTCGGTTGAACTTCCACCTGGCCAAGTTGCTGATGATTCATTTGCTGCTGTACCAATTAGTTGTGGTAAAAATGATGTACTTCTGTGCTATCGCCTAAATTAATTTTTTTCTGGGCTCTTGGCTACGCAATCAAGAGTAACACTCCTGTATGGAAAATTTGACTTATTGGTCCAAAAATGTGGCACGGCTCCATGTCTTCTCTTAATTTTTCTGGGGTCTGGCTTAAGCAGTGTGCTAGGACTCTTGGCAAGGTAAGCAAGGATACCACTGCTATATGGAAAATTTGACTTGGTCTGCAAATGTGGAACACTTCTGCGCCTTTGCCTAAAATAAAATAAATAAAATAATTAACCCCCAAAAATTCTGGGCTCTGTGGCCAGGGTGGTGTAATGGGACTTTTGGCATATGTGTGTCTTATGGGCATAGGCATTCTGACCCCTTGAATGCTTCATTTTTTGATGCTTTGTTCCACAACAAGCCACTGTTTTTTTGTGTATGTTTAAACACCATCTGCCACCTTTAAAGAACAATTTTTAGACCCTTGAAATATGTAAAAGGATAACACATGCAACAGTGCTGTTTGTAAGTGCCATCAAACCTGCAGTTGTCTATAGCTATAGCTGTGTCTGTGTCACCCTGACATTATTTGCTATTGCTGTCATTGCATTCAAGAGCTTAGGGAGGAGTAAGGGAGAAGAGAAAAACAAAAAAATCATTAAAAAAATTGCTAAAATAAATAACATCTTTTGCTAAAAATTCTGAATCATGGAAAACTAGAGGGTGTTATATACCAACTTTCATAGCAATTAGAGAAACTTTGATTAGGGTAGAATCAACTCGGGTCCAAACCGAACCTTTTGAAAAAATTTGAGAATCTGAAGCAAACTGAATCTCAAAAAGTTCTCTCATCTCCAGTCTGTACAACATCTTCATTGTTAAATATTATTGACTTAGATGCATTAGGATGGACACCACTTGCCCTACTCTGGACAAACTCTATTACTAGAGGGAAAAATTCTTGCCCAGCAACTGTGCAATTCAAGCATTAAAGCGGCCCTACAGATAACTAGGAGTCACCACAGCACCCGGGGTCATATAAAGCCACTGTATAGAAAATGCTGTGATACCCCTGATATGCCTAGATGTGTGAGAAGAGGTGGAGGTCCTTCACAGGTTCTGACCAGATGTGTTCCTGAGTATTCTTGTTCAATTGTATGCAGCTAAACAAGAAGACTAAAGACCATATCTGGTCAGGGCCTGAGCCAAACTGCCAATGTCCAGTCCTAGTGATAATGTGAGCACAGTGGAGACCGTGGAATCGGCATTGCAACCGAGGAGTAAGCACTGCTTCACAGGTTAGCATACCTCTTTAAGAATGTTATGGTGACTAGTGAAGCTCTGGTTGGTTGTTAAATTAGAGACTTGGTATGCGTAACTATTTAGGGCTTTGTCTCAAAATCCAATCTGAGATGTAGATAGGCAATTTAAACCAGGCACCCATATTAGGTCAGTGGTGTTTCTAATTGGGTACTGGTTCATTAACCATCTTTCTGTCACCTCACTCCACAGCTAGAACCTGGGTCCCTAGCAGTCAAGGACATCCTAACTCATGATGGGCTCTGGTGAATTAATAGGAGTAGCCTTAGTCTTTGCTAATTGCAGTGGTGTGTGATGACAGAGAGCTGTTTTAGTGGATTGGCTGTAGTTCCTATCTGTTCATGACTGTAATATTATATCTGGCCATGACTTGCATCTTGAATTTTTGTTGCAATTTTGTATGCCTCTGCAGCCCCATCTCTAATTCTCACTGTTCCCTGAGTTAGTGGCTGGTAAGATGTCTCCCCACAGAATACACACAGAGAAAAAAGAAATTGTGCCACGTAATAGAGATGAGTGAATAGATTCTCAATTAACTGGATTAGTTCCAAATTTAAAAAAATTTGTCTGTCAAATGAATCCAAAGTTTTAGCAATTTGGTTCAGAAGACTTGCCCAAAAACGGCGCCCAACACTATTTTACTGTAAATACTACAAGAAGTAAAAATGACAAGAAGGCAGCAGATAAAGGCTCACATGATCCTGGGAGGGAGAACAGAAGGCATGCCCTGATCGGATCAGTAGTTGACAGACAGCCTGAATAGTTAATCGGGGGAAGTATTCTGCCAGATCTTTCTGCTCAGGACTTATCTGTGGGAATGGTAGGATGTATTGTGGCTCTGTCTGACAAAAAACAATTGCAGACAAAAGCAAGTTACTAGTGATGAGTAGAGTTGAGCGAACACCTGGATGTTCGGGTTCGAGAAGTTCGGCCGAACATCCCGGAAATGTTCGGGTTCGGGATCCGAACCCGATCCGAACTTCGTCCCGAACGCGAACCCCATTGAAGTCAATGGGGACCCGAACTTTTCGGCACTAAAACGGCTGTAAAACAGCCCAGGAAAGGGCTAGAGGGCTGCAAAAGGCAGCAACATGTAGGTAAATCCCCTGCAAACAAATGTGGATAGGGAAATTAATTAAAATAAAAATTAAATAAATAAAAATTAACCAAAATCAATTGGAGAGAGGTTCCATAGCAGAGAATCTGGCTTCCCGTCACCCACCACTGGAACAGTCCATTCTCAGATATTTAGGCCCCGGCACCCAGGCAGAGGAGAGAGGTCCCGTAACAGACAATCTGGCTTCATGTCAGCAGAGAATCAGTCTTCATGTCATAGCAGAGAATCAGGCTTCACGTCACCCACCACTGTAATAGTCCATTTTCATAAATTTAGGCCCAGCACCCAGGCAGAGGAGAGAGGTCCCGTAACAGACAATCTGGCTTCATGTCAGCAGAGAATCAGTCTTCATATCATAGCAGAGAATCTGGCTTCCCGTTACCCACCACTGGAACAGTCCATTCTCAGATATTTAGGCCCCGGCACCCAGGCAGAGGAGAGAGGTCCCGTAACAGACAATCTGGCTTCATGTCAGCAGAGAATCAGTCTTCATATCATAGCAGAGAATCAGGCTTCACGTCAGCCACCACTGCAACAGTCCATTGTCATAAATTCAGGCCCAGCACCCAGTCAGAGGAGAGAGGTCCCGTAACAGACAATCTGGCTTCATGTCAGCAGAGAATCAGTCTGCATGTCATAGCAGAGAATGAGGCTTCACGTCACCCACCACTGCAACAGTCCATTTTCATAAATTTAGGCCCAGCACCCAGGCAGAGGAGAGAGGTCCCGTAACAGAGGATCTGGCTTCATGTCACCAGAGAATCAGTCTGCATGTCATAGCAGAGAATCAGGCTTCACGTCACCCACCACTGCAACAGTCCATTTTCATAAATTTAGGCCCAGCACCCAGGCAGAGGAGAGAGGTCCCGTAACAGAGGATCTGGCTTCATGTCACCAGAGAATCAGTCTGCATGTCATAGCAGAGAATCAGGCTTCACGTCAGCCACCACTGCAACAATCCATTGGCATATATTTAGGCCTAGCACACAGGCAGAGGAGAGAGGTCCCGTAACAGACAATCTGGCTTCATGTCAGCAGAGAATCAGTCTTCATATCATAGCAGAGAATCAGGCTTCACGTCAGCCACCAATGCAACAGTCCATTGTCAGATATTTAGGCCCAGCACCCAGGCAGAGGAGAGAGGTCCCGTAACAGAGGATCTGGCTTCATGTCACCAGAGAATCAGTCTGCATGTCATAGCAGAGAATCAGGCTTCACGTCAGCCACCACTGCAACAATCCATTGGCATATATTTAGGCCTAGCACACAGGCAGAGGAGAGAGGTCCCGTAACAGACAATCTGGCTTCATGTCAGCAGAGAATCAGTCTGCATGTCATAGCAGAGAATGAGGCTTCACGTCACCCACCACTGCAACAGTCCATTTTCATAAATTTAGGCCCAGCACCCAGGCAGAGGAGAGAGGTCCCGTAACAGAGGATCTGGCTTCATGTCACCAGAGAATCAGTCTGCATGTCATAGCAGAGAATCAGGCTTCACGTCAGCCACCACTGCAACAATCCATTGGCATATATTTAGGCCTAGCACACAGGCAGAGGAGAGAGGTCCCGTAACAGACAATCTGGCTTCATGTCAGCAGAGAATCAGTCTTCATATCATAGCAGAGAATCAGGCTTCACGTCAGCCACCAATGCAACAGTCCATTGTCAGATATTTAGGCCCAGCACCCAGGCAGAGGAGAGAGGTCCCGTAACAGAGGATCTGGCTTCATGTCAGCAGAGAATCAGTCTTCATGTCATAGCAGAGAATCAGGCTTCACGTCACCCACCACTGCAACAGTCCATTTTCATAAATTTAGGCCCAGCACCCAGGCAGAGGAGAGAGGTCCCGTAACAGAGGATCTGGCTTCATGTCACCAGAGAATCAGTCTGCATGTCATAGCAGAGAATCAGGCTTCACGTCACCCACCACTGCAACAGTCCATTGTCATAAATTCAGGCCCAGCACCCAGGCAGAGGAGAGAGGTCCCGTAACAGACAATCTGGCTTCATGTCACCAGAGAATCAGTCTGCATGTCATAGCAGAGAATGAGGCTTCACGTCAGCCACCACTGCAACAATCCATTGGCATATATTTAGGCCTAGCACACAGGCAGAGGAGAGGTTCATTCAACTTTGGGTAGCCTTGCAATATAATGGTAAAATGAAAATAAAAATAGGATTGAATGAGGAAGTGCCCTGGAGTCCAATAATATATGGTTATGGGGAGGTAGTTAATGTCTAATCTGGACAAGGGACGGACAGGTCCTGTGGGATCCATGCCTGGTTCATTTTTATGAACGTCAGCTTGTCCACATTGGCTGTAGACAGGCGGCTGCGTTTGTCTGTAATGACGCCCCCTGCCGTGCTGAATACACGTTCAGACAAAACGCTGGCTGCCGGGCAGGCCAGCACCTCCAAGGCATAAAAGGCTAGCTCTGGCCACGTGGACAATTTAGAGACCCAGAAGTTGAATGGGGCCGAACCATCAGTCAGTACGTGGAGGGGTGTGCACACGTACTGTTCCACCATGTTAGTGAAATGTTGCCTCCTGCTAACACGTTGCGTATCAGGTGGTGGTGCAGTTAGCTGTGGCGTGTTGACAAAAGTTTTCCACATCTCTGCCATGCTAACCCTGCCCTCAGAGGAGCTGGCCGTGACACAGCTGCCTTGGCGACCTCTTGCTCCTCCTCTGCCTTGGCCTTGGGCTTCCACTTGTTCCCCTGTGACATTTGGGAATGCTCTCAGTAGCGCGTCTACCAACGTGCGCTTGTACTCGCGCATCTTCCTATCACGCTCCAGTGCAGGAAGTAAGGTGGGCACATTGTCTTTGTAGCGTGGATCCAGCAGGGTGGCAACCCAGTAGTCCGCACAGGTTAAAATGTGGGCAACTCTGCTGTCGTTGCGCAGGCACTGCAGCATGTAGTCGCTCATGTGTGCCAGGCTGCCCAGGGATAAGGACAAGCTGTCCTCTGTGGGAGGCGTATCGTCATCGTCCTGCCTTTCCCCCCAGCCACGCACCAGTGATGGACCCGAGCTGCGTTGGGTGCCACCCCGCTGTGACCATGCTTCATCCTCATCCTCCTCCACCTCCTCCTCATCCTCGTCCTCCTCGTCCTCCAGTAGTGGGCCCTGGCTGGCCACATTTGTACCTGGCCTCTGCTGTTGCCAAAAACCTCCCTCTGAGTCACTTCGAAGAGACTGGCCTGAAAGTGCTAAAAATGACCCCTCTTCCTCCTCCTCCTCCTCCTCCTCCTGGGCCACCTCCTCTTCCATCATCGCCCTAAGTGTTTTCTCAAGGAGACATAGAAGTGGTATTGTAACGCTGATAACGGTGTCATCGCCACTGGCCATGTTGGTGGAGTACTCGAAACAGCGCAACAGGGCACACAGGTCTCGCATGGAGGCCCAGTCATTGGTGGTGAAGTGGTGCTGTTCTGTAGTGCGACTGACCCGTGCGTGCTGCAGCTGAAACTCCACTATGGCCTGCTGCTGCTCGCACAGTCTGTCCAGCATGTGCAAGGTGGAGTTCCACCTGGTGGGCACGTCGCATATGAGGCGGTGAGCGGGAAGGCCGAAGTTACGCTGTAGCGCAGACAGGCGAGCAGCAGCAGGATGTGAACGCCGGAAGCGCGAACAGACGGCCCGCACTTTATGCAGCAGCTCTGACATGTCGGGGTAGTTGTGAATGAACTTCTGCACCACCAAATTCAGCACATGCGCCAAGCAAGGGATGTGCGTCAAATTGGCTAGTCCCAGAGCTGCAACGAGATTTCGCCCATTATCACACACCACCAGGCCGGGCTTGAGGCTCACCGGCAGCAACCACTCGTCGGTCTGTTGTTCTATACCCCGCCACAACTCCTGTGCGGTGTGGGGCCTGTCCCCCAAACATATGAGTTTCAGAATGGCCTGCTGACGTTTACCCCGGGCTGTGCTGAAGTTGGTGGTGAAGGTGTGTGGCTGACTGGATGAGCAGGTGGAAGAAGAGGAGGAGGAAGCCGAGAAGGAGGAGGTGGCAACAGGAGGCAAAGAATGTTGCCCTGCGATCCTTGGCGGCGGAAGGACGTGCGCCAAACAGCTCTCCGCCTGGGGCCCAGCTGCCACTACATTTACCCAGTGTGCAGTTAGGGAGATATAGCGTCCCTGGCCGTGCTTACTGGTCCACGTATCTGTGGTTAGGTGGACCTTGCCACAGATGGCGTTGCGCAGTGCACACTTGATTTTATCGGATACTTGGTTGTGCAGGGAAGGCACGGCTCTCTTGGAGAAGTAGTGCCGGCTGGGAACAACATACTGTGGGACAGCAAGCGACATGAGCTGTTTGAAGCTGTCTGTGTCCACCAGCCTAAATGACAGCATTTCATAGGCCAGTAGTTTAGAAATGCTGGCATTCAGGGCCAGGGATCGAGGGTGGCTAGGTGGGAATTTACGCTTTCTATCAAATGTTTGTGAGATGGAGAGCTGAACGCTGGCGTGTGACATGGTTGAGACGCTTGGTGACGGAGGTGGTGGTGGTGGTGTTGGTGGTACATCCCCTGTTTGCTGGGCGGCAGGTGCCAACGTTCCTCCAGAGGCGGAGGAAGAGGCCGAGGCGGCAGCAGCAGAATAGGCCGAGGCGGCAGCAGCAGAAGAGGTAGCAGGGGGAGCCTGAGTGACTTCCTTGGTTTTAAGGTGTTTACTCCACTGCAGTTCATGCTTTGCATGCAGGTGCCTGGTCATGCAGGTTGTGCTCAGGTTCAGAACGTTAATGCCTCGCTTCAGGCTCTGATGGCACAGCGTGCAAACCACTCGGGTCTTGTCGTCAGCACATTGTTTGAAGAAGTGCCATGCCAGGGAACTCCTTGAAGCTGCCTTTGGGGTGCTCGGTCCCAGATGGCGGCGGTCAGTAGCAGGCGGAGTCTCTTGGCGGCGGGTGTTCTGCTTTTGCCCACTGCTCCCTCTTTTGCTACGCTGTTGGCTCGGTCTCACCACTGCCTCTTCCTCCGAACTGTGAAAGTCAGTGGCACGACCTTCATTCCATGTGGGGTCTAGGACCTCATCGTCCCCTGCATCGTCTTCCACCCAGTCTTGATCCCTGACCTCCTGTTCAGTCTGCACACTGCAGAAAGACGCAGCAGTTGGCACCTGTGTTTCGTCATCATCAGAGACATGCTGAGGTGGTATTCCCATGTCCTCATCATCAGGAAACATAAGTGGTTGTGCGTCAGTGCATTCTATGTCTTTCACCGCTGGGGAAGGGCTAGGTGGATGCCCTTGGGAAACCCTGCCAGCGGAGTCTTCAAACAGCATAAGAGACTGCTGCATAACTTGGGAGATAATGTGAACGTGCTGGATCCACTGTCGGCCACCCAATTGACTAATGCCTGTACCTGCTCAGGCCTTACCATCCTTAGAACGGCATTGGGCCCCACCATATATCGCTGTAAATTCTGGCGGCTACTGGGACCTGAGGTAGTTGGTACACTAGGACGTGTGGATGTGGCAGAACGGCCACGTCCTCTCCCAGCACCAGAGGGTCCACTAACACCACCACGACCATGTCCACGTCCGCGTCCCTTACTAGATGTTTTTCTCATTGTTATGGTTCACCACAACAACAAATATATTATTTGGCCCAATGTATTGTATTCAAATTCAGCGGGATATAAATTTGAGGCCTAGTATTTAGGCGCTGGGTGACCGGTATGGATTTAGTGACAGAATTAGACTTGGAAATGCACAGAAGCGTGTGTGTGAAGTTATTCTGAATGACCCTATGTGCACCTTCAATATGATCTACCCTTTTAGGGATAGATTTCAAATAGCTCTGATATAGCAGAAACCACTAAATTATGAAATTGCTAAATTGGGAATTGTATTTCAACCCAGAACAAAAAATGTGCTTTGACGGACACTAAATATCTTGCCCAGCAACAACAGTACAGCGGTAACGAGAGATTTAGCAGGATATAAATTTGAGGCCTAGTATTTAGGCGCTGGGTGACAGGTATGGGTTTAGTGACAGAATTAGACTTGAAAATACACAGTAGCGGGTGTGTGTGAAGTTATTCTGAATGACCCAATGTGCACCTTGAATATTATATACCCTTTTAGGGATAGATTTCAAATAGCTCTGATATAGCAGAAACCACTAAATTATGAAATTGCTAAATTGGGAATTGTATTTCAACCCAGAACAAAAAATGTGCTTTGACGGACACTAAATATCTTGCCCAGCAACAACAGTACAGCGGTAACGAGAGATTTAGCAGGATATAAATTTGAGGCCTAGTATTTAGGCGCTGGGTGACAGGTATGGGTTTAGTGACAGAATTAGACTTGAAAATACACAGTAGCGGGTGTGTGTGAAGTTATTCTGAATGACCCAATGTGCACCTTGAATATTATATACCCTTTTAGGGATAGATTTCAAATAGCTCTGATATAGCAGAAACCACTAAATTATGAAATTGCTAAATTGGGAATTGTACTTCAACCCAGAACAAAAAATGTGCTTTGACGGACACTAAATATCTTTCCAAGCAACAACAGTACAGCGGTAACGAGAGATTTAGCAGGATATAAATTTGAGGCCTAGTATTTAGGCGCTGGGTGACAGGTATGGGTTTAGTGACAGAATTAGACTTGAAAATACACAGTAGCGGGTGTGTGTGAAGTTATTCTGAATGACCCAATGTGCACCTTGAATATTATATACCCTTTTAGGGATAGATTTCAAATAGCTCTGATATAGCAGAAACCACTAAATTATGAAATTGCTAAATTGGGAATTGTACTTCAACCCAGAACAAAAAATGTGCTTTGACGGACACTAAATATCTTTCCAAGCAACAACAGTACAGCGGTAACGAGAGATTTAGCAGGATATAAATTTGAGGCCTAGTATTTAGGCGCTGGGTGACAGGTATGGGTTTAGTGACAGAATTAGACTTGGAAATACACAGTAGCGGGTGTGTGTGAAGTTATTCTGAATGACCCAATGTGCACCTTGAATATTATATACCCTTTTAGGGATAGATTTCAAATAGCTCTGATATAGCAGAAACCACTAAATTATGAAATTGCTAAATTGGGAATTGTACTTCAACCCAGAACAAAAAATGTGCTTTGACGGACACTAAATAACTTTCCCAGCTACAACAGGACAGCGGTAACGAGAGATTTAGCGGGATATAAATTTGAGGCCTAGTATTTAGGCGCTGGGTGACAGGTATGGGTTTAGTGACAGAATTAGACTTGGAAATACACAGTAGCGGGTGTGTGTGAAGTTATTCTGAATGACCCTATGTGCACCTTCAATATGATCTACCCTTTTAGGGATAGATTTCAAATAGCTCTGATATAGCAGAAACCACTAAATTATGAAATTGCTAAATTGGGAATTGTATTTCAACCCAGAAGAAAAAATGTGCTTTGACGGACACTAAATAACTTTCCCAGCTACAACAGGACAGCGGTAACGAGAGATTTAGCAGGATATAAATTTGAGGCCTAGTATTTAGGCGCTGGGTGACAGGTATGGGTTTAGTGACAGAATTAGACTTGAAAATACACAGTAGCGGGTGTGTGTGAAGTTATTCTGAATGACCCAATGTGCACCTTGAATATTATATACCCTTTTAGGGATAGATTTCAAATAGCTCTGATATAGCAGAAACCACTAAATTATGAAATTGCTAAATTGGGAATTGTACTTCAACCCAGAACAAAAAATGTGCTTTGACGGACACTAAATATCTTTCCAAGCAACAACAGTACAGCGGTAACGAGAGATTTAGCAGGATATAAATTTGAGGCCTAGTATTTAGGCGCTGGGTGACAGGTATGGGTTTAGTGACAGAATTAGACTTGAAAATACACAGTAGCGGGTGTGTGTGAAGTTATTCTGAATGACCCAATGTGCACCTTGAATATTATATACCCTTTTAGGGATAGATTTCAAATAGCTCTGATATAGCAGAAACCACTAAATTATGAAATTGCTAAATTGGGAATTGTACTTCAACCCAGAACAAAAAATGTGCTTTGACGGACACTAAATAACTTTCCCAGCTACAACAGGACAGCGGTAACGAGAGATTTAGCGGGATATAAATTTGAGGCCTAGTATTTAGGCGCTGGGTGACAGGTATGGGTTTAGTGACAGAATTAGACTTGGAAATACACAGTAGCGGGTGTGTGTGAAGTTATTCTGAATGACCCTATGTGCACCTTCAATATGATCTACCCTTTTAGGGATAGATTTCAAATAGCTCTGATATAGCAGAAACCACTAAATTATGAAATTGCTAAATTGGGAATTGTATTTCAACCCAGAACAAAAAATGTGCTTTGACGGACACTAAATAACTTTCCCAGCTACAACAGGACAGCGGTAACGAGAGATTTAGCAGGATATAAATTTGAGGCCTAGTATTTAGGCGCTGGGTGACAGGTATGGGTTTAGTGACAGAATTAGACTTGAAAATACACAGTAGCGGGTGTGTGTGAAGTTATTCTGAATGACCCAATGTGCACCTTGAATATTATATACCCTTTTAGGGATAGATTTCAAATAGCTCTGATATAGCAGAAACCACTAAATTATGAAATTGCTAAATTGGGAATTGTACTTCAACCCAGAACAAAAAATGTGCTTTGACGGACACTAAATAACTTTCCCAGCTACAACAGGACAGCGGTAACGAGAGATTTAGCAGGATATAAATTTGAGGCCTAGTATTTAGGCGCTGGGTGACAGGTATGGGTTTAGTGACAGAATTAGACTTGAAAATACACAGTAGCGGGTGTGTGTGAAGTTATTCTGAATGACCCAATGTGCACCTTGAATATTATATACCCTTTTAGGGATAGATTTCAAATAGCTCTGATATAGCAGAAACCACTAAATTATGAAATTGCTAAATTGGGAATTGTACTTCAACCCAGAACAAAAAATGTGCTTTGACGGACACTAAATAACTTTCCCAGCTACAACAGGACAGCGGTAACGAGAGATTTAGCGGGATATAAATTTGAGGCCTAGTATTTAGGCGCTGGGTGACCGGTATGGATTTAGTGACAGAATTAGACTGGGATATGGCCAAAAAATAACCACACTATTGCTGGTTAAATGCACTTGGTGACGGGCGCAGCTTGCCCCTGATGTAGTATATGGCCAAAAAATGAACAGACTATTGCTGGTTAAATGCACTTGGTGTCACAGCTTGACCAACCACACTACTGAGGGTTAAATGCACTTGGTGACGGGCGCAGCTTGCCCCTGATGTAGTATATGGCCAAAAAATAAACAGACTATTGCTGGTTAAATGCACTTGGTGTGACAGCTTCACCCTGATGTAGGCTTTAGCCAGAAAACAACCACACCATTGAGGGTTAAATGCACTTGGTGACAGGCGCAGCTTGCCCCTGATTTTGTATATGGCCAAAAAATGAACAGACTATTGCTGGTTAAATGCACTTGGTGTGACAGCTTCACCCTGATGTAGGCTTTAGCCAAAAAACAACCACACCATTGAGGGTTAAATGCACTTGGTGACAGGCGCAGCTTGCCCCTGATTTTGTATATGGCCAAAAAATGAACAGACTATTGCTGGTTAAATGCACTTGGTGTGACAGCTTCACCCTGATGTAGGCTTTAGCCAAAAAACAACCACACCATTGAGGGTTAAATGCACTTGGTGACAGGCGCAGCTTGCCCCTGATTTTGTATATGGCCAAAAAATGAACAGACTATTGCTGGTTAAATGCACTTGGTGTGACAGCTTCACCCTGATGTAGGCTTTAGCCAAAAAACAACCACACCATTGAGGGTTAAATGCACTTGGTGACAGGCGCAGCTTGCCCCTGATTTTGTATATGGCCAAAAAATGAACAGACTATTGCTGGTTAAATGCACTTGGTGTGACAGCTTCACCCTGATGTAGGCTTTAGCCAAAAAACAACCACACCATTGAGGGTTAAATGCACTTGGTCGCAGCTTGTGCTGGCGCACCACAAGACACAAAATGGCCGCCGATCACCCCAGAAAAATGTGACTGACAAACGGTCTGGGCAGCCTAAAAACAGTGAGCAATTGAGGATCAGCAGCTCAATGATCCACAGCTGCAGATCGATCAGTTAATCAAGTCCTTTGGAGGAGTTAATCTGCCTAATCTCGCCCTACTGTCGCAGCCGCAACCTCTCCCTACGCTAATCAGAGCAGAGTGACGGGCGGCGCTATGTGACTCCAGCTTAAATAGAGGCTGGGTCACATGGTGCTCTGGCCAATCACAGCCATGCCAATAGTAGGCATGGCTGTGATGGCCTCTTGGGGCAAGTAGTATGACGCTTGTTGATTGGCTGCTTTGCAGCCTTTCAAAAAGCGCCAAGAAAGCGTCACAAAAGCGCCAAGAAAGCGACGAACACCGAACCCGAACCCGGACTTTTACGAAAATGTCCGGGTTCGGGTCCGTGTCACGGACACCCCAAAATTCGGTACGAACCCGAACTATACAGTTCGAGTTCGCTCATCCCTAGTGATGAGCGAACATGCTCGGCCGAGTACCGGTTCGGCTTGAACATCGCTATGCTCGGCACTTGGCGGTACCCGGCCAAATACCACGTGTGCTCTCTGCCTTGCATGTTAGGCACCTCCTGAAGCATCCAATCAGCGTTCAGGTAAGTAATTCCCTCCAGTGTAATGCCATAGCCATTTTAGCTATAAGCCTTACACTGGTTGGCTGGCCGGACCACGTGGTACTAGTTTATATAGGAGCCGACGCCCGGATCATTCAGTTTCAGGGAGAGTCGACAATAGGCAGGGAAATATAGCGGTTTGCTGAAATTGCAACGATTTTCTTTCAAAAATGAAATAATTGTGTAAAACTTACATAAATAAAAAAAAGTATACATATTAGGTATTGCCGCATCCATAATAACCTGCTCTATAAAAGTATCACATGACCTAACCCCTCAGATGAATACCGTAAAAACATTAAAAAAAAACGGTTTATCATTTTACATCACAAAAATTGTAATAGCAAGCGATCAAAAAGTCATATGCACCCCAAAATAGTGCCAATCAAACTGTCATCTCATCCCGAAAAAATCATATCCTACCCAAGATAATCGCCCAAAAACTGAATACTATGGCTCTTAGACTATGGAAACACTAAAACGTGATTTTTTTTGGGTTACAAAATGAAATCATTGCGTAAAACTTACATAAATAAAAAAAAAGTATAGATATATTGTATTGTCACATTCGTGACAACCTGGTCTATAAAAATACCACATAAATGAATGTTGTAAATAAAAAAAATAAAAACGGTGCCAAAACAGCTATTTCTTGTTACCTTGCCTCACAAAAAGTGTAATATAGAGCAACCAAAAATCATATGGTACCCTAAAGTAGTACAAACAAAACTACCACCCTATCCCGTAGTTTCTAAAATGGGGTCACTTTTTTGGAGTTTCTACTCTAGGGGTGAATCGGGGACTTCAAATGAGACAAGGTGTCAAATTACTGTAAGTAATTTTACATTACAGCACTGTTTTTGATTGCATTTCGCATATATGGCAGAACAATAGCTTTTTATGCAGATAGAGTGCTCCAATATATTCGCAATTGTGCAAATTGGCACTAATGATGTGCATATTTTTTGGCACAATACATGCAACTTCACATTTTATCAGGTCTGAGTAGATATTGTTGTGAAATCACAGCACTATGTCTGTAGCATGTATATATGGACAGCAGAGAAATATCTGTCACATGGACATTTAAAAAAAAATCTTGAATATACGCGATTACGAAGATATAGCACTATATTCTAGATCTTCGCGAATTCTCGAAGTGCCGATATTCGCAAAAAAAAAAAATAGTGATTAGAATATTTGCGAGCAACACTAGTTACTATAGACAATATAGAGACACTATAAGGGCACTATAGGAAGAGAATACAGATATATAATTGAGTAGATTTTACATTTTGATCAGGAAAAGCATAGAGAGTGAGGAACTAGTCACTGCCTCAGTTGTTTCATATAAAAAGCTGGCAGTTCTGCATTACAAAATCCTGCAAGAAACTCATATTTTTCTGTGTAAACAGCTTTCCAGCTTTTTTTTTTCTTTTGTAAAAAAAAGTTCATAAGCTTATTACCAGCATGAAGCAGTAAATATCCTGCTGACTCTATTCAACTTCCAAATGAATGAGTTATGCATATGTGAGGATTTTCACACTCCTTTGGCTGAGGCTAATGGATTGGATAGATCTGCCATTGATGAAAATGGCCATTTATTGCTGACCTCATAATGCTGCTACCACTGTCTGCTTACCTGCCATCATGTTCCATACCGTATGGCTGCTGCTGCCACCACAGCTGCTTCTCCCTGCTGCTAATTCCCCTACTGTCACTTCCATTACCCCTATTTCCACTACAATTACCCCTACAGAGCCACTACTACGTTTTCTGATCCATGCTGTGCTGCTATTACTGACGTTATTATTGCAGCCACATACCACTACCATACTACTACCCTTTTCATGTCCACACTGTATTTCTGCTGCTCCCAAATAAAAGACATTTTCCAAGCTTTTTTAACTTCAGAAAAAAAAAAAAATTTCCCCTGTCATTTAACACTTATGTGTGTGTAAATATGGTAGGCATTCTTTTGTTCACTCATATGTTTTTGATGCTTCTGCAGAACAAGCCATTGTTTCTTATAACATTAACATGTCTTTGTGTATAAAACGAGGCACGGATCTGCCCCTGTTAAATGCATAATTTTTGGATGCTTGGTCCCATGGTGTGTGTTGAAACACTATCTGCCCCCAATAAAGGATAATTTTTTCAAGCTTTTACTAACACATGTAACAGCATAGTGTAGTTTAAACTCACCATTTGTTAACACCATCAACCATGCATTTACCCACAACTATTTATATATGTCAGTGTCACTCTGACACTATTTGATTTCTGTACAATTAATTTTGCCATGAATGAAATTTGAATAGGATATGAAATAACATTGAATAAGTTTGCTCATTTCTGCTACATAACTCTCTGTAGCAAGTCCTGATACACATCAACAGTAAGGCCTCCTGCACACGAACGTGTGCGCCCCGTGGCCATGCTGTGGCCGCAGTGCATTAACACCGGCCTTGAGGCAGCCGCAGCAGATCACAGACCCATTCACTTTAATGGGTCCGCAATCCGCCCGTTCCGCAAAAAGATAGGACATGTTCTATCTTTTTACGGAAGGGAAGTACGGGACGAAACCCCACGGAAGCACTCTGTAGTGCTTCCGTAGGGTTCCATGCTTCCGTTCCGCACCAATCTGCATCTCCGGATTTGCGGACCCATTGAAGTAAATCTGTGATGCGGAGTGCCCAGGGAACGGTACCCGTGTGTTGCGGAAAATTAACAAAAAAAATATCTTGATGTATGAGGTGAAGGTCCATATGGAGAAGAAGGATGATGAGGCGGTTGACGCAGCGGCGGTGGAGAAGTACAAGGTAGCAACACTGGTTTTTGGTTTTATTTATTTTTATTTATTTATTTTTTAAATTAGGGTACACCCCAAAAGAGTGGGAAATATCAAAAATGCAACAATGAGCAATTGTGCTGTAGTATAACAATGGCTGGCTAAGGCCGGTATACATGTTTATTCTTCACAAGGGATGGACGAGTCCTGTGGGATCCATGCCTGGTTTATTTTAATGAACATGAGCTTTTCCACATTGGCTGTGGACAGGCGGCTGCGCTTGTCTGTGATAATGCCCCCTGCCGTGCTAAACACACGTTCAGACAATACACTGGCTGCAGGGCAGGCCAGCACCTCCAAGGCGTAAATGGCAAGCTTAGGCCAGGTGCCCAATTTGGAGATCCAGAAGTTGAAGGGGGCAGACACATCATCTAATACGTGTAGGCTTGTGCACATATACTGCTCCACCATGTTGCTGAAATGTTGCCTCCTGCTAAGACGTTCCATATCAGCTGGTGGTGCTGGTTGTTGTGGCGTGCTGACAAATCTTTTCCACATTTCAGCCATGCTAAACCTGCTTTCTGAGGTGCCGGTGGTGCCCCAGCTGCATTGGTGACCTCTTCCTCCTTCTCTGCCTTAGCTTCGCGCTTCCACTGTGCCCCCGCTGTCAGATGAGAATGCCACCAGCAGCGCGTCTACCAGCGTGCGCTAGTACTTGCGCATCTTACAATCGTGATCCAGTGACGGACTTAAGGACAGTATGTTGTCATTGTAATGGGGATCCAGCAGCGTGGCCACCCAGTAATCAGTCCAAGTTAGAATGTGGGCAACTCGCCGGTCGTTGCGAAGACACTCCAGCATGAAATCGCTCATGTGTGCCAGGCTGCCCAGAGGCAACAAAAAGCTTTCCTCTGTGGGAGGTGCATCGTCTGCATCGTCTGCATCCCCCCAGCCACACACCAGTGATGGCCATGAGCTGGTTTGGGTGCCACCCTGCTGTGAACACGGTTCCTCCTTCTCCATCTGCTCCTCCTCATCCTGCAACTAGTTATCCTCCAGAACTGTGCAATGGCTGGACAATTGTGTACCAGGAACCCACCCTCGGAGCCACTTGAGAATGACTGGCCTATGAACCCAATGAAATGATCTCTCTTCCTCCTCCTCCTTCTGTGCCACATCCTCTTCCATCTTCGCCCGAAGCGTTTTTTCAAGGAGGCATATAAGGGGGATAGTAACGCTGAGAATGGCGTCATCGGCACTGGCCATGTTGGTGGAATACTCGAAACAGCGCAACAAGGCACACAGGTCTCGCATGGAGGCCCAGTCATTGGTGGTGAAGTGGTGCTGTTCCGCAGAGCGACTCACCCATGTGTGCTGCAGGTGAAACTCCACTATCGCCTGCTGCTGCTCGCACAGTCTGGCCAGCATGTGCAAGGTGGAGTTCCACCTTGTGGGCACTTCACATATAAGATGGTGAGCGGGAAGGCCAAAGTTACGCTGCAGCAGTATGAGAACGCTGAAAGCACTCACAGATAGCCTGCATTTTCTGCAGCAGATCTGACATATCGGGGTAATTTTTAAGGAACCTCTGCACAACCAAATTCAGCACATGCGCCAGGCAAGGGATGTGCGTCAAACCGGCTAGTCCCAGAGCTGCTACAAGATTTTGCCCATTATTGCACACCACCAGGCCGGGCTTGATGCTCACTGGCACAAACCACTCATCGGTCTGTTGTTCCATGCCCGGCCACAGCTCTTGCGAGGTGTGGGGTTTGTCCCTCAAGCAGATTAGTTTTAAAACTGCCTGCTGTCGTTTACCTCTGGTTTTGCTGAAGTTGGTGGTGAAGGTTTTATGCTGACAGGATGAGGAGCTGGTAGAGGATGAGGAAGCAAAGTAGGAGGAGGAAGCAACAGGAGGCAAAGAGAAGCTCCCTGCAATCCTTGGTTGTGGAAGAACACACGCCAATCTGCTATCCGCATCAGTCCCAGCCGCCACTGCATTTGCCCAGTGTGCTTTTAGGGAGATATAATGTCCCTGACCGTGCTTACTGGTCCATGTATCCGTAGTTATTTGGACCTTGCCACAGATGGCGTTGCACAGTGCACACCTGTTTTTGTCTCCCACTTGGTTGTGCAGGTAAGGGATGCTCACCTGGAAAAGTAGTGGCGGCTGGGCACGACGTACTGTGGGACAAGCCTTATGGCTTTTAAAACTCTTCGTCTCCACCAAATGGAATGACAGCATTTCAAAGGCCAGTAAATTTGAAATGCTGGCATTCGAGGCCAGGGATCGCAGGTGGGTAGGGGGTACTTCCTCTTTCACTCCAGTATTTGGGAGATAGAGAGTTTAAAGCTTCCATGGGACATTGTGGAGATGCTTAGTGACACAGGTGGTGGTGTTGCTGGCAGATCCTCTGTTTCTGGGGTGGCAGGTGCCACTGTCACTCCAGAGGTGGATGAAGAGACCGAGACTGCAGCAGACGAGGAAGCAGGAGGAACCAGAGACCTTTCTTTGTTTTTGAGGTGTCTATTCCACTGCAGCTCATGCTTTGCACTTAGATGCCTGCTCATGCAGGTTGTGCTCAGGTTGAGAACATTTATACCTCGCTTCAGGCTCTGATTGTGCAGCGTGCAAACCACTCGTGTCTTGTCGTCAGCAAATTGTCTGAAGAACTGACACTCCAGGGAACTCCTTGGAGCTGGCTTTGGTGTGATCGGTCCCTTGCTGCGGTGGGCAGTAGCAGGCGTACTGTCTATGTGATGGCCGCTCAGCTTTTGCACCCTGCTCCCTCTTCTGCTGTGCTGGTGGCTCTGTGTGACCACCGCCTCTTCCTCTGAACTACACCGGTCCCTCGCATGACCTTGATTCCATGTGGGGTCGAGGACCTAATTGTCCTCCACATCATCTTCCACCCAGTCTTTACCCCTGCCCTCCTTGTCGGTCTGCACACTGCAGAAAGCCACAGCAGTTGGCACTTGTGTTTCATCATCATCCGAGACGTGCTGTGGTGGTTCTCCCATGTACTCATCTTGAAACATAAGTGGTTGAGCATCAGTGCACGCATAAGAGACTGCTGCATGACTTGGGGTTCAGACTGCTTGGTTGATTTGCAAGGGGGTGAGGTGAAAGTCTAATTCACATAGGCTGCAGGTGACTCTGATCTTTCAGCAGGAGACTGGGTGGGAGACAATGTGAAGGAACTGGAGGCACTGTCAGCAACCCCATCTACTATCGCCTGTACTTGTTCTGGCCTCACCATTCGTAGAGCCGGATTAGGCCCGACCAAATAACGCTGAATGTTCTGTTGCCTACTCGCACCCGACAAAGGTGTTTCACTTGTGCGTGCAGCTGGCACAGATCGACCATGTCCTCTCCCTGAAACACTATCTAAAGCGTGTATCTCACAATGACAGATGTACAGATGCAGACAAGGCGGCAAATTAAGTATTTTGCCCAAAATGGGTGTTTTTTGAATAACAGAATATGACAACAGTATATAACGCTTGAATTTCACATGTACAGATGCAGCAAGGGCTGTAAAATTGAGAATTCTGCCCAAAAAATTGCTGAGTTAACAAGCACTTATGATTAAAGATTATTTCCTATTCTCTCCCTCTCAGCAGCAGCATCTTCTCCCTACACTAGTAACAGCAGAGTGACGTGCAGTGCTACATGACTCCAGCTTATATAGAGGCTGGGTGACATGCTGCACTGGCCAATCACAGCCATGCCATTAGTAGGCATGGCTGTGATGGCTTCTAAGGGCACAGAGTTAAACTCTTGTTGATTGGCTGCTCTGCAGCCTTTCAAAAGGTGCCATAAAATAGCCGAACACCAAACCCCCAACTTTTACTGAATTGTTTGGGTCCGGGTTCCAAAAATCCTAAAGTTCGGTACGAACCCGAACTTTACAGTTCGGTTTCGCTCATAGCCATTGTGTGGTGAAGTGAGAAAATTAAAGCCTTTTTTGGCGTGTATTAATGGCAAAAAAAAAGTTATTTTCTGTTCACGGCCACAGTTACATGTTCTAAGGACTTTTTTTGGTGTGTATTAGTGGGGAAAAAGAAAAAAGGGCTTATTAGCCGTTGTATGGTGAAGTGAGAAAATTACAGCCCTATTTTGGTGTGTATTAGTGGCAAAAATAAAATATTATTTGCCGTTCACGGCCGCAGTTATATGTTCTAAAGCCTTTTTTTGGATTGTATTAGTGGGTAAAACGAAAAAGGGATTATTAGTAGTGTTGATCACGAATATTTGAATTGTGAATTTTTATCTTGAATATAGGCACTTCGAGAATTCGCAAATATTTTGAATATAGTGATATATATTCGTAATTTTGAATATTTGAGATTTTTTTTATCAGTACACATGATCTCTCCCTGCTTCTAGCTTGTGGGCCAAAGTGAAAGCTGCAATATCTTTGAATTTAGGAGTAGTGTTGATTGCAATTTTTTGTAATGCAAATTTTTTTTATGAGAATTTTCATAATGAGAATCAATGAGATTGTGGTATATTCTAACCCGCAGGCATTCCCATGGTGACGGGGACTCTTGTCGGGGAGGAGTATGCCAAAGTGGAACAACTGTACAAATAAAAATAAAAAAAGATGAATATGCTGAAAAACAAATATATTCGATATAGTGCTATATATAAATTTTTTGAATATTTGTAATGTTCTAAAACAATAATATATAGCAATATAGCGAATATTCGGAAAAAAAACAACTAATCTAGAACAATTTAGCTAATATAGTGCTATAATCTTTTTTGCAATCTAAAAAATTACAAATATTAGACAAAGAAGATTGTAGCACTATATTAGTTAAATTGCTCTATATTCTTTTTTTTATATTCGCTATATTACTATATATTCTTGTTTTTTAATATTACGATTATTCTAAAAAAACAAGTATTAAGGCCGATTAATTGGCCTGTATTTGTGGGAGGGGCGCCCTGCTCTATATCTGGCACGCACCTTTCTCCAGAGGGGACGGACGGCAGCAGTGTTCCTGTTACAGCCGGCGGCGTCAGCATCTCCTAGGCGACAGAGCGTCACTTCCGGTCGGCGCTTCCTCCTGCAGTCCGGCGTCCTGTTCCTCCTCGTACGGTGCGTGAGTAGCTGCTGCCTCAGCGCAGTATCGGCTCCTTAGTCCGGTCGGTGGGGTCGGTCCCTCTAAGGTATGAGAGGGACATCCCCACACCGGAACGGCAGTCTGGCAGCACGCCCCGCTCCCACGTGACTTGCACGCAGGTAGCAGGAGTCAGCGGGACTCCGTTCGTATATTTGCTGGGGCTATTGCATTAGGCTCTATCTTTCTGCATTGGGGGAGGCTTGTAAGGGAGTAAGGACGGGGGGAGGGGGGGGAATGTCAATGAGAAGGCTAGTCTTTGAGGGCGGAGTTTCAATCTGCCTGATTAATCACAGCCTAGCTGTTTTTAGCTTTCTGTCAAGGCGAATTTTGTATAATCACCATGACTGTTATATGGGGAGTAAAGTCTGGCACGGGCCGCCGTGCTGTCAGTTAGGTAGGGGGTTAATGCCATACAGCGTGTTGGTGATGAGTTCTTGGGGGTAGTACCCCCAGTAACAGGCGCCCCTAGACGTAGGCCAGCAGGGGCACGCCAGACCCCTCACATTGTATGGCATTTTATTTTTATTGTTCTGTTTCAGATGGGCAGGTTTCTCATTTGCCTGTCTTCATACACTTTTCGCAATTTGCTTGCTACATAGATAGCTGTGTTTTATTTTGCATATGCACGTCAGCCGTTCAGCCAACTCCGTGAGGACCCCGGCAATCTGACAATCGTGTCTCGTCACCCAGCTTCGGACCACTTGAACGCAGGCGCAAGTGTTCTTAATAAAAAAATAAATAAATAAATAAATAAATAAATATAATAAAAATACTTATTCTGCTTAATTCATGCGGATAGGTCTATTTCCACGGTTGGTTCCTTGTGTTCTTCTCATATCAGCATCGTGTCCTGTTTCCGGTAAGGTCCTCCTTCTTTGTCTACAATTTATTTTCCACTGTCACACGTTTCCTCTTTCTCCATACCTCAGCTGTCAGGTGGTCACCAGGGTCAGTTACCTTTGCATGATGGTTTCCGCAGTGGCGGTGGTGGTGTCAAGGCACGGGTGGTAGTCAATTTGTTGCTAAACAGTGGTAGTGACGGTCCGTCTTTTTGCTTGTTTTACAGTCACAGAGAGCATGTCAGCTAGGTTGCCGGAAGACAAGTTGGTTAGGGTCCGCGCAGTGATTCACAGTTTCGTCACTGGTAGGGTCACCACCAAAGTGGGACTGCAGTCGTTGTTAGGCATGCAAATTTTGCGCTGCGTGTCATTCCTCAGGGTAGGTTTTCGTAGCCAGATTGTTACCACTCCTCTCAGCAGCCCCCTGTCAGGATAGTCCAGTGTTCCTGGACAGTCAAGCGCAAGCGGATTTGAGCATGTGGGACCACTTCTTGAGTCATTGGAATGGCGTGTTCATGTTTGTCCCGGCGGTCTCGCACAACTCCCCCGTCATATTCTCCAACAGCGGGGTCAGCACTGGTTTTGCTGCTATTTTTGGCCCCCATTGGCTGAATGGGGCGTGGCCGGAGGAGATTTGCGAGGCCACGGGAATTAACAGTCAACGGAGGCTATGGACCTGTATCCCGTGGTGGCAGCAGCGCATGTTTGGGGTAACCATTGGTCAGGCCGTACTGTGGTCTAAATGACCAAGACCTCCCATTCAGGTCCCCCTACCCAGGTCAAATTCTTCCCCCACGTCTCACAAATGGGGTCCGGTCCACGTCCTGCAGGAATTGTCAGGGGCACTGGCCGGTCGCGGCACTAACACCCCACTGTTAGCCTTCGGGACAGCAGCGTTGTCCACCTCCCAGTTCATAGTGCATGCGCGTATACTGGCGGTCAATCTAGGTTTTGACCCCTCACGGTGTCAGGGCATTTGTTCAGGATTGGGGCAGCCTCGGCCGCTTCAGGAATCAGGTGCCAGCACACATTATCCGTAAGTTAGGCCGGTGGCGCTCGTCTTGTTACAGCCGTTATGTTCCGAACCCCGTTAGCGAGATTTCTTGTGCCTTTCAGAATTGGGCGTTGCAATACGTCAATGAACACGCTTTGTATTTTCATGCTGGGTTTTTGGCCTCTTTCAGGTGTACTCTCGACGGAAGCGGTTATGGCACAACTCAAGCCGCTAGTTCTGTTGGGGCCTACATTAGGGGGTAGGTTCTTTCACACATAGCCCCGACCACAAGTATTAAGGCCGATTAATTGGCCTGTATTTGTGGGAGGGGCGCCCTGCCCTATATCTGGCACGCACCTTTCTCCAGAGGGGACGGACGGCAGCAGTGTTCCCCTCCCAGGCCGCCCTTTTCCTTTCACTCTCCTGCAGGGTATGCCCTCTTTCAGGTGTACTCTCGACGGAAGCGGTTATGGCACAACTCAAGCCGCTAGTTCTGTTGGGGCCTACATTAGGGGGTAGGTTCTTTCACACATAGCCCCGACCACAAATATATTTGTTATCTGGAATATTCGTCTTTTTTTTTTTATCCGTACAGTTGTTCCACTTTGGCATACTCCTACCCGACAAGCGTCCCCGTCACCATGGGAACATCTGGGGGTTAGAATATACCATTGGATCTGAGTTTTCATGATCTCATTGATTCACATTATGAAAATTTGCATCACGAAAATTATCATTACAAAAATTATCATTATGAAAATTTGCAATTAACACTACTTCTAACGAATATTCAAATTTGTGAATATTCAATGAATATTCTATGAAATATTCACGAAATATTGCAAATTAGAATATGAGACCTGCCGCTCATCACTACTTATTAGCTGTTGTGTGGTGAAGTGAGAAAATTACAGCCCTTTTGAGCTTGTATTAGTGGGGGGAAAAAAGAGGCTTATTAGCTGTTGTGTGGTGAAGTTAGAAAATTAAAGCCCTTTTTGGCATGTTTTAGTGGGGGAAAAGGGGCTTATTAGCCATTGTGTGGATAAGTAAGAAAATTACAACCCTTTTTGGCGTGTATTAGTGGCAAAAAAAAAAAATATTTGCCATCCACAGCTGCAGTTATATGTTCTTAAGCCCTTTTTGGCATGTATTAATTTCCTTTTTATTTACTTATTTGTTCTAACAGTATGTCAGACAGAGAAGTGACAGGTCTTGCACAGGGAAGGGGCACAGGTCTAAATGCTTCCGGAGCAGGCACAGGTTGCAGCAGATTAAGGGGGAATGGCAGCAGGGGTCACTTCGAGAGGCCTGAGCTCCCAGTGTCAGCTAGTGGTCTTGTCTTGACCAGCAACCCAGCGATTTTTGAATAGTTGACTCAATCTTCGACTTTGTTGCAAGTGACATCAGACAACGCCAGCAAAGAGTTGGTGGGTTTGTCAGACATAACCCTTAGTTGGCATGGCCTGGGAGCAGGCCCTGTGCCCTCACCTGTCCTCAACCTGCCTCTGTCCTTTTCTGTTCCTTCAGCTAGAGAAGTACTATATGCTGTGAGCTCAGCTCCACTATACAGCGAGGACGAGCTACTAGAGGACAGTCAGCAGCTACTGCCCAGCCAAGATCTAGAGGAGACATCCACCGCTTCCTCCGGTAGGCGGACAAGTAGTGATGAGTAGAGTGGC